>NC_137091.1:17117810-17780310 GCF_951640355.1 Cnephaeus nilssonii | reverse complement strand
ATCCACTTCTTTCTTCTTACATTCAGTACTCAATGTTATGAGTTGAATTGCATCCTCCAAAAAGAGATGTTCAAAGCTCTAATCCCCAGTCCCTCAGAATATGACCTTCTTTGGACATAGGGTTTATGCAGATGTAATTAGTTAAGATGGGGTCATACCCAAGTGGGGTGGGCCCTTCATCCAGTATGACCAGCGTCCTTATCGGATGATGAGAAAAGACAGAAAGAGAATGCCATGTCAAGACGGACGCAAAGAATGGAATAATGCAACTTCAAGGTAAGGAATTCTAAGGCTTGCTGGTGACATCAAAGGCTAAGAGAAAGGCATGGGACAGATTCAACTCTGGAGCCTTGTCCTAGAGAGTGTGGCTCTGCTGACATCTTGACATTGGACTTCTAGCCTCCAGAACTGTGAGACGATACATTTCTGTTGTTTTAAGCCACTGAGTTTGGTGTACTTTGTTACAGCAGCCCGAGGAAACTAATACACCCAGAAAGGCGGCAGCTGGAATGTGTTCCCAGGCAAACGCATCTGCAGTCTCAATATCATCTCATTGCTCTTCATCACATCCTTTCTTATCATTTCAAAAATCCCTTTGTATTTTTTACACTCAGATATTTGACAGTAATGCACCTTAATTTTTCTTTTATAGAATGTATTTAATTGCTGTAATATCTCACCATAAATCAATCTCTCAAGTCTTTAAACCATTTCTAATGCCAATCGTGCAATGATTTTCTATTGCAGGGAAGCAGTAATGAATTGCCTCCAACAAAAAATGTCACCCAGTGCTAGTCTCTGATAAATTTAGACAGATATGATTGCCTCCCTACTACACATCATAAGTGTGGCCTGAAAAAGACACATCACATTTTCTCTCTCTTTTTTGTTACTAGTTGTTAAACAGGTTCCTCGTAGACTGGAATCCAGTTTGATAGTCTGCTTGATTTGTGAGGTATTTATCTTTATGGGGGCGCAGGTTTTTCTTCCAATAGTATCAGACATTGATTTGTTATTTGCAATTCTCTGAGGCTCTTTGAGAAAGTAGCTGAGGATCTTTTCTTACAGTTCCTGAACAATCCCTCACTTGATGTTCTTTTGCTACCATTTGGTGTCACTGAGAAATTTCCATACCATGATGCTTTATTGCTCTCTTACTGAAAAGCTCAGATTCAGATTCATATTTCAGACTGATTTATCCAGGACCTCAGGCCAACACTGCCTGCAAGGGAGTTATTTTCTTCCTTTCTGACAATGTGGCATGCCTACCAAATGGTCTCTAAGAATAGTCAGTCAGCAACCAATGATTCAAGGACAAGGCTCTAAGCTAGGGGCCAGCATCCTGCATGAAAACATGAACCTTCCTAGATAAAGCTTCATTATCCAATCAGGAAGTGAGACAATACATAATTGCAGGTGTGGGAAATTTAATGACAGATGTTTATAAAAAAACACAAAATACTAGGTGTACCAGTTAATAATGCGGATTTTTTTCAATAGATGGAGTTACACATATGTTGATATATATGCGATTTGATATGTATGCTATTTTGTTGTATTGATAACAAGCTTCAAAACTTCATATGTCAAATTTTCTGAAGGTGTTAATATCATAGATATTTTCACGCTTAAAAATGTCGAATTTTGTGCCAAAAAAAGAGCATTTGCGGGAAGTTTTAATTCATTACTTTATTTTGAAGACACGTGCTGCGGAATACTTCGGGAAACTTATGGTGGTCATGCTCTATCTCAAGATACTTGTGGACACTGGTTTAAACGCTTTAAAAGTGATGATTTCGATGTGAAAGATAAAGAACATCCAGGTCAACCGAAAAAGTTTGAAGACCAACAATTACAAGCATTATTGGATGAAGATGCGTGTCAAACTCAAAAACAACCTGCAGAAAGATTAAATATTGCTCAGCAAACCATTTCCGATCATTTACAAGCAATGGGATAGATTTTAAAGGAAGGAAAATGGGTGCCACATCAACTGAACGAAAGACAAATGGAAAACCAAAAAGTCATCAGTAAAATGTTGCTTCAACAGCATGAAAGAAAGACTTTTTGCATCGATTTGTGACTGGCGATGAAAAGTGGATTTATTTTGAGAATTACAAATGCACAAAATCATGGGTTGATCCAGGTCAACCATCAACATGGACTGCAAGGCCAAATCGCGTCGGAAAGAAGACAATGCTCTGCATTTGGTGGGATCAGGAAGGTGTGGTGTTTTATGAGCTTCTAAAACCAGGTGTAACCATTAATACTGATCGCTACCGACAATAAATAATCAATTTGGATCATGGTTTGATCGTGAAAAGACTAGTATGTGCCAGAAGACACAGCAAAGTAATTTTGCTTCATGATGAGGCACCATCACACACTTCAAAACCAGTTAAAGACACGTTAAAAGATCTTGCCTGGGAAGTATTAACCCACCCGCTTTATTCACCAGACCTTGCTCCTTCAGATTACCACTTGTTCTGATCGATGGCACAAGCATTTTCTGAGCAGCACTTCAAAACATATGAAGAAGTGAAAAATTGGGTCTCTGAATGGTTTTCCTCAAAACAAGAAAAGTTCTATTGGGATGGTATCCACAAAGTTCCTGAAAGATGGGGAGATGTGTAGCTAGCGATGGACATTACTTTGAATAAAGCACTTTTGAAGCTTCTCTTGAAATTATCGTGTTTTCTTTGATTACAAAATCCGCATTATTAACTGGTACACCTAGTAGAACACCCTAACCAGGAATAATTGTTTGAGTAAATTATGTTTAAGCTGACTTTTCAAGGTAAATAAGTATACATCAGTTTGTAAGTTTAAAAAATTTTACTCATATTTTCAGATGAAAAGACTCAGAGGTAGTATATACATTTTCTAACATAGTAGTAGACCTGGGGAGCCTAGGGGGGCTAGAACTCCAAAACCTATAACCTTCGCTATTATACATACTCATATGCTCCCTGCTACCTGGAAAGCCTTCCCTTCAATTTTACTAATGGCTCATCTCAGGGGACATAATAAGACAAAGCTTCCTGTGTAAGAGGTCTTCCAAAATGGATAGCCTGATTCCCTTCTGCCAAGCTCCTCCCTCTTGTTCATAGTTTGTATCACCTTTATTATATATAAATATTTATATTTACATGTGTGTAAGTATAATGGCAAGATTACAGTATACTGAGTCATTTTTCATTCTTTTTAAATATGAGAGAGAGAGAGAGAGAGAGAGAGAGAGAGAGAGAGAGAGAGAGGAGAAGAGAAGAGAAGAGAAGAGAAGAGAAGAGAAGAGAAGAGAAGAGAAGAGAAGAGAAGAGAAGAGAAGAGAAGAAAGGGAAGCGGAAGGGTGGCCAACTTTACAAAGGATAAATAACAATTCATGCTTTTATCACCCAAAAGGCCTTGTATAGCAGTGTGAATGTACCTGCTCTTCTGTACATAACAGCTGACCTAAAAGTCACGTACAGGTTACCTGACCATATATGCATAGGTTTATTTCTGAGCTCAAACTTCTGTTTCATTGGTCCATATATCTATTTTCGTACTATCACCACACTGTTATAACACTACTAGTGGCCTGGTGCATGAAATTTGTGCATGGAGGGGGGTTCCCTCAGCCCAGACTGCACCCTCTCCAATTTACATCCCTCTCACAATCTGGCACCACTGGCTCCTACCCGCTCACCTGCCTGCCTGCCTGATCGCCCCTAACTACCTCTGCCTGCCTGCCTGATCGCCCCTAACTTCCCTCCCCTGCCAGCCTGATCTCGCCCCCAACTGCTCTCCCCTGCCAGCCTGATCTCATCCATAACTGCCTCTGCCTGCCTGCCTGATTGTCCCTAACCCCTCTGCCTTCCTGCCTGCCTGATCGCCCCTAACCTCTCTGCCTGCCTGCCTGATTGCCCCTAAATGCCTCTGCCTGTCTGATCACCCCTAACTTCCCTCCCCTGACAACCTGATCTCCCCTCCCAACTGCCCTCCTCTGCCAGCCAATTTTGTTCTGATTGGTCAGTTTCTATGCCAGTCAGTGTCAAAAGCTCCACCTCCTAGGCAGCCATTGACTCCAAACAGTTCACCCAGATTTGGTTCTGATTGGTCAGTGTCTATGACAGTCAGTGTTAAAAGCTCTGCCTCCTAGGAAGCCATTGGCTCCTCTCAGCTTACCCAGATTTGGTTGCGATTGGTCAGTTTCTATGCCAGTCAGCATCTCCGGGCCTATCTCCAGGCCTAATCAGAGTGGTGGGGCTGATTAGCAGCCCTATGGAGGCCCAAAGAGAAACAGAGGTGGGGCTGCTGGCAAAGCCTGGAGGGAAAGAGAGAGGCAATGCCTGATCAACAGCTGCCACAGAGGCTGCGGATCAGACCCTGCCTCTCTCTTTGGGCCTCTCTCCAGGCCTGATCCGCAGCCCCTTGGCAATCAGTGCTGGGCCACCTTGCCCACACCAGCGGCAGTCAGTGCTGGGTCGCCGCGGCAATGCAGCACTGACAGCAGGATTGAATTCCGGTGTTCGGTCGAGCCTTCAGTCAGTTGTTATGGACTCTGGGTTTTTATATATATAGACTAGAGGCCCAGCATGAGATTGAAATCGCGCGAGGAGGTGCCCCACCTCCCGCCGTGAGAGGAGCCAACCCACAGGGGGCCAGGACCTGCGCCTAACTCACGCAGCACCGGCCGCTGCCAGAGTCAGGCCAGACTGGAGCCATGGGGGGCCGGGACCCAAGCCTGACTCGCAGCGTCCTCGGCCCCCCCGCCTGTGTCCATTCCTGGGCCACCCCAGCCACCATGCTGGCTCGGGCAGGCCCACCTGCCTCTGTCTCCATCTCTGCTCCGGGCCTCACCTGTGCACGCAACCTCCTCCTGTCTGGTCATGACCCGTTACGGAGTCCTGGACTAATTTGCATATTATCTCTTTAAATGTATAGATAGCTTTGTAGTATAGTTTAAAGTCAGAAAATGTGATACCTACAGATTTAATTTTATTTATTTGAGTAATTTCTAGTCTAGCTAAATGTTTGTCAATTTTATTTATCTTTTCAAAAAAGCAACTTTTAGTTTTATGTTTTTCTATTATCTTTCTAATCTCTACATCATTTATTTCTGTTCTCATCTTTATTATTTACTTTCTTCTGCTAACTTTGTGCTGTTTGTTCTTTTTCTTTCCAGTTCTATGAAGTATAAAGTTAGTTTAATTAATTTAGATTTTTTTTAGTTAATGTACACATTTATATATATATATGCTTCTCCCTTAGAAGCACATTTACTTCATCCCAAAAGCTTTAGTATGAGTGTTCTTATTTTCTTTTGTCTCAAAATACTTTCTGATTTCCCTTTGGATTTCTTCTTTGATCATTGGTTGTTCTGGAGTGTTGTTTAATTTCCACATATGTTTTACTTTTTTTATTATTGCTCCTGCTATAGATTTCTAGCTCTAAACCATTGTGGTTTGAATACATATTTGATATGATTTTAATCCTCTTAAATTTGTTAAGGATTGCTTGTGGACATACATATGGTCTATCCTGGAGGATGTTCTGTGTGCACCTGAGAAAGATGTGTATCCTGCTGCAGCTGGATGGAATGTTCTTCATGTCTGTTATGTCTTTGTGGTCAATAGTGTTGTTCAGGTTCACTGTATCCTTATTGATTTTCTGTCTGGGTGATCTCTGCAATGTTCTGAGTGAAGTATTGAAGTCTCCACCTATTATGGTATTGCTGTCTTTTTATTACCCTACTCCCTCCCGGCCTGCAAAGTTTCTACACGTGATGAAGCATTTTTCTCTTGCTGCTTTCAAAACTCTCCCTTGGCCTTGATGTTTAATATTTTGATTGCAATGTGTCTGGGAGCAAGTGTCTCTGGGTTGATCTTGTTAGGGTCCTTTGAGCTTCTTTCACCTGGATGTCCATATCTCTTCCATACGTGTTTAGCTATTGTTTCTTTAAATAAGCTTTCTGCCTTTCTGTCTCCTTTTGGGACTCCCATGATGGAAATGATAATTTACTTGATATTGTCCCATAATTTACATAGGCTTTCTTCACTCTTTTTTATTTCCATCGTTTTGTTCCTCTAACTGTTTGGTTTCAAACGATGTGTCTTTGAGTTCACACATAGGATGGCACTGAGACCAGGATCAATTTCAGGATCCACTGTTGGCTCCTCAGACATTGAGCTTATTATCCGATGCACAGAAGAATGTGGCTCCTTCCAGGGCCCTTGGAGGGCTAGTGCCAGGTCACTGGATGAGTCCCTGGGTAGGCAGGATTGGCCCTGGGCCATGTGGGAAAGGGGCTGGGGTTGAGCCCCAGAGGTGTTCAGGGTCCACAGCCAAGACTGAGGTCCTCAGACCTGACTCTGGAGACATGGATGGACATGACTCCTGCTAGAACCATAGTTAGGCTAGACTGCTCCCTGACTGGGGCTGGAGGGGCTAGAACGGAGTACAGTGCCACTTCAGGATTTCCTGAGGTGTAGACAGAAGTACTTCCTGTGAATGCCTGGGCCTGCAGAAGTATTTGCCTATGGACTGTGGCTAGGAGGGGGTAGAGCCAAATATAAGATCTCTGGGTGCACAGATGTAGTATTGCCAGCAAAAATGTCCACTTATATTTTGTAGCTAGAATGTGCTTATTACTGAAAACAAAAGTTTTTTTTTATTTTTCTCTCATTTTTTAATTGACAATTTGTGTAACCATCAAATTCTGATTACCCTAACATTATTAATATGAGTTGCAAAGATGTCACCTTAAGAACTATGTCAAATGCAGAGAAAAAAGGGATTTGGTCAAAAAGCTAATACATACAGGTGAGTGGAGGGAAAAAGATCAGAACTCCAGGGGCAGCAATAACTGGTTCTGTAACAAATAAGTTAAAAAATTACTCCCCCATCCAATAACATAGAACTTGCTAGAAGCATCAGTTTACTCTTGCATTCAATGAAAAATGTATAATTACCACAGCAATTCCTGTAGGACATGTTACATATTGCACTTCAGAGATGTGAAGAGATAAATAGAGATGAGGTCTCTTACAACAAACAGCAATTTATTTTTATGAAAATTTTCCCCAAATGGAGTACTAGAATTTGACATCTCTCAAGATTATCTTTTGCAACAACCCTGATACCATGTGGAAAAGAAGCAAATGATTCCCGAGGGTGCCTTTGCTAATACAAATGTTTTTCTGATTTTATAAAGGGATTTTATTCTAGTGTGTTGCATAAAGAGATTTAGACAGAATATGTCCTAGAACAACAAAGATCTGCATGATCGATTCCCTCCCACCTCTTGGACATGTTGGGGTTCCCCTCCTCCCTTTTCTATGCTTGGTGTCCTTGATTTTAGACCTAGTATATATCAAACCTTGACTGTTGCCATTTGGTATCAAAACTTTTACTGTTGCTCTGGAATGTGGCTCCTTATATTTTATATCACTAACTCCTTTGTTTCATTCAAAGCACTCTACATATGTATATTTTATTTGTTTTAACAACAGCATTTTTCCATGAAAATGGGGTGACATTTTGCCTTTGTGCCATGATTTAGCACAGAATGGAACACATCCTAAGCACTCAGTACCTGTCTGTGTGTTGAGTAAATTTAGACAATGCCTTAATTCATTTTTGTTGATTTCTCCATCCCCTATCTCCATCACATTTTTTATGATCTCATTACTGTCTCTTTCTCTCTCAGGGGTCATCTTTTAAAAACTGCCAATTCCCACCCTATGTTCCAATTGGTTTTCTTTTACTTCTGTTTTATACTGGAAACCCAACTCACTAAGCTATTAAACTAGATTGTTTCCACATAAACAACCAGCAGGATCTGTGAACTGCAGCTTTCATTGTCTTCATAACATATTTATTTACCCACGGCATGATTAAACTCTCTCCCTCATTAAATGATTGGCCATATTATTTGGAAACAGAAAATGAGACAGATTCCAAATTTATCACAAACATATAGATACTTTAAGAGGTTGACAGACACTGTTCTTAAATTTACCTGTGAGTCATATACATATATATGATATAATCCTATATAATAAAAGGCTAATACACAAATTGACTGAACAGCAGAATAAGCAGTCGCTATGATGTTCACTGACCACCAGGGGGCAGACACTCAATGCAGGAGCTGCCCTCTGGTGGTCAGTGTGCTCCCACAGGGGGAGCGCCATTCAGCCAGAAGCTGAACTCATGGCTGATGAGCGCAGTGGCGGTGGCGGGAGCCTCTCCTGCCTCCACGGCAATGCTAAGCATGTCCGACTGCTGGGTTAGGGGAGCAGGCCTAAGCTGTCAGTTGGACATTCCCTGAGGGCTCCCGGACTGAGAGAGGGTGCAGGCCAGGCTAAGGGACCCCCTGCCCCACTGCTGCCTATATAATACTAGAGGCCAGGTGAACGAAATTCATGTACAGAGCGGGGGTGTCCCTCAGCCAAGCCTGCACCCTCTCCAATCTGGGACCCCTCGAGGGATGTCCGAGTGCCCGGTGGGATCGGGCCTAAACGGGCAGTCGGATATCCCTCTCACAATCCAGGACTGCTGGCTCCCAATCGCTCGCCTGCCTGCCTTCCTGATTGCCCCTAATCGCTTCTGCCTGCCAGCCTGATCACCCCCTAACCACTCCGCTGCCAGCCTGATTGATGCCTAACTGCTCCCCTGCCAGCCTATTTGCCCCCAACTTTCCTCTTCTGACGGCCTGGTCACCCCTAACTGCCCTCCCCTGCAGGGTTGATCGCCTCCAACTTCCCTTCCTTGCAGGCCTGGTCCCTCTCAACTGCCCTCCCTTGCAGGCCTGGTGCCTCCCAACTGCCCTCTCCTGCTGGCCATCTTGTGGTGGCCATCTTGTGTCCACATGGGGGCAGGATCTTTGACCACATGGGGGCAGGCATCTTGTGTGTTGGAGTGATGGTCAATCTGCATATTACTCTTTTATTAGATAGGATAGAGGCCTGGTGCACTGGTGGGGGACAGCTGGTTTGCCCTGAAGTGTGTCCCGGATCAGGGTGGGGGTTCCTTGGGGTGTGGGGCGGCCTGAGTGAGGGCCCTGTGGTGGTTTGCAGGCCAGCCATGCCCCCTGGCAACCCAAGAGGAGGCCCTGGTATCTGGAATTTATTTACCTTGTACAATTGTAACTTTGTAGCCTGGAGCGGAGCCAAGCCTCCTGCTCGCTCCGTGGCTGGCAGCCATTTCTTTTGGGGTTTGTGCACCTTCTATAATTGAAACTTTGTAGCCTTAAGCGGAGGCCTGGGCCAGCCAGGGTGTGCGGAAAGCTTTGCTTCTTCCATTGCACCCTTTCCTCCTGATCTTTCCAGCTCCGTAGCTGCCGCCATTTCTGTTTGGATTTGTTTACCTTCTATAATTGAAACTTTGTAGCCTTGAGTGGAGGCTTAGGCTGGAAAGCTTGGCTTCCTCTGTTGCCTGGGAAACCCAAGCCTCCCTCCCCCTCTCTGTGGCTGTAGCCATCTTGGTTGGGTTTATTTGCATATTTGCTCCTGATTGGCTTGTGGGTGTAGCGGAGTTAGGGTCAATTTGCATATTACTCTTTTATTAGGTAGGATATGGTATTATATATTACATCATACATATGAGAGAGCTTAGTTAAGCATAAGTTACAAAAGAACAATAAGAAATACGTTTTACAGAGTATAGAATTGGGGGGGGGGTGGATAAAAATGCAGTTGTAAGGTAGCATCTCTAGTTATGTTGAGAAGAAGCATAAGAAGCAAATGTAGGGCAAGGAGTTATTCACCCAAGCAGATACAACAAGGAATAAATGATCTTTGGTTTCATTCACCATCATATGTTTAACCTTTTGCACTCGAATGTTGAGTGTGACTCGACACAGTTAGCATTAGAATAAAGGAATCGAGAAAAAAGCAAGCGAGTGCAAAGGGTTAAAATGAACTAGAATAACATAAAGTAGCTCTGTTTTTGGGAGGTAGGGGTGTGCAATTATAACTGGATATTCATCTCAATGTTAAAGAGTGAACTCCATGCTTGTCCCCTCTGAGAAGCCCAGAAATAACTTCTATCAGGACCTATTTCTCCTCAATTATACTAGAGAGTTTTCAAATAAAGAGATTTTTAAAAAATATTTAAAAATATGTGTTTCCTAGCTTTGAAAACTCTCCAGTACAGTTGAAGAGAAATAGGTCCTGATAGAAGTTATTGCTGGGCTTCTCAGAGGGGACAAGCATGGAGCTCACTCTTGGGCCTAGAGAGCATTATGCTAAGCATAATAAGTCAGTCAGAGAAAGATAAATATCACATGATCTCACTCATTTGTGGAATATAATGAACAACATAAACTGATGAACAAAAACAGATCCAGAGATAGAGAAGCATCGATCAGACTGTCAAACCTCTGAGGGAAGGCAGGGGAGGGTGGGGGGAAGGGGGAGAGATCAACCGAAGGACTTGTATGCATGCATGTAAGCATAACCAATGGACACAGACACTGTGGGGGAGGGGATGAGGGCATGAGGGGGGCCAAAGGGGGGATAAAGACACATATGTAATACCTTAATCAATAAAGAAAATAAATAATTTTTTTAAATCTCTTTATTGCTAACATCTAGCCCAGGAAGGAAATTCATATGATATAAGCACATCATAGGTCTCCTCCACAACTTGAGCAAATTTGATTGAAATTGACTTTTTCTATCTGTCTGTTTAGGTACACATTTTTTTTTCTAATTTCACTATTCTCTTCATTATTTTCTCCCCACCTAACCCCAAGACACCTCCTTATTTGTTCAATAAATATTTATTGATTGCCTACTGTGTGCCAGACCCTGTCTTAGCCACTGAGTCAACTTTAAATCTAATATTTCACTAGATCAGCATATCTCAGAGACATTCATTACTGTATTCCACTGCGTTCCTGATAAGATTTTGGAAATATTGGAAGGGGGAGCACTTACTTAGTTTTCTTCTGACAGACAAGAATAAATATGCTTTATATACTAGTATACTTGATCTTTTCTTAATAATCTTCAAATAAAATTTCATTTAAATGTATTTAAAATGAAATTTGATATCACCACCTGTTACAGGGTGATTTATGTCCCCCTCAAAATCCATACATTAACCCCTATTAGCTCAGAATGTGACCCAATACGATCATTAGTGAAGATCCTTGTCCTCGTGACAAAAGGACATTCAATTCCCACATGCACAAAGGGAAGACATTATCCACAAGCCAAGGAAAGAGGCCTGGAACACAACCTTTCCTGTGGCCCCCAGTAGAACCAGCCCTGCTGACAGCTTGATTCTGGACTTCCAGCCCCCAGAACACAAAGTACATTTCTGTTGAGAAAGCCACTATGGAACTTTGTTACAGCAGCCCTAACAAACAGACATACTACCATAACTGCAAAATCACTGCTACCTGCAATAAAAAAGAAAAAACAAAAAAACCCCACTAATTTTAGCCCAGCCAGTTTGGCTCAGTGGTTGATCGTCGACCTATGAAACAGGAGGTCAAGGTTCGATTCCCGTTCAGGGCATATGCTCGGGTTGTGGGCTTGCAAGAGAGGGCATGCAAGAGGTAGCTGATCAATAATTCTCTCCCATCATTAATGTTTTTATTTCTCTCTCCCTCTCCCTTCCTCTCTGAAACCAATAATATATATATTTTTTAAAAAGAAAATAATTTAAAAAAATAAATATTCTAACATTTTTAAGTGTTCCTTGGAGGACTTACATTTTTGTACCTTTCACACTTTTACAATGTGCACTGGGTAACAGGGCTCTGGAACATCAGCGAAGAAAATAAGTGCTTACACAGAGTTGGGGACATGCATCAAGGCCGCAATGCCTTTTCCAACCCAGCTGCTTCTTCCTGTGCCATTGTGTTCATTCAGCTCAACGTATGGCACCGTGTCAGGTCTGCATTCATTGTCTGCGGCACTGAAAGGCCAGGCCTTGACAGCAATTTTTCCTGGAACAGTATGTCGCTCTCCAAGGACCTTTCCTATGGCCCCAAGGGCTGCTTGCATCCAAGAAGCATTGAGCTGAAGCAGGCATGGAGTCCCTGCCACGCCCCTCACTCCTGGCGGCCTCCAGCTTGAGCCCCTGCCTGGACACTCCCTAGTGAGATGCTGTGAAACCAGGACCCTGGATCCAATTTGGGAAATTGGCTTGAGGCAACTGTGTTGGAACAGAAAGGAGAGAGGATACTGAAAAAATGCTACATTGAGAAACAAGGTGGTAACATAGGCCTTCAGAGGAGAGGAAACTGAATAGGTAACGGACCGAAGATGAATAGAAAGGAGGGCCTTGAAAAATAGGACTTGGATGGCAGCAGCCAGAGGAAAAAATAAAAATATATTTTCTACCTTTTAAATATTGAATTTTCCCCCCACATACTGATCTTTCCTGGTCTCTGCTCCTTGGAAAATTCATTGACGCCCTTTACTTTGACCTTTGCTAATCAGGCATGCCAGGTTACCTCTTTTTCCCTCATCCCTGCCTTGCTCTTCTCTCTGGTGTTACCCAGAAAAAGAGGAGATGATTCTAAAAATAACTATCATTTATGATACTCTTAAATAATATCGAAGTATATTTAAAAGGTTGACTGGGTAAAGCCCATTTAGGATTTTGACAGCTAGTAAAATGGTGCTTCATTGAGAATGAAGGTGGGTGAAGGTGGCTTAACATCATTTAAGTATGAGATTGTATACAATGACAGCATCAAAATGCCCCACCATCTAATGCTCATGACTATCTTTTTTCTTTCCCTCCCATAATCCTTAACCTTCATGAAATACATTTCATCAGTGTTATCTTAGTCTTAGCTGTTAAACAATTTAATCATTTTAGGGAAAGATCATGAAAAGTGGTTTTATAAAACAAGACTTTCTGATGTGGCCATCTTGATTACAAAATGATATACCACTTCTTAAAATGATCATGGTCCGGGGACACAGAAGCTATTAGAAATGTATTCTCAGTAAGATTTAATTATCTGGTGGCTCCCCACTAAAGCCCAGTAAAATGTTATTTGCATGTAAATCCTGTTGACGGTGTATTATTCTTACTACAGGGCTGTGCACGAGGAAGCACACTTCCAATTACTTGCAGAAACACAAACAACAAATATGCTTTACATGTATTTACTTAAGTGTTGTTAGGAGAAATATTTCCACAATAACTGTAGTAGACTCACTGTAACCTCAGCTGTGTGTTTATAAGAACACAGTGGCAACTTTTAGCTTTTTTATTTTTTTCATTCATTAATTTATTTTCTGAAGAAATTATTATCTATACTAATAAAAGAGAACTACGTAAATTGACCATACCTCCGCAGTGCCCACCAGCCAATCAGGAGTGAGTATGCAAATTAACCCAACAAAGTTGGCGGGTTAATTTGCATATACAGGCGCGGAGTGGCCAGGTGGGGTGGGATGCCTGCTATGATGAGGAAGCAGGGGGCGGAGGGAGCTACAGGAGCGGCGCTCCGGCTGGAGCGGAGAAGACTGAAGGCTCTTGAAGGAGTGAACACCAAAGGCTCCGGCTGGAGTGAAGACTCTGGCCAGAGCAAAGATGGAAGGTGGCGGCCAGAGCGAAGGCCTGGGTCCCGGGTGCCAGAGGAAAACCGGTGCTGGAAGTCAGGGGAAGGAAGGCCTATTGCATGAATCTTCGTGCAATGGGCCTCTAGTTATATTTATAATTACCAATTAATGAATATCAACACGGGGTCATCCACTTAGGCATTCTTACATGTCACTTTATCTCCACAATGGACCTGTGCATGGTTATTATGTTGAACATGCAAAATATGGAGAGGGAGGCAGAGAGGTGATGCATTTGGTACTAATGGTAAAAGAGAGAGCTGGTAACTCATGTGTGGTAGTCCCAATCCATGTTCTTTTTTATTTTTAAATTTAATAAATCTTTATTGTTCAGATTATCACAATTGCTTCTCCTTTTTCTCCCCATAGCTCCCCTCCACCCAGTTCCCACCCCACTCTCTGCCCTTACCTCCCCACCGCACTGTCCTCATCCATAGGTGTACGATTTTTGTCCAGTCTCCTCCTGCACCCTCCACACCTCTTTCCCCCTGAGAATTATCAGTCCACTCCTTATCTATGCCCCTGATTCTATTATATTCACCAGTTTATTCTGTTCCTCAGATTTTTAATTCACTTGATTTTTAGATTCACTTGTTGATAGATATGTATTTGTTGTTCATAATTTTTATCTTTACTTTCTTCTTCTTCTTCTTAAAGAATACCTTTCAGCATTTCATATAATACTGCTTTGGTGGTGATGAACTCCTTTAGCTTTTTCTTATCTGTGAAGCTCTTTATCTGACCTTCAATTCTGAATGATAACTTTTCTGTGTAGAATAATCTTGGTTGTAGGTTCCTGCTATTCATCACTTTGAATATTTCTTGCCACTCCCATCTGGCCAGCATAGTTTCTGTTGAGAAATCAGCTGACAATCATATGGGTGCTCCCTTGTAGGTAATTAACTGTTTTTCTCTTGCTGCTTTTAATATTCTTTGTCTTTTGCTCTTGGCATTTTAATTATGATGTGTCTTGGTGTGGTCCTCTTTGGATTTCTTTTGTTTGGGGTTCTGTGTGCTTCCTGGGCTTGTAAGTCTATTTCTTTCACCAGGTGGGGGAAGTTTTCAGTCATTATTTCTTCAAATAGGTTTTCAGTATCTTGCTCTCTCTCTTCTTCTGGCACCCCCATAATTCTGATGTTGCTACGCTTGAAGTTGTCCCAGAGGCTTCTTACACTATCTTCAATATTTTGTATTCTTTTTTCTTTTTGCTTTTCTGGCTGGATGTTTTTTGCTTCTTTGTATTTCAAATATTTGACTTGATTCTTGAGTTCCTTTAGTCTGCTGTTGGGTCTCTGTATAATATTTTTTATTTCATTTAGTGTATGTTTAATTTCTAGTTGGTCCTTTTTCATATCCTTGATGGTCTCGCTAAATTTATCAGCCTTTTCTAGGAAATTCTTGAAAAACCTTATAACCGTGGTTTTGAACTCTATATCCAGTGTTTGTTTTCCTCCATTTCTTTCCTTTTTGATCTGTTTCTTTGTCTCTGCATTTTCGCTGCTTCCCTGAGGTGGTAGGGTAGCTTTGTGTGCTAGGTGTCCTATATGGCCCAGTGGGTCAGCCTCCCAGTTACCTGAGGTGGACACTCTTGGTGCACCCCTTTGTGGACTGTGTGTACAGCCTTGCTGTAGTTAAGTCTTGGTTGTTGTTGGTATCACTGGGAGGAATTGACCTCCAGGCCAGTTGGCTGTGAGGATCAGCTGTGTCTACACCGGGAGAACTTCTGTGCTGGAGACAGCCTTATGAGACAAGACTTGCAAAATTGCAAAATTTCAAAAGCCTCTGTGCTCAGCTTGGATGGGGAGGAGTCTCAGGTCTTGGTTTCCCATCAGTCCTAACCTATGAGGCCCTTGGGCCTCAGTGTCCCTTGGTAATCGCTGCAAGCACCTCTGAGAGAAAGCCGCCCTCAAGTTTCGCCCACTGCCAGACAGTCCAGTTTCTCCCCCAATGAATCTGGATTCCCAGATTCTTGCCCAGAACTGGAGTTCAGCACAGTCGGGAGCTTCCAGTTCCCTCCAGCTAGAGAAAACCAGCGGCACACTCAGCACTTGCGTGCACACCTCTAGACCTCTGCCTTTCGTGGCTCCCGAGTTTCCGCCTGACAGTCCAGATTCCCCCAGTAAGAGCCTGGGTCCCCAGGGGCTCACCTGGAACTGGGATTCAGTGCAGTCGGAACTTGGGTTCAGTGCAGTCAGGAGCTTCCGACTCGATCCTCCTAGGGAAAGCCAGCAGCAACCTCAACAGTCAGTCCTCTCTGCGCACACTTGCACACACGCCTCCAGACCCCTGCCCTCCGCGGCTCCCTCGAGTCTTCATGTGCCTTTCTCTCTATCTGACAGTCCAGATGCCTCCCGTATGAGCCTGGGTCCACAGGGTCTCGCCCGGAACTGGGGTTCAGTGCAGTTGGGAGCTTCCTTCTCCCTCCCGCCAGAGAAAGCCAGCCAGGCACTCAGCCGCCCTTCCTCTCTGTGTGCGTGTCTCTGTACCTCAGCCCTTTGCAGCTCCTCTGATTCTCCGTGAGCTTTTCTCTTTCCTTCTAGTTGTAGAATTTCCACTCAGCCAGCTTTCCTGTGGTTCTGGATGACGTCCGTTCTGTCTTTTAGTTGTAGTTTTGAAATTGTTGTGCGAGGCAGCAGGTTAGGTGCTTAACTATGCTGCCATCTTCGTTTCTCCCAATCCATGTTCTTTTAGCAACCAAAAAGTCTCCAAATTCTTCTCTGGCTCTTTCTCTTTCTCTGCCTTGCCCCTCCATTCAAAAATATTTTTGTTATTGAGATAAAGATTACATAGTATAAAATTTACTATTTTAAAGTGTACCATTCAATGGCTTTTAATGTATTCACTATGTTGTGCAACTATCACCATTGTCTGATTCCAGAACATTTCTATTATCCCCAAAAATAAACCCACAACCTATTATCTGTTGGTCCCAATGCCTCCATATCCTCTACCCTACTCACCACCACTAGTCTACTTTCTGTCTCTATGGATTTGCTTATTATGGACATTTCATATAAATGAAATCATCTAATATGTTGTCCTTTCACTTAAGTAATGTTTCCTATATTCATCCACGTTGTAGCATATAACATTGCTTCCTTACCTTTTATGGCTGAAAACATTCCATTTTATGTCTATACAAGAGGCCCAGTGCACAAAATTCATGCATTGGGGGGGGGGATCCCCCTCAGCCCAGCCTGCACCCTCTCTAATCTAGGTCCCCTTGGGGGATGTCCGACTGCCGGCAGTCGGATATCCCTCTCACAATCCGGGACCGCTGGCTCCTAACTGCTCACCTGCCTGCCTGGTCACCCCAAACTGCCCCCTTGCCGGCCTGATCACTCCCAACTGCCCCCCCCCGCCAACCTGGTTGCCCCCACTGGCCCCTCCCTGCCGGCCTGGTCTCCCCCAATTGCGCCCCCCTGCCGACCTGGTCGCCCCACACAGCCTGCTATTCAGTCATTTGGTCACCTCTCACTACTTCCCTGCCGACCTGGTCGCCCCACACAGCCTCCTATTCAGTCGTTTGCTTGTCCCTCACTAACCCCCCTGCCAACCTAGTTGCCCCACGCAGCCTGTTGTTCGGTTGTCCATCTGGTCGTTTAGGTCGTGATGGCCCCTGGCTTTTTATATATTAGGATCACCTTGTGTTTATCTAGTCATTCATCAGTCGTGGATGTTTAGGATATTTTGTTCATCCATTCATCAGTTTATAGAGAGTTAATGACAATAAACACATGATTTTGAGAAACAAAAGACCCATGGAAAATTGTCTCCTAACAGTTGAAGTGCCTACCAACAAATAACCTTTGATAATTCAGTGGGTATATTTTGCCTTTTCTATCAAGGAATATTTTCTTTGATAATTAGTATACAGTTTGCTTTTGAGAAAAACAGTGTTAAGAGAACCTAATGTTCCAATATAGGTCAGGCATTGCACTGAGTTTTTAAAGTACATTATTTAATTTAATCCCCATGATGACATTTGCAATTCTTTGTACTTCCCTCATCCCACAAATGAGGAAACTACAGCTAGGGTGTATACAAGAGAGCACAGGGACTGCTTAAGAACTGTGTCTCTAGTTCAAGGATTACAAGTACTCAGCACGGCAGATAAAATGTGTGGCTTAAAGGATGATGCTGGAAAGTCACATATGCCAAGATAATCATAAGAGTAAACTCATATGGCTTTCAAACAGTTTTTATAATGGCGAATTGTGTAAATAATATATTATGGTGAACTTCACTACCTAAAGCAAATAATGTGCTCAGAACTTTACGGGTAGACCAAGATCCCAGATCACAGGGCCACCCACTTCCTTCACACTGGTTCCTGTAGTGCCTTCAGGAAGGCTACATCTCTGTGTATCACAGAAAGTCACTCACTTCACCTTTACTTATGATAAAAATGAGGCTTAGAGAGCTGAAGCAGCTGTTATTATACTAATGACAATGCTAGTCCAACAAATTGTAGAATTGAGGACATTTCTGGGAAAGTACTACTAGACTTAAACCAATGCCTATTTAAAGAATTACTTGGTCAAGAAGAATAAAATAAGCTAATACTTCATTTATTCATGCCTGTGTGTCTAAGTTATATCCAGTGAGGGTATTACTGGCTATCTTCAGCAACTATCTCATCTTTCATTTCCTATTTTTTAGAGAATATAGGAGATAATAAATACATTTTGTGTAAGTGAATGTATTTTGGAGTGAAAAAGGAGCCCTGTTTCATATTCCACCCCTATCACTTTGAATAATTTACTCAATTTTTGAGCTTTACATTTCTATCTGTAAAGTGGAGATAAAAATAACACTTGGCTCCTTGAATTAGAGTAATTGCCTGGTAATGTAACACATGGAGAGTGCCTATGCACTAGAATGTGAATCAGGAGGAGACTTGGGTTCTAGCTATTATTTGCCACTTATTTGCTGTGCGACCTTGTACAAGTCACTAAACCTCTCTAGTCCCCACTTTGTGAACCCAGAAAAGAATTTGAGTCACTGTTTCTTCCAGGGAACTTTCAGCACATAAAACTTTATGACATTTCATGACCTTTTCTATCAGGTTTAAAAAAAAAAAAGCATTTAGTGTGCTTTTAAAAGTGTCCTTGGTCAGATGCTTCAATAGAAACTCTTCTTTTGATTAAAAAAAATTCACAATTTATTGCAAATTTAAAGAAAGATGAAATACTCTTCGCTCAAAAATCTGAACAGATGAACCTGGAAATCATGAGTGTGCATTTAATGTGTTAACTGCATCCGTATGTTCACTATTTAGCATATACATATATTTAGTACTCAATGCTATGCTTATAAAGATATATAATGAAAAATCTAAAAGAGACCTTTACTGACATTTTGTAGCCCTGCTTCTTGATGACAAAGATCAAGAATTTAATGATGACAATGGTAAAATCTGAATATAAATAGAATCTAAACCCATTTGGACTGAACTCATTCAGAGTGGTGTCCAACCATTTCCTCAGCGGGGTCCAGTGGAGGGAATGCAGAAAGCAGTGGAGATGCCTCCTCAGACTGCAGCGATCACACCACTTCCACCATCCAATCTCCCTCCCAAGGCCAAGATCTTGGCTCTTCTCCTGGGAATGGCTCTCCTGCCAGCTCTCACACAGTTGGCTTGCAGAGCCCAAGCGCAAATTTCTTTGCTGGCGACGGGCTGTGTTCCAAATAGAGCTCTGCCACCCACCAAGTCGTCAGGCTGCAGGAGAGTAAGCCCTGCATAAAACCGCCCCAGTCATGCAGCAAACTCCAAACTCACACATCTTTCCTCCTTCACGGCCTTAATTGTGCAATTAAAAGTAGAGGTTTGAAGTCACCCACAATAGGTGGCATGCCGGGTTCGGATTTGGGACAAATAATGTCAATTCCTGTGCCTTTTATTCTATATAAAAAAGCATTAGTGTAACCTAATCATATATGTAAGTGCAGGGTGTCCAAAAATGTATGCACACTTTAACAGCTGATAACTTAAGTTTCACTACTTTTGAGGTTTAACTTTTTTGAAATAATGGGTGAAGCCAGACTTTTGAACATTTATCTAAAGTGACACTAGACTTTTTTTATGGGAATACATAATAGATAAAGTTTATGGTACAAAACTGGCAACAGTTGACGAACTGAGGGCACGCAAATACTGATCGAAATGATTCTTGATGATTGCGATTCCATTGCTTCGAGTTATCAGCAGTGCCTGGACCAGAACAGTCATCATTTTGAAAATAGGCATTGACAAAATAAAATGTATTCATTTCTGTAGTTTCTTTTAAATTTGGGGGAAAGTGAACTGTATGGTAATAAACACTGACTTAATAACCATTCAAAGTGTGTATTCATTTTGGGGGGACACCCTGTATGTGTAGACTAGCAGTGTTGAGCAACATTCAATATATGGTAACTGGTTATCATCACCATCATCTCATTATTATCAACGTCATCCTTCATCCTTTCCAAACCCAGATTTCTTACTCAACTCAAACGCTGCATACCTCCCATTCCGGACCAGGCCCGCGGGATTCTGCTTGGCTGAGGAGTCAGAAAGGAGAATGTGTGAGGTCCAGACTTGTAGAACGTTACTTCCCAAACATGGCTTCTCCATAGAATCACTAGAGGGAGATTTTAAATGTCTCAAGCCCAGGCTAGACCAATGAAAGCAAGCTCTGGGGGTGGGGCCAAACACCATGTTCAAGCTCCCAAAGGTGGTTGCACTCCGCAGCCAAGGTTGAGAATCACTGTTCTACAAACAGCCAGTGAGACTGTTACTTCTAAGTAGAAGCAAATTGAGAGCTCTCTTACCGCTTTCGGAAGGACAGTGATTTGCTTGATGGCAACACTTTTGCTCAGTAAACAAAGAGCAATTTCAGACAGAGTTGACCATCAGAGGGAAGCAGCTGATGGAGCACTTGTGATAAAAGGTGGCTTACAACAAGTTTAGGGTGCCTTAATTTGACTCCTCTCAACCATTTAACAACCCTGTTGGCCAGTTATTTCATGTCAGTAAGCTTCAATCCCCCCTTTTGTTAAAGTGAAGATAAAAATAGCAATTAGGGCCTGGCTGGTGTGACTCAATAGCTGAGCATTGACCCGGGAACTGGGAGGTCACCATTAGATTTCTGGTCAGGGCACATGCTCAGTTCGTGGGCTTGATCCCCAGATGGGGGGTTCAGGAGTCAGCTGACCAATGATTCTCTCATTATTGATATTTCTATCTCTCTCTCCCTCTCTGAAATCAATAAAAATATATATTTTAAAATACAGCAATTAAGTTACAGGTGTGTTGTGAGGATTAAATGAAATAATATATGTTAGTCAACATAGAAGATAAAGTATATGCTCATTAAAATGTATTACTGTCATTATTCTTTTTGTTATTATTAGGAAAATGGGGAAATAGTTTATCAATTGGTCCCCTAATCTCACCTCTGAGGTCACATGTAAACTGAGTAAAGATGCAAAACAATAATTTTTAATTAATGTTGTAAACCTTTCATTGATTTGGAATCACTAGCTGGCATGCTGGGAAAAAGAAAACGGAAATCATACTTAAAGATCAAAGCAATATGATTTTTCAGAAGCATGTTATCCCAGGCCCCACACAACCACCAAACTTCTATCAAAACTTATTTTTTTCTATCATGCCTCTCCAATCATATCCTTTTATTTTTAAATATATTTTTATTGATTTCAGAGAGGGAGAGAAGAGAGAGAGAGAAACATTAATGCTGAGAGAGAATCATTGATTGGCTGCCTCCTGCATGCCCCCTATTGGGGATCGAGCCCACAATCCGGGCATGTGCCCTTGACTGGAATCTAATCCGGGAACCTTCAGTCTACAGGCCGAAGCTCTATCCACTGAGCCAAACTGGCTAGGGCCAATCATATCCCTTTAAAAACAGGTGCTGATGAAAGAATATGCATTGCATTTCAGGGGCCTATCCATCAGATTAGATGGTCCGCACGGCTGCACCTGAGACCCTGACTTTGCACAGGTTGCCCCAGACTTCCAGGGCACGTTATCCTCATTGTTCATGGGCTGTCACAGATGTACTCTACTCAGCGGCAGTTATGGCATCTGAGCCCAGTGAGGGTGACCTGAAGTTCTACTCTTCATCATATAATGTGAGGACAGGGTCAAGGGAAAGGGCGGTTGAGCTACAAACATGGAGAGGAGGGGAGGGATGGCGGTAACATCCTCCTCTTGGCAACTTGCTACTTTTTTTATCATCTCCCCGGCACTGAAGTGGCCTGCTGCTCCTGTTTCCAACCATCCCTCTGGGACTGGCAGAGGCCACTCCATCTCTTTGTCAGTGTCTCACTGTTTCTTTTCTGTATAAGAAAAAGATAAGCACATTTTCAAAAGTGCCCACAAAGGGAGCTTATAGATGTTAGTTGAATAATTATTAGAACTCAGAGGCTCTGTTTAAAGATGTGGATAAGAGCCCTCCACATGGGACAGAAGATAGAAGAGTGGCTTAGAACTCCAGGTCCTGCACCAGCACCATTTGCATAACTAACGGGACATTGTGTTGGCTTTGGATGAATTAGGTTTTTTACAGAGAAGGTTAAGGCGAGAACAAAGGATTATGGCATGGTCTAATGAAATGTTGGATCCAGTGATTCTGCATCAATGTAGTTGAATAATTGCCTCCTGGTGGGGGTTTAGATGATTTGCCCAATTACATGCACTTTGGAAAAAATGAGCGAGTGTGTCAGTGGTGATTGCTATACAGCAGAGAGTGAGAAAAATAGTGTATTAAAGCTGCACATTTTGAAAGCTTCTGGCTCTCTGAAGTTTTCTGATTTGAAGGCCTAATCACTCCTGCTTATCCTCGACCATGAGTAAATTATTTGAGAAGTTCCAGACATATTTTACTCATCATGAAAATGTACACTTCCTCCCAAATGAAAGGAAAATGAAATATCACTTTCAAATAGTAAAATCAAAAGCTTTACAAGAAGTAGTTTCGAACTAGTTCTGAGCTCCATGGTAAAGAGGAGAAAGCTGACAAACTAAAACAAAATAAAAATGATCAAAGACTTGAGTTTGCATTAGGTTTTGAGTAATTAAAATTGGATGATCATGTGTGTTCCATTTTCAGGAATTCTAAGGTTAATATTTTTTATATAAAATTTTAAGTGTATTTTTTATTGATTTCAGAGAAGAAGGGAGAGGGAGATATAGAAACATCAATGATGAGAATAATTGATCAGCTGCCTCCTGCGCCCCCTTCTGGGGATCAAGCCTGCAACCTGGGCATGTGCTCTGACTGGGAATTGAACCGTGTGTGACCTCCTGGTTCATAGGTTGATGCTCAACCACTGAGTCACACCGGCTGGCCTGCGATAAATATGTTGATGCTCTCATATAAATAGCATCTAAGTCATCCAAGATTAGATAACATAGAGTAAAATAGTTCCTAAAAGTATGAGTGTGAGTATGTGTATGATAAAGCACTGTCATCGCCATTATAATTATCGGTACAGTTCAGTGAGCATCATCTAAGAATCTCAGGTGTTGATGATGGAAGAATGAATTAGTCACAGTGCATATTGCTAAAGAACTCACTGTCTGGTCTACTTGGGGATGCTTTTTCAATGTTGTGCTACTCTGGAGAACTAATGCTACAATATGATTCAGAAGTTAAGGTTTGGTTTTGAGCATCTGGACACATCGTCATTCACATGTACTGTTTATAATTCTTTATACAAATAGAACAGGGGCTTTCAAATAGTGAGAATACCAAAAATAACGTTAAAAATAAAATTTCATTTGATCTCTAAAACAGCCCAGGAATCAGATTAAGTATTTTGCTTTTGCTGCTCTTCCCATTTCACATAGAAGAAACTGAGGCCCGGAGATTGTATGTGAAGGTCAAGGTGATCCAGGAGCACCAAGCAGCTATCAAACTCTAAATTCTTTGTTTTAAAGTCTTGATATTATGCCATGTTCTGTGCCAAGTACTCCTCAGTGTGTCAACATTTTTTGTCGAGGATAAAACATTAACCTTTCTGATTCAAATATTCATTCAAAAATATTTACCATGTGACTTCTTAATGCTAGTCATCAACTATATTAAACAAAGTAAACCAAACTTCCTCCCATCTTGGGGTATTTATTCCAACTACTCCAATAATCTGATATTATTTGGTTTGTTTCATATAATTATAAACATTTCTTTAGATGATAAATGAGCCTCAGGTATGTCTTGTTTGGGGAAGCATGGCGTGGCTGTCCTTGAACTAAGGTTCAGATGGCCTGGGTTCTCATTCTGGGATTCCCACTTAGTAGGTGGCTGGGGCTCTAGTACTCTTACTCTGAACATCAGTATCCTTACAACTAACAGGCAAACAGCACCGCCTGCCAGGAGCTACCTCACATTGCTGTTGGGAGGATGTAATGAATGGTGAGTTTTGGAAGTACCTTTTCACAAGTAAAGAATTGCATGTAGCCCTAACGGGTTTGGCTCAGTGGATAGAGCGTCGGCCTGTGGACTGAAGGGTCCCAGGTTCGATTCTGGTCAAGGGCATATACCTTGGTTGCGGGCACATCCCCAGTAGGGGGTGTGCAGGAAGCAGTTGATGGATGTTTCTCTCTCATCGATGTTTCTAACTCTCTAACCCTCTCCTTTCCTCTCTGTAAAAAAAAAGAAAAAAAAAAGAATTGCATGTATTTGCTATATGACTCCCCCCCCCCCCCCGCCTACACACAGTTTTTAGTTCTTTCACTGTGATATGCTTCCTTATTTCCTCCTCTCTGTTTTTCCTTCATTTTCCTCCTGTCTCACCTGGTGCCACAGAGGCGCCGCACAGTGATTACACCTATCCCATGCCAGATTTGGTTTTTATGGACATGCATCAACATCTGAAGTGTTACAGGAATCATAACGTTAATTCTATGTCTTCCAGACTGGTATTTGGCAAGTGAAATTTGCTAACAATTATGCATTCTGCATCATCAAAAAAAAATACACACATTTCACTTAACATCTGCTTTATGATAGAAAAATGAAGGAGGTAGGGGATGGTATGTTCCGAGCAGAAGTTTCTATATATTTATTTTTGTGGAGTTCATGTTTCCTAGGTTATTCAAATATCATGCGTGAACACTTTGCACTGACCCTGTTGTTGCTTTTGGATTTGAGATCAGTAGGTATTTCAGTATATGCCATCCCTAAAGGCTCTGTGAATTTTAGCTTTTCATGACTATGTCTCACTAGGCAAGGTTTGTGAACTAAGGTCTTTGTTACATTGGATATCTCATCATTTTTTTAATCAGTTGTGTCATATGTTTTATCAGGGGCTTTGGAATGATGATTTATGAAAATATTTCAGGAGAAAAGCTTTTCATAGGCTGCAACGTGCTCTCATCGGGGACTGATTATGCAGAGGAGGTCTCCCCGGTGATGGACGGGGCCAGATTTCCCATTGGGCTCAGTAGATAGGATTCTGCGTGCATCCCCAGCGCCCGGCGGAATCACAGGGCAGAGGAATTGAAGTGATTTTGCATAGCTCTTCTTATCAACACTTGGACTTACTTAAGAGACAGACAAACTCCCAACTGATCTGAGCCTCAGTCTCTTTCAGAATATCCTTGAGCGAATGGAATGCCTGGGCTTGGCTGGAATCAGTCAAAATGGGAAGCATCATTTTAATCCACACCACGGCCTCCCTGAAGGCGAGGCCACGCTGTGCTCACTGTCCAAATATTCAGCCCCTTCCACCCAAGTTGCCTTCTTTGTGCAGCTTTACTGGCGAAGGGAGCCGGCCCTCTCCAAGCAGCCTTAGTGTGTCTCCATGCTGATAAGCCAGCCTCAGCGTTCTCAGGGCTGGATCACTTAAGGCAGGACAACATATCAATTTGTAGACAAAGCAGCCCAGGAGACGAGTGCTGAGCATCAGGACGGGCTATTTCTGCAGTAACAAGGCAGTTGACAGGGCTGCCTTCTCAGCAGGGAAGCAGGAAAAGTGACCACTAATTGCTCGGTGTCAGTAGCAAGCACACTTTCCCTCCTTTTTTTTTTTTTTTTTTAAATGTTGACAGAACTTCCCACAGATGTGCATCCTGCATCCCCTGGCCACAGGTTTGCCTTGCTGTCCCTTCGTAATTTCTGAGACTTTGTTTTCAAGTGGGGATGCTTATTGTGAACATTCTGGGCATCAGTGCAGAGAATGAAATGTTTTAATTTATTTTCTTTTTCAAAAATATGTTTTTATTGATTTGAGAGAGAGAGAGGGAGAGAAACATCTCCCAATGAGAGAAACATTCATCGGCTGCCTCCTGCACACCCCCTACTAGGGATCGAGCCTGCATTTCTGGCATGTGCCCTGACCAGCAAGCAAAGGGACAACCTCTCGGTGCATGGGACAGAACTCAACCAACTGAGCCACACCGGCCAGGGCTATTTTTAATTTTAAACAACCAGAATGGTCCTATATTTTAAGACAACAATTTTATCAAATCTGCCCTTTCTTCTATCTGAGGGTCTTAGGTATAAAATTATATAGAGGTCATGCTGAGAAATGGCCAATCTAGGAAGAAATAGCAAGCTATTTCATTTCCTTACACATCTGTTGAAAAAGAGACTGATGTCAATGAAAGGTTTTCAATTATTTGTAGCTCCAAAGCTTCTTACCCTAATACTTCACAAAACATCGACAGAGGACAAGTCTCCTTACAGTATCTCCAGAGACCCTTCTTTAAAAAATATATATATATATATTTTATCAGAATGTTTCATTAGTGTGAATAGGCCTCTTGAGAAAATAGTGAATGACATTGTCTTCATGAACCAATATAACACAGTGTGAATCCTCAGAGCTGAATCCCACTCAGGTCTGATGTAACCCAGACAACCATTTGTGAGGCAACCAGAGAATTCTACATTCAGTGCTAGGAGCTGGGATAATGAGACAAATACAATATGACCCTTGCTCTAGAGAACCCAGAACACCAGTGCCGCAGGACAGGGTGAGGCATGACGGAGAGACAGGCCAGGGTGGACAGATGTCATCTGGAACATTCATCTGTTAGTTCTTCATTCATTCATCAACCATCTAAGTGATATAGTCAAACAACTTGGGTTTGCACACTAGTTAGGCACTTTACTCCTACCTGAGCATGGAAAAAATTACCTAATCCCTGTGTACTTCAGCTTTTCCCCTTTTATTAAGGATAGCTATTTCATATGGTCTTTGCTAGAATTCAATGAGTAACACATGCAAAATACTCAAATAGTGTTTAGTATACAGTAAGAACTCAGTAAGTGTCTTGTACTTCGCATATACTAATGCCAGTAGCAATTATGAATAGATTTATGATAAAAGAGACAACCATTTTAATAGTGATACCTAGATACAACTAGTAGGAGAGAAATACAGATAAGGAGTTTCTGCAATGCAATATTAAATTGTATGATCCACTTCTGGGTCAAAATGGTAAACAGATCACATATGTAGACTCTATGAACCAAACTCTTAGCAATGGTGAATGACATTTGAAATAAGGAAAATGAAATAATATAACTGCCCTTAAATTCAAGATATATATATATACACACACACACACATATATATATATATATATATATATATACATATACATATCAGACACTTAATGAAAACAAACAAGAAAAAAAACAAAAAACACCGTATAGTCATTCAGTTCCCTGTATCTGTAACCCTACAGTACTGATGGTTTAGGTCCTACAGGGTAATGAAGAAAGAAAATTGCTCAATTTGCTTCAAGTCATGGTCTGTGATGGGAGTTTTCTGACTCCAGAGATAAGGATAAAATAAAGGAAGCAATATGCTCATGGAATTTATCAACACAGCTTCGGCATCAGGAGCTGGCCTGGAGAGAGAGTATGAAATAAAGCTATTTGCAGGCATATACAAACAAAGCAGATTTTCTACCCACAGAAATTTAAAAATGAAAAAAAAACATTATAAAAGATATTCAACATAAATAAAACTAAACTCGAGTTGAGGGTAGAGAGAACTGGGAATAATGAGCAAATAAATTTAATCAACTCCCCTTTTTATTGATTGACTTTTAGAGAGAGAGGAAGGAAAAGAGAGAAAGAGAAAAAGAAAGACTGATTGATATGATGTGCCACTTATTTATGCATTGTAGGATCAAACCTGTAATCTTGGCATATCAGGACAATGCTCTAACCAACCTAGCTACCTGTCCAGGGCTTAATAACTTCCTAATCATTATAAATATATAACTCCTGGTTTGATAAAAACAAAAACAAAAAGAAAAGCTCAGATGTCTCTAATGGGAAAAATATATCAATGATCTAAGAAAGAAATGATATCAAACCATAAATCTCAACCATATTCCTAGGCCATTCTCTGATATGCACATTACACTCATAAAACCAAAATAAGTTTTTACAAGAAAAGCAGGTTACAAACAAATCTCCCCCATGAGCATAGGTCCAAAATCCCTCTAAAAATTGTAAAATGAATTCATCCATATATAAAAAGTTGAACACATCCTGATCAAGTGGGATTTGTTGCAGAGATATAGGTTAGTTTAACATTTTAAGAAAAATGACCAAGATCATTTATAAGGGTGTTGATGATAAACATACGATTATACTCACTGTTGAGAGATTATATGTTTTCTGATTAAGATTGAGAACACGGCAAGAATGAAAACTCTCACAACTACTATTCATCATTGTGCTGGAGGAGCTAGGCAGTGCGTTACTGTTGTCCTATCCTATTGGGTAGAAATGAAGCACTGGGTCTGGCTCACACTCAGAAGGAGCGCTTATCCAAGTGCATGGATACAGCAGGTGGGAGAAGCTGCCCATCAGGGCAGCTAAAATGCCATCATTTCAATGCATCATTTCAGTTCTAGGTCTTCAGAATACTATACTCAACTATGATTTACAGACAAAGAACAAACATCTTTACAGCCCAGAAATATGAAGTAGAAGGGACCTTTCTGCATATATCAGCCCACCTGCTACTTAATGGGGAAACTTTAGAAGCAATCTCAATAAGTAAAACACAGCGAGTTTAGCTTCCGTCACTACTTCTTTTCCACATTTACTGGGCGATATAATAGGCTAGTTAAAGAAATCGCAGCTATATACATTGTAAAGAAGAGAATAAACACCCTTTCAACTTTTAGGATCTATGACAGTTGATATATGTTCAGACATTTTGCTTAATAATAAAAACATAACATGTAACAATAGTGCCTGTACACATCAGTATCAAGAAATTAGAAAATACAAGAAGAAAAAACTGTCCCTCATAATGCAACAGCAAATAAAAGTATATGAAAAACTTCTAGGAAAATTAAAATATACTAAAAGAATGAAAGAAGAATTGAGTGAATGGAGAGACCTGTACCATGCTAATGGATGGTAAAGCTCTACTGTCAAGAGAGTAATTCTTTCTAAAGGATCCTGGAAATTCAATGTGATTTCCATCAAGATCACATTTTAATGCAAGTACATGAATGTACTATGATTTTTAAATGGAAGAAACAAATGACAAAAAGACTACTGAAAAAAGAATAATGAAAATCACTTGTTCTACCAGATATTATGCCTAACTTAAAGCTATAAAAATTGAGAGAATTTAGTTGGGGTGGGAAGGAATAAGCATTATAGACTAATGAACTAAATACACACACAAAAAAACCCACACATAAACTGAATAAAGGTATGTAAAAACTAGATTCTGGCAAAAACAATACTATAAATTAATAATTAAGAGACAGACTGATTAATATACAGTGTTGGATTAATTCGATATTTATTTGGGGAAAAGTAAAGTTAGCTCTTACCTTCACACATAACTCTAGGTATACTAAAGTGCTAATGTCAAAAGTAAAATTTTCAGCTAAGAAAATATCTGTAAGTTAAAGTTCTACTTTAGTGTACATAATGAATCTTAGATTTGCCACAAAAAAAAGCATTAACATTAAAAACAAAATTTTGATTCTGTCAAACATAAAATTTGTACAAAATAAATGAGAGTAAAAAATAAGACAAATGGGCATAACATATTTGTAACTCATGTGACTAATAAATATTTCATGCTGAAGATCATAAAAATCTATACAGAAGAATGAATACCCTATTAGAAAAATGGGCAAAGACAATTCACAGAGGAGAGGATCTGACTAATAGATGTAAAAGAGTAATTAGTCACACTTGTAATCAATGAAACACAAATTAAAACAAATATTAGTTATTCTTTATACACCACTCTATATGGACAAAAATATTTTTCAAATGTGTGAGAATACTAATGTTTTGAGGTCGGAAAGGTATGCATTTTCATTAGGGTGGTCAACCATACCAATTTGCCTTTGGGACACAATATTTTCTGTGCTAAAACTGAGCAAGTTCTAGTCAAATTAGAACTAGTTGTTCACCATAGTGAGTGTGTACACTGCAATGTTGCAATATTTAGCATCCCACGTGATGTTACTTGTCAATAAAATAAATAAATAAATAAATAAATATCAGAAACAAATGTGCAACATAAAGAGAATGGATACATTGCATTGCATTTGTACAAAAAAAAAACAATATAATGCTAACTAATGAACTAGAATAGTGTTTCTCAGACTAGTGTGTATCTGAATCTGAATCACCCAGAGAGCACCTAGAACACGGACACCCAGGCAGGCTTTATTGCAGTAGGATAGGGCTTTGACCTTTGTATTTTTTTTTCAAGTTCCCTAGTTGATTCTGATATCCACTAAACCAGTGGTCGGCAAACCGCGGCTCACAAGCCACATGTGGCTCTTTGGCCCCTTGAGTGGTGCTTTTCCACAAAATACCACGGCCTGGGTGAGTCTATTTTGAAGAAGTGGAGTTAGAAGAAGTTTAAGTTTAAAAAATTTGGCTCTCAAAAGAAATTTCAATCGTTGTACTGTTGATATTTGGCTCTGTTGACTAATGAGTTTGCCAACCACAGCACTAAACTGTGAGAGCCACTGAGTTAGAGAGATGTGTATCCACAAAGAAAAATGTTCACATCTAGTTTTGGGTAAGAGTAGCAAGTTGCAGAATATATATGAAGTATGATTTAATTTATCTAAGCTCATAAATCCTCCAACACAAAACTACATTATGTTTTACATATTAAAACATGCATGGGGATGATGAACATCAAATTTATGTTTGTGACTACCTTGGTAGAGGGTAATAGGATCAGAGGATTTGTCCAGGGGACTCTAACTATGTTTCAAATATCTCATATTTTTCTAAAAAATGGAACTGCAGTGTGCATTCCCACTAGCAGTGTACTAGGGCTCCTTTTTCTCCACATCCTTGCCAGCACTTGTTGTTTGTTGATTTATTGATGGTAGCCATTCTGGCAGGCAAGTAGATGAATAAATAAAAAAAACACACTGTGGTACATATGCACAATGGATTACTATGCAGCTGTAATAAAAAAAGATCTCTTACCCTTTGAGACAGCATGGAGGGACCTGGAGAGTATTATGCTAAATGAAATAAGCCAGTCAGAGAAAGACAAGTATCACATGATCTCACTTATATGTGAAATCTAATGAACAAAATAGATCTAGAGACATTGAAGCATGCAACAGACCAATGTATTTCAGAGGGAAGGGGGCACGGGAAGAGATTAACAAAAGAATTTATATGCATACTAGAGGCCTGGTGTATGAAATTCATGCAACTTGGGGGGGTCGGTTCCTCAGCCCAACCTGCACCATCTTGCAGTCCGGGAGCCCCTGGGGGGTGTCCGATTGATGGCTTAGGCCCCCTCCCCGGGGAGCAGGCCTAAGCCATCAGTCGGACATCCTCCGTGCTGCCACAGAGGTGGGAGAGGCTCCCGCCACCACTGCTGCGCTCACCAGCCATGAGCCCAACTTCTGGCTGAACAGCCCTCCCCCTGTGGGAGTGCACTGACCACCAGGGGGCAGCTCCTGCATTGAGTGTCTGCTCCCTGGTGGTCAGCACACATTATAGCGACCGGTTGTTCCACCGTTCGGTCAATTTGCATATTAGAATTTTATTATATAGAATATTCATAATCCATGGACACAGACAAAAGTGTTGTCAAGACCTGGAGAGTGGGTGGGAGTGGGGTGGGGTGAGTCAAGGGGGGGAGAAAATGGGAGACATCTGTAATACTTTCAACAATAATGATAAATAAAAAATTTTAAAAATGGAAGTACAGTAAACAGCATAATGTTAAAGTTTATAATATATTAGAAGTTGAATACTTGTATATTTGTAATATTTCACTAAATGCTTTTCAGAATATAAAACTGTGAGTTCTATTTTGTGAAAACACATTTAATAATTAAATGGTTATAGAAGAAATGGCATAGCCATGAGTATCATTATCTACTACTATACTTATATCTATTAATTACTGAAAGATTTCCTTGGGCTATGATTAAGGCAAGGTGATATAATTATGAGCTATTCTTATTAATTTCTGTTCCAGTTTTATATTTTTATCAGAAATACCATTAACACAGCAATTTGATAACATATGATAATCCAGAGTATGCTGGCATGGTTTTGGATTAATTTTGTTTAACTATAAAAGACTTCTTTTGCTACTTCCTGCTTTGCTGATATAGAGTGTCCCTCCAAAAATGTATACACACACTTTGAATAACTATAAAGGCAGTGTTCATTAAAATACATTTCATTTGCTCTAGCTGGTTTGGTTCAGTGGATAGAGTGTCAGCCTGCAGAACAAAGGGTCCTGGGTTTTATTCCAGTGAAGGGCATGAACCTTGGTTGCAGGCTCCTCCTCAGTTCAGGCACTGATCGGAGTGTGTACAGGAAGCAACCAATCAATGTGTTTCTCTCACATCAATGTTTCTCTCTGTCTTTTCCTCTCTCTTCCACTCTCTCTGAAAGATCAGAGAAAAAATGTCTTCGAGTGAGGATTAACAACAACAACAAAAAAAACACATTTCATTTTTCAAAATTGAGCTATTAGCTATTTTAGCGTGTACACATTTTTGGGGACCAAATTTATTATGATAAATACAGGTTACAGAGTGTACCAGCAATCATATTTATTCTTCAGAACTAAACTATTTTATCACTAAATGATTATAAATACACACTATCTTTACAAATAAATGTTGTAGAAATCCCAACCTTTAATCATCATTTGACTAGACCAGTGGTCGGCAAACTCATTAGTCAACAGAGCCAAATGTCAACAGTACAACGATTGAAATTTCTTTTGAGAGCCAAATTTTTTAAACTTAAACTTCTTCTAATGCCACTTCTTCAAAATAGACTCACCCAGGCCGTGGTATTTTGTGGAAGAGCCACACTCAAGGGGCCAAAGAGCCGCATGTGGCTCACGAGCCGCAGTTTGCTGACCACTGGACTAGACTATGTTTCTTCTAATCTGTGGAAACAGGAAAACTGGACTGTATATATTGACTTTCATCATTAGTTACACGACATATTGCACATTGTTCAACCCATGGACATAATTTGAAAGTAAGTGAAATGGAGAATATGTCCTAATACTACCTCACGTATTCTGGCCCTAGTGGAGTTTCCTAACAAATGTCACCTCGTACAGAAAAGCTGACAAGAACAGTTGCAAATAAGGATTCGCAGAGTCCATTGGACTAAACTGGCTACCGTGGGTTGTGCACACCTTAGAAACTTGCAACAAAGACAAAAAGTCCTCATCAATTATTCAGAAAGGTCATCTTAGATGAGTTTTTGTAGGCAGATGTAAAAGATTGCTTTCTTTCAACTGTCAGCTTGATATGAATGAACGTGCCAATAACAGTCATGGAGCTGTATAATCTGTTGCAATTTATACTGTTTTTAATCCTTAAAAAAGTAGCTGTCAATAAGCGTAAAGTTGTATCTCAGTGACTTGATGGACAAAGCAGGAATAATGACAGCAATACAGAACCTATGTTTAGTTGGCTTTGAGTTTGGGTCTTGGCTTTGAGTTTATCTTAGACCTGGGCTTGGGTTTTGGTTTGTCTGCTTGTTTGTTTCGCAGAGGTCAAGGTTGACTTATATATAGCGATGTTTCCAGCCTTCTCAGCCAGCTTGGGTGCTGGGTGTTTGTGACAGGAAAACTACAGCTGGTAGGAAAGGAGCAGCAATGGAAGGAAAGTCAAAATTTGGAGAAATCCTATATAATAAAAGGGTAATATGCAAATTGACCCTAACAACCTAACGACCAGGAACGACTGGTCACTATGGTGCACACTGACCACCAGGGGGCAGACACTCAATGCAGGAGCTGCCCCCTGGTGGTCAGTGTGCTTCCACAGGGGGAGCACCGCTCAGCCAGAAGCCGGCTTATGGCTGGCCAGTGCAGCGGCAGTGGCAGGAGCCTCTCCCGCCTCTGCAGCAGCACTAAGGATGCTTGACTAATGGCTTAGGCGAAGCTGTAAGTTGGACATTCCCCCAGGGCTCCCAGGCTGCCAGAGGGATGTCTGACTGCCAGCTTAGGCCTGATCCCCCAAGAGTGGGCCTAAACCGGCAGGTGGACATCCCCTGAGGGTCCCCTGAGGGGTCCCAGACTGTGGAGAGGAAGCAGGCTGGGCTGAGGGACCCCCCTCCCCCCCGCCGCCAAGTGCACAAATTTTCATGCACTGGACCTCTAGTAAAGAAATAAAAACAGTTAAGATTATTTTTTAATGTGTTTTCAAAGTCTCTATCTCACCCTTTACCACTTTCTCAAAGACTCCTTGGAGGGGGTGGTTAGCAGAGAGAATTCTCAATCTGGTCATGAAAGGTTTCTAGTTTGGTGTTCTGGAACAATTGTGTGGGCAATGATGTCACACAACGAAGCACAGAACAAGAATAGGACTTTCAGACTATCCTAATGAATTGGTTAAGGCTGCTGTATGATTTTGGATGAACTCCATGAAAAGAAACATCATATTAGAGGTACAAAATACATGCCTGAATAAGAATGTTTCTAATATAGTAGCACCAACATAACTTTATACATGCTTCTATTTCATTTGAACATTAAATAGGAAAAGAGGATTATATAGGAGTATGAATATCCTATATAATAAAAGGCTAATATGCAAATTGACCAAACAGTGGAACAACTGGTCACTATGATGTGCATGATACTTTTTTTTTTTTTAATTAAAAGCAACAGTTTCTGCTATATTCTTTCAAAAATATTCCTGGAAAATTGGAGGTACTAGATCCAGGGGATAGAGTCTAAATTCAGGAGGAAAACTTGAATTTTAAAGACCAGAGCATTTTAGGAGACACACATGGATTAAGAGGAGTTTGGGATTAAAGGGAGGTATCCTGGTTGATTCTCGCAAACATTTTTACAGATATATTAATGTCCATATAGAATTCATCATTTGGGGAAATGCTTTTTGAATCTCTTCTACATTCCAGATTATTTCAGCGCTCTAAATACTTTTAGTAACATAAAACTCCACAGAGCTTGTACTCAGAAACCTTGAAAGATCTATTGCTCTTTCTTCTCCTCTTCCTTTGTCAATTTGGGAGACAGATGATTTATTCATCAGAATAGTAAAAGAGGGAAAACTGGAGATAATTCTTTGTTTGTTGGAAGAACTCACCCTCATATGAAAAATCTCATAGCTTCCCTTTCCTTTCAATACTGTTGACTTTTTCTAAGTTAAAAGATATGTTCCAAACAGTGCCTCCACTGGCTTCTTTATGAGTGTGGCAGACGTCTCCTTTGGAAGGCTTTGTAACACCCTCGCGGGAACTCTGAACTTGGTAACAGTGTGAGGGCTTCGGTTACCTGCAAACACCACTCAGAAATCTTCTGAAAAGGCAATAAAGAAAGAACTCTTTTTCCTATCTTCTCCGCCTTAATTGTGTCATCTAATAAACCTGAGTGTGCGCGCCAAGAATGGAAATTGCCTGCCATTTCATCATCCGGAAAGAAATGCCAGTTGTTTCTATTCAACAATGTGGGCTGAATTGCTTCACCTTTTAATGGCTCCGAGTCACAGCTTCTTTTACTAGTGGTATTCGATTTAGAGCCATTTTCAGATACACATGTTATCTTTAAATGTTTTGACCCTATTAATAACAGGAATGGAGATCTGGGCTGAAGAAGATTCTGACATTAAATGGAGTTTTCATTGATGTTTTAAACTATCTCTGTGCTATATTTAACTCCTTAGAGAGATGAGCTTGCCTTAATGGACTCCCAGAGTTAATCAATTAATCTATAAGTAGCATGAGAACAGTGGCTCACAACACTGGCTGCACATTATAACACCCAGGGAAAGTGTTAAACTCCTGACACTGAACTCCACGGCAGACCATTTAAATCAGGATGTTTAGCAGTGGACTCTCGGCTTCAGTGTCTCTCCAGGGATTCTAACATGCCGACCGTTTTGAGAACCATTGGTATTGAAAAGTATTTCCAAGTATGTATTCCACATACTTCCTGCATCAATATTATCTGAGGTGCCAGTGCCAACCCTATATACTGAGCCAAAATCTATTGATTAGAAGTGTCGTCATTAATATGATAGGATAGGGTGTCCCTCATGAAGGCACCCACTTAAAAAGAAAAATGGACCAAATTACCTTTGTGAAGTTAAGAAGTTGCAATACCCAAAGGCACAAATAAATGAAGAGACATCCCATACTCATGGATTGGAAGATATTATATTGGTAAAATGCCCATAGTGCCCCCCCCACCAATGTAATCACTGTCAAAATCCCAATGGCACAGTCACAAAAATACTTTTAAAATCCTAAAATTCATATGGAATTTCAAGGGGCCATGAAGAGCCAAAAGAATATTAAAAAAGAAGAACAAAGTTGAAAGCCATACTTTGCCTCATTTCAAAACTCACTACAAATCAACAGTAATCAAGACAGTGTAGGACTGCCAAAAAGGCAGATATATAAACCAAAGGAACAGAATAGTGAACCCAGAAATGAACGCTTGCATTTATGGCCAAATGATTTTCAACAAGGGTGCCAGAGATGCAGAATGGGAAACAGTCTCTTCCATAAATAGAGCAGGGAAAACTGGATATCCACATGGACATGGATAAAACTGGACCCTACTTCACACTATAAATACAAATCAACTCAAAATGTATTAAATGTAAGAACTAAATGTAAGACCTAGAGCTTTAAAACTCCTAGAAGAAAACATAGAGGAAAAGCTTTGGAACATGGGATTTGGCTATGATTTCTTGGATATGACACCCAAAGCACAGACAACAAAAGCAAAAATAGTCAAACGAGATTATATCAAACTTTAAAACTTCTGTGCATCAAAAGAAATGATCAACAGAATAAAAGAGCAATCTAGAGCAGGCGTCCTCAAACTACGGCCCGTGGGCCACATGCGGTGTTTTTGCCGTTTTGTTTTTTTACTTCAAAATAAGATATGTGTAGTGTGCATAGGAATTTGTTCATAGTTTTTTAAAAACTATAGTCCAGCCCTCCAACGGTCTGAGGGACAGTGAACTGGCCCCCTGTTTAAAAAAGATTGAGGACCCCTGAATTCTAGAGGATGGGAGAAAGTTTCTAAGAGTCAAATATCAGAAGAGGAGTCAATATCCAGATATATAAAGAACTTTTGCAACTCAATTTTAAAAACTGTAACCCAGTTTAAAAATGGGCAAAGGATTTGAATATATAATTCCCCAAAGAAGATATGAAAAAAGAATGCTCAGCATAACTAATCATAACAGGAATGCAAATCAAAACTCAATGAGATATCACCTTACATTCAGTAGAATGTCCCCTATGAAATGAACAGAAAATAACATCTTGGCAAGGATGGACAAAATTAAGAAACCTCATGCACTAGTGGTGGGCATGTGTAATAGTGAAGCCATCATGAAAAACAGTGTAGAGTTTCCTCAAGAAATAAAAAAATAGAATAACCTATCATCCAGTAATCTCACTTCTGGATATTTGCTAAGTAGATATGTTTGTTTCTCTATTTACCAGTTCTTGAAACTGAAGTGTCAAAAGGCAGGTCTACTTTCAGATATAGCTGAGCCCACTATTCAAACAAACTTAGCAAGTGTTCCTTCCTTCCTCCCTCCCTCTCTTCCTCTCTCTCCTCCCCGCTCATATTGAACAATATCTATTTATCACCTGCCTGTCTGCCCTTCCTCCTATCTATCTATCATCTATCTATCCATCCATCATCTATCTATCTATCTATCTATCTATCTATCTATCTATCTATCTATCTATCTATCTGTTATCGGTGGGGAATTTTCTATGTCCCCAACTGTTGCCCGGGGCAAGTGGGCTTCTTGTGATGTCATGAGAAAGAGAATTTTCTGAGACTCACACAGGAGAAGGAGTGGTATTTATTTGCATGGAACTAAATTTCTGAGTTTCCAAGGTCCCCTCTCCCTTCATCTCACCTTGGAAGAAGACCAGCTATGTCTTTAGCAGAGCTAGGATCAAAGCCACCGCCCAGAGTTTCTGTTCCATATTTGCACTGTCCAATCCAGCATCAGGCTAGCCTAGCTTATGTTCCCAGCTGCAGTCTATTAGTCCACTGTGTGTGGGGTCTGCATGGCCCTGGCCCATGCGGCTTCTAGGAACATGGACAAATGCTCGGAAGCAGAACAAAAGCAGAGGAACAAGAGAGAAACCAGAGAGCACAAACTCCTTTGTGTGGGGATTTGAACTTCCTAACATTTTGAGCATTTGCCATGGTTCCACCCACTCTAGTCAGTTATCTTTGTTCCAGGTTAGACAGGCACCTTCCCTATGTCACCCTAAGTTTATTGTGCAGGAGCCCATCTTCCCCTTTCTCTGGGCCCTTCCCCCAGTGATTTGCAGGGAATGGACTGGTGGTTCCCTGGGGAGTGTGAAGTTACAGCTTCCTGGTGAAGCTGCCCAAATGGCCATGCTTATAAGCTTACAATGTCTGGCCTCTGCTTTGTTCCTTTCCTGTTAACATTAATAACTAGCTAATTACAACAGTATCCTGTCTGTCTATCTATCTATCTATCTATCTATCTATCTATCTATCTATCTATCTATCTATCTATCTATCTCTCCATCCATCCATCCATCCATCCATCCATCCATCCATCCATCCATCCATCCATCTATCCATCCTAACAAAGAAAAGTGGTGAGCACATTGTCCCCAATGAAGCCAACAACACAGATAAAAGCAAGAACGGTGGTTCCTGAAAACCCAAAGGCTACATTTTATTTTGTAATTTAAAAAGAGAGATCAAGAGATCATTTATTTCTCCATGTTCCCAGGTATCAAATTCAGGGAAAAGTATCTGTCCTATTTTGGATCTCTCTAACACTGATCACTGTCTGAAGTTCAATTGATTATCTTGATTAGCTAATGGAGCATGGTGGGTTAAACTTTGTTGTTGAAAGGTGACCGTATTGATAATATCACCATTTTCAATAGGGAAGGATGCTTCTTTGGAAGCAAGTCTGTCTGGCCTCTTCTGCCTTTGGTGCTGGGACCTAGTCAGTTTTCCCTCATTATGGGGATCTGTTTTCTTATTGAGGTTATAAAAAGAAATGCGTGTGTGTTCTGAAGGAGTAAAGAAGAAAATAAAATTCTGTCTGTCCATCACAGAGGAGATTCGGTGGGAGATGATTTCAAAAGCTAAACTGAGGATAATGTGTCAACCTTGTGATTTGTGAAGATTTGCCAACATGATTCAAACCACTCTCCATTTGGCATTTGAGAAAATTACTCTGACTTAGATTACACAAACATTTCTCTTCCTTCCCTTTGCCCCCACTGAAGAATCTTTTTTACCTTCTAATTGATCATCTGCACTATATTTTCTGAAGACCCTGGTGTCAACATTTAGGCAAGTGAAATGCCAGTGCCATTGCAAATAGGGGAATAAGTGCATAACTTGGACATTTTTATAACAATCACATCAGAAAAAAAAACGCATTCCGGAGAGTTTTAATGGGTCTAATAGAGGCCCTGGGACTCAGGGGAGCAGAAGGCTAGAGGCCAGAGAATTCCAACCACTGAGAAGAAAACTAATGGGCCATTAAAGCGCACCCTGGAGAGCTTTGTCGTTGTCAGTAGAATTAGAATATATATCTTTGTTTTAAAATAGAATTCAGCTTTCATGACATTTAAACATGTTGCCTGCCTTTTCTCCATTGACTATGGGTACCTTAAAAAGTCACTCAGAAATTAGGATGCAGCAGAAGCAAATTAAACCTTTGATTTCACAGAGAAACTAGAGGCATTATGACAATTAAATTATTTTACAGGGCTATGAAATTACTCTATAATCTAATTATTTTACAAAGACAGATGGATTGTAGGTATTTGGATTGTGAATGAAAATAGAACATCAATATAACCCTCAAAAAAAAAATGCCTGGAATAACTTTCTATTGATTGACTTCAGATTTTTAAATATATGTGCAAGTATCTCTAAATTCATTAAAAAGGTTTTAGCATTGAAATTGATTCATAAAATCACTGTGTTGGTAACTTACGTGGGAAAATAGAAAAACTGGCAACATTTTTTAAATTTCTAAACCCATGTTTGGGTTGCCTTGAATGTGTCACCTTTATAAAACAATGATCTTCCCTCTGCATTTGGTAACTCCAAGATCCTGCCAAATCAAATGAGTTTCTGTAACGCCCCATGTATTAGTCTAGACACAACTTTCATGTAAGCCTAGTGACAAGATCTCATCATCAACTCATATTTAATCAATGTTGATAGGAGGCCCAGAAAGCCCTGAGGACTGTAAAAATGACTCCTGAAAAAGATATTTTCAAAACTAACTAATATAGGTATGATATTGAGACCTGATCATCTGGGGTGGTGGGTTTATATGTCATTACATCTTATATAATAAAAGCACAGTATGCAAATTGTTCCCTCGACTGGGCAGTCATCCAGGAGTTCAACCAGGGGATGGGGCCAGCCGAGGGAAGGGAGGGAGGCCCTGGCTGATGGCGGCAGCGGTGGCAGATGACCGGGGGAAGGGAGGGAGGCCCTGGCAGTGGCAGGTGGCCAGGGGAAGGGAGAGAGTACCCGGTCGGCAGACAGCAGCCGCTAGGGACCCTACCAGTGCACGAATTTCGTGCACTGGGCTTCTAGTTATTTTATATTTATCTGTATGAAAAGAATACTACATAATGTGAGGTCAATTAGATAAATACATTTTCTAAGAGAGATGTCTCACAATGGAATGATAAATAAGAAATGTCACTAAAAATTAAGTACTTAGTGGTGTGTATATCAATTAGCCAATTTTAATAGAAAGAATGGTGAGGGGTAAATGGAAAACTTTGTATATGGCATGAAATAATTTTCACATTTAATATCAGTATGTTAACTTTCACTGCCTCTAATGGTTCTTAGTGGGCGAAATATGATGTGTATGCATGTGGTGTGTGTGTGTATGTATAAATCATCCTATATAATAAAAAGCTAATGTGCAAATCAACCAAATGGTGGAACAACAAGTTGCTATGATGTGCACTGACCACCAGGGGGCAGATGCTCAACGCAGGACCTGTCCCCTAGTGGTCAGTTGCACTCCCACAGGGGGAGTGCCGCTCAGCCAGAAACCAGGCTCATGGCTGGTGAGTGCAGCAGTGGTGGAGGGAGCCTCTCCCTCCTCCACAACAGCACTAAGGGGGGATGGCCACAGGGAGCAGGCCTTAGCCAGCAGGCGGACAAACCCTGAGGGGTCCTGGACTGCGAGAGGGTGCAGGCCAGGCTGAGGGAACTCCCCCTCCTGCACAGTGCACAAATGTCATGCACTGGTACTCTAGTTAAGAAATAAAGTAGAATCTCTGAGTCATGGGAGGTCAATCTCACACATGTGCACAAAGACCCAAGTTTGAATAATAGCCAGGATCTGCTTGCTTTAGCTCAAACATATATACTCCAAAGAAAAGTGTCTCTATGAGCTGTGTCTGGTGACCAGCTATGTCATCCAGGTCTCTCTCTATATGAAGTATAGTCTTAATCCAATTCATGTTATGTTTAGAACTTTTCCAGACATAACTATAGGGTGTCCCCAAAAACACATACAAAACATTAACAGCTATCAGCTGTTAAATGAAAATGAAATATATTTTAGTAAACAATTCCTTTATAATGATTCAAGGTGTGTGTGTACATATTTTGGACACTCTCCCAACTGCTTAGTGGAAAGACTCCGCCAACTGCTTAGTGGAAACGACTCAATATTTTTCTATGTTCTTTTTAAAGCAACATGCCTCAAGCGAGGCTATGCTCCCACGTTATGTAGTTCCTGAAATACCTTGTGAACTAAATTCTTAATTTATTCATATATGATCCTCTGGATGAGAAAATAAATTCAGTCTGTGTTGTAAATCCCAGATATGGTTGGGGTGGCTTAGAAAAATATGAAAAAGGTGAAATTGATAGAACAAGAAATAAAAGAAAAAGTCCTGCAGGTAGAGTTAATATAAAAACATTAGTGATTGACAGATACAAGTAACCTTCCTGATCTTTGAACAGCACCAAGTACCACTATAGTTCTTAGGCAAAAGCTAATCCTCTCAGAACAATGGCACTTTTTCATTTACATAAAACACATATATTTAAATTATAAATATGATGTGGCCCAATAGTCAAATAAAGTTGAATGGCCATTGAAAAAGAGAATTTTGGAAAAGTGATGCATAATAACAGTTCTTAATCTATAAATTAATCATATTAAGATTTCCAATTAGACATTGCTCACTGTGCCAGGAGCTTGTTTTGGTGAATGAATTTGAATTTTATTTTACCTCAACTCAGGAGAAGAAACTGAGAGAGAAAAAAATAAAGCCTTTGTTTATACATAGTTTAAATTCTTGTAACTCTGAATATTTTTTCTTTGACAATAATCTGAAGTTTATGCAAATAAGTTAGTGAGCAAAGAAGAACTTGGTAAGCATGTAATATAGATATATCACTAAAATAAATAGGGTTCATGTAGCTCTCAGGTGATAATTAATCTTTTTGTAAGTTAAGGAATGGAATTTGTTTGGTGTAAAAATGGTGACTAAATCCATTTGTTATTTCTATTTATTTCAAGTGACTTATAGAATGCAATTAAATATGGGTTCTCAAACACATTTCCTTACAATTGGTAATTTGACATTAGTAACTGTCCTTAGATGCATAAGGGGAGATTGGCTGTTCTTTAATATTAATTTACTAAACATTTAGAATGTGAAGAATAGCATAATAAAGTATTCCTTCTGTTGATAAATTTTGATAATGCCCTTGTACTGTTTGTGGTAGTGTCTATGCAGAAAATAGGCAACAAGATGATGGTGCAATGGCAGGAGAAATCTCTGCAAGTCTAAACTGGTATTCCAGGGTCCGCTTCCATAGTCTCAATGCAAGAGGTCAGACTTAAAAGAGGCCTAAGGTCACTTGTCCTTAGATATAGGGTGAATGGAGTTAACTTGTGCAATGCTTTAAAGAGTTATTCAGGATTGATAAAGTGGGAAGAATATTGAATTGGGATCCTATTTTTGGATCTATCATCCATACACACATTATCTAAAGTGTGATTCTCTCTTAAAGTGCCCAACATATGACAGTTGCCTTCAAATATATGGGTTTGTATGTATAACTTCAGAAAGTTGCTTTCAAAGTGTCAAGTCTAGGTCTCCAGAAAGACCATAAACACAGCAACTTCTAAAAATTATAGGACATCCATAATTAATCATTTATGATGGCATAAGTCTTCAAAATACATTTATTTTATTCATTTATCATATTTCAATGTGATTTGTTATGTGGTTGCCTTACTTCTTTTCTAAATACCTTTTATAAAGTGTAAAGGATAAGCTCACAGGGTAGAGCCTGTGTTTGAAGCCTCCCTCTGCTCATTAGGATAACTGTCTTATTCTGAGCACATAGCCTCACTGCTGTCTTCCTCAAAAAAATTGGAATCACCCTATATAATAAAAGCCTAATATGCTAAGTGTCTGGTCGTCCAGTTGGCTGTTCAACCAAGCAAAGCGTAATATGCTAATAATATACTAAGGCTGCTCAACTGCTCGCTATGACATGCATTGACCACCATGGGGAAGATGTTCCAACCGGTAGGTTAACTTGCTGCTGGGGTCCAGGTGACCGAGACTGAGCAAGATGGGCCAGACATGCCCTGGAGCTCTTCCGTGGTCTCTCCCTAGTTGGCCAACCTCCCACGTCCTTCCCCAGCCCTGACTGTGCACCAGTGGGGTCCCTTGGCCTGGCCTGTGCCCTCTCACAATCTGGGACCCCTCAGGAGATTTCGGAGAGCCGGTTTCAGCCCGATGGCAGAACGACCGGTCGCTATGATGCACACTGACCACCAGGGGACAGATGCTCAATGCAGGAGCTTTCCCCTGGTGGTCAGTGCGCTCCCACAGGGGGAGCGCCGCTCAGCCAGAAGCCAGGTTCATGGCTGGTGATGGGAGCCTCTCCTGCCTCTGTGCCTGTGCTAATTATGTCTGACTGACAGCTTAGGTTTGCTCCCTGTGGGCCTAAGCCAGCAGTCATACATTCCCCCAAGGGCTCCTGGACTGCAAGAGGGCACAGGCTGGGCTGAGGGGCCCCCTTCCCCGAGTGCACGAATTTTGTGCACTGGGCCTCCAGTAGTCATATAAAGTCCATCAGGTTAGTATGGAAAATCATTGAGTAACACATCTTGCTTGATACGTGTGACTTTGAAAGTGCTCAGTAACTTTAATTATAACTTCTCTAATCTATTAATTGACAGGGGAACCAGAGATCCTTAAAGAAATGGTCAATTCTAGGACTGGAGCAGGAAATATGTACTAGTAAGTCATCGTGGTGCCAGAAAGTAAGGAAGTGCTCAAGCACAAAACAAAACAAATCACCAAAAACACAACGCCCGTGACATAAAAAGGACATAAAATTCCACTGAAAGAACTCCCAACAGCCAAAGCTAGAACAATTTTGAACAAAATTAAGTGGTCCAATTATAACCCAAAGTATAAAATAAATATCTATGAGTCCATATTGATATAAACAAATGAATAAATAAATAAATAAATGGGGAGAAGAGACAAATCTCCCACTAAGGAAAATTGCAAATAATGTATATAATTACTCTGTTCTTAAGGAGGTGGGGCATACCGCCTCACTCCTTAAGTGTAAGCTGTAGACAGTGGCCTTCAACCGGAGTGCACAGTATGGTATGGAGCGGGAGAGATTAAGTTTACCATGAAGAAAGCTGACAAACAGGACCTCACCTAAGTAACGATGCCCAACACCAGTAGTGATGATTCACATTAATAATGTATATACCAATGATGTGATGAAAACATCAATTTATCTCTGTGGTTCTCCTTTCCACCCCCAGGCCCCCAAAACACACACACACACACACACATACACACACACACATACACACACAAAACAAATAACACAAACCCATAACCCCAGTTTAGTCATGGGGGAAAATCAGACCAATTCCAATAGGAGCACATTGTAAAAAATACTTGACTAGTCCTCCTCAAAACTGTCATGTTTATCATAAGCAATGAAAGTGGGAGAACCTGTCACAGCCAAGAGAAGCCTAAAGGCATGTAACTGAACAGAACATGGGATCCTGGATGGGATCCTGGGACAGAAAAGATCATTAAGTAAAAACAAAGAAAACTTAAAAAGTGTAAACTTTAGATAATACTAATATATCAATATTGGTTGATTAGTTGTAACAAGTGTAAAACATTAAAAATAGAATGTTTACATCAGTGAAAACTGGGTGTGGGGTCTGTGAGAACTCTTTATATTGTTACAGAAAACAGGAGAAGAATCAAGCAATGCTTAGAGAGATGGACTTACATTTATTATTATTATTACTAGTGGCCCGGTGCACGAAATTCATGCACATTAAAAGGGGGACCCAAAGTCAAGTCCCCGCCCACCCACATGCACCTCAAAATCGCATGAGACCCAGACCTGGCCACTCCCCCCGCCCCAGTTGGGCTAGATCCACACCCGGTCAGTCCCACCCTTGTCAAGCCCTGCCGGGCAGGAAGCGTAGCCTCAGGGCCCCTGCCCTTGCCAGGATGGGGGGCATGGCCTGAGATCCCCTGTCAAGCCCCGTTGTGTGGGGGGTGTGGCCTGAGGTCCCCCGTCAAGATGGGATGGGGGGCATGCCTTGAGGTCCCCCGTCAAGCCCCGCCAGGTGGGGGACACGGCCTGAGATCCCCTGTCAAGCCCCGCCAGGTGGGGGCCACAGCCTCAGGTTCCCCGGCCCGGCACCGGGAGGAGGGCACAGCCTCAGGTCCCCCATCAAGCCCCAGTGGCAGGGGGGTGCAGCCTCAGGTCCCCCGTCAAGTCCCGCTGGGATGGGGGGCAAGGCCTGAGTTCCCCCGACCCAGCACTGGGGGTGCACCTTGAGGTCCCCCGTCAAGCCCTGCTGGGTGGGGAGCACAGCCTGAGGTCCCCTATCAAGCTCCGCCAGGCAGGGGGGCATGGCCTGAGGTCCCCCGGACTGGCACTGGGGTGGGGAGAGCAGCCTGAGGTCCCCGTCAAGCCCTGCTGGGGGGGGGCAAGGCCTGAGGTCCCCTGGCCTGGTGTCAAGGCAGGAGGTGCAGCCTGAGGTCCCCCAGCCTGACACCAGGGCAGGGGGCACGGCCTGAGGTCCCCTGTCAAGCCATGCTGGGTGGGGGGGCGTGGCCTGAGGTCCCCTATCAAGCCCCATGGGGGTGGGGGAGGGCATAGCCTCAGGTCCCTGCTGATTGCTCGTTAAGGCTCCTTAAGGGAACTTGGCCTCAGCTGTGGGTGAAACCACCTTTGTGATGGAGTGATGGTCAATTAGTATATTCCCTCTTTATTAGATAGGATTATTACGAGAGGGCCCAGAGGAAAATGTCTCTCAAATTCTGGGCCCCAACATGGAGGAACTTTCCCTATTTATATGTTTTTACCTCTTTAATCTCCCAAATATGGGGTTCTGTTCCGGTCCCCTTTGCAAGTTCTTAAAGAGCCCCTATATACTGGGGCCTTGAGACCTCAACCAAAGGCCTGGCCTGTTGCCAGCACTGATAACTTCGTCCGGGGAAGGTTTAATGGCCTCTCTGAAGTGGGAGTAGTCTTATTTTCCTTATTATTTAAGCAAGCAAGCATTTACAGAAGCCAAATAGCAGGGTTAAAATTTCAAACAGCAGTTTTTATATAAGATGGATGCTTCAATAATATGTTTGTAATTTTTCTGTGAATGTAAAACTGTTCTAAAATTCTAATTTTGTTTAAAAAAGTCCAGTGTCCAACACTTACTCAATCTGCGTGTCTCTACTCCAGATCTCCATGAAGGAACGTCTCACTGAACCAGTCTGGGTCAGAGGGCAATCTGGGTTCAGCCAAAGTCAGTGGTTTGTGCATATGGAAGCACGTGAGTCACATAAGCATCTGAATTCTGGTTTTATGGGATCTCTTTATTGAATGGCCAACTTTTATCATCTCTGGCAAGGCTGTATCCATTAAAGATACTTTTCATCTGATAGAAATTTTTCATATTTTTTGAGAGGCGGGGGTGACAGAGGAATGTATCGCACTAAAAATAACTTGCAGCAGGAATGACCTTCACATTACCTAGAATTGACCTCATGGATAATTATCTTAATTATGCCAGAAAATGCATTTCCTCCATTGGCTATAACTACCCCAGTAGATATGAAAGTGCCTTTATTGGTAATCTCCACTATTGTGCGTACCTCACAGGCAATGCAGAAAAGCTCTAAAAGCTTGATGAGGGTTCTTGACCATGAGCATTTAATGGTGATGTGTGCATAATAAGGAAGTCAGAGCTCTTCTGCAGAGTGGATTCTGGTGTCTTCAGTCCATCAGTGGAGACCACAATCTTGAGATCCGGGAAGCAACATATTTTCCAGACCAATGGACATTTTCAGTGGAGAGAGAGAAAGAACTGATGTGCAGAAGACTCTGTGAAGCTTACAATCAACTAAAGATTTAAATTCTCTCTTGTACAGAACTTGAGGAATTCATTTGATATATTTTCAAACATACACATCAGTAAGTATACTATTTATTCCCTCATTTATTTTCTCTTATTTTTCTATATTTTTTATTCCTTTCTTCCTCTCCTCTAATACTGTAGACAATAAATCTAGGTTTGAACAGCTGTTCTATCAATTACCAAGGGTGTGACCTTAAGGTGGTTATTTAATTTTCTTGAAACTTAGTTTCCTTATTTCTAATGGTGTGTTTTTCAAGTGAATTTGTTAATTTATTTAAACCAACTGGTGCCTGACACCTATTAGCTTTCCTTTTCCACCTCTTCCACCCCCCTCCACTCCCTCTATGGCCCTTGCATATCTATTTGACACAAACATGTGTGTATTTGTGTGTGTGTCCTCACAGGGTACCTTCTGTTTAAGAGCCAATGATGTTTCAGGAACCCTGCTAATATTATTACATGGATGACCTTACAGGATTGCTATAAACAACTTTATGGCTAATTTTAGTTTCAGAGACATCAAAAAAAGCTACCCAACGCCCTAGCCAGTGTGGTTCAGTTGTTTGAAAGTCATCCAGTTCACCTAAAGGTCGCCAGTTCAATTCCTGGTCAGGGCACATGCAAAGGTTGCAGGCTCAATCCCTCCCTGGTCAGGGTGTGTGTGGGAAGCAGTCAATCAATGTTTCTCTCTCACATTGATGTTTCTCTCTCTTTCTCCCTCCCTCTCCCTTCCTCTCTCTCTCAAATCAATAAAAAAAAAGGTACCCCAAATTAGTAAGTCTCAGAGTTTTAATTAGAAACCAAACTTGTATGACTCCAATATTCATGCAGTTAGTTCCTACATTACACCTATCTTATACTTTCCATAATATTAGCTAGCCTAATTGAGAAATTAAGGACTAAATTCAATTGAATGTTACGCCTTTTACATGATTTATCTTGTTTTAGCCTAATGACTATACCATTTATCCACTTTAAAGATGAAGAAACTACAGATTAAGTTATTAACTTTTCCAGGTCCTCAAAACTCATAGAGAGGAACCTAATCTGAGCAAGGCACTAGACTCAACAATTGAGTCTGTAAGTATGGTCTTTTTCCCAATGGGAGAAATGGACATGCAGAAGGTCAAATTGTGTGGGAATGAGTAATTTTATTGTGCACAGAATAATATTACTTAGGTGTTAATTCTGCCAATGCCCAAGCTGGTAACCTGTTTTAAGCTTCATTTAGCATATGAGGAGAATCATGCATACCTCATGGGGTCATTAGGAAAATTAAATGAGCTGCCATAGGAAAACATAAACCATTATAAAAGTGCAGTGGGTTGCTGTAATAGAAACAGAAGTACACGCAGAAATTCTGTGGGGGCCTAAACAAAGTGTTGCAGATTAAATTCCCCTAGAAAATGGAGATTAGGGCTCAGGGTATTTACTAAAAGACTGTTTTGAGAATTTATACCTGTAGAATGGAGGAGACATAGGATCAGGCAGATGTCATTGAGTTGCAAAGTACCTACCCCCACTTAGATCCATAAGGAACCCTGAAGCTATAATGATCCCTCAAGGTTGAGTTGAAGGGGGCAGCTTTTATACACCCATGTTGACCACTCATTCAATGCAGGCTACCTCGAGAGGAAGCATGAATTTTGGCAAGGACAATTTGTCAAACTAAGTCAAGCCCCCAATGAGTGCTGACAGCTGACAGACATCTTCACTTAGCACTCTTAGAAGCCAGGAGAATAATTCTCAGTTCCAGAAAGGATATCTAGATAGTGCATTGTAGAAGAGACAATGGCATTTTAGTACACTCCTCCCGCCCCCACTTAGGTGAAAGGAGTCATTAAAGTCTACACAAAAGGGGCATTTGATGTTGGTTTTAACCTTAGACTTGATAAATTCTGAATCTTCTCTCTACTCACCCACACCCACACCCACAGAATCAACCCTCTAAAGTAAGCATTTTATACTTTGATCTCATATTGCTTAATATGGGAGAAGGAAAACACCTCTTGTATTTGAGTACTTTTTTCTCCTGAAAAGGTAATTTCACCTGATAAGATGATAGCCTTTTATGATATCTGTATTGCTTCTCTGACATCATTTAGACTTAGCGAATGTAAAGTGTAGTCTCTAATAGCTCCTGGACATACGCAGAGGTCACTGACAAATACCAAATATACCATATTTAGAAGCCTTGGCATTGCAGTCCATTTTCATTCAAGGGCAGCTACTGAAATTTGCTCTTACATGGACTTAGCTTCTTGATGTCTTATTTTTTCTTCTAAATTACCCTCTAACAGATGATCTAAAAGTCCTGCCCCTTGTGATTTTTCAAGAGCACTTTCTAACACAAGCTCCCATCAAAAAGTTATCTTTACAAACTCTTGGGCCACGTGAACATCATGACCTCCTGCTTTATGTGAAATTACATTCAAAGGGAGGCAGTTATTCAACCCAACTTATCAATGGCATCTACACAACTGTACAACCTTTTTCTTTCCTCTGACATGCCTATTTTATTAGCGCATAGGTGATAATGGGGAACAACTTCATTAACTTGAGGTTAGCCAACAGCCATTTCACTGGGCACTTAATCCAGGAAAACAGTTTCACTTCATTAAAAAACCTTCATTTAACTGCTGTGAGACCATAATTATTCCTAACTGACACTGAGATATCTTGTTGGAGTTCCCAGAAGTATTCACTCACATAAGAGGACCCAGGACACAAACCCCATTTAGAAGGAAAGGCATTTAAGGTGTGCCATCTAGGGAAACCCAAAGGATTAAACTCTTACTTTAGCAGAAAGAGACAAATGTATAGAAAGGTGAATCAGAATTTCTATAAGTTCCAGTAAATAATATCAACTCAATTATATTCACAGATCAGTAGTCTACGGGCGATTTTAACCTTTCTCTAGTGTGTCGCAAGACTATAAGACACAGTCTTCTTATATTACAAATACCAGCTACTATGTTAGAAGCACTGGCATATAAGACCCAGAACATACAGGCTGACATTTCCAACCCTATGCATTTGACAATGCAGAGCTGAGAAAAAGAGAGATTAGTTTGGTAACTTTTCTAAAGTCTCCAGCTACTATGTCATGAGCATTCAAGTCAAATACACCGAAGTGTGAATCCCAGCTCTACATTCTCAATCTCTGTGCACAGATTGTTCCTTTTGCCTAAACTGTTTCTAATTTGTGTTCTGATTACTTGCAATGACAGGTTTTTTATGTAGTGTGTGTGTGTGTGTGTGTGTGTGTTGGACAGAGACAAAAAAGAAAGCTAATTGGTGAAAGATTTTTCTTAAATGAGGACTTATAAGTGAGACAGACCTGAGATCTCCTTGTTGTGAACCTGACAGGACATAAATATTGATATATAGACAAAAGCCTAACAACCTGAATGCTTATCTAAATGTCTATCACCAACCAGCTCTGTGATTTTGGGACAATTATATCACCTTTCCAAGCCTCCTCTTCAATAATCATACCTAATAAATTATTATGAGATCAGAGGGATAATAAAGATAAACCACTTAGAACCCAGAATACAAACTCAATAAATAGTTACTGTGACTGTCTCTAGTGTTTCTTAAGGGACAGCAGAGCGAACCCTTTGCAAACAATGTGGACTGTCCCACAACATCTATGTTAAGCTTCTGCTTGTGTTAAACTATGCTGAACCAACTTAGAACATTATTGTTTCCTTTCTTGTTCCAAATCCAGTACTCAGTTACTAAGCCAGCCAAGTAAATACGCTTAGGACACCAGGAGAGCAGGTAAGCTCTGCATCCAGAAAGCTGACAGGAACTCACTGACCCATCACATCTTCCAGGACCCTGCTCATTACACCACATGGCAGTGCTATCTGGCAAGCAGAGACCTGCCAACAAAGTGTGCTTTCATCCCAGGTCAGGAAAGAGATAGAATCAGGAGCTCCTCTGGGGTTTCTTCTTTCAAATCTTGTGGTACATTAAAACATTTTTTTTTTGTAATTGTATCTATTTGTTGTTCCATTTATTTATGCATGCGCTGTTGATTCTTTTATGTGCCCTGACCGGGGATGGAACCCACAACGTTGGTGTATGGAGATGACTTTCTACCCAGCCAGGAATCTTTTTTTTTAAATTTATTTTATTTTTATTTTTTATTAGAGATACCCTAGCTCTGGGAAGATGACTATCCTAGGTGTGGCAAGGATTAGATAACTCGTCATAGGGATTCTCTGTGCCCTACTTATAACCAGCAGGGGAAAGGGACATAGAGAGAAAATTACACACCGGGAGCATAGATAAAACCATTAGACTTTGAGTTTGGAAAAATTAAAATACGATCATAGCTAAGATATAATTATAGTGCCATTAAGATAATGAGTTAATTATTATATTAATTGGCAGGTTAATGGATCACCAATATGGATTTTAAAAAGTCTGAACTTAAATTACAGGGAAATAGTATATTGAGAATTTTCTCCAGATAATGTATTTTACAAAAACACAGCCTCCCGCCACCCCCCCCCCCCCAAAAAAAAGAATTCCTGATTATATATGTACTCCTGTTCAAACAATACTTGGGAAACACTTAAATAAGAAAGCATAGCAAGACACCAACAATCTGTAATAATACAGAGACTTTTAAAGGCTAAACCTGTGATTTGAGATATGATATCAGGTGTGTTTTAATTAGATTTTTATTTCTCGAAGAAAAGATGTCATATATATCTTTTTGATATTTGTGGCCTTTTCCTTTTCTTTGGAAGTTGAACCACATTCAGTTCTACATGGTCATTCTAATACCTGTTATCCTTTATTCTTCTACTTTCAGCTGGTCTACCAGAAATTGAAATTATTGAATAAATAAATCCTAGGCTAACTTTTGATGGAAGTCTGCATGATTATTATAAAGATTATGGTGGTTGTCTGACCACTATGGTGTACACATGAAACTAATACACAGTCATATTGAATGTAAAATGTGATTGGAAACAGAAATTCAAAGTTTAAAAAAATAAAGCCCTGATTGGTGTGGCTCTGTTGGTTGGAGAGTTCTTGGGCACATGCAGGAGGCAACTGATTGATGTTTCTCTATCACATTCATGTTTCTCTCTCTCTCTCTCTCTCTCTCTCTCTCTCTCTCTCTCTCTCTCTCTCTCCACCTCCATTCCTCTCTTTAAATATCAATAAAAACTTTTTTAAAAGGAAAGAAAGATAATGGGTTCTGTCATTTCAGAGCATAACTTTCCATGTAGTCTCCAGTTGTAGAATTTTAGAAAAGCCACTTAACCTTATTAAGCTTGTCTCCTCATCTATAAAATAGTGTATGATGTTGGTGCTGGCAGACCCTTTACCATAGTTATGTCCATTTTAAGACTGTAGATTCCTAAAAAGGAAAGACTTGATTTGCTAAGGAAATCCATAGATAGATCAATAGGTAAATAGATAGAATTTTCATTTTTAATATCATAGGAATAGACATCTTCAGCCATGCATTTTTTAAATGGGCTTTCTGAATAAGAAAATAATCCTTACTACGATATTTCATTACCCTCCATGATATAATTTTAAAAAACTATCTATCTCTATATATTTCTTTCTATCTATCTATCTATCTATCTATCTATCTATCTATCTATCTATCTATGAATGATATTTTCCCCGTTTCTCACACAGAGTTTCAAAAACTTTTGGAATATCCTAAATAAAGTGCCTTTGTTGTGTTAATGAGGTGACCCCTGGCAGGGCCCTAGGTAGCTTCAAGATGAGGGCTGGTTGATGTAAAAACCAAGTAAGTGATCAGAGAATTGGAACTTACAGGGTGAGGTATTGGAGATTCAGTTCAATCACGTGTTCAATGATTTAATCAACTGTGTAAGGAAATTAAACCTTCTATGTAGTGGAATCTTGATAAAAATTCTGACTATTGATGCTCAGAGAGCTTCCAGGTTGGTGAGCATCCTAATGTATAGGGATGGGAATGTTGGTACACCCGACGCTCCACGGACACATGCTCTTGCTCTCAGCACCCTTCTAGACCTCACCACTATGAGTGTATCTCTTCCTCTGGCTATTCATTTGTATGTCATAACACAATGTTTCCTGAGTTCTATGAGTCATTCTAACAAGTTATCAAGCATGGAGGAGAGTTATAGGAGCTCTTGAAATGGTAGCCACACTGAGCGAGAGTGCAGGTGGCTGGGGGGTGACTGGAGACTTGAGGCTGATGTGTGAAGTGAGCAGTTTTGGGAAACTGAGCCCCTTATCCTGTGGAGTCAGTGCTAGCTACGGCTAGTTAGTGTCACAATTAAATAAAATTGTAAGACACCCAGTTGGTGTAAAAGCATTGGTGATAAAACCTATTTCAGTCTATTCTTTTTTTAAAAATATTTTATTAATTTTTTACAGAGAGGAAGGGAGAGGGATAGAGAGTTAGAAACATGGATGAGAGAGAAACATGGATCAGCTGCCTCCTGCACGCCCCCTACTGGGGATGTGCCCGCAACCAAGGTATATGCCCTTGACCAGGATTGGACCTGGGACCTTTCCGTCCGAAGGCCGATGCTCTATCCACTGAGCCAAACTGGTTGGGGCTTCAGTCTATTCTTAACAAAGGAGAAAAGGGAAAACAAACAAAAAACTTTTCATAGATCTTGAATCCATGGCTAACTTCTGGTATCAATAAATGAACCAGTTCACAGAGATAGTTACTGTACATCAATATGGGAAACGGTGAACCATATAAAAACACTAATAATTACCAGTGAAGATAAGCTGGATTTGTGGTTACAGCATACATTTCACAGCCTCACTCATTCTACTTCTCATTCATTTAAGTTTGTAGTTTGGAAGAGGCCTCTAAATTCTAATGAAGTGAATGGTACTAATTGTAACGTGATACATGGAAAGTGCAACCAGAACTAGACAAATTCTCTCTCTCTCTCTCTCTCATTTAGTTGCAAATTCTGAATTCCTACTGTCATGTTTCCCAGACTTTCCACAATACTGTGTTTCATATGACCAGATGATCAGTTCATGCTCTCAGCACTGAGGGACACCAGCTTTTGCCGACATTCACGCTAATCCAGTCTAAGAAGAGTGAAAGCCACCTTCCTTCTTCAGGGAACTTTCGTTCAACATGTGCTGAGTAGTACAATGGCTGAGATACAGGACATTAGGTGACAAAAAATAAAAATAAAAAATAAAAATCACCAGGCCCTGAAAGTTCTGTGAAGACAAAGGCAGTGTTTTCTTTCTGCAGAAACTCACCAATTTCAAATGTGCACACCAAAGAAATGCAAGCCTTACTTGGAGAGTATGCAACTTTTACATAGCAGATTCTTAGTAGATAGGAGATTTCTCACAAGTCACTGAATCCTGTCCTTAAGGGTTCAGAAGAATTTCTGCAAAGCAAACTCATTGTCACAAAAGAAGACAGAAGGATGTTGAAGATTTCATAGCTGGTTCTTAGTGCAGCATCTTCAGAAGAAATTAGATTAACATGAATCCTGAAACTACTACTAAATTGATTGCATTCTTTTGCTGTTTGCTTTAATGTTGTTAGTTACTTTACATGACATTGTTTGACTCAGAACTCAACAATTAGTTTTTTTAAAAAAATAATCATGCTAACTCAAGATTAAAGTTAATAACAGACTCTCAGTTAAAAGCACTTGAAAATGTCCCACTATCCTCTTGTAATTTGTTTCCTAAGATACCACAGTGTTTTAGAAATACTAATGACTCCTTAAAGTATTCCTAGAATGGTGACTTCATTTTCCAGTGGACATGGTAAGATTAGAGAAAAATAAGTGGTTACTCTAATATTCACACCTATATGTGAAACAACAACAAGAAGACTCAAGAAAATGTCTTGATTTAGACAGTACATTCCTTGCAAAGATGTAGAACGAAGGAGGGCCTCCCAAGGCCTAAAATTTTATACATCACCCTCGCTGTAAATTTCTTTTATTGAAATAAAATCTGTTTGCCTGTCTCGTTTGCACCCAACAGACACTATCATTTGGTATAAAAAGAGAGATTGATCACATGCAGGCAAATGTTATTCCTGAATAGAGAGAAGTCCAGTACACCATATCATAACAGAAAGTCACAAGAAGCCACACCGATACACAATATCCTTGCTGCATAGTTGTTCTTAGTCTAGGTATAAGTGGAATGCCCCTATACGATGTTGATTTAGGTAGGTTTTGTTTTCTCTCTATTTACTGCCATAGTGAATTTCTCTCCAGGCCTTTCTTCCATTTCCAGGAGAGAAAGAAAAAGGAAAACTGTTTGGAAATTACTTGAAAAACATTTTATATAAACTTTGAACACTGTAAATTTCATATCACTTTCAAGATCACTGTCCCTTTACATTCTGATACCTTTCTGAATGGTATCAGCGATTTCCTCAGGATGTAGGGCACTCCATGACTTCTCACGCTGAATAAGCTGCCGAAAATGGGCACCCAGGGGTTTGACAATATTTCTGGAAGTCAGACGCAGGGAAATAAATTGGGAGGCAATCCATCTTTAAACCACTCTGCACGCAGCAGCCAAGCCTTTTTTTCTGTTTTGTTCTTATTTTGCAGCACCTCCAAGAAACTTCAGAAAAAGAGGTGGCCAGGAGAACCCTGACTGCCATCGTCACTGAGAAGGAGACAGGAAGATAATGGTTTCTGTCACTGAACAGAACGGCCGGGATGGCTTTTCTGCAGGAGGTTAAAAGTGAGGCTAACACACTCTGCGTGAGCTCCTGCTGGCCTCGGCCGCGGAAATGCAGACGGGCTCACCATACAGCAAGGCTACAGCTGCAGGCTCCGCAGGGAAGAGACTAGTATCCCCCTCACCCACAGGCAACAGCCAAAGAGCAGAAACAGCCTTGGAGCTCCTGGTGCCTGCCCCAGACTCACATAATCAACTTGCTCTGGGCTCTGGCTGTTGTTTCTATCATTTACTGTTTTAAGCTAACTGTTATTTCTTCTGTCTGGCTATCTATACTAATAAAGAGCCAATATGCTAATGGTCGATACGCCGTAACAGGTAACGACCAGGTCATTAGCATATTAGCTGGGGCATTGCTCCAGAGATGGGGCGGAAGTGGGGAGGCACCCGGAGAAGGCGGGACCATCCTGTGCCGGGAGGGCAGAGGTGAGAGCCCAGAGCGCCCCCCTCACCAGTCCTTCGCCAACCACCGCTTGCACTCTGAGTGCCCCGTGGCCCACCTGCCAGGAGAAGGAGCACAGCACAGCAGGCGGGAGGCTTCCATGCTCTCCTCTGAAGCATCCATCTTATACAAAAACTGTTGTTTGAAATTTTAACCCTGCTATTTGGCTTCTGTAATTGCTTGCTTGCTTAAATAATAAGGAAAATATGACTACTCCCACTTCAGAGAGGCCATTAAACCTTCCCCGGACGAAGTTATCAGTGCTGGCACCAGGCCAGGCCTTTGGTTGAGGTCTCAAGGCCCCAGCACATAGGGACTCTTTAAGAACTTGCAAAGGGGGCCGGAAACACCCCATATTTGGGAGACAAAGAAGGTAAAAACATAAATAGGGAAAGTTCCTCCATGTTGGGGCCCAGAATTTGAGAGACATTTTCCTCTGGACCCGTGCATAATAAATGTAACTCCATCTCTCTAAGTATTGCTTGGTTCTTCTCCGGTTTTCTGTAACACCTCAAGCACCATGACAGGGCAGAGCCCCCGAATTGCTCTGGAAATGGGGCGGAAGCGGGGAAGTGCCCAGAGAAGGCGGTACCAGCCCAAGGCCACTGGAGAGACTGAGGGCGGGGCTTGAAGCAGCCAGAGAAGGACAGAGGGTTTGGGGGCTGGGCCAGGCGCGCTGGAGCTCTGCATGGACAGGTTCGGGTGTCAAGGCAGGGCTGCAGATGGGTGGGCGGCGCGGCACGATTTCATGCACTGGGCTCCTAGTGTTATATATTTGTTAACTGATTTAAATAGATTTACTTTTGGAATAAAGTAGATTGTTTCTAGTTAATCATCTAAAAGTAAGAGCAAACTCTAATGCAAGTGTTAAAGGTTGATTCCTCAGGCCCAGCTGGTTCTCTCCCAACTCCACTCACCTTCAGTGCTCCTGGGTTTGCTAGACCCCTGATCCCTTGCAGTCACCTCTGCTTTCCAGCTTTCCTTTGTGCCTTTGGTATGGTCACTGATCCTGAATGGGAAGGTTGGCCCCTGGACTCACCTCCCAGAATGCAACTCTTTACTCAGAACTGATCTCTTTCTGGCTATATCAATGGATCAGCAAGCACCCTGTGGGAACTTATTGAAAATGGAAATTCTATAGTCCCACCTACTGAATCAGGAACTTGCGGGGGGAGGGCGCGGTACAGCAACCTGGCTTTTAACAAGTCCTCTAAGGGATACTGGTGAGAACCACTAGGGGTGAGAACCACTGGGGATGGGGGTCTACAAATTACCCCACTGTAACCGGGGCACCACTAGTTGCACATTTGGATATGTTAGCATCAATGTAAACACAGCATCACAGCATGAATGGCATTGATCCCTGCCCAAGTCCCAGTCAGAGAGCTGGTAACCTAAAGAGACAACATAACAGACTCCACATAAATATTCTCTAATGATGACAAAACAATCCAACAATGTCTCAATCCCTTTCTACCTGCCATTATTGGTGGTGTGAAAAAGAGAAAGCAGCAAATGCCTTCTCCAAAGTTACCTGAGACCCTGGGTTTTCATAGAAGCACCCTTGTGATGTAGCAAAAATCAAGTGGACTTAGGGATCCTAGACACTCTCTCTTTCCTCTTGGATCCCTGTGTTTTCATGCTAATCTCCCTTATTTTTGCTACATATACTCTACTGACATTTTGCTGCAATGAAAAGAAAAAGCTCACTCCTGTTTATAATAAAAGGAAATCATTTACTTATGATGTTTAAGAGACCCTATGTTAGTTTTAAACACATTCCACTTCATTTGGATTAACATTGACAAAATTGGCCTTAATCCTTCCAAAATTCTTCCCATTCACTCTCCAAGTCCCAAGTGCTGATAGTAATGGCACGTAGTAATGGCCACAAACCTAAATATAAAACTGCTACTCACATAAACCAATCAATCTACAACCCAATCAGATCCAGTGTATCCTCCTTAGTGGTATGAATACTTCTGCTTGTATACTTAGCTTGTTTTCCATTTTTGCCTCAGTCTCTACTGGTAGAGCAGTCCTTTGATCAGAATGCCCCGCTCTGTGAGTATTAATCAATGTTTGCATCTTCTTGGGAGTTTGCCATGTCATTACCCTGCCATCTAATACATTATATTCCTGAATGAGTTAAAGTCAAAATCCTTAACCAATTTAAATTAATGTTTGAATACCATCCTCCTATTCTTGTACATCATTCCCCTTTCAAAAGACTTCATAAAAACCCAAATCTTAAAATAAGTTCAAAGGCATGGGCATCATCTCAAAAACAATATAAAATTCAATAACTCATTGACTTTCTTCTTTTCCAAGGAATCCCACTTTTCCTCTTTTTCTTTCTAATGTTACTTGAAGCTGTAAAATTCCTTATTATCCAAAGTATATCTTTTTCTTTATCAATTTTTAATCACTGGTTATGCAGTAGAAGCAGAAAACACAAAGACTAAAATATTGCTAAGTTTAGTTATCATAGATTCCTATTCCTTTACCATGTTGGAATCCAATGAGATAGAAGACATCAATAATATTTCTGTATTAACATTCATCTCAGGTTTTTAAAAAAATGCTAATACTACTCAAGTTTAGAGCTTTAATTCTTTACTTCTTTAATATTCTAGTAGCTTCCACTCTGTTTCAGTTCTACAAATGAACCTCTGACCTTTGCTAGCACATGTTCAGAGAGAAAGAGAGAGAATCCTATATCATATATACACAATTTCTTCCATCCTTTATAACTCCCAGGAGTTATCATCAAGTACAAAACAAATTTGAAACCCCCCTTCAATTTCTAACTGATGATTCTGAATCATCCTTCCAGCTTTATGTGTTTCTACTTTGCAGGTTTCCCATCTTTTCATTCTAAGTTTTCTTAAAACAAGAATATCCTCTTGCATTCCAAATTCATTTACTAAAATCCTATCCTTTCTCCCTGTTCCCCCCAGTCTTTGATTTTGAACAATTCTAAACACACTCTGAGGTTGATAGAATAGTGCCAAGACTTTATTACATTGGCTTTAACTTTTTTCCCCCACGTCTTTAAAGTGATAGATATTTTGACACTTCACCCATAAATCATTCCATATTTATTTCATAAAAAAACCCAACAACAACATTTTTACACCTGTCAATCCTGTTTTTATTCAGTCACTGTTGTTTACACTGAGACCTCATTTTACCGTGTTTCTTAACACTTCCGTCCTCCAGGACTTGCCTTAGCAAATGTTCTTGGGAATGCAGGTGACACAATCCCCACTGGAAGCTGCTCTCAACCTATGGGGGTCTTGAACCAGTGGATAAAACCCCTAGTCCTTGCCTTTTAGTTATATTTCTAGAGTGCATTCTACACAGCTCCTCAGAGAATCCCTAGAGCAGTGATTCCCAACCTTTCTAATGCCGCGACCCATTAATACAGTTCCTCATGTTGTGAAGTAGCAACGAAAATAATTTTATGGTTGGGGGTCACCACAACATGAGGAACTGTATTAATGGGTCTCGGCATTAGAAAGGTTGAGAACCACTGCCCTAGAGGAATAGTTACCCAGAGGCCTACAGTAAACAGCTCCATGGAAGCTGCACTATTTACATGAGGGCTCTACTCCCATCTCTACTCACCCCACTCAACTGCTCCTCCTGGGATCACTTTAAATCAACTTTCCACACACGAGTTGTTGTCTCAGGTTCTCATCAGGGGAGAATCAAAACTAAGACTATCCTAGACAAGTTTAACAGGGATTTAATATTATCAGTTAATATTCAATATATATCCAAATTAATTGCCCTCAAATGTCTGTGTTGTTGGATCCCTCCCCCGCCACCCCCTCCCATGCCAGTTAGGGATTCCATAAAGAATCACGCATATGTTTTGTTTGCCTTTAAGCTAAAACATCCCAACTCCATTCTTTGGTTTTTGTTTGATTTTCTAAGAGCCTTAACAATTTTAAATATCTTGGGGCAGTTTTTGTTTTTGTTTTTTAATAGAATGTCTCACAATCTGGATTTGCCTAATTCTCCCCCTCACCCCACATTTATTTCAGGTTAAAAACTATGTAAGTGGTATTATTAAATCATGTCACGAAAAAAAAATTCTTCTAATTTTTAAAGACAATTCTATTTGCTCTCTATATTGGGAGCCAGTTCGTTTTGTTCATGTGCTTTGTTTCACATGAAAGGCTTTGTTTGCATGCATACCTGAGCACTCCACCCAGATGATAAGATGATAAGCCCAGGGAAATCCATGATTATATCATGATCACCTTTGCCATCCCACAAGTGACTTGCAAAATATTGATGGTGTTCACTCTGTTAAAAAAAAAAAATATATATATATATATATATACACACACACACACACACACACACACACACACACACTCAGTATAAGTTTTTAGGTGTTATAATAACTCCTTCTTAAGTACATTAATTTAATTAATCTGGTGCTAATGTTTTTCTCTTCCACTTAGTAATCTATAAGAGAAAATTGAATAAAAGGTTTAGCATAGTTGAGGTTATATCTAACCATGGAAAACTAAATAAAATGTTTACCCATACATACCATGTAAACAAATACATATATGCCCACAAATAAGGTATATGTCCCACATATATTTCTGTGAGTTTTTTTATGCTTCTGGGGAGTGAAGTCATATTTTTTTAAATTATGAAACATGGTCTGTTGTTTCAGTAACTGAGTATTAAAACTTTTGACATTTTCATCTTTAGAAATACAGCCCATTCGCAACCAGTCATTTGTTACATTTGGAAACTGTTCATTTTCTTGGCAAGTTGTTCCAACTTCAGGCTGTGCGTACAATGCGAGTGACTGCACCAGGATATTTTTTAACACATCCTACAGATCGGTGAACTTGAACTCCACGTGAGGAAGGAAATAAATGTACCCTGTACCCTGGTTTTTGTAACGACAGGGTTACCTTGCTGAGCTCCCACACTCTGCTCACCGGCATGGCCATTATGTGCTAACCAAACATTACGTGAATTGGCAGCAGGTTGGTTTTATTTGTTCCCTTTCACACCCACAATAGCACCGCAAAACCTGCCACTCAAAACGTCTCTACAAGGGGCTATTTCAAGTTGTAAAGGAGCTTGAGAGTGGGGGTAGGGGGATACTTCTCTTAAGAGTGTTACTTTCTATTATAATATTGTCCTGTCAAGCATTTCATCCTGTGGGTACTTGAGCTTTGAAAAGAATACCATACTTCAGTTCTCTCCAAAACCCTAATCATTCTAATCTCTCCAAGACTAATTTGGCTAGACAGGTTTTCGTGGTTGTTGTTCATCTATTCTGTAAGCCACTTTGCCGTCATATTTTTTAGTCTGGCCCAGCAGAACTGCAGAAATACCAACCCTACCGGCCCTTTCAGATGAGGCATAACCAACCTCTAAATTCTGTATTACTCTTCAATGTCCATCCTTAATTGGTGTGAAGTTTTACTTCTGTTTCAGCTAGCTTTTATCTGATTTCTGGACTTGGCTCACATATGCCATTTATAGCATGGGCTCTATGCCTTTTTCATTTAGTAGCTGGGTCTGGCCCACCCAGGTTCTCACTCCTAGATCCTCATCAGAAATTCAGGCTTTTTGATCTCCTCTAAATGGATTTCTGGTTATCATTGAACAGATTTCTACAGTAGAAAATCCATTGGATCTATTGGTGGTTTTTGTTTATTCATTTTTTGTTTCGTTTCTGAAAGCCTAAGCTCCCATATCTGCCCATGGTTGGAAGAAATTCAGAGATATGTAGGGTTTTGTTGTTATTGCTTTCAATCTGCTTTTGAATGGGTGAAAAATCACACCTATTTGTATAACATTTAGTAGAATCCCTATTTAATATACACTGTGGCCAGATTATTATGATCTGTGAACACATAATAATCTGGCCACTCAGTATATATATATTTTAGAGGCCCGGTGCATGAATTTGTGCATGGGTGCGGTCCGGCCAGCCTGGCCAGGGAGAGTGGACATGGGTGGTTGGCCGGCCTGCCTGCTGGTCGAACTCATGGTAGAGGGGACAATTTGCATATTAGCCTTTTATTATATAGGATATACACTGAGTGGCGAGATTATTATGCGTTCAGAGATCATACTAATCTGGCCACTCAGTATATATTGCATTCCTGCTATTTTTAAGGTATTGTACAATATCCCTAGGGCCTAGAGATACCAAACTTTATTTCTTCCAGGTTAGATAATGCATTTATATCCACTTACTTTAGAAACAACCCTCTGAGATATGTAAGGCTTGGATTTAACATGATATAGATCGATACAAAAGCTAATAGGTGCAGTTATCCAATGAGTGCTTCCGTGGGACCTAGAGACCAATCATAGAATACACAACAAAGTTCTATCTTCAGATGAACAAGGGACATGTTGCCATCACATAGTAATTCTGAACATGAGCTGACTGGTTTATCTTTTCTGCTTCCTAGAACCTATGAATGTCAAAATTTGCAAAAAGGAATATGACTAAGCTAGAAATTTGGTGATGATGATTAAAATTTATTCTAAATGCTATATAGTTTTGCATATGACTATAATGTTGTTGAAAGAAAACTAAATGTTATTTGGGTACCATTTCCATTCTCTTCGAGAGTGTTCACTTTTTAAAGTAAATCACATCGATTTGTAGATTCTGTAAAAACTTTGCAAGTAAATCATGACTTTACCAGGAAAATTTTGTAATCACATTCTCAATTCAAAGCTTTAGGGAAATAGCTGTTTTGTAATTGCCCATATATGCCTGTGAATGACAAGTGATATTCTTACTTCATATAAAGCAATATATCATTTTGGTTGTTCATTCATTCATTCATTCATTCATGCATTGATGCATTCCTTTTTTCTTCAGCATATGTTTAAGTGCTTACTTTGTATTAATCTCTCATTTTACTGAAAATTTATGAAGTTAGCATAGATTTTTGCTTATAGTTTGTTACTCAAGGATTTTTGTCTTTCATACAGTCTCTTCCACATTTGGAAAGGAACTATGTTTTGTTATTGTCATTGTTATTAAACAATATGGTTCCTCCTCACACAATTTGAAGAGCCAAAGTTAGAGAATAGCAAGCTTGAAACAGAAAAGTGGGAAATTGATGCTAAAGAGATTTGAATTTTGTTTCTATTCAGAAACTATTCATCTTTTCAGCTGTTATCTTGTTCTCAAATCTCTAGAGACTTACTTACTTAGCATTATGCCTGTTCAGAGAGACAAGTTTTATTTCATAATTAATTGTAACAGTGAGCAAGATAAAATGTTGGCAAAAACAAACAAAAATTGTAAACAAGGCAATTGTGCTAAGCTAAAAAATGGCTTGTCCAAAGACATCCATGTTCTAATCCCACACACTTGTGAATGTTAACCTTATATGACAAAAACAGAGTCTTTTAAATGTACTTAAGTTAAGGAACCTGAAGTGGGAATATTATCCTGGATAATCTGGGTTAGCCACACCTAAATATGTATGCATCTAATAACAGCTTCAAAATACAGGGAGTAAAGTATAAGAACTTAAAAAGGAGACAGCCAAGTGTTAAGTAGAGATTTCAATACTCCTCTCTCAACACTTGATAAAATGAATAAATATAAAATCAATAAAGATCTCAAAGACCCAATCAACTCTATTAAATTGACCTGACATTTAGAAAGCATGCCATCACAAAAAACAAAAATAGACATTCATTCCAACTGCACTTAGAACATTAATCAATTTAGAACATATTCTGAACCATAATATACAAGTCAATGTAAGAAGAAAGTCACAAATTACCAGTGTCAAGGATAAAAGTGAAAACATAACCACAGATCCCACAGATATTAAAGGAATAACAAGGAAATGCTGTGAAAAAAAACATGCTAATAAATTCAACATTTTAGATTAAATTGAAAATTTCCTAAAAGACACAAGCTATCAAACCCCATTCAAGAAGAAATACCTGAATAGCCCTGTATCTGTTGAATGAATTAAATCCCTACTCACAACTCCTCACACATACAATGTCTCCCAGAAAGCTTCATTAGCAAATTCTACTACATACATAAGAAATATCAGTACCTATTCTACACTGACTCTTCCAGAACATAGACAAAGAAGATACAATTCTCAAGCTTTTTTACAATACCATCATCACTCTAATGCTAAAATTGGCGAATTCAAAAAACTTTGAACTAATATACCTTGTAAATACAAAATAAAAATTCCTTAACAAAATATGAGCAGATTAAAATCCAGCAGTATGTAAAAAAACCCATGAAGTATGAATAAATAAGTTGTGAATTTTATCCTAAGGAGGATAAGTGTATTAATATTCAATTATTCGTGATTTGTTATCTTTTTAGTAAGGTTTCATGAAGAAAAATTAAAACCTTATAAAAATAATTCCATTTTGTTATACTACAAGTGAACAAATGAGAATAAAAATAAAAATAATACAATTTAGAATGTCTTAAAACATTAGAAAAAATTACCAAAAAAATACTAGAATTATGCCCTGGCCAGATGGATCAGTTGGTTTGAGTGTCAGCCCCATACATCAAAAGGTTGTAGGTTCAATTCCCAGTTAAGACACATACCAAGATTGGGGTGAGTATGAAAGGCAACTGATTAATGTTTCTCTTTCACATCAATGCCTCTCTCTCTCTCTCTCTCTCTCTCTCTCTCTCTCTCTCTCTCTCTCTTTTCTCTCCTGTCCTCTCTCTCTAAAATCAATAGAAACATACCCTTGGGTGAGGATATCTATACTAATGAAAGGGTAATATGCTAATTAGACTCAATAGACTGGACGTCTTCTGTATGTCCTTCCAGACAAAGCCACGGAGGTGGGGGCCGAGGCAGAGGTGGTTAGGGGTGATCAGGCCAGCATGGGAGAGCAGTTAAGGGTGATCAGGCTGGCAGGGGAGAGCTGTTATGGGCATCAGGCAGGCAGGCAGAGGTGGTTAGAGATGATCAGGCAGGCAGGCAGAGGCAGTTACGGGTGATTAGGCAGGCAGTCAGAGTGGTTAGGGGTAATCAGGCAGGCAGGCAGAGTGGTTAGGACAATCAGGCAGGCAGACAGGTGAGCGGTTAGGAGCCAGTGGTCTCAGATTGCGAAAGGGATGTCTGACATCCCCTGAGGGGTCTTGGATTTGAGAGGGTGCAGGCTGGGCTGAGAGACTCCCCCACCATGCACAAATATCGTGCACCAGGCCTCTAGTTTGTTTGTTTGTTTATATGTATGTATATATGAATTATACACTAAAAATTAGAAATATTCCTTAGTAAAATTAAAGTAGACCTAAATAAATCAAAAAGTTCATAATAAAGGTTTTAATATTTTAAGATGTCTATTTTTCCCAAGTCCAGTTATCAGTTCAACTGAAACACAATCAATATCCTCAGCAAAATGGTTTTATATCAAAATTAATAGGCTTATTCTAATATTTCAAGACTTTCACTATCTGATTTCAAAATATACAATAAAGCTAAAGCAGTGTAGGTATCAAGCTATTAGCATTAAGAAGTACATAATAAAACAGAATAGAGCTCAAAAATAGACCTACATTTATAGTCAATTAATTTTCAACAAAGGTGCAAAGACAATTCAATGGGAAAGAATAATCATTTCAACAATGGTGCTATTAACAGTTGAATATCAAGATGCAGAAAAGAAAACCTCAACCCCTTACCTCATCCATGTAAAAATCATCTCAAAGTGGATCTTAAACCTAATTGTTAGTGTGAAAACTGTAAAACCTCAAGAAGCAAACAGAGGAGAAAATTTGTGATCTTAAGTTAGGGAAAGCACTTTAAAATAAGAAAGCAAGAAGTATAAAAAAAAAAGTGATACATTAAATTTAACAAAATTAAAAAGTTTAGTCTTCAAAAGACACTTCTAGGAAAATAAAAATGCAGACTACAAACAGGGGGGAAATAAGAGCTGAATACCCTATCAAATAAAACAGTAATATGCAAATCGACCATCACTCCAACACACAAGATGGCTGCTCCCATGTGGTCAAAGATGGCTGCCTCCATGTGGACACAAGATGGCCACCACAAGATGGCCAGCAGGGGAAGGCAGTTGGGAGGGATCAGGCCTGCCAGGGAGGGCAGTTGTGGGTGATCAGGCCAGCAGGGGAGGGCAGTTGGGAGGGACCAGGCCTGCAAGGGAGGGCAGTTGTGGGCAATCAGGCCAGCAGGGGAAGGCAGTTGGGAGGGACCAGGCCTGCAAGGGAGGGCAGTTGTGGGCAATCAGGCCAGCAGGGGAAGGCAGTTGGGAGGGATCAGGCCTGCAAGGGAGGGCAGTTGGTGGTGATCAAGCCTGCAGGGGAGGGCAGTTAGGGGTGACCAGGCCGGCAGAGGAGGGAAGTTGGGGGCGACTGGACCTGCAGGGAAGGGCAGTTGTGGGGGGGGGGGGACCCAGGCCTGCAGGGGAGAGCAGTTGGGGGGGACCAGGCCTGCAGGGGAGGGCAGTTAGGGGCAATCAGGCTGGCAGGGGAGCAGTTAAGCATCAATCAGGTTGGCAGGGGAGTGGTTAGGGGGTGATCAGGCTGGCAGGCAGAAGCGGTTAGGGCAATCAGGAAGGCAGGCAGGTGAGCAGTTGGGAGCCAGGAGTCCAGGTAGGATCAGGCCTAAACGGGCAGTCGGACATCCCTGAGGGGTCCCAGATTGGAGAGGGTGCAGACTGGGCTGAGGAATACATACACACACACACACACACACACACACACACACACACACACCCCATGCACGAATTTTGTGCACCAGGCCTCTACTACATCTGATAAAGCCCTTGTATCTAGATTTCTTAAGAACACTTGCAAGTCAATAATAACTTTAAAAAGGGAGGAGTGTCAAATATTTGAAGAGATATTTTATCAGATTACATCAAAAGGCAACTAAAGCCATTAAAAAGGAAAAAGTACCCTTAGTCATTTTGAAATGCAAATAAAGATTACAATGAGATAGTAACATATATCCATTAGAAGATCTAAAACTGAAGCTTACAATGTCAATTTTTGGCAAGACTACAGAGCAAATGAGCCTCATTTATTGCCAGTGGGAATAAAAAACCATGCAGCAACTTGGGAATTTTGTTTGGCTGTTCACTATTACGTTAAACATTCACTTATAATATGACCCAGTCATTCTGCACCTCGGCAGTTAACCCAAGAGATGTAAAAAGCTATGAAGTCCTGTATTTAAATATCCATAGCAACTTCCTTATAATAGTTAAAACATGGATACAACCCAAATTTTCATAAACTGGTAAATACAAAAATATTATTGTATATCTATGCAAAGGAATCCTGTTCATCGATTCAAGCAAAGAAACTGCTGAGGTCTGCATATGCACAGATGCATGTCAAAGGAATGATACAAAGTGGACAAAGCCAGACACAAATACTACATACTGCATGCTTCCAGGTATATGAAGTTCTAAAGAGGGTAAAGCAATTGCCATATAATGGAGGTCAGTACATTTCAGGGCCCAGGGAATGGTGGGAAGGATGAGACATTTTGCAGAAGGACAAGAGGAAGCATTGTGGGATGATGAAAATGATCTCCATAGCATAGCTGTGGTACTGATTACACTACTGTATATTTTTGTCAAAACTCATCCAATTGTATACTTAAATTGATGAATATATATATTGCTCTATGAGCTATGAGTTTGTTTGGGGAGACAAATGGATTATATGTCTGAAATGTAAAATGTCCTTTTTACCTGGGCTTATATTATTGGGAAAATGCATAGCTGAGATCTAAAGAGACCCTGCTCTTAGTTCCGGTTTAAAACCACCTTCCTCCTACTCATATGGAAAAGACTATGATTCAGATCAATGTTCCCCACAGTGTGAGACTTTTTCAGGAGAAAGAAATCAATGTCCAATGCAGACAACACCGATGCTTCAGATATGGGTTGATTTGAGGTTACTCAGCCAAATATTAATGTTCATTTTCGTGGAAGATTTGATGTTTGGCTTTGGCATGCCAATAAATCTAATGGATGAAATTATGTGGAAGACATCACAAAATATCGATTTTCATTCCAAGGCTGAGATGAACATTACCTATATGGAAACCAGAAAGACTGCACCAAAGTCATTGGCTTGAAAGGAAGTTAAATGAGCATAAGGGAAATATTTCTATTAAATTTGCAAACAATTTACCTTAGGGGATTAGAAGACTGCACTCAAAACTTGTATTTTCAGCCTGGTGGGTATGGCTCAGTAGCTGAGCATCCACCTATGAACCAGGAGGTCACATTTGATTCCCAGTCAGGGCATATGCCCAGATTGCGGGCTCGATCCCCAGTGTGGGGCATGCAGGAGGCAGCTAATTGATGATTCTCTGTCATCATTGATGTTTATCTATATCTATCTCTCTTTTCCTCTCTGAAATCAATAGATATATTATTTTTAAAAAAACCTTGCATTTTCAGTATACCAAATGAAATTTAACCAGGGTTGTGTTTTGTTTTGTTTTGTTTTTCCGTCAAAACTATAAGATATGATAAAATATATTAGGAGAGAGCCCTAGCTGGTTTGGCTCAGTGGATAGAGTGTCAGCCTGCGGACTGAGGGTCCCAGGTTTGATTTCTGTCAAGGGTACATGCTTGGATTGCAGGCTCGATCCCCAGTAGGGGATGTGAAGGAGGCAGCCAATCAATGATTCTCTCTCATCATTGATGTTTCTATCTTTCTCTCCCTCGCCCTTCTTCTCTAAAATCAATAAAAAAAAAATATATATATATATATATATATATATATATATATATTTAAAAAAACATATATATATATACATATATACACACATTTATATATATATATGTGTGTATATATGTATATATATGAGATCACTACACAGAAAACCCCTTGAAATTGCAAGCATGTATGTCTTATTCCAGATTCTTTATCTTCTGAATTGAATCTTATTAGAAATTCCAGAAGATAAATGAATTAACTTCCTTGGGAGAAAAAAAGAAAGAAAAAGAAAAGAAAAGAAGTCAAATTTTCTCATTTGTTATTGATTAATACATTATCTACATTCCAGGCAGCCTCTCAGAGCAAGCACAGGTTTATCAAAAGCAGTCGTAAAAGGGGATATGGGAAAATGATTCCTCTTCATTTGCACCTGTTTCAAAAGTGACTCCATCCTCATTGCCTGAAAGATGGTTGCCCCTCAGTAACAAATGATTACAGTTCAGTGAGTCCCAGAGGTCTGCCACTAATGGAGAACAAAGGGTAAGGATGTGAGCTGTGGCTCAAGATCTATTTTTCATCGCTGCGTAGTGTTTTGCTTCACTGATCTGTCACTGAACAATGCCTCTGGGCTAGAGGCAGAGTGCACCCCAGGAGGGACTCATGCCTCTGTGAGGGACTGGGAACCTGGGCTTGCCTCGGGCCCTGAACAGTCACCGACTGAGAAAGAGGACCCGTGAGTTCATGCTACCTTGAATCTTCCGGAAAAGGACTGACTGATGCCCCACACGTCAGCGTGACATTCAGCAGCAGCCTCATATCCTCCTGATAAGCATTCTTATCACTACCCACGTACCTTAGCTCTCTGGGAGAGAAGAGTCATTTGCAAGGAAAGCATGTTTTAAAAGGTTCCCTTTCTTCGTCCACAACCCAGTATTGATTTCTTTTTCTTGTAAGCCACTCAGATTCAGAATCTCCGCCCTCCCCCCTTTTTTTCAAATATATTTTTATTGATTTCAGAGAGGAAGGGAGAGGGGGAGAGAGAGAAATATCAATGATGAGAGAATTATTGATGGGCTGCTTCCTGCACAACCCCTACTGGCTATCAAGCCCACAACCAAGCAGGGCTTGTGCCTTGACTGGGGATCTAACCGTGACCTCCTGGCTTCATAGGTCGAGGCTCAACCATTAAGCCACACTGGCTGGGCTCTTCTCCCCTTTTTGTCTCATGCTCTTATGCCTCCACACCTTGTGTTTCTCCTCTCTACCCCTCTGCTGATCCTACACTACCATCAAATACCTGCTTACAAAATAGACTTTGCTTCATCTATAAGTTATCCTAATTAACAAGAATCTGTTTCCATTTCCAGATGTTGGAGAATGACCTTCGCATCAGTCTTCTGCTAAGAGCTGGAATTATTTTTTAAGTATTTTCAAAGCAAATTAATTTAGAATCATAGGGACAATGAACATTATTAATGAGATGATGTTTCAAAGAATTGTACACCTGAAACCTACAAAATTTTATTAACCAACTAGGGGCCCAGTGCACGAATCCGTGCACCTTGAAAGGAACTGTAGGCCAAGAGGCTGTGGTGGGTGGGCACAGGGGTGGGTCTCAGCCCATCCTTTGTGCCCCCGCCCAGAGCCTCCTGCCGTGGCCCCTGACCCCCTATCTGCCGGCAGCCCCGCTCCTGCCGCCACTGCCAGCCGCAGGTGTGAGCGAGGCTGGTGCTGTCAGCAGGTGCAAGCAGCAGCTGCTGTCCTGATAGACCCTCAGAAGCAGGGGGAAGTGGAGAAGCCCTCAGGGGCAATCAGAGCTGGCAGCGGCTGCTCGCACCCACTGATGGCGCTGAGCGATTGGGACCCATGCTAGGTGCTGGCAGTGGGTGCGAGCGGCAGCTCCAGTATTGGCAGTGGGTGCGAGCAGTGGCTACTAGGCCCAATCGCCACTCAGGAGCAGGGGGAGGTGGAGAAGCCCTGAGGGGTGATTGAAGCAGCAGTCACTTCTCGCACCCACTGACGGTACTGAGCGATCAGGGCTGGGGCCAGGCGCCTGCAGCGGGTGTGAGCGGAGCTGGTGCTGTCAGCAGGTGCGAGCGCTGGGCGGAACCATGGAGTGCGGGAGCAAAGAATTTTCAGTAACCACCAGAGGCTCTCCCTGATGACAGTGACTGGTGCCCGGCCTTGGTCTGGCGTCCTCGCTCACCTGCTCCCCCATCCCGCTGCGGTCCACGCCTGCTATGATCCGTGATCTCCCACCTGCTGCTAAAGCCCGCCGTGTTCTGTGCGCACCCCCTAGTTGTTCAGTTGTTTGGTTGTTCTGCTGTTCAGTCTATTTGAATATTAGGGTTTTATATATATATATATCTATATATATATAGATATATATATAGATGTAACCCCAATAAATTCAATTAAAAACCTTGATTGCAGTGTCTATTACCATTATTTGAAATGAACATTCTTACCACAATTTTCAGTATTAGTTACATATTAGGATAGATTACTAATTCCAAGAAGAGAGCCATATGCTATTTAATGCTTCTTATGATACTGTTTTAAAAATACTTTTGGTGAGGAGACATGCTGTCAATTCAGTTATAGGAAAAATAATAATACTTTAAAATAACTTAAATTTAAAATTTAATTGCCCAACAATTTACTTTCTAGGATGACAGAATTATTTAGCACAAGTGATTGTTATGACAGAGGAAGTAATTCTTATCACTGTCTTCTTCTCTTTCTCATAATGTTGAAATCTATAATATTCGGAATGTAATAATGTTTAAAATGGTATAAGTATACATAGGTCCATCTATTCTTAACAATAAATGTAGTAATCACACATTCTACAAGACTCTTGTTAAAAGGACTCACTTGCTTTATATATTTAAAGCTGTGATCTATTAATCAATCTATCCACCCACCTATTCTTCATTTGTTTAGACAACATAAAAAATAATCATGAAGCACTGATGATATGGCAGATACGGTATTAGACACTGGAGATGCAGAAATAAGAACTCAGCGTTCACGATTCAGGATTTGGCTTTAATGAGAAGACTGACTTGCAAATAGTCCAACCAGGTATTGGTTAAAATAGACATACGGCACAAGAGCCTGGACGAAGGCCTTCGTTCGTTTTGAAGCTAAGAAGTAGATTCTAAGTGGAAAAGGCATTTTAATTGAGATTTAAAGGATAGGTAGAGATTTCAAACTTAGATAAGTATATTATACTCACAAGAAATAATATAGAAGAGTGCGGAGGTGGGGCGTGGCTCTTGGTCTGTTCAGTTATGTAGAAAGGTATGCAGTGTTGCCAGCTGCAAATGTTTGAGGAGAGACCTGGAAGGGGCAGAAATTTGGAGGTGAGGCTGGGTCACTAGCTAGGAGGGAAAGCATAAAGGACTTTGCAGGCCTGAGTTTGAAGTTTTAAAATACTACCTTTCTGTTGGGAACCATTTAGAATTCGGGGCAAAATAAGAACACCATCATTCTTTATATATAGAAAATCAACTATTGAAATATTTCTATTATAGACTTTTTAAAAATCACTGAATAAGAATCTATCTATCTATCTATCTATCTATCTATCAAATCAGGAGTTATACTATTATTTATGTGGAATATATTATTTTCTTAGATGATATTGATACTCAGTGCTTTAGATGAGCAATAATAAAAAATAAATTGTCATGAATTCTTCATATGAATAAAACATTATTCTGATAAGTGAATTAGTCTCAAGTTTGCTAACCACATTCAGAAAAATATGAAGTGAGACAATATTAGCTCCTACTGCCCCAAGCACTCATTGCTCTGCCCATCTTTATTTTCAAGTTTTCTTTCCTCTAGCCCAGATACTTTCTATCCTTTGCCACTCCAACTTCCATTTGTTATTCTCTGTCCTCACAAGTAGTATTTCCTGATGCTAAGAGTGGATTTTGCCTGGCCAATGTAGTTCAGTGGTTGAGCATCGATCTATGAAGTAGGAGGTCAGGTTTCAATCCCTGGGCAGGCCACATGCCTGGGTTGCAGGCTCAATCCCTAATAGAGGGTGTGCAGAAGGCAGCTGATCAATGATTTCCATCATTGATATTTCTCTCTTTCCCTCTTCCTTCCTCTATGAAATCAATAAAAGTATTTTTTTTTAAATAGTGGCTTTTGAGTGGTACAGATGTATGCAAAATGAATGGATTAGGCTGGACAACAAGATTTCCCACAATTAGGAAAATCTTGAATTTAAAATTGTTTTGTGGTTTCCAGATAAATGAGAAAATACATGCAAATCACCTAGCATAATGCTTTGCATAGTCTCCCATAGAAGCACTAATGTATGTAAAAGCAGCTCCCATTTCTCTCAGGCAGATAGCACATGGTGATGGTGATTCACACCTCTGTGTCTAGGAGAGTTAAATGCCAGCATGAGGGCAAAGAATGAGAAGAAAGCACCAGATTGGAAAGTGCATCCCATCTGGTATTGCACATATATATTCTGTGGTGGCTTTATTTTTTCTTTTATCTTGAACAGGAAGATATTTCTTTGGAAATTATGATCCAAAGAAAGGAAACAGGATGGTTTCAAGACCAGCTGACAAGTTTATTCTCATGGATATAGAATATGCAAACTGTAAAGTGGTGACCCAGGAAAGACAGCTATGCCATTGGCAGCTGTGCCAGTTTCCGGCTATGACATTGAGCATGCTGCACTGTCATAAGGTGTCATCTGAACATGACAACAAGAACTTCAAGGATATGGGTTTTAGATTCATGGGTTTTTAGATTCTTCTACAGTAGGACTCCAGTAATGTCTAAACAAGCAGTCAGATTCAATCTCCCATCTCCTTACTTCTACACACACACACACACACACACACACACACACACACACACACACACACACACACACTGCAGTCATGGAACTCTCAAAAGATCTACCAAACTCGGTTACCAAAGTGGTAGAAAAGAGAACTTGAGTTTGGGACATGGCCCCTGGATCAAGAAACAGTACAGATTGAAATAATATGGGAGACAGAGGAAGAAAGTAAAGAGGTGCTATGACAAGGGGTTACACCAGTAGTAGGACTCACCCTGGGGTCAATGTCCCCCGGTTCTGTCAATGAACATGTGGCACAGTGACCTTTTTTCCCATTCTTCCTGATGGTGAGGGAAGACCATTGCTGAATATTCTATTCTGATCCAATTTGACATGAGATTGGTATTCATGTGTATGTTTATTAGTATGTGAGAAGGTGTGTTCATTAGTGGATCCAATTATGGATCTCTGATGGGGAAAGGCAGGGAAACAGGATAAGGACTGAAATATTGCACGATATGAAACATAATGGCAATCTCAGGCACAATTAGTATTTTCCCTTAGAATTACACAAATTCACAATGCCTAATCATCTACTTAAGACAACAACTTGAAAAATTTGACTGAACCAAGAATTGGATTGAATTCATTCAGGAAGGCAAAATCTGTGTAGAGGAAGTCAGAATCATCATATGTATTACCATTCATATGCCATTACCTTTATTCCCTACAACGCTAGCCTTACAGGGCTATTGCCACTTCACAATGTGGGCATGTGGTGAGGATATAGGACCCTGGTCCTAGTGGCTCATTTATTTCTCCATTATCTTAACTTATTTCTTTAGAGTGAATTTGGTACAGCAGCTAGTTAATTACTGAGTCTAAGGGCATGGGTGTGAAACAGTTGGCCTTACAGCAGTCCCTGTTTAATAGAAAATGCATTTAGAACATTCAATGTGCTTGATTAGTCTCCCCAGTTAGAAAATCTTGTTTCAAACCCCATGCGGTGAGGTTTAAATAATTTTTTCCTACCATTGGGGTTTTGATATTCTTAATGACTAATTGTTTTCTGAAAAGAAAAGGAAATGTAATGTTTTCCAGTGGGAAACATAGTTCAGGTGACAATTGCAAATATAATTTGAAATCCTAGGGTAAAAATAAATTTTCCTTTAAATTCATTTGAATAATAATGTACAGGCTTCCTATGCATATATATAATGCTGTAGAAAACTATAAAGATTTGCCTCCCATGGTCTTTGCCCTCAAACATTACTCCATTTCATTGGAAGATATGTCCAAAGAACATATATTTCTATGTATTGCAAAATCATGTGTAATCAACTCATTAAATTGAGGTGTATTTTGGGGTGAGGGATGTAGGTCGGAACCATCTCTGGGATGTCAGTGGACACAGGCCAGGATTCTTTTATGAGATTGAAAACAATCATAAAAACCAGCCACAGTTACTCAGTGGTTGAGCATCGACTATGAACCAGGAGGTCATGGTTCGATTCCTGGTTGTGGCATATGCCCAGCTTGTGGGCTGGATCTCAGGAGGGAGCATGCAGGAGGCAGCCAATTAGTGATTCTCTCTCATCATTGATATTTCTAGCTCTCTTTCTCTCTCCATTCTTCTCTGAAATCAATAAAATCTATATTTTTAAAATACAATCATAAAAATATAAGCAAGCACCCCTCTCTTCTGTTCATGAAGACAGAATTACACTTGCTAACAAATAAATGTAGACATTATTCCAAGATTAAGCCATAAGCCTCTGGGTTCTCAAACGTGAATTGGGGAAGGTGACAGCTTTATACAACTAGAATACAGTTTCCAAGAGAATGAGGAGGAATGCAGAGTATTCAGGAACGTAGATGTCCGCTGCAACTATTCTCATTCTTGGAAATCCTTGTTTATCAGAACAGCACTTCGTCTACTATGATATCCAAATCCCCCTTTCCTATGAGTTGCTCCTTTAGCAGATTGTATGAAGATGCCCAGAGTCCTGTCTTTTCCCATTTCCCTGGCTCAGACCCTTTCTAATAAGAACCCTCTGTATTGGATAAGATCTAGGAGATTTGTGAAGTCTCAGCCAAAGAATGGTGAAATAAGACTTAGAGAGCTCACTCCAGCACCTTTAGTCTCCAATCCATGGGGATAAGTTCAAATATAGACTTCAGTTCAAAGGAGCTGAGGACAAACCAGAATAAAGCAACCAGAGGTGTTGGAAGGCAAGCAGGTGTGAAGGACCTCTCCCATCACACCAGACACCACATCACAAAGGCAAGCCTTATTTCAGAGCCAAAGCCACTGACACACAGCCTTACCTGCATCCTATTAGAAAAGGGTGGTGAATGGTAAGAGGGACTTCAGCTTGGAGATGTTGGAAATTAAAGGTCTTTGCATTAGAAAAGGGTGGTAAATGGTAAGAGGAACTTCAAGGTCTTTTACATAGGTGTCTTAAATACCAGAGGATTATAAAACTTTAAGGTTAGATCACAAGGAAAGAGAGACCAGAGACTAAAAACTAAAAGGTTTAAAGGTCTGAGAGCCACCTGTACTATCGTAAGAATTGTACTGACTAGAATGCATGATGTGTGAGTCATCTCTAAGACATTCACTGTATTTTGTGTAGACACATAGAAAGACTTGTGCTACTCATTTAGATTATACGGACTAACTTGTGTCACTCAATATAAAAGAACCAAGAGAAAATAGCCCCCCTCCCCCTAAAAAAGTAAAAAGATTTTAGAATAATAAAACTTTAAGTTAATCAATCATTTGAATAACTTGTCCTTTATTAAGCAACAAGACAGTCTTACAGACCATAAAAAGAGAGTAGCAAAAATCTAAGATAAAAATAATAATGCCTTTATTAACAAACGCTTTTAATAACTGTATGTATGCAATGATTGCAGTTACTAAATGAGTACTAACGAAGGTAAGAATGGATGTCTGAGTGCTTAAATTCCAAATAATTATTGGTACCACCAACTTCACCTCCACCCAGGATTTGAATCAATGCTGATCAAGCCTGGAGAATCTGTAGGTTCGATCTATGTCTCACTCACAGTGTAAAATGGCCCTGATGGAAAGGAGTTGGCCAAATAAGCTGCCACCTGTCCTCCATCATCTCCCCTTTCTCTGTGTATTATTGCTTTGGTTTACTCATCACAATCCAGGACCCCTAATCTTTTCATTTCTTGCCTTTAGGGCTCTGGGATTAATAAATTAATCTCAATATATTAATTTTTACTAGCTAACAAAACTATGATCCTTAAAATAAATAACAGAACTGCCCAAATTCTTTTAGTATCAAACACCTAAATGAGAGAACTCAGCCTGCTCAGTCAAGCACATAGAAAGAGGGGAAGATAGGAATCTAATATCATCATGCCAAAGAGAGTGAATTGGACATATTTACATAAAGAGGGAGATAAATGGTGATGAAAGACTTGACATGGGGTGGTGAACACACAATACAATATACGAGGATGTATTTTAGAATGGTATACCTGAAACTTATGTAATTTTATTAACCAATGTCACCACAATAAATTCAATAAAATGTAAATTTAAAAAATATTCTGAAAACTCAAGAAGTTAGCATTACTGCCAGGACAATCTGGCCAGCCCAGCCTATGCATTCTTTCCCTCTACAGATGTGTTACAGCTGTGCTTGAGTGGAGTTTGCATGAGTTAACAGGAGAGAATTAGGGAAAGCTGAGTTACCAATCTCCAGAAACTCAGAGACACATAGATTTTTCCTCCTCTTGAGCAAGACAGAGATCTGTGGTGTGAGGCTCATTCCTCAGGTAAAATGAGAAGGATTTCAAGGTATGAAGATATCTAGATAAAGTAATTCATTTGTCACAGTTCTGCTACTTGAAGGGGATAAAATTAAATAAGCAACATTTTCTAAAACATATTTTTATTTGTTTCAGAGAGGAAGGGAAAGAGAAAGAGAGATATAAACATCAATGATGAGAGAAATATTGATCAGTTGCCTTCCGCACACCCTACACTGGGGATTGAGCCCACAACCTGGGCATGTGCCCTGACCAGGAATCAAACCATGACCTCCAGGTTCATAGGTCAATGGTTAACCACTGAGCCACGCTGGCTGAGCAAGCCACATTGCGACATTTCTTTTTTTTTTTTTTTTTTACAAATCTGTTTGCTGTCATTTTTGTTTTCATTTTTGGACATAAATGAAAATATTTCAAATTATCCTGATGCTCAGGATTTATTAATACTCTTAGGAGATGATCCGATTTCTTATATTAATTCATTCATCAATGACTATGAGTTTGGATTGGGTAGGCAAATACTCTCTGCCTCAGTTTCCCTGACAAAAATCAAGCTGATGAAACGCTGTCTTAACTATCACTCAGGATTTAATAGTCCAGAATGCTGTCTGAAGTATCATTCAGGATTAAAGAAAGCTTAACAAATAAAATACATCATTTCTTTAGCCTAACTTGCCTGTATGAAACAGTAATGGGATATACAAAATAAAAAAATAAAAAAAAAACTTTTCACAGGTCATTTCTACTTGAAACTCTCAAGGTCACAGGTAGAAATATGACAGATTCTATTAATTCAATTTAGGAGATGGGGGAAATGAGGCATGGGGAAGTTTAGTTATCTGCCATCATTTTTCTATTTTACATACTCTTATAAGATGCAAATACCAAATAATGCACCTTGCAGTCAAGCACTTAGAAGATTACGCTCTGCAGAACCCCAGTTTGAGGGAACATTAAAAGGCCAAAACAGGTTTGGAAAACTCTAGTTTAAATATAATTAAACGCTAACGTAGGGGGTCCTAAAGAAAGATACGCTAGATTAAACTGTTTTCCTATCTCTCTTAGCTAGACGGCTTGTCAAGGCTTCACAGATGGGCAAGGGCAGAAAATAACCTTGAAATAGACTTCCTGTTTTTACCAATAAAACATTCAATGGCTTTTCTTAGGCAGTTAAGCATAAGTTTAGTTGGCTTCACTTACCTAAGAAGAATATATCAAAAATTTTAGGTACTAAAGATCAAAATAAAAGGATGGTCCCAACCTCATAGAACTTGCTCCTCAGAGAGCAATAGATGGGTGGGTATGGGTTGGAAGCTGGGTCTGGGACTAGTTGATTCTGGAATGAGGACTGAAGCGGTGCTCTCAGGACGGGCATGCAAATAAGTAGCTTTAAATGTGAACTTAAAGTGCCGAGTGCAAAGACCTATTCTGTGTCGAATCCATCACTTTTGTGAGTGATGGCGACATGTCCCCGTGTAGTTACCAAAGAAAGGTCTTCACAGGCAAAGCAACCCTGGGCTTCTGTCACCACCTCAGCCTCTGTCAGGAGCAGCCTCGCAGGGATGCTCAGACCCTCAGAGCTGCCTGGGCCACAGCTTCCACTGCAGACTCTAACCCAGCTTCCAACCCATACCCACCCACCTATTGCTCTCTGAGGACCAAGTTCTATGAGGTTGGAATCATCCTTTTATTTTGATTTTTAGTACCTAAAATTTTTGCTATATTCTTCTTAGGTAAGTGAAGCCAACTAAACTTATGCTTAACTGTCTAAGAAAAGCCATTGAACATTTTATTGATTTCAGAGAGGAAGAGAGAGATAGAAACATCAATGATGAGAGAGAATCATTGATTAGCTGCCTCCTGCATGCCCCACAATAGGGAATGAGCCCAAAACCCGAGCAAATGCCCTGACCAGGAATCAAACTGTGACCTTCTGGATCATAGGTCGATGTTCAACCACTGAGCCACACCGGCTGGGCTAACCCTCACCTCTTGACTGAGCAGCTCCATCTGATCCACCGGAGACTCTCAACAATCACGAGCTTACTGAAACCCTGGTCCCACAGTGAGGGTGTAAGTCCTCAGCCACACTGCTCCGAAGCAACAAGAAGCCTCATAGAAGGATTTTGAGGACAATAGACATAAAACCTGATCTACTCTCATTATGCTACGGCAGCAAATGTACCTTTAGAAATCTTGGGAGGGAATGGAAGGAGTTTAGTTTGCTGACAAGTTTTCGAACTTCACTAATGGGAGCCACCAGCCTTTTTAAGAGTAGCTGCCTACTTCTCACAGATATCGTGGCTGCTCTGGGAGGCAGGGATGGGCCCATTTGCTTCCCTCCAAGCTCTACTTTCCTAGAAGGTTCCCTTCAGCACCCATGTTCCTCCATCCTCTATTGGGAATGAAACGAGCCAGGTTGACTTCTTCCTAGTAGTAACTGGTGAAACTCTGAAATGACTTGGCACATAATGAAAAACTGAGTAATCAGCTATTACTATCATTCTGAAACTGATGGTATTTTGCTCCAAACAATCAATTAAACAAACAAACAAAGGAATCTCCAGTTACAGTTTATCTTTAATGCAGGGTATTTTTTCAGAGCCTTAATTATGCCAACTAGCACTTTAACATGCATTGCAAATCTCCAGATAAGTAGTCTTCTCCAGTTCCAAGCACTCCATCCTGGAGTCCTCTTTTTCAAAAGCATCTCAGGAGATGCACTTTGGGAAGTGCAGAAGGCTTCATTCTGAGCTCTTGATCAGTGATTGGTGAGGCTGTGAAGTGCTTCTTACCCACAGCAATTGTCTGGGCTACTGCTGTGGCTTCAATTCAAAGCCAGGCAATGAATGGCTGTTCACTGATATCCAGCTACTCAAATTCCTTTATCCTAACCTTTTCACTTAGAAGTAGATATAAATAGTTTCATTTGGGAAAAAAAAAAAGATTTCCAACTATTTCACTCAAGAGAGCTCATAAGAGAATTGTTTTCTAATTGTTAAGACCACAAACATGCATTTTAGGGAGCATAAAAGTTAAAACTCTGTGTCTCTTATGCTGTTTTATTAGGAGGGGACATGACCTTCTTCCTCCCCTCTTCTCCTAATATTATTACCCTTTGTGTGGAATATTTTCACTAAATAATTCTTCCTTATGTGGTCAGTTGCTTCTATTGTTTCTGAATCCTCAGGCAAATATATCAAGGACCATTATGAACTCATTCTAGACCAAGTTTCTCTCTCCACCCCTCTTCTCTCTCTCTCTCTCTCTCTCTCTCTCTCTCTCTCTCTCTCTCTCTCTCTCTCTCACACACACACACACACACACACACACTGAAGTTTTGTTTGACTTTTCCTTTCTCCAAGACACATCTCTGACTTTTTTTCATGTCAGAAACACCTCTTGGAATTGCTCCTATGTTCTTTAATGTTACATGTGTTTAATTGAAGAGGAGACTTTTAAAGAAATACTTGAACTGCTATCTACCAATCAGCCATTTTATCACTCACTCCATGAGAGAGTCTAAATGTGTTATATTTTAATCTTTACTACAATGCAAGCAGACAAGTACTGGTGCCACCTTGTTTAATGATGGAGAAAATGAGATACGCAGAGATTACTTTATTAGTGGAAAACCATGAGCCACATGGAGGGGATGCCTGAGATTAAAGGCAGGTCTGGAGCTCCTTGGACTGACTTGCTATTCAAAATCCCTGGCCTGCCTCCAGCTGTCTGACCAACAAATTGTCTTAACCTAGTTCTTTTTTTGCTCCGATTGGGCCTCGGTGTCCAGACTGCCTCTTCCTCCTGGACAAATACTGATCAGTCTTCCTTTCCATCAAAACAAGGAAATATCATCAGATGACCACACAAATAACATTAAAAAAACAAACAAACAAACAAAACACAACGAAAGCAAATCTAAGGGAGTATCAGAAACAAGATACAGGATATTTGGAACCTAGCCTTAAAAAAACAAACAAAAACAAACACAAATTAGCCCAGCGGGTGTGGCTCAGTGGCTGAGCATCGACCTATGAACCAGGAGGTCACTGGTTCCATTCCCGGTCAGGGCACATGCCTAGTTTGTGGGCTTGATCCCAAGCAGGGGCGTGCATGAAGCAGCCAATCGATGATGATGTTTCTCTATCACCAATGTTTCTATTTCTCTCTACCTCCCCTTTCCTCTCTCTCTCTAAAGTCAATAAAATTAAAAAAGAACTGTTGCCAAGAATCTTTATTCTAAAACAAATCCATGGAAGTAATACTTTGTCTCAGGTTTTCTTAAGAGTCAAGAAATAGCTACCTGAAAAAATGCTTCTCAATTTTATAAGCATCATGTTATTGAAAATGATTTACTTCTATCTTTAAAATTTATTATGCTTTGTCTTACAAGGGTTCTTGAACAAACAACTTATTGAAGAAATATTCTCAAGAGCAACCTGTGGAGAACGGAAGGGAACTTAGATCAGCAAAAGTGTGGTTTCAGCAGCAGGTCAGCCTTACTCTGGTCTCACGAGGGACTGCGTGTGACTTGTACCACAAACTGCCCACAGAGAGGCAGGGGACCGGGCTGCTATCAAGTGTATCTGTCCACTATTTTTCATGAGCTATCCCAGGAAGAGGCGAGCACAGCGGCTGCCATGCCTCTCTGGGCTCCATGCTTCCTATCAGCCAAAGCAAATCCCGCAGAGAGAGATTCAGGTTTTAGAAACTCTGGAATGGGTGGGCCAGCCCAGCAAAGGGGCTCCTGGTTGGAGATCAACATTAACTGCTGTGGGTCTTAAATCAGAGTAAGGGCAATAAAGGCCCTCAGAGCTCAAAGCATGGGAATCTTGTGGCTGTTTTCCTATATGAATACAAGAGGAAAGTGCAACACTCTCCCATTCCTCTTTTGGTCTTGGCCGCCATGAATTTTGTGCTAATTTCTTAGCTGTAACCACCTTTAGAAAATGCTTCTGGGACAAATATGGGCCTCAGTTTCCCTGCTCTCCAACTATATACTTTCACCCTTTTTATCATTTCTAAGGCTTAATTTTACTCAGGGCTCTTTTTTTTGTGTGTGACTCATTTCAAGTCCTTTCTATAAGTAGACTAAATACATAATAAAAGATGAAAACTAAGGAAATATATTGGTCCAGTGACACAAAGCCAATATGGATAAATGCAATACCTTTGCAACTAGAGCATTTATGTAATCATGACTACATTTTCTCAACAGCAGACTCCATTAAAGTGACATTTATATGACAAAACTTACCACAGTGCTCATTTTGCATAAGAATACACATTTTTATTTCACCTTTAACATTTATTAAAGTCGTAATTCTTTAAAATAGTTTCCATAAAACAATTAGAGAAATATCAAGTCCAAACATATTCTGAAAACCTTTTAATTTAAGGAAGGCGCCCACTGCCCTTAGCACTGATTATTCTATCTAACCAGGCACTTAAAAATGACAGGGTCAACGTCTTAGATGTGACATTTAAACCCTTTGAACGCCCTAAAACAAATTATTCATTATTCACAAATACAAATTAAAATGGCAAGGTCAACCAAATGCCCCCACATTTACAACCTGAACAAATCATTAAGCTCCTATAATTATCTTTGTCTTATCAAAAAGCACCCAACCCCCTACACAGATTTACTATGGTCAACGAGGTCATGTCCCTTTGTAATTTCTCAGGAAAATAATCAAGAACGCTTGCCCCAATTCAGGACTTGGGGGAAAAAATAGCAAATAGTCAACGATTATTAAGAAAAAGAGCAGGGTGAATGAACTCTGGGCAAAATTATGAAGTCAGTCCTGATTGCTCCAAGTTCCCTTTGTTCTTTCCCACTGATAAGTCTGTGATCGGGAAAGAATCGGTGCTCTATTATTCTCATCAGGTAGCGTCTCAGAGTCCCAGCTGGACTAACCGTGGGATTCTAATATGCTTGTGTATGGACAGCTTTTTAGCCAACATGCCTAGGTAACCCCCAGTATTTCAGCTCTCTGGAATCATCATTTGCTTTAATATTCAATTAAAACGTCTCATAACTCCATGCCGGTTACTGTTGGAAGTCTATCTAGTAATCAAGATTTCTAAGGATCTCTCAGTGTGGGGAGTGTATTTTTAAAGTTTCTTCTTATGTTGTCAAAATCATGGGCTTACCTACTTTCTGCCACCTCCCTCCCTCCAAAATAGCCTTCCTTTATTTTCCAAGGCGGCATTAATACAAATTGTTGTAGGTAGCAAAACTTTACTAAAGGTTTGGAATCCAAGGGAATATAAAACTAGATAAAAACTTGACAGTGAATGTTAGGCATGGATATTGTAAACTCCCTCAGCTATTCCCACCTCCATAAATTCCTCCTGTATTATTAATATATTTAAATGGAATGTTAAAAATACATTTCCTAAAAATAAATAATTATAAAAAATTTTGAGTAGCACACACTACCGAGTATCTTTATAAACTTCATACTTTTAAAATATTTATTGTTGAAAGCATTACATATGTCCCCTTTTCCCCCGCTTGACCCCTTCTAGCCTACCCCCATCCCCAAGCCCCAGGCCTTCACCACCCTATTTTCTGTTTCCATGGGTTATACATACTATATGCACACAAGTTGATCTCTTTGGTTGATCTCTTCCTACTCACCCACCTACCCACACACTCACGCTGAGATTCTTCAGTCTGTTCCATGCTTCTACGTGTCTGGGTCTATTTTGTTCATTAGATTCCACATATGAGTGAGATCATATGATACTTGTCTTACTCTGACTGGCTTACTTTGCATAATACCCTCCAGGTCCCTCCATGCTGTCTCAAAGGGTAAGAGATCCTCCTTTTTTCCTGCTGCATAGTATTCCATGGTGTAAATGCACCACAGCTTTTTTTATCCACTCATCTACTGGTGGGCAATTGTGTTGCTTCCAGATCTTAGCTATTATAAATTGTGCTGCTATGAACATAGGGGTGCATATAATCTTTCTGATTGGTTTCAGGTTTCTTAGGAGATATTCCTAGAAGTGGGATCACTGGGTCATATGAAGAACTTTATATTTTAATAATACCAAAATGCAAGGGAAGTCAATATTATCATCTTTATGGCATGGATGTGTATTTCATAGTGATTTATAAATGTGAGTTCATTTGTTCAAGATCAAACTAGTGGTAGTTAGTGATGAGTCAGCATCTGAACTAAGGTTTCTCTGATGTTGATGTGCCGTTTTTAAAAAATGGGATGTGGTTTAGGTAGCAGGGTACTGCCTGCAGAGGATGGACAATGGACACATTTACCGTTGGACAAATTTGTTGGAACACAGAATAAGTACAGATTTTTTTTTGAGCGATTGTTCAGATCAGCTTCTTCCACCCTGGTGAAGAAGCAGGCCAGGAACCTCCGCTTTGGTGCACATCAGAAGAAAAGGGTGCCGACTGCTGATTTTAGCAGCAGAAGCACCATGTGCAGAAAATGCTTTTGCCATAGAACTTTGGTTCTATCATCATCTTTATGATGACTGCCGCGTGGTTATAAGAGCAATGGAGGCCCCTGAAGCAAACCTCATTGCTGGGAGACATCGTCTCTCTTGGAGATTTTGTCACTCAATAGCACTTATTTCTTTTGTCTTGAATCTGGTGGCCACTACCAGTCAAACTGTTTATCTTGGAGCTTACATTGATTGCCACCTCTAATCTAGTGCAAACCTCACTCAAACAAGGAGAGAGTAGAAATGTGCCTGTGATGTTTACCAACTGGTTAGCTGGAGGGAAGGTCTTGGCAACTTCTAAGATGTAAACACTCCCATGCTGGCATAGCCTAAACTATTAACATGAATTCCCTGAGTGCAGAGTTGGGAAGAAAAGTCCACCAGTAGCCCCAAGAGAGTTGGAGAGCCTTCTCCAGAACACTACGGACAGCCCGAGAAAGAACTGGCATAATCAGGATCACACCCCGGGGACCTGAAGCTAAACCACAGCCCATGTCACACGGAAAGATGTGCATTATCAGTCTCGTCCTTCACATTGAAGGTGATCTGCCCATCAACCCATGAACCAAGAGGTTGCTTGTTCGATTCCTGGTCAGGGCACATGGCCGGGTTTTGGGCTCAATCCCCAGTTGGAGGTGTGCAGGAGACAGCCGATTGTTGTTTCTCTCTCTCTCCCTTCCTCTCTGGAATCAATAAAAATATATGTTTAAAAAGTTTGGTTTACAGCTGTATATACATGAAACACAGACTTTATTTTTATATTATTATTCATAAATTATTGTATTATTTTTCCATGAAAACCACTGTAAACCTACTTTTGACCCAACCTGTATTTTATTCTGATTAATCTTTATTTGAATCTTAGGCAAATCGGACAGTACCTTAGTTTTAATCTGAAAATCACAGTTTTCCTTTCAAGGTGTGTGATTAATGACCAAATATTTAGCACTAGTTAACCTTGGGTGAAGTCTTTTAACTCCCATTGATTTTCTTATAGCAGGTTCACCATTAGACCTAAATGCATTGCTTAAGCTTTTTTAGGTGTATTAAAATCACCATTAGACAAATTTTCAAGGCATATTGTTTCTAACAAAGCCTCTATCTTCCTGTGCAAAACTCAAGCATTTTCAAAGGATTATGTTTCAGGAAGTGTCCCAGCTTAATACCAACTGATATATCCTACCTATGCCAATGTTACAGAAGTTCAGCATTTGTTGGGTTCATTAAAATTTTTAGTTTTTCCTCTTCTTTACAATTCACCAGTTGGTAAATTAGCAAAAAATGATATGCACTCAAGACAATATAGAAGATCTACACTCTCAAATCTTTTATCTAACCAGCTGTTAGGAAGGTTGGCTTAATTACATTTTCTCTATTAAAAAATGTCCAAGCATGTAGGAGTTTAGTTAAGTGATTCTGGTTTTATTATAAGCTCCATAGGAGAAGCACTCCAGGGTAGTTAGCTACATGGGTCAGACTGTCTGTTTAATTGCCTTGATTGTGGCACATTTTCTAAAGCAACAACAGTCTAGGTTGGGCCAGGACTCTATTAGAAGACTTCAGCAAATGGCATGTTTTTTTTGTGGTTAAGTATTTGGGGACTAATTCTAAAGTGGCAATGACAGGTGTGCTCTGTGAAATATGCTACCTTCTGGTGCAGCTGGGTCTGAGAGTGCGTGTGGAGTGGTTACAGGCATAGAGTTTAAAGTCTGGCTCAGTTACTTATAAGCTACACAAGTAACTAAAATTCTCTGATTCCTCTATTCCGTCTTCTGGCAAATAGGACCAATTTGCGAGGAAATTAGAATCTGCTGAATATCAACTAACTACCAAAGGACGATTACAATTGGCAAGTCAGTGGAACTCCTTTATTCTGGTGTTATAACGGAAGACAATTGAATATAAAAAGGACATGGTTTCTCAACCTGCATGGCTTATCTTTTCCATTGGCATGGCTCATATCTTTTTTTTTTTTTACATCTTTCTGGTCTGGAAGCAATCTGAGGGTTAAATTACTGTGACTTGGTTCTGATAGTATGGCTCCAGGCTGTGCAATAAATATTTGTTTACGCCATGGTATAAGGAGACAATTTGGTAATGTTCTAGTGGTGCTATTGCTCTGAAATAGTCTTCTTCTGATCCAGATCTAGCCATGGTGTGTGTGTGTGTGTGTGTGTGTGTGTGTGTGTGTGTGTGTATTGAGGAGGGGTGAGGGAGAAAATGAGGTACTTTAAAAGGGGATGCCTCTTTAATTCTTCATTAACCTTGTTATAATGCTCATTCAATTTATTTTAATTTACTAAACATATAATTAGCACTGCCGCTGTGTCCAGCATCCTTTTCCCTCTTGCATGAAAGGCCAAGCCCTTGATAAGATACAGTATGTAATTAGTAAATATTTCAGTCAGAATCGGAGTATCTTAGAAATGGATGAGTGGAAATCATCTTGTTTGGCTACCCTTGATTTACGATATAGATGTTCTGGCTCAGAAACATTAGGGTACTAGTGTGACTAAACCATAGAACTGTTGAAGAGAGCCGTATAATCAGCTCTACAACACTGCCATGGTTCTAGAAACATGGATATCTTTCTTTCTGGAATAACTCTTTCAAAGAGCACAGTAATTACAAACTAGAATTTGAGCCAGCCGGTGTGGCTCAGTGGTTGAGCACAGACCTATGAACCAGGAGGTCACAGTTCGATTTCCAGTTAGAGCACATGCCTGGGTTGCAGGCTCCATCCCAAGTGGGGGATGTGCAGGAGGCAGCCAATCAATGATTCTCTCCAATCACTGATGTTTCCAGCTCTCTCTCTCCCTCTCCCTTCCTCTCTGAAATCAATAAAAATATATTTAAAAGACAAACAAACAACAGAAACAAACTAGCATTTGAGTACAGGCTGCGGATTAAGGAATTTCATCATTCCTAATAAAGGTTTTCAGGTTGGGACAGTTGCCTGTTAGACACAGGCTTTGTTTCGCTGAATTGATATGTCAGCAACCATCCCTCTGTCATGAGAAGCAGTTGTAATTCTCAGCCTGGTGCGCTGTGTGGTACTCAGGCCGCAGGTGGCTAAGGATCTCACCTGCAGCGCACTCAGGTGAACATCTGCCATGGATGTCAGAGCAGAGGGGGGCCCGCGTCCCACTGTGCGCATTCCAACAGAACAGTGTGATGGGAAACAGCATACTTTGCACCTACATGAGATGAATACTTGCACTGCTGAGCCACCTGAGTATTGCCTTTTTTCCTCCTCAGTACCTTTCTGGAGTTTTATAAATACAGTTCGTCTTTATTAGGGGATTGGTGGGAGGATCCTTTATGTTAACCAAGCAGCGGGTGTACTCAAAGGAGCCTTTAACTCAGAGGAAACGATGTGGGTTCAATTCCCGGTGGGTCACCCGCCAGGCAGAGAAAAGCAGCAACTTATTCAAGCGATTGCCTCACCTATGAAAGGAAGCTCCAGTTTCTTCTACTTTCCTCGGAGTTATTCCGTACACCTGGCGAAATTTCTTCATTCATTCATTCATTCATTCATTCAACAGTTATTGGTTGGGTATATTCTGTCAGGAAATTCACTCAGTCAGGGGTATAGAGTAGTAAAACTAATAACTAACACCTATGTACAACCATAATTGTAGACTTATTTCCTCCAAAAGATATTCAAAAGAAATAAGTTGGCCCTGTCCACATCAAGAATTGACAGGTATCTGGATTTTTTTATTTTATTTTTATTTTTTACCAGATAAACAGATGCCTTACATTATAACAAATACAATTAATACTCTAAATAATGGCCCTAACACAGCTATTTTGAAATGCTTCCTACACTAAAGGCAAGTTGAGTGCTGTCAACTCCTTTGTCTCCCTTAGTCGCTGCGTCTAATCAGTGTCCCAGTTCTGGAGACTAATGATGCTGTGTAAAATATCTCACATTAATCCTCTCTCACTTGTCTCACTGTGTTATTGCACTTCAGACCTGGACCAACATGATATTTGCGAAACTCTCTCGGCTGATGTCGCTGCCTCAAGTCTATCTCTGTTTCAGGCCATAAAGCAAGGTTCTCTGGCTCTTCAGTGAAAAAACAAGGGGGGTGTTGGCTTTACTGCTCCAAACCCTTCTGAACAGGTTTTCTATCGATGACAAAAGACTCAATCTCAGCACGGCATTCAGGACCCCTGAATTTTCTCTCAGGAAGACATGCCTCTACTTGCGGCTTCTAACCTTATATTTCGGCCACACCTACGCATTCATCTGTTCATTCAATCATCTGTTCAATAAGAATTAGTATTACACGCCCATACGTCTCTGGTCTGCCACCTGGCAGACTGAACAGACTATGTAACTTACACCTTTGCTTCAGCTACGGTATCTTTAAAAGGAGGGTTTCAACCACCACTCCACACCCTAGGAATAAGTGTGATCATGGACCTGAAGGGTTAGTATAGATCCTGGCACATACAAATCACCCAATCATGTGTAGTCCTTACTGTCCTTATCACTGTAATGGAGCATCATGCTATTTATAAATCAGATTTGTTGAAATTTATTTATAAAGTTGATTCTCTGATTTGATCATAGTAAGGTAAGGCCTAGATTTTCAAATTAAAGGGAAATATGGTATTCACAAACATTTTATTTATAGGGCTATAGCAATAATGATGTTGTTATTTATTGTCACTGATGGTGCTCCTCTTAAGTCCCACAAGGTAGCATCCGAAGCCTGAGAGCTGCATCAGGGGCAGATGGGTAGGTCCGCAAAGCCGCTACGTGGGTGTGAAAATGCAGAGAGAGAGAGAGACCTATGTTGGGACAAGAATCAGAGCACAGGGTCAAACAGTCACTGGCAGGAGCAATTCAAGTGCTGTCAGTTAAGGGCCAAAAGAAGTTGGCAGAAATGGGCAGCTGAGCAGCAGCATTGCTGGGAGAAAACCCCAGGCTGAAAGTCCAGATGTTCCATTGATGCTATTTGTCTAAACCAGTGGTCGGCAAACTCATTAGTCAACAGAGCCAAATATCAATAGTACAACGATTGAAATTTCTTTTGAGAGCCAAATTTTTTAAACTTAAACTTCTTCTAACATCACTTCTTCAAAATAGACTCGCCCAGGCCGTGGTATTTTGTGGAAGAGCCACACTCAAGGGGCCAAAGAGCCGCATGTGGCTCGCGAACCACAGTTTGCCGACCACCGGTCTAAACACACTGGATCCTTTGAGGTTCAAACCTTTCTTTCCTTGAAGTAGCCCAAATGGAGGAAGGGACCCACAAATACATGCATTTGTGTGCACAAGTGTTTAGAAGGAGTGAGAGACAGGGGATATGATTGAGGTCATATAAAATGAAGTGAGGAAGGTAAATTATGGGAGACATTTTCAGCCCCACCATTCTCATTTCCTTACTCATTCTCTCCCTCTTTCCCTTCCTTCTAGCATCCTTTTTTCCTTCTTTCCCTCCCACCTAACTGTCTCCATCATAATACCAAAGAGAGATCTTGCCAGTTAAAGCGCTCCTTCCAGAGAAGTCTCAGAATGCCTTACCAAGCCCACAGCCCCCTTCCCAAAGAAAATAAGACATCGGAAACCTCTATAGAAAAAAAAAAGTTGTCTATGATTGTTGATGATACCTGCATTGTAAACCTCATTTATATTATGTGACTCCCTCCCAAGATACACAGAATAGGCCTGTGACCTAAGGGAAAATTATTCACAGCTGGTTAGCAGGCTTTGAACTTTGCCCAATAGAGCTAACAGTGATAAACAGAACCAATAGTACCCTCATGTACAGTGAGTTTCAATACGAAATATACAGAGAAACTACGAAGTTGCATCAAGACAAGTAAAATGATCCAGAGAAAGGATGCCGGAAATAGAAGCCATGAGGTAGTGAAATCTAAGAGGCAGTGCAAGCTTTTAGCACATAGAAGCCCAGGATGCACAGGAATGAGATGGAGACCCGGACAGGAAAGAGAAATGCATAGCAGCAAGACTCCATAGCGGAGACAATAATTAGCTCTCTCATGATGACAGGGAACACGGAGCACAGACACCGGATGCCAGCTGCCGGCTGAGTAGCTCTCAGAAATGCTTTCACCACAGCTACAGTATATCTTGAACAGAACTGCAGTCCCTAAAATGCAGTCCACTGTTTTGTAATTACTGGTGCCTTTTTCTTTTTCTTTTTCTCTGTGTGCAACCTTTTTTAAACACCTGGGTTTGTTCTGTTTCTTTTCTAGTAGACCGGATTGTTCTGCAAATATCCACTCGCTCCATGGGACGGTGTACCTGTCCAACCCACTGATGTTGGGACTAACCAGGTGAATTTGCTTTGGGCAGTGAAATGAAGGTGGGAGTGGCAGTGCGCTGGGCTAGACAGTCAGAGGCATCCTGTGTCCTGCTTGCATTGCTGAGTGCAGCTCGGCCGTGGTGAGAACCGTTTGCCCCCAAGCAGCTGCTGTCTCCCCAGGGTAGGCCCCTCATGGGGCAGGTGCAGCAGACCCGAACTGGATCCACACCCACCGGGTCCACAGACCAGAGTGAGAAATAAATGCTTATTATTGTACACTACTGAGATTTGGTTGTTTGCTAAGCAACGGAAGTTCACAATGTAATTTACAATTTAAAAGAAATCTGAAATAACACTTCTTTAGAGTTGAAAAAGAAGTCCAAAATAGAAAACATTTCATGGACCTTCATGCACAGAGTAACACTTTTTAGAAGGAAAAAGGGAGGAAATAATCCCAATGCTTAGCACACCCTGTGCTCTCAAAGTCCTCCCCTCCCCTCCCCTCTTTTCCCGTCCCTTCCCCTCCCCTCCCCTTCCCTCCTCTCCCCTTCCCTTCCCTCCCTTCACCTCTCCTCTCTGGATTAAATTCTTCTACTGAAATATTTAGAATGGTTTGTCTCTTCCTCACTGACCCTGATGGAAATATGTACTATTAATGTTCTCATGTTATTAAAAAAAAAAACAATAATTAGAGAAGTTGAATAACAACCAAATTTAAAAACAAAGAAAGCTAGTGTGTGAGAAGACAGAACCTATCTATTTTGCTTCCTTTTTGGTGATAAAGTAGTTCTGAAAGATGAAAGGATGTCTTCATGGTCTTCAGAAAAGTGTATTTTCTGAAAAAAAGAGATTTTCAGTGTATTAAGTTAGCAGTAGACAGAATATAGTTCTCCACCTCACCCTTCATCAGCTTTTTTTCCTTTCCTTTTTTTTTCATGATATATGAATACAGAAATCTCTGTTAAGAAATGACCTTGTGGGGGAAACCAAGATGGTGGCATAGGTAAATGCCCTAAACTGCTGCCTCGCACAACAATTTCAAAACTACAACTAAAACACAAAATGTCTATCACCCAGAACCATGGGAAAGCTGGCTGAGTGGAACTTCTACAATTAGAAGGAAAGAGAAAAGAGCATTGAGACATGCACAAGCACTGAAAAGCTGAGGTACGGAGGCGCATGAATCGGGCTGGCGGCGGGCGATTGCGTGCACTGCTTTTTTTAACCTGAAGGGAGACAAGCTCCCAATTACTCTGAACTCCAGTTTCTGGGGAGATGCTGGGGACCCAAACTCCTATTGGGAGAAGCTGGACTGTCTGCCATCGGGTCGGAAAGTGAGGGTGGCTTTCTTGCAGAAGTGTGCGCAGCAATCATTGGCAGGGACTTGGAAACACGGAGACGCAGAGACGGCTGACTGGCAGCCATCGCTGTTTGCCACGCCCTAGCCTAGTGACTCCCTGAGACCCCGCCATGCACAATCTACAAATCCATCCAAGCTCCACGCAGTGGCTTTTGCATATAAATGGCCTGCCCTATCGCAGCTTAACCTAACAAACTGCAGCTCTGATCAGACAGCTCCAAAACCTCCAAATCCCAAGCACAGAGGAGAAAACTGTAGTTCTCGCTGTTGCTCCTGCTGGGTGGCCTCAGACAGTTGCTGACCTGCACCCCATTGGAGATCCAGAAGCCAGTGAACCTAGTGGTCAGGGTGAGATGACACCAGATTTCAACTACTCAAAACCATAAGTGACACATTCAAGAGGCAGACTCAAGTGAGCACCAAAGCCCCACTGAAACAAGTCCTGCCCCATAAGCGTGTCTCCAGCACAGCAGTTCTCCCATTATAGACAAAGCAGGTCCTCACAGCCAATTGTCCTGGAGGTCAATTCCTCCCAGTGTACCAACAGCAATCAAGGTTTAACTACATCAAAACTTTGTACACAGCTCACAAAGGGGTGCACCAAGAGTATCCACTTGAGGTGATAGGGGAGGCTGAACCACTGTGCCCTATAGGTCACCTACCACATAAAACCACTCCATCAACACAGTGAAGCAACAAAATGAGGAGACAAAGAAACATGTCACAAATGAAAGAAATGGAGGAAAGCAAACTATTGGACATAGAGTTCAAAACCACATTTATAAGGTTACTCAAGAATCTTCTAAAAACCACAGAGAAACTTGATGAGACTTCTGAGGAGCTTAGTGAGACCTTCAAGGACCTTAATAAAAATGCCAAAAAAATGGAAAAGGACCAGTCAGAAATTAAGCATACACTGTCTGAAATAAAGAATATACAGAAATTCAACTGTAGATCAAAGGACCCTAAGAATCAAACCAAAGATCTGAAATATGAGGAAACAAAAAACACCCAACCAGAAAAACAAAAAGAAAAAATAATCCAAAAATATGAAGATAGTGTAAGAAGCCTCTGGGACAACATCCGAATTATTGGGGTGCCAGAAGAAGAGAAAGAACAAAATATTAAAAACCTATTAGAAGAAATAATGACAGAAATCTTTCCCTACCTGGTGAAAGAAATAGACTTACAAGTCCAGGAAGCACAGAGAACCCCAAACTAGAGGAATCCAAAGAGGACCACACCAAGACATATCATCATTAAAATGCCAAGAGCAAAAGACAAAGAGAGAATCTTGAAAGCAGCAAAGAAAAACAGTTAGTTACCTACAAGGAAGTACACATACGACTGTCAGCTGATTTCTCAACAGAAACTATGCAGGCCAGAAGGGAGTGGCAAGAAATATTCAAACTGATGAACAGCAAGAACCTACAACCAAGATTACTCTACCCAGCAAAGCTATCATTCAGAATTGAAGGTCAGATAAAGAACTTCACATACAAGAAAAAGCTAAAGGAGTTCATCACCACCAAACCAGGATTATATGAAATGCTGAAGGGTATTCTTTAAGAAGAGGAAGAAGAAGAAAAAGGTAAAGGTAAAAATTATGAACAACAAAATGACAACAAATACATACCTACCAACAAGTGAATCTAAAAATCAAGTGAATAAAAAATCTGATGAACAGAATGGACTGATGAATATAATAGAATCAGGGACATAGAAAGGGAGGGGACCGATAATTCTCAGGGGGAAGGGGTGTGGGGGTGCGGGAAGAGATTGGACAAAAATCTTACACCTATGGATGAAGACAGTGGCGGAGGTAAGGGCATGGGGTGGGGTGGGGGATCAGATGGAGGGGAGCTATGGGGGGGAAAAAAGAGGAACACCTGCAATAATCTGAACAATAAAGATTAAAAAAAAGAAGAAGAAATGACCTTGTGTTTAAAGCAATATTAACTATCTTCTGGTACACTGATGATTACTCCAAGTGGTAATTAGCCTACATTTCATTTCTCGTAATTTAGAGAAAAAGAATCCATGTCTCCCTGCTTACCAGTGAGGTGAGAAGGTTTACCCAGATCAGAATCTGGCCATTCTTACTACTGAGATATTTGATACAGGAACATTTAATGTTTCCTTGATCGAGTCTGATAAATAGGTTTGAAGACTCTGGAGGCAGAAATAGCTATAGGGTGATGCCCAAACTTTATTGAAACACATTATAAAGTTAGTCAGCTTCTCTGGCACATCTAAAGGAGGTGCAAATAGTCATAGAGAAAGGAATCCTGGGCTCTGCTACACTCTAGTTCTGGATATGGGGTTAGAAATGGCCTTGTCTTGTTCTAGGTCGGTGGTGAGCAAGGCATTGCCTGAACACAAAAGTGATTACTATGTATACGTGAATAGAGGTAAATGCTATCATTAGAGTAGACCCAAATGCCTTCATTTGAGACTTATTGTGGCATTTAATTATTATCAATCTATTTATATATCAGCTCATATCACTAAAGGTTTGAATCACCACCATTCGGCATTTACTCACCCATTTAGCTGAGGAAAATAATATATTGCTCAGTTTTTATGTTCATCTCTAAATGTAAAGAGGCGCCAGTTTTGCACACATCTCGCAGTGATGGATCACGTGAGGAGAGGGTGCTTTGAGCAATATAAGATGACACACAGATGTGAGAAAATAGAATTCAGTTGTCTAATGTGTCAAAATGTCTATCAAGATTTCTTTAAGATAGTGGTGTATATTTTAATTACTCAGTAACCTGTAAGACCTCGACAGGAAAAAAACTGTCACATTCTTCAGTTTCTCCTAAAACAAATGCCCAAAAGTGGGGCTAAGGGACAAAAAAAATATGACCATTATGATTGTGCCCTAAGACATGCCTTGAGAATTTTTCAACCACAAACAATGACTATTTAGCATACTCCGGGCGCCCAGTGGAGGAATGAACAGCCTTTCTTTGAGATTTTCAGTGTATTAAGTTAGCATGTGTGACTTTTCAAAATTCAAATTCCATAGGTTGATTTCACCTATTCTTACTATTTCCTGTAGAAGATCAGGTTCCCCTGGAGACAGACTCTGAGATGGAAATTGGTATTCAGGACATTTTAGGTAATATTTCTCACATCCCTACAAGCATGGGGAGTAAAGTGACTAAGACGGGGCAGAGCCAAAAGCTGGGCTTCAATGCCAACCCAGGAAAGGTCTAAGGCTGCACTATGGGAAGCTCTTGAGTAGAGGTGTTCCTAGAGAATTATCCTGAATTGGGCCAAAGAGAACACAATGTCCCGTAAAGTTCACGTGATGAAATTCTAACTTCCAGTGTGACGGCATTTGGAGGTAGGGCCCTTGGAGGTAATTAGGTCATAATGGCGGAGCCTTCGTGAATGGGAGTAGGCCCTTATACAAGAGACTCCAGAGAGCGCTCCGACCACTTTCTGATGTGAGGACACAGTGAGAAGATGGTTGTCTGTGAAACAGGAAGCCTGTCCTCACTAGATGCTAAATCTACCTTGATCTTGAACTTCCCAGCATTCAGAAGTAAATGTGAGAAATAAGTGTCCTTATGACATTTTGTTATAGCAGCTCAACCTGACTAAGATAAGGAGCCAAAGCCTTGATCCACTGCATCTACCAACCATTGGGAGCAGAATGACCCTGGGTAGGAGGCGTGACTTTGGGAGGAAGTTGTGAACTTGGGTGAGTAGGCTGGGAGCAATCATAGAGGGGACTCAGCTACAAGCTGTCAGGTAGCTGATGGAATGAGTGCTTCAGTGATGAGGGAACTAGCTGGGCGCTACTTAACAGCACCCAGTGCACTTCGAAAAATTTTCAGATTTCCAACTACAATCAGAAAATGTGTTTTTAAACATCCAAGTGTTAGAGGTAATGGTGTATTAAAGGGGGAGAAAGAGAGAGGGGGAGAGAGAGAATCAAGCATCAACTTTTAATATTTGCAGACTCTCCAACATCAAGCCTAAGAAACTGTTTACATCTTAGAATGTCAAAGAATTTCAGTTATTAATTATACTGCAGGTGAGCAGATGTATCTAGGAGTAGATATTTGCAGATGCAAATTGTGAATTTTGCAATTTTGTAAAGGTAAATAGCTAAAATGATTATTAAAGCACGGTGGAAAATAAAATGATATATAAAATGCAAATGTGCAGCCATAAACACATGGAGGCATTTTTCTCGTGACCTTTGACTTCTAGTAGTCCAGCATTTCTGAGCTTCTCTCCTTGCTCTGTTATTTTCCATAATGAGACAGAGTTTCAGAGTGCAACCCCAACGCCCTGCAAACGACATTCACTTATCCAGGTCTCAAGGTTAACATCTGATAAATTACCACTTCAAAGCAGGAGTCACTGTCTATATGCAAGGGGACCAAGGTGAGTGTCATGTGACATCAAACCTACCATTTTCTTAACGTGCCATTTCAGATTTTATTAAACAAGTCTGATTTTCTGTATGGGGGCAAGGGCTTTATTCAAGCAGAAAAATGAATTCTCCAAATATAAAGTGTTATTAGTTATTTTACCTTCTCGAGAATCTTCTTTGACTGTCTAGAATCTCAGACATTAATCTTGATTGGAACTTTACTGCATCCAGGATCTACATAAACGTATCACCCACTGCCTTTCAATCTGGCATGTGGAATGTTTAAATCATGTCCCAACACTTCTGTGCAAGAAATCAGCCTGTTCCCATGCCATTTCCAACACTCTTCGATGCCTGACCCTGAGTGGTTTGGCCTTCTTCCCCTCAATCAATGTCATCCATTCATCATCTACTCATACATTCAAAAATTACCATTGCATGCATACTTTCCCCAGGTGATATGTACGGTATGAGAATCACAGAAATAATAAAGCATGACTCTCATTCTCAAGTTCTGTGGGAGGCAGACCTCTACATCAATGAAGGAAACATAAAACTGGGTGTTGGAGTTCATATAGGAGTGTGTTTAATAGATTGTTGTGTATTTTAGTAGAGAGCGACATGTACATGGCTTCATGACATTTAAAATTTTATAATTTCTGGGAATTCTAAATGTGAGAGCAACACAGAGAGCAAGGGAAGGCAGAGCTGGATGAAGAGTACTGAGGAACCAGGTTATAGCATCTTTATTAAAGCACACCCTACATGCTTTAAGTCCTCATTGAAACATGAAACTCTCAGCTCACTTTAATATCACATCCCTGTGTGGTTTTTTTTTTCGTGTTTTTTTTTCTTTTATTAAGGTATTATATGTGTACATATCTTACCATTGCCCTCCCACCCCAATTCCATACATGCTCTCACCCCCCAATGTTTTGCATCCATTGGTTATTCTTATATGCATGCATTCAAGTCCTTTAGTGGATCTATCTCCCCCACCTCTCCCTAACCTTCCCACTGTAATTTGACAGTCTGTTTGATGCTTTACTGCCTCTGTATCTATCCTTTTGTTCATCAGATTATAATGTTCTTTATTATCCACAAATGAGTGAGATCGTGTGGTATTTTTCTTTCATTGACTGGCTTATTTCATTTAGCATAATGTTCTCCAATTCCATCTAGGTTGCTGCAAATGGTTAAGAATTCATTTTTTTGACAGCATAGTATTCCATTGTGTAGATGTACCACAGTTTTCTGATCCAGTCATCTGCTGACGGGCACCTAGGCTGTTTCCAAATCTTAGCTATTGTAAATTGTGCTGCTATGAACATAGGGGTGTATATATCCTTTCTGATTGGTGTTTCTAGTTTCTTAGGATATATTCCTAGGAGTGGGATTACTCGGTCAAATGGGAGTTCCATTTTCAGTTTTTTGAGGAAACTCCATACTGTTCTCCACAGTGGCTGCACCAGTCTGCATTCCCACCAGTAGTGCATGAGGGTTCCTTTTTCTCTGCATCCTCGCAAGAACTTGTCATTTGTTGATTTGTTGATGAGAGCCCTTCTGACAGGTGTGAGATGGTACCACATTGTTGTTTTGATTTGCATCTCTCGGATAATTAGTGACTTTGAGCATGTTTTCATGTGTCTCTTGGCCTTCCTTCTGTCTTCTTTCAAAAAGATTCTATTTGGGTCCATTCATTTTTTTTATTGGATCATTTATCTTCCTTTTATTAAGTTGTATAAGCTGCCTGTAGATGTTGGAGATTAAACCTTTATCAGTGATAACATTTGCAAATATGTTCTCCTATACAGTGGGCATTCTTGTTGTTTTGTTTATGGTTTCTTTTGCTGTGAAAAAGCTTTTTATTTTGATGTAGTCCCATTTGTTTATTTTCTCTTTAGTTTCCATTGCCCTAGGAGAAGTATCAGTGAAGAAATTGCTTCGGCATATGTCTGAGATTTTGCTGCCTGTGGATTCCTCTAGTATTTTTATGGTTTCCCGTCTTATGTTTAAGTCCTGTATCCATTTTGAGTTTATTTTTGTGTATGGTGTAAGTTGGTGATCTAGCTTCATTTTTTTGCATGTATCTGTCCAATTTTCCCAACACCATTTATTGAAGAGACTGTCTTGACTCCATTGTATGTTCATGCCTCCTTTGTCAAATATTAATTGAGCATAGTGGTTTGGGTCAATATCTGGATTGTCTATTCTATTCCATTGATCTATATGTCTGTTCTTGTGCCAGTACCAGACTGTTTTGAGAACAGTGGCTTTGTAAAACAGCTTGAAATCTGGTATTGAGATCCCTCCTACTTTATTCTTCTTTCTCAGGATTGCTGTGGCTATTCGGGATCTTTTTTTTATTCCAGATGAATTTTTGGAGAGTTCTTTCTAGGTGTGTGAAATAAGCCGTTGGTATTTTAATGGGGAGTGCATTGAATCTATAGATTGCTTTGGGTAATATGGACATTTTAATGATGTTGATTCTACCAATCCATGAACATGGTATGTTCTTCCATCAGTTTACGTCTTCCTCTATCTCTTTTTTCAGTGTCCTGTAGTTTTCCGTGTATAGGTCTTTTACCTCCTTATTTAAGTTTATTCCTAGGTATCTTAGTTTTTTTGGTGTGATGGTAAATGGGATTGCTTTTTTAGTCTCTCTTTCTGTTAGTTCACTATTGGTGTATATAAATGCCATAGATTTCTTGGCATTAATTTTGTATCCTGCAAATTGCCGAATTCATTTATTAAGTCTATTAGTTTTTTGATGTAGTCTTTCGGGTTTTTTATGTACAATATCATGTCATCTGTAAATAAGGACAGCTTTACTTATTCTTTTCCAATTTGGATGCCTTTTATTTCTTCTTCTTGTCTAATTGCAATGGCTAATACTTCCAGTACTATGTCAAACAGGAGTGGTGAGAGTGGGCATCCCTGTCTTGTTCCTGTTCTTAGGGGAAATGGTTTAAATTTTGCCCATTGAATATGATGTTAGCTGTGGGTTTATCATATATAGCTTTTATTATGTTGAGGTATGAGCCTTCTATTCCAACATTGTTGAGAATTTTTATCAAGAAAGGGTGTTGGATTTTGTCAAATGTTTTTTCTGCATCAATTGATATGACTATGTGATTTTTATCTCTCAATTTGTTTATGTGATGTATCACATTTATAGATTTGTGGATATTGTACCATCCTTGCATTCCTGGGATAAATCCTACTTGGTCATGGTATATGATCTTTCTGATGTACTGCTGGATACGATTTGCTAGAATTTTGTTGTGGATTTTGGCATCTATGTTCATGAGGGATATTGGCCTGTAATTCTCTTTCATTGTGTTGTCTTTATCTGGTTTTGTTATTAGGGTGATACTGGCTTCATAGAAGGAGTTTGGAAGTGTTCCTTCCTCTTGAATTTTTTGGAATAGTCTGAGGAGGATAGGTTTTAGTTCTTCCTTGAATGTTTGGTAAAACTCCCCTGTGAAGCTGTCTGGCCCCGGGCTTTTGTTTGCTGGAAGATTTTTAATCACTGCTTCTATTTGTTCCATAGTTACTGGCCTATTGAGCTGTTTAGATTCTTCCTGATTGAGTTTTGGAAGGTTATATTTTTCTAGGAATATGTCCATTTCCTCCAGGTTGTCCAGTTTGTTGGAATAGAGTTGTTTGTAGTATTTTTTAACAATCCTTTGTATTTCGGCAGGGTCTGTTGTTATTTCACCTCTTTCATTTCTGATTTTGTTTATTTGGGTCCTCTCTCTTTGCTTCTTGGTGAGCCTGGCTAGAGGCTCATCAATCTTGTTTATCCTTTCAAAGAACCAGCTCTTGGTTTTGTTGATCTTTTGTATTCTTTCTTTGGTCTCTATGTCGTTTATCTCCGCTCTGATCTTTATTATTTCCTTCCTTCTGCTTACACTGGGCTTTTCTTGTTGCTCTCTTTATAACTCTTTGAGTTGTAGGGTTAGGTAATTTATTACCATTGTTTCTTGTTTTTTGCAGTAGGCTTGTAGAGCTATGAACTTCCCTCTCAAGACTGCTTTTGCTGTGTCCCATAGATTTTGGATTGTTGTGTTTTCATTGTCATTTGTTACCATGATGTTTTTTATTTCTTCCTTGATCTCTCTGGTAACCCAGTCATTGTTTAATAGCATGCTGTTTAGTCTTTATGTGTTTGATTTCTTTGGATTGTTTTTATTGTAGTTACTTTCCAGTTTTATTCCACTGTGATCTGAGAAGATGCTTGATATGATTTCTATCTTCTTGAATTTGAAGAAACTTTGCCTATGTCCCAACATATGTTCTATCTTTGAAAATGATCCATGTGCACTTGAGAAGAATGTATATTCTGTGGCTTTGGGGTGAAATGTTTTGAAGATGTCAATTAATTCCATCTGGTCTAGTGTGTCATTTAGGATTGATGTTTCTTTGCTGATTTTTTGTTTAGAGGATTTGTCCAATGGTGATAGTGGGGTATTAAAGTCTCCTACTATGATTGTATTGCTGTCAATCTCTCCCTTGATATCCTCCAGGAGTTTTTTTTTAATGTATTTGGGTGCACCTGTATTGGGTGCGTATATGTTTACAAGAGTTATTTCTTCTTGTTGGATTGCTCCCTTTAGTATTATGAAGTGACCTTCCTTATCTCTTGTTATGTCCTTCACTTCGAGATCTAATTTGTCAGATATAAGTATTGCTACCCCAGCTTTTTTTCATTTCCATTCACCTGGAAAACCTTTTTACATCCATTCACCCTCAGTCTGTGTGTGTCTTTTTTCTACGGTGGGTTTCTTGTAGACAGCAGATATATGGGTCTTGTTTCCTTATCCAATCTGTTACCTTATGTCTTTTGATTGGGGCATTTAATCCATTTACATTTAAAGTTATTATTAATAGGAACTTATTTGTCGCCATTTTTATTCTTTACCGTGTTCCTTCTTTGCTTCCTATTTCTTTTTTTTTTTTTTTTTTACAGCATACCCTTTAGCATTTCTTGCATTGCTTGTTTGGTGGTAATAAATTCCCTTAGTCCTTTTTTGTCTGTGAAACTCCTGATTTCACCTTTAATTTTGATTGATAGCCTTGTTGGGTACAGTATTCTTGGATTCAGACCCTTCCTTTGCATGACTTTTATATTTCATTCCATTCCCTTCTGGCCTGATGAGTTTCTGTTAAGAAATCAGTTGCTAGTCTGATGGGGGTTCCTTTGTATGTAACTTTCTGTCTCACTCTGGCCACTTTTAAGATTCATACTTTGTCGTTGGTGTTTGCCAATTTAATTATAACGTGCCTTGGCATCGGTCTTTTGGGGTTCATTTTCCTTGGGACTCTGTGAGCTTCTTGGATTTATGCGGGGTTTTTTCTTCCCTATATCAGGGAAGTTTGCTGTCATTATTTCTTCAAACAGGTTTTCTATCGATTGCTCAGTTTCCTCTCCTTCTGTGACCCCTATTATGCGGATGTTGTTTTGTTTCATGTTGTCCCAAAGTTCCCTTAGGCTCTCCTCCTGCTTTTTAATTTTTTTTTTCTAGAAGCTGCTCTACTTGGGTATTTTTCCCATCTTGTCTTCTAGCTCACTGATGCAGTCCTCTACTTCTTCTAGTCTACTCTTGATGCTTCATATTGAGTTATTTACAGCAGTGATGTCATTTTTCATTTCTTCTTGGTTCTTCTTCATTTCCTCTTGGTTCTTACTAATATTGTCGAATTTGTCTTCCATTCTTTTCAGCCACCTTATGACAATTTCTATGAATTCTTTTTCTGATAGGTTGCTTGCCTCTATTTCATTTACTTCCTTTTCTGGTGATGCCTGATTTTCTTTCATATGCGGGCTGTTTCTTTGTCTCCCCATGGTCTCTCTTCTCCGGATGTCTGGTTATGTAGTTCTCTCTCTCCTGCATTTATTTAAAGGCACAAAATACAACACAACCAGGTACAACACACAAGGAGGCACTGAACAGAAATGTATTTACAATATTAATAAACTCCAATAAAGGTGACCACCAGAGAAAGGCAAATTAGAAGATAGGAGAGAAAGAGGAAAAATAAAAAATAAAATAAAAAGGAGTGTCTAAATGAAATTGGGAAAAGGAAAAAAAAAAGTAAGAGAAACAAGAAAGAGACTAAGAAAGAAAAGGGGAACAAACTATATACATGGGGATAAAACTCCAATAGAACAGCCACTAATCCCAGTAAATGCCAACAACAAGTACCTGGAGATTAATACAAACTACAACTCCAACTAATATCAAGTGAGGTGAGGGAAAACAGAAGCAAAAAACAAACAAAAACAAAACAAACAAACAAAAAAGAATAAGCAAAACAATCTCACAAAAAAGCATAAAAGTTTGATATAATCAACATTCAAGCAAACAACAACAAAAGGACAGAAAGAAAAACAATTTTTTGGATAGTTAAGACAGCAAAGAGAGAGGTGTGTATGGACTTGGAGCAGGGGATTGGAAGTTAGATATAGAAATAGGGTGAAATTTTAAGAGGGTGTAAACAGAAAGAATAGGGAAAATCTAAAGCAGAAAAGGGGTAAGAGAAACAGGACACCAAAAGGGGAAAGGTTAGGAAGAGACTGGTGGCATAAAGGTAGAGTTGAGATAGAGTAAAATGATACTAAAGGAAAGATGAAAATAGAATGTAGAACACTAATCCCAAAGTAAAATAAAGAGAAAATAAAATCACACACACACACACACACAAAATGTAAAATAGTAGTAGTAATAATACTGATTGAAAATAAAAATGTAATAATTAAAAAGGTAAAATCAAGTGAGGAAAAAATAAAAAAAAATTAGTTTCTTAAGTAAAAGATGCAAAAAATGAAAAAAAATAAAGTAAAAAAATAAAATGTGCAGTAGTGAAGGTCATTCACTTCTTCTATTGTTTTGTTTGGCACGCCTGTTTCCCAGTCCAGACAGTATTGCAGTTCCCTATGTTTCACTGCTCCTCAGTGTTGTAAGCCAGTCCTGATTTTTAAGCAGGCGGTGTCTTATTTCTCATATTCCTTTATTTTTTATTACACAAGAGTCAATTTGTGATTCAGCCCCTGGGTGGCAGTGTTTCTGGATTGACTTCTGGATCTATTTGGCCTCTCTAGCCTGTGTTTAGATCCTTCTTTTCCTGTGGCACTCAATACCAGTTTGTGGGCATGGGCTGCCTCAGAGCTGGCTCTCCAATAGTCACTCCCCGCTCCAATCCCCAGGTTCCAGAAAAACAACCTTCCCCTGCAGTCTCCCAGGGTGTCCCTAACTGGGTGATCCTATGCACTGGGTTTAGTAATCCGAAGCAAGGATTTGAAGAGAAAAAAGCCCAAGTGTGCGAACAGTGGGTCTGCGCACAAGTCTGTGCAGTCCTCTTTTCCACCTTGAGTCTAAGCAGCTGGCACACTTTAGATACCCCTAGGCAGTCCCTTTGTGTCAGATCAAAATGGGTTGCTCTTTGGAGATCCCTCTGTTAGAAGCTCTGAGGACCCCCTTCCTCATTCACAGATCACGCCAGCCCCAACAGCCACGGATTTTTCCAGGCACTGACTTCCCCGGTCCTCCAGCTCCCACAAAGCACACGTTTCTCTCTCCCCGCTGGGACCAGAGATCTCACCTTATCCCAGGCGAAATCTGACCCTTCCATGGTGGAGTGCAGATCTCCCTGGAATCCACGTGTTTGTGCCAATTGGGGACTGGTGTTCTGGGGCTCGCAGCTGTTCAGTGAGTGCTGCAGTTGTAGATTTTCAGGCTTCCAATACGATCCACTATCTCCTTCAAGATGGCGCAGTCTCCACGTCTGAGCCCGTAGCTCTGGGAGGGGACCCAGCAGCAGTGGGGGCTGCCCAGTCAGGGGAACCCCATCCAGCAGTCCCCCACCTTCTCCTGGAGTCTAGCTGTCCCCTAACTTGCCAACAAACACTCCCCGAGCGACCCTCAGCTGCTCTTTCTTTCCACTCCAGGACAAGGCTCGGAACACATCTGTCTATTCCGCCACCATTTTCTGAATCCCATCCCTGTGTTTTTGTAGCATTAATTATTTAAATTATATATCAAAATATAATATTGTGATGAAATTGTTTTTATTTTTTGTGTGTTTGTGGATAATGAGTGTTATTTCCTTAGTCATTTGCAGTTGATACCAGACTAGCTGGTTATAATAAACCAGGGTTTGATCAGACCCAATTAAACTAAACTGGGGAGTTCACTAACCCACTAATTGAAAGGCTGGATTTGAACTTGGGACAGACACAGAGGCAACTCCACAGGTTGAAGGAAACTGAAGGCAGGCCCTCTGGAAGTTGTTCATTGTAAGTGATTGATGCATGAGGGAACATCGGAGAATGAAATTAGACACTGTGGGCTCCAAAGGCAAAACATCTATCATCAGACGCCCTTACTGCATTTCAAAATGCAATTTGGAATGATTCATTCCTTCAGCCTTACTGTGGGGACCCGGAGAGGAGGCTGGGTCTCCTTTTAGAGCATTTGGAACATGGTGTAAGTCTCATTGAGATTAGCCTCTTGCCCATGTGACAGGCATAGTGAATGTCCTGTAACACCCAATCTCTTACTCTAAGTCATCTTGAGTCACATTTAAAAGCAGTTTTCTGAAGGGTGAGCAGCCAGGATGAAAGCTGTCTTGAAAGGGCCCGCTTCCAGACCCCACACGTTGCTATTCTCAACATCATCAAACTTGAACAGACTCGCCGCCACTCCTCTCAACTATATCCTTAAGGGCAGACAGAATGCCTTATGTTTCGCTAAATCAAATTTTACCATGGCAAAGTAAAAAAGAGCAGTTGCGAAGTGTCACACATTAAATAGAAAGAAATGTAAAGATTTTCAGAGCAATAATTAGAAGGCCTGTAACTGATACTGAATTCATAATTCTGGTCTCATGACAGAGTTGAAAAATAGATAAATTATCATTACATTGACCACTACTTTACAGATACAAAATTTAAAGTCCAAAAGATGAAATAATTTGCTTGAGTTCACATGACATATATTAGTTATTACATGAACTCATTGGTTTAGTATTTCTGTTCCTGTGTTTGAATGTGTGTATATGTTTGTTTAATTATGCTTCCTTTTATCAAGTCATGCCAATTTCTGGCAAAGCAAGCTCTTGAATAATTTGTGTTTGTTGTTGTTTTAAAGCACAAAGGCATTCTTAGATTAAACTGCAGGTTTTATTGAAATAGGCCACAACTTGATCCAAAACAAGGTGCTCACAGCCTCTGTGTGAGATTGTTGAGAGATTGGGAAAATATAAAGTTTTTTAAGAATTACTTTTCCAGCAGAGAACTTTATGCAAGGATAGAGAGAAAGAAGTGAATTTTAGAAATTGAAAATTGTGCCTTATGGTAAGAGTATAGCTTATGGATAATCCAGGGGGTTGCAACAAGAAATGAGATAAAAGGTAGGCAGGGGCCAGACTAAGGATTTCATTCTCTGCCCCCTCCCCACCAAAGTCCATGAGGGTTACTGGATCTTTAAACAGGTGTGTTGCACCTGCCTGTTTTGGGACAATCACTGGGTCAGCGCTGTGGAGGGTGGGGTGAACAGGTAGGATGAAGGAGAGTCACTATAAATAATCGCCCCAGCAGGGGTTGTCAGCTCTGCTTGTGGGTGGGGTGGGGAGAGGTGCTAAAGACCGAATGAAGTCCAGACCCGCTCTCAATGTCCCTGAGCCACAGCCTGTCCTGATACCCTGAGAACTGTGGCAAATCATTTTGGCCAGAACTGTGGTGCCACAGTCCATGTAGTTGGAATTTTTAATTTTTTTTAAATATATTTTTATTGATTTCAGACAGGAAGGGAGAGGGAGATGGAAACATTAGTGATGAGAGAGAACCATTGATTGGCTGCCTCCTGCATGCTCCCTAGTGGGGATTGAGGCCACAAAGGGGCATGTGCCCTGACCTGGAATCAGACCATGACCTCCTCGTTCATAGGTCTATGCACAACAACTGAGCCACACTGGCCAGGCTGGTTTGCATTTTTTAGGCATTCCCAAGAAACTGTCTTAACAGCAGGGAAATCTGACTTGACACAAAATGTTTCATCAAATTTATTTTTCACTCAGGTTTACAAGAAATTGAGATAGTAAGCATGATGTGTATTGCTATTTGAATTTGAACAGAAACAGATTTTTTTTTTTTATGTTACTTATCACTGCTACGGAATGTATCAAATTTCAAATAACAAATACTATTTGGTTGTAGTTGCTCTCCTTGGCAATGCTGTGGTCTCTCTACATTTGTCACTATAATTAGTGTCTCATCTTAAACAGAGTGATAATTCATTGCATGATATTCAGTCGGAAGTTTTGCTGTTGATAAGTTGAAGCTTATCGTAAGGAAAAGGGGAAAAAGTCTATTTTGCCAGAAGAGAACAGAATATAAAAATAACATTATCCATTCAGTTGGATTGAAATCTTGGCAGCTGCTCTTCAAAAATGTTGCTGACATGCTTTATATTATATTAAAATTCAGAATCGCTGCATTTTCATCAGTTTCTCTGTCTGCAGCTGCCATATCTTGTCAGCATCTTTGGATTTATAAGACTATGTACACTGTAGGGATGTTCCTTTAAATGGACATTTCCATAAGCATGTCTCCTAATTGATGTGGTATGGTGCTTTACCAGGTAAACATATGTTATGAAAGTCTCAATGCTTTAAAGTATAAGTGGAATACAGGAGCTGGGCTTTCTTGGCTCTATTTTCATTAGGTTTGCTTAAAAGCAAAAGAGTCGCTCTGGGATTATTTTTAACACTAGAGGCCGGGTGCACGAATTTGTGCATGGATGGAGTCTGCCCAGGCTGACCAGATTGGGGTCATGTGGGGGAGGGGCCTCAGGTGGTTGGTGGTTCAGCCCCGCCCCCTGGTTGAACTCCTGGTTGAAGGGATAATTTGCATATTAGCCTTTTATTATATAGGATAACTTTTAATTTTTAAATGCATTGATTAGTTCAGCGAGGAAAGTTGTGAAAAGATAAACTTGGAATGAGTTTATCTTTGAAAGATAAACTTGGCACACATCCCAAAAATCTAAATTATTTAAAAGCAGATACACAGACTTTATGATAACTCAGAAAAATGTTATAAAATATAACAGTTGCATTCTGAAACACTATGATAATATATGGTGTCATTTTAGTAGAATTATTAGTCTCACATTCAACACATAAACTACTACTAATAATGTAATAAATACAGTTTGGAGAATGTTTGGATTCTAATAGATTGTCAGTATTTCATTTCTGTGCATAATTCACAGCTCTTTGGAAACTAATCAATTCTAAGAACTTGACAATTTCATAAGGCTTTTGATAATGTTAAAATATGTGTGCTTACACGTGGATCCTGCAGATATTTATAAGCACTTATGTTGTTATGATGATAAAATGAAATTAACATATTCATATTGACTTTAGAGGATGCTTAAAATTTGGATTTCAGGCTAAATAAGGCTGGATGTCTGTAGATTGAGAATGATTATAGGAACTTTGATTGTACCCGAAGTGCTCGGCAGATGAATTTTTTGATTTGAAAATAAGAGTTCTGCCTTTTCATCATGTCCATTTAGAATGCACATGTGAGCCTGGCCTGTGTGTCTCAGTGGTTGAGCATCAACTTATGAACCAGGATGTCATGGTTGGATTCCCAGTAAGGGCACATGCCTGGGTTGCGGACTCAATCCCCAGTGTAGTGCATGCAGGAGGCAGCTGATCAATGATTCTCTCTCAACATTGACCTTTCTGTCTCTCTCCATCTCCCTTCCTCTCTGAAATCAATAAAAGTATATTTTAGAATCTACATGTGGACGATCTAGAAACACTAGAAGGCTGCATACTGTTTCTCACGAAGGGGACACCCAGAGTGGACACAGCTAGCATGTGGGGAGCTGGGATTTGAACAGCAGACTACTAGTAAGTAGTGCTTATACCCTTGTGACCAACCTGGCTGCCTCTGACACACACACACGGCTCCTTTTTGCACAAATTACCTAAGGACATACTAACTTAGCCTCTTTTATTTCTTATGTAAACCAGCAACTGCCTCATCTCTCATCATGACTTTAGAGAGAACCCATTAATATCTACCACTGGTGAGCAAAGCGAGGGAGATGCACTAGAAAAGGCAGGTGCACCATTCTCAGAGCTCAAAGCCCGTTTTTGGCAGGAACACCAATGGCCTTGTGGAATCAAGATGATGCCTGAAACTTTGCAAAAGCTGAGATTGGCTTCTTTCCCCTCCGCTCGGTGAGATGGTAGTAATTGCATTTCAATGGAATTGATATCATTAATTTATAATTATTACTTTCTTTAGTTGGAAAATAGAAATGTGAAAGTTTTGGCCAAAGTGCAATCTCAGGAGGGGCATTAGAAGTCTTGGTAATCAATAACTCAGGGCAATCAGAGTCTCTCCTTGGTTTTCATTAGCCGAAGGGAGAGCGCATTTAAAGGAATGCTAACAAGTATTGATGTTTAAATTTGATTTATCAATGCTATCTCAATGTATATCTGCACTGTGCCGAGTTTATTTTTCTACATTAGAGATTATTCTGAGATATCTCCTGGGGTTAAGACAACTTCTAAACAAGATAAAGTACCCTGAGAATTAATTTATTTCAAAGAAACAAGAAAACGTAATTTGTGTCTTCTTTTCTTTAAATTATCCTTAAGTGTATTGATTTAACAGAAACTAAAAACTTATTTAGCTAAGGAAAGAAAAATAGATACAGCACACTATCACTTCCATGCTCCCTTTCTGCTAAGAAAAGGATGCAGATGTGTATGGACACAGGGTGTGTGTGTGTGTGTGTGTGTGTGTGTGTGTGTGTGTGTTCATGTGTATTTCTCTGCATATTCATGGTATTGCAGGTGCTGTTTTATAAGAGAAAAGCACTGTTCAGTTCCCTTCAGAAACAAACAAAAGAAGCATAACTCATGAACACTGACTACCTGACTCTTTACATTTTGATTGCAATACACATAAACACTAAAATTATTGTGGTTATGTCATCAACTCAAATAATACAGATTGAGTAACCATTTGCGAGTCATAGGTGCACAGACACCCTAAAAGATCCACTGAGTAACCAAATAACAGCAATTTTCCAACCCTTTAAATCAATGGCTAAGGCCAATACCAGAGAATTTAAAAACCACGATAGTTTTAACATACATTGTAAGAAATGTTTCTTTTGCCTGTGTACATGTATGAAGACTTCATTCATCTGCTAATTTTATCTATACCAGAAAGATGTAAATTACTATTTACCCAAGAAATGTTGAGTCTTGTGAACCTGAATAGATGAACGGTTATTAAATTTGGTCTCTTAAGAGCACTTAAATTCTGATGGTAGCAGGGAGACTGCGCCTGTATAAGCTATCATTACATGTTGAAGAACTAACCTCTGTAATTAACTTGCAATATTATACATCGGGCTCCAGTTACAGTAAAATCCAATTTTCCATAGTATACACACCAGGCAGCTCTGCTGAATATTAGATTTTAATGAGATTTATGACCTTATTCATAATTTATTCTGTAAGTGGGGAAAGTTTTGGTTAAAGTTCAAAACAGTATCTTGAAGCGTGAACATAAAATCTATCCTAAGTTTCTCTTGGAGACAATGAAGAATAAATTTTGCAACCCAAAACGGGCTTATCTGATTCTCAGAGCCCCCTGTGGAAACCATTCTGACTTGAACGTGAATTCCCTGTTGCTTGTCCTTGGTTTAAAGATGATAGTTTATGACTTCCCCCTGTCCTTGGTTACCTGGCAACTTTAATTCATGACAGAGTGTAGCCCTGCACGTCTGAAATGTCCACGTGCTTAGAAATCATTGGGGATGTTGTCAAAATCCAGATTCCAATTCACTAGTGGGACCCACGGCTCTGAATCTTTCCCTGAAATGATGTTGGTGCTGCTGGATCGAGGACCACCACACTGATTCGCGAGGGTCAACTCTACTGGAGTTTGCTCATGTGTTCCTCTTCCTTTTTTATGGGCAGAGAATGAGGCTCAATGATAGAAAATATTTTCAGTGATTCTTAACCAGGGCCGATTTTTAGAATTGCCTAAGGAGTAGTTAAACCTTCAGATATGGGGGCCCCACCCAAGACCAATTTAATCAGAAGGATGGTTACAATGGAGGTTAAGGATGGGATCCGCTGCTACAGTCTCACAGCCAATTAGTGGAAGGGCTGAGTCTGGTGGCAGGTGGCTGATGGGCAGACTGGTTCATTGAGTCAGTGACGGATTCCTGCTAAACTCAGCACACACTTGTTGAGCTACACCCAGATGTTACTGAGTCTCTTTACCAGACATAGTCCTCTCATCATTTAGGTCTTATAGTAAATCTTATCAACTCAGAAACACCTACTCTGCTCCTGTTTTATGAAGCTATCATGTCATCCTGTTGTTTTTTTTCAAGTGTAACACCACTAACTGAAACTCTATTTATTGTTTGTTGGTTTCTTTCCTGTTAGAATGCAACTGCCATAAAAGGAGAGATGTCATTTGTCCTATTCACCTCCCTGTCTTGCCCTTAGTAATTCCAGAGCTGATGTTTGTTCAATGCACTAAATTTAAAGGGAAACAAGACAGCTCAGTCACTGCAAGTGTGAGCTTTGCAACCAGGGAGATTGGCTGTGTTTCATTGGATGTATTCCTCCCTCCTCCTCCACCGCCCCCCTGCAAACCCTTAATATGCTCATTAAAAAATAGACAGTTGCATCTGTTTGCTAGATTTTTGTAATATTAAATGAGGTGATTCATGCACAGCTCTGAACCCTGTGCCTGACATACAGAAAATATTCAGTAAATAGCTCGTGATAGTATTATTTCATGACCACAACATTGCTGGGAGTTAGAAACTGTAATTTGCATTTAGCAAGTGGGGGACTGGACTCATCACTATAAACAGATCATTTGCCCAAGGTCACAAATATAATTTCTAAAAAGGCTGGACCAGAATTTAAATGCATAACCTGTTGCTGGTAATAGCCACACATCAGATGAGTCAACCACATTTGACGCCTAGTCCAGTGCTCCCCACACTACACCACTGTACCAGTTGACTGGCGGTACAAAATACAGCTCTTCTGCGGGTACACCAATCAGTGGGTTCACTGACACATGTCCAATTCTAGGATTTACGGGTGAAACCGAGGGTTCACTGTGCTGGCAACATTGTTGGCTAAAATGTATTCAGCTCCTGCCACGTATCAAGCACCCATGAGTCCTCATCAAAATCCATAATAATAACTAAGTCACTCCCAATTTAGAGCTGAAGGTATTAGATGTCTGAGCAGTGAAGTCAACCAGGGAGGCGATTGGAACTCGCAAAGATCTGAGGTACTCACAGCTCTGAGTCCCGAAAAGCAAGTGTGGAATCAGGGTGGAATGAGTACGCTTCATAAATAGTAATGGCCTACTCTTTCTGAGATGGCAAACATCCTGGAATCACTTTTCTTCTTTTTTGTTGTTTTGTTTTACTTTGGGGTAATTTTCTTTAGAGTTGCTTACTGCACAATAAAATCCTTATAAAATGTGGTTGACTCCCGAATAGAAAGCAAGGAGGGTCCAGGAGAAGGGCTGAAATTCCTTCATCAGTATCTGTGTGTGTGTGTTGTGTATACATATATTGAGTTCACACTAAGTGTCAACCCCAGAAGACAGCTCATGTAGGAGATGCAATGCTGGGGCTCAGGAAGCTCACACGAATGAGTGCTAATTTATTGAAATGAATCTGGTGTCAAGATGGAAAGACGCTGCAGCAGAGGCAGAAACGACATGAAGTGAGGATGTCCGAGGCTGTGAAGCCTTCGGGAAGGTCTGACAGAGGAAGTGACATTTCAGCTGCCTTTTTAAATTTGGAGTTGGCAGAAACTCATTTGAAGGGTATCTTTGTTAGGAAAAAAAAATGCGTGCAAAATCATGGAATCTGTAAGATTCTGGAGTGTCTGGGGAATGGTAAGAATAGTCTGTGGCTTGAGCAGAGGGTACGTGGGGGGCGTGCATAAAAATGAAAGGAAACTTAGAATTTCATCAATAACATACTTTTTTTTCAAAGTTAAAAATAATTCCCACTGCAAACTTGTGAGATGCTGTCCCCCCTTGCCTCCTGCCTCCAACAGCAGGAAGGCTCGGCAGGAAATATGCTTTAAGTTCTGCGTGCATAGGTTAACGTTACTCCACAGCTTCTGAGCGCTGCTAATATTGCAACATTTTAGAACGTCTTAAAAGATTTTTTAAAATTTATTTTTCATATGTAAGGGATTGACATTTTCCCCTTTTCTTTGCTTTCAGCTTGCTATTCTGTCAGTATTTACCCAGCGCACTTCTAAGTTTGAAATATCAGTTTACATATGCCTGAGGAAGAAGACAAAGAAAAAGGAAGTCCCTGAAAGAGAACCTAAAAATACTCCCCCTTCCCCTAGAAGTTGAGAGTCCGCGGCTGGTGAAGGGCTGAGAGCTCCACTTGCCTGAAGAGGCCACGTGGCTCTGAACTCTGCCCCAGGGCCTGCCCTCAGGGACACCCATTCCTAAAATAAGGCTGCTGAGGACAATAATCAAGCATCCACCCTCTTCTATGGGTGAGTTCTGCCATGAGTCCCACTGCCTTATTATAGAAAGATGGGTCCCTGGTGTGAGCCACATTTCTTCCCTCTCCAACCTAAAGTAGAGAGTTTTTAATCATGGATTTGCCATGTTTTTTACTGGGTGACTTCAAGGAGCCTGATTAACAAATCTGAAATGTCCTATTGTATATCAAAAATGAGGATGATATTTTATTTCTTGTAAGACTGTTCTGAATTCTAATAGATAGATAGATAGATAGATAGGTAGATAGATAGATAGATAGATAGATGGATGGATGATAGAGTAATGCAGCACAAGTCAAGTAAAATAAAAAGGTACTCAAAGGTAATTATAGTGAGAACAATTTTATGGTAATGAGATGGATGGAGGAGGAGGGAAAGGAAAAGAAGAAATGGAGGTGGAAGAAAAGATGTGTACCAATGTTGTACTAGAAGATGAACTTATAAATCATTGTGTACACCGGACTTCTGCCTTGGTTTCTGAGTATCAGCACCCCCCAGGGTCTTACCCTGAAAACCAGAATATGGGACATTCTCCTTCCCCTCCTCCTCTTGTCAACAATCTAGTCTCTTCTTCTTAGGAGTCAGACCCCAATCTCTGGCCCATAAATACTGGTTGGACGACTTATCTCCTCTTCCCAAAGGCTTCTGAAAGGCATACATCATGCATCAAACCACTTTCTTATGTTAGGTATTCCTTTAGGCCTATCATAGAAAAAAATCATCTAATTGTTACAAAAAGTTTGTGATCTACTCAAAATATGGGCAAAACAAAGGGACTCATTGGAGTGCAAACCTATGAAACCAGGGAAGTTAAGACCCTTTTATTTTATTGGCCTTCGCCTCTCCCTTTCTATACTTGCTTATTCATAATAGGTTTGTACTTTTTCCTGGTACTGAGCATTATTCCTTTTAAAACTATTATATATAAATATTATGTTAAGTCATTATATATAATATATGATAATGAGTAAATTCTTTGATATTTGTGCAACAAAACTGTTTTCCAATTTAAGTGTTAAATTTGAAGTAGAAGGGTATTAAGAAGCTTCCTAAAAATCACAGGGTTGATAAATAAAGTACAGTAATGAGTCTACAAAGGCAAGTTCAAGACAATGGACAGTGTACAGTTGCCTAGGCTTTGTGCAGGCCCTTGGCAACCAGGGGGGCAGTTGATCTTACTGCACCCTAGGCCTCCATACACCATTCTTTATAATAGCACTGGGAAGGTGAGTCACCCTTTTTCAAAAATAAAAGAGGCATTAATCTAATAGACATGCACATAGATACCACAAAACTTAAACTCCCCACAGTAGTTTGAGATATTGCCTCTGTTATGACTGAAATCAGTTCAGCATACCAGCGTTCTCTGTGGGCATGTTGGTTTTGGGAGTGGGGAATGAGGTGACAAGGACAGATGTAGTCAAACACCCATCAAGATTTTTTATGAAGTTCTGTCTCATGTAATTTTATTCATGGACTCTTGATCATTAGAGTAATGCATTTTCATTTCAGAAACTTTGGAAGGCAGTTAATATGTAAATATAAAAATATTTATGCTACCACCCAGCGTCAATCACTGAAAATAAACCTTGTTTATAGTTAGGATGCATTTTTTTCATTTTTAACAAACAACGTATAATTCATAAAGACACGCTGCAATAAATGCAAGCCCATAAAAACTCCTGAGGGCTCCCTATCTGTTCATGGCCACAGCTAATGGGGCAGGCATGGTGGGAGGACAGGGATCCATTCATCCAATGGAGCACGCCATCCGGCCTGAACAGCCCTGTTTATTGCTCCCTCTCTGATCACTTTAACGGTTATGGAAATTTCTCTACCCCCAAAGCTCCATTTCAGTATAGTTTATAATTGTCTGCCTGCCGAAGGGGCCATCCTTGTTCAGCAATCCAAAGCCACAATACACAGCTCAGATTGGCAGACAGACCTGGGGAACCCCCCAAGTATCTTAACAGCAATGATGAGAATTTGATCCCCCTGGAGGGGAGCAGCATTTAGAGGTGGCCAGTTTAGGAAGCTGTTCAGTGACACAGTCCACCCATGGGCCGAGAGTAAAGGACATAATCTGAAGCCAATTGGAGCCCACATGAAATAGCTGCTCAATATTGGATGGTCGGGGGCTGGGCGGGGGGGGGGGGAGAGGGGCTCAGAATCCACTTAGAAAGGAAAAAAGATGGCAAGGCCATATCATTTTATTCCTTTCCATTTTGATCACTACAAGTTCTTAAAATCCAGAGATCCCTTTAACATTGTGTGACAATTTTTCATCAACACCCCATTCACAAATATATTTGCCCAAGCTGGTTGGGTGGTTTTCCATTGTCCTCCATAATTCTCTGGACCTCTTTCAGGCCATCCAGCCCTCTGGTTCTGGTCACAAATTTAGTTCTGAACCACTGTCCTTGTTAGATTTACCCCCCCTCCCCTCTCCTGCTTCTCTGCAGAGCATGTAGCTGGATCAGGAGGACAATATCAGCCCACCTTTCAGGCACAGTGTTCAGAATGTCTTTCTGCCCATGTTCTTTACCCCTCTTTACCCATGAAATAGGCTCACCTCTGCTTGATTGGGCTTTCATGTGTGTGTGTGTGTGTGTGTGTGTGTGTGTGTGGCATGAGCACACGTGTGTTACACACACACACACACACACACACACACACAACCCTATTCTCGTCAATCTTGGGACCACTGAATCTTATCATCAGCACCACGGATAGAAACGTAACAATAAAAGTATTAAGATATTATAAATATATTTGGCTGGAATACCAACCCCATTCAAGTTTTTTGTAAGTTCTATATTGTAGCAGCAAATTTACAAGAATAATTCACAGACATATGCCAACAAAGAGAAAATTAAATACTGTTAGCATGTTAGTAAGAGCATTTGATTTACTGTGATTCCTCATATTTTGATCACTGGACTGGACTATGCAATAGAAACAAAAAGGAACTAAGTACCTTTCTACACATTAGTCTTCATAAGGCTATTTATAGATACTTATTCTGAAAATCCCCAATTCTCACAACTCCTAGAAAGAGTGCTTACCACCCAGGAAGAACTCACATCACGGTAGGCAATTTTCCAAGGAGAGAACTAACTAGAAAGAGGGAGGATGTCCATGTTGAACTGGAGTATTTACTTCCAGCGCTGGCTTTCTTAGACCTGAGTGTCATTGACTCATTCTTTCTTAGAGGAGACCAAGGACCTTTGAGATTCCTCTGGCATTTATGGTGCAGTCAAGAGGCAGTATTTGAAAGTTGTGTTAAGTTTTTTTGGTTTGTTTTCAAGGAGGTGAAAGTCAAGCTATCCAGGTGCTACTGAGAAAGTATGCAGAAGGCACAGAGTGTCACAAATTGGTAACACCCACAGGAACGAAAGATACAAAACTGAACTGAAGGGCTGGGCAGAGGGAGGGAGAACAAGAGAAGCAACAGTGTGAGAAAGAAAAAGAAAATGTTAAACCAGGTCAGCCTATTTTATTTACTTCTATCATTTGTCCATAACTAAGTCCCATAACATATATGATCGAGATAAGACTGCTCAAAGCAAGAGGTTGCAGATTATAATTTAAATCTTCAGATTTATTTTTTTAAACTTTCAAATTGACATGGAAATTAAAAATATTACTTAAGCTTAAAATATTCTTCCCGAAAATGTAGGGCTCTGCTGTTTGTGGCTACCAGAAGCACTCAGAGATTTACAACGTGGAAAAGGACTTAAGGGATACTCTCTTCAGCAGACGAGAGTCCCAGTCTCTGATCACACACTGAGAGCTAATGAAGTCTGGGTGATGTGACAAAAGCATTCTTCCGGAAATACAAAAATCAGGGTGCTATGTGGGCTGCTGGTTGCTTCTCTGCAAATAAAAGAATAAATGTTTGAGAAGAACTACTTTTCCAGCAATGTTTTTCCCACTGAGCTTAGTAAGATCTCTTAGTCACTATGACCCCACAGTGGAAAAACTACTGTTTGTGGACCAGATCTGAGCAACCATCTACTTTTATAAATAAAGTTTTATTGGAACTCAAACATGCCCAGTTGCTTGTTTAGATATTACTTATGGCTGCTTTCCTGCTGCAATGGCAGCGTTAGTAGTTGCAGCAGAGCTGGCGATTCGCATGGCTCGCAAAGTCCATAATATTTACTGTCTGGCCCTGTAGGGAACGTAGTTTGCCAACCTTTGATTCTGTGGGCCAGGAAACTACATTTGTGGTTTTAGACCAGCAGTCATAAACCGAAGAAAATGATTAAAGAGAAAGGAAAAAAGAATGTAACGGTGATAATTATTATATTGGTAAACTATTTGTTTTAGTCAAGTGCCTGTGTGTCTTGGATTTGGACTAATATATTTTCTAACTGTGTAGCCTAGTCAAGAAATTGAAATCTGTTGATTTAATATGAAAGCTAAGTACAGCCAGAATTCTCAGAGGTTCCTGGTTAACATTGTAAACTATCTTAAGTTCTCCGAGGCAGTATGAGGCATATAAATCCCAAATAAATAAACTGACACATTTATATCAGTCTTTCTAACGATACTCATAGGTATTTATGGCAAAAACTTCAAAATTTTTTATGGAATGTAAATTTCTCCTAACTCTGCAGATTTGGTTATACTTTATAGTCTGTTTTTTAAAGAACTTCACAGACAATGTCCTTTTCTCTACATATGTAATTACAGATAGGAGGTTTGTTTCTTAGCCTGAAATTGGTCTTTCATGTGGTGTGTTATAGTCTTTTAAAAGTTTTTTATTTATTGATTTTTAGAAAGTGGGACAGAGACAGGGAGAGAGGGAGATAGAGAGCTTTAGAAAGAGAGAGAGATTTGTTCTTCCACTTACTTATGCATTCATTGGTTAATTCCCATATGTGCCCTGACAGGGGATCAAACCCACAACCTTGGTGTATCGTGCCGGCACTCTATCCAACTGAGCTACCTGGACAGGGCATGTGTTATATTATTATTGTTAATATGCAAATGCCTTAAAATTGAGTACCTTTACCATTAATTTTGATGTTTAATAAACATACTTTATATACAAAACCTGTAAATACACACTTCCATGAATTTTTAAAAGTATTAAACATACTCATGTAACCAGATAGAGTGTGCATCTTCTATATTACACATTGGAGCACATTCAAATTGAATTATTTATTGAGACTGTTCATTTACTGAGCATACTGTTAGGTATTCTGAGTCATGAAAACAGACACAGAGCTGTTCTCTGTCATCAAGGAGTTTGCAATTTGATAGGGAAAAACGTGGATGTCATTGGAATGACCTGACCCCCGGTTTCTCTTCTATCCCCAAGACTAATAACAACAGCAGCAGCTGGGCCTGAGGAGTGTGCTGTGTAGTAGATGCCCATAGAGCTCTGCTGGATGCAGCTCCTTCACTGTCTAACTTGAGACTTGGCCCAGGGGCTTCATGATGTTCTTTGATTAAAGTCAAGAGACCTCAGAATGCTGAAGAAATAATAATAAACGCTCCCTAGGAATCCAAAGTTCTTTCTTTGAAAGTCTACCCTTCTTTTTTTCCTATTATATTTCGGCTAGATTGTGCTGGGGATTCCTTCCCATGCTACGGAATGAACCTTTTGCTCAAAGGGAAAGGGGCGTGATGTTCATCACTTTGCTGGCTTGAAGTTTTCATTTTTGTTTTTTGGTGTGTGTTTTTGTTGTTGTTGTTGTTTTGTTTGTTTCGTTTGGGCATTTATTAGCTACAAGGCATCAATATCACATTTTTCCTGAAGGGACACAGCTTACAAATCACTCCTCGGTTTTGAACTAATATTGTAGTGAACAGTGTTGCTGGGAAGAATCTTGCCTCGGGGGACTACTTATTGTCAACTAGCTTCCAGAGTAGCTGGAATAACCTTGTTTTGCTCAAGTAATATCACCTTTAACATCATGTTTTTGAAAGTATAGATGTAAACACAGTAGAGCAAGGACACTTTCTTCTTTTTTGTGTGTGTGTGTTTTTTTACATTCACAAACCTCCTCATGTGTGAGCCAGTGATTCTGAATTATTTTTAAGATTTCCTCCATGTCTCCTAAGTTAACATAATTTTATCAATCATAAAAATAAAAAGTGACTACACACACACACAAACACACACGTATGTGTATGTGCATACTTGTGTGCCATTTTAAATCATTAGCACTTATAGTAAATGCAAATGAGGATGGTAAGGATTAGACTTTCATGAGAAAATAACAATCATGTTCAACCAGTGTGGCCCATGAACCAAGAGGTCACTGGTTCTATTGCCGGTTCGATTCCCAGTCAGGGCACCTGCCCATGTTTTGGGCTCAATCCCCACTAGGGGGCATGCAAGAAGGAGCTTATGGATGTTTCTATCTCCCTCTCCCTCTCCCTTTCTCTCTCTCTAAAATAAAAAAATAACATATTTTTTAAAAATATAACAATAATTTTCAGTTTGTTTTTGAGCATCTGTAACTAACCAGGCAATAATGCAAGGGGAGTTGTGCTATTTTACTTAATTTCCAGAAACACTTTGAGTGAAACATTTTAAACTTAATTTTACAAATAAAAGAGGTAAAAAACAGTTGCAGAAGGTCACTCCAAAGATTATAAAGAGGATAAATATCATGCTTAGAATTTGAATCCAGGTCTGTCTGATTTAGTTACCTCCATCCTTTCCTCATTATGATTACTGACTTGCTACTTCATTTATTCAGGTCATGCACTGTGTATAAGCACATATAAAAGTTTTTATTTTGCAATCTAAATTAACTCTGGTCACTCTTCTAAGCAGAGTAGCATAATTTATATCACTTTTATATGTTTTAATTGATTCCTTCAGAAGGGAGAGGGAGAGAGAGATAGAAACATCAATGATGAAGGAGAATCATTGATCAGCTGCCTTCTGTACATCCACCACTGGGATCAAACCTGCAACCGGGGCATGTGCCGTGACCATGAATCAAACCCTGACCTAGTTCATAGGTCGATGCTCAACCACTGAGCCACATCAGCCAGGCATATCATTTTAAAAAATATATAATGTGCCCTAGTTGGTCTGGCTCAGTAGATAGAGCATCGGCCTGCAAACTAAAGGGTCTGGGTTTGATTCCGGCCAAGGGCACATGCCCAGGTTGTGGGCTTGATGCCCAGCAGGGGGCATGAAGGAAGCAGCCGATCAATGATTCTCTCTCATCCCTGATGTTTCTATCTCTCTCCCTTTCCCTTTCTCTATGAAATCAATTTAAAAATTTAAAATAAATAAATAAATAATATATAATGTAACATTGCTCCCAAGTTTCCTTCCCTGCAGAGAATGAGGTGAACATAGAAATTTAGAAAGTTTGTCCTTTGTTTATTTTTGTTTTTCTGCATGTCATTTTTTTATGTTTTTTTTTTTTTCCTGTGTGGCTAGGAGACACCACCAAAATTAGATGACCACAGCTTAGTGCAGCTCCTTACGGACCCTCTTAACTTGCATAGGCAGGTAGATGATGTGTAAAGAGCTAAGTTTCTTAGGAAAATGAAATAAAGGGGACTGAATTTTATAAGTAAACCCAGAAGAGATGTGTCTCAGTCAGTCTGGCTTCCATAAAAAATACCATAGACTGAGGGGCTTAAACACAGGCATTTATTTTTTGGAGGCTGAAACTCTAAGATCAGGATGTGTCAGTTTAGTTGGGTTCTGGTGAGAGCTCTCTTCCTGGCTTGAAGGTGACTACCATCTCACTGTGCCCCCACTTGGCGTTTCCTACATGTGTGTGGGAGAGAGGGGAGAGCAAGCTCCCTGGTGTGTCTTCTAATATCACCCTGAGGGCCCTACCTCACGTCCTCTTTAAGCCTAAGTTCCTCCCCAAAGCTACCTCTCCAAATATTATCACATCAGAGGTTAGGGCTCCAACAAGAGTTTTTTGGGGGGATACAGTTTAGTCCATAGCAAGAAGGACCCCAGGGAGAAATGAGGAGAGGCCATGGAATCATAGAGAAATTAGGGACCAAATGAGAAGCTTGGGCCTAAAACCTATGAACCAAATAGGAGGGGCCAATTTAAAAATCCCCTTGTCGGACATCAACAAAAGTCCCCAAAAGGTCGGGATGCCTGATAGTTGGTTTGAGGCTCTTTACTCTATCCTGACTATTATAGTGAGATTCCCCTCGCCTCAAATTCTCATCTTGCCTTTATCTGGTTATATGATGGGAAATATTCTAGAAAAAGGGATTATGTAGTTGGCAATGCCAAGCAGAATACTATCTAAATATGGAGAAAATAAGACAAGCCGTATAACACATTAGCTGGAGCAGGAACTCAGGAATAAAGTGGAGGTACAGTTGACTGCACCCCTCTGTTCCCTAACCCCGAATACTTTGGAGAGTTCATAAGAGTAGATGGGGTTTTCACTGGGTAGTTTCATAGCATTCATTTGACTTTCAAAGGACATGGTACTAGTCGACTTTTGGGTTTAACAGTTATTTCTTGAGCATCTGCTATTTCCCCAGTGGAGTGTTATTAGACGTATTGGGTAAATGGGGGGTCCTTACAGGGAGTTTTCAAAACACAGAGTAATCTCAACTAAACAGAGAGGTATTATTTAAGCTTGCGACTATTTCAACAAAATATAGACAAAGGAGTTTATAACTGCAGTAGAGTAGGTATATTAGTTTGCTACCAGGTGCTATAGCAAAGCATCACAGATTGGGTGGCTTGAACAACAGAAATTCATTGTCTCACAGTTATAGAGGCTAGAAGTTCAAGATCAAGTGTCAGCAGGATTGGTGCCTTCTGAGGGCTGTGAGGTAGAATCTGTTCTTGACCTTTCTTGGCTTATAGATGGCTGGCAGTCTTCTGTCTCTGTCTCTTCACATTGTTTTTCTTCTCTGTGTACAAATTTCTCCTTAATAGAGACACCAATCACATTGGAATAGAGCCTATCCTAATGACTTCACTTTAATTTGGTAATTTCTTTAAATACCTTATCTTCAAATTAGGTCACATTCAGAAGTACTGGGTGTTGGGACTGCTGCATACCTATTTTAGGGGACACAATTCAACTCACAACAGTAACAAGTAATATGAGTTCAGAAAATCACTCTGTGTTGTGAAATCTCCTTTACAGGACCCTAAATTCACTTCATTGCACAAGACAGCCCCGAATGTAAGAAATGTAGAAAAAAATTAAGATTTAATCAGGTATTAATAGATGATAAGAGTACTTTCTCTACCTTCCCCAAATCACAAAACAATCTTTTTTAAAAAAAATTCATTTCATAATACCACCCAGATATTGCCCATGTAATTGATTTCCAAAATTGTTTCAATAGCACTAGAATGATTTCACATCTAGCTAAATGGGATACATTTGAAGGAACAACATACAACTGGAATTCAAATTATAGCTAGTTTATTGAAATTTAAGTCCTGTTATTTTATAACATTGATATTATAGCTTTCTAAATGGGGCTCCTGTCTATATTTTATAATCTTGGAAATTTAAGATTCACATTTAATTTTGGTAATGAGGTTTTCATATCATTTCATTTGTGAGGTCTGCTCTTAATGTTTTATTATTAAACATTTTATAATTATTGTAAAACTTTACAAAACAGGGCATACAAAAGTATAGCGAAATTCTCTTTAGGTCCAGTAAGTGGTAGGATTAAACTTCAATAATTTTGTGTCTTTAAAATATACTTTTTTATTATTTTTTTTCAAGAAGATGGTAGTAGCTCATTGTCTTGGATGCATAGAAGCACTCATACTTAAAATGCTAAAGTTAAAAATTTGCATTATAATGAAACTGGTAACTGTCTGATGTCTTACTCTAAATCACAAAGTTCAAGCAGTGTACCTTCAGGGCCAAGAAGTCAAATTTTCTCCCTAAGATAAGAAGTTGAAAAAAATCATAAAATTTAAATGCCTTTTATTATAATTTTTTAAGTAGGCCTATCTCATATTTTCTTATTTCTACATTGTCTTCATCAATGTAAGCCTGTGACATAAATTTTAATACATGATTTATGGTTACAAATTCATTTTCTCATCCTCATTTATTATGGGGTGTCACATTTTATCATGCCTGCATTTAATCATCTCCCGTCTGCCTATTAATGGTTACAAATATGATACCTGTGTAGACCCCAGGAGCCAGGAGTTTAGCTGTCTCAGAGTGTAATGGTTGAGTGCCTTGAAAAGTGGGTTTGGAAAAAACAACAACAAACCTTTAGATGTCTTTGTACATGCAAGTGCATTATAGAATAATTCATGTGGTGAAAAAGATGGTTTTCCACTATGTAGAGTCAATTTGTGTAGATTGATTTTTCATAAGCCCCCCTAACTTGTACATCTATAACTGTATTGAACATGTAATAAGCCTTCTGTCAAAATGTGGTGAAATCATAAACAAGACACTAGTAAGTTTGAGTGTCAATTTTAGAGCAATAGCAAATACATGAATGCCTCTAGGTACGTTCATTCACATCCACCCATTTTGCATACCATTGGCTAAAATACATAAATGAAAAGGCATGTTTTTAGGAAGTCAGAGTTCATCTAAACTTGATGACATGAGGTTTGGGGAGCTGAGTAGGAAATCTGCCATCAAAGGAAAATAGGAAACATGCTCCTACAAAAGTATGAGTGCTTGCCCAAAAGCATGTACTAACTATATGTTTGATTAATGAATAAGTATTTCATTTTCTCTTGCCAACAAATAATACCTGGCAGCCACATTTGGTACTAAAGCAAACTGAGTGGCAATATGGAGGCAGGACGGAAAGAAGTTAAGGAAAACTCCTGACAAGTGCAGTGAGGAAGTAGAAGGGGGCATCACAGGCTGATCCGCCACCGGGTCCTCTCATCAGAGTCCCTGCCGCCTCCAAGCATGATCGAGGGAGAAACAGTTGATGGCAGAAAAGGAAACCCCTGCCATGGTCACAGAACTCAAAAACAACAAGCGCTGGCTAAAACCAGATCCATCCAAGGTGGAGGAAAAACCGACCGCCCCAAAGCTCATTATACATCATTATAATGAAAACTGACACCCCAAGTAGAAGGGGGGTGGGCAAAGGGGATAAACACCATGACACTTCCAGAGGGGACCATATTAGGAACAAAGCCCATTCCCTCCCAACTGGAAGGTGGAGTCGGAATTTGGCGCCATAAAGTTCAGTAACAACCACCCTTAGAAACACATAAAATCCCCAAAACGAACTGACCATATGTGCAACTCACTAGCAAGTCCCCCTTTGTCCACTTGAATGTGCTCACTCCCTCATCCTGTCTCCAGGAACCTGTGTCCTAAACTCATTCTTTCTCTCTACCTAAATAAAACTTGCTTTTGCTGTCACTCTAACTTGCTCTTGAATTCTTTCCTGGAGAGTCAAGAGCCTGGAGGTTCCGGAACAAGCTGGGGCAGGGCCAGCCTCCAGCATGGAACCCGTCTGGTGACAATACCATCCACAGAGATGATATGGGGCTAGGTATGGAGAATGGAATGGGGCTGAGTTCTACAAACAAACTACAAGAAAAGGAGAAACAAATCCTGGGCAGAGCATCAGGTGTAAAACAAAACCAAGATCAATAAAAAGTCAGAAATAGACAAGAAGAAAAGGAATTATGGTAAGCTTGAGAGGGAAGTAAGATACAGAATGTTAACACAATCAGGGAAACCTAAGTCTGTGACCAGCCACAGAGTATGGGCTGCTGACTAGGCAAACTGAAGGAAAGTGTGAGGACTTCAAGAACAAAGAAGGAAGGAGGGAATCAGAAATGGGATAAGTTGTCACCTTTTGCTTCAGAGATGGCCACAAGGAACAACTCTTCTAACTCACAAAGAAAATAGAAGACAAAAATTGTTGAAGATATTTTAAAGTATAGAAAAGAGAAGGTTGCTTGTCCGGGATATCTAGGTGCCTATATTTAAGAATTAAAATTATAGGCCTCTTAACCTTTATTTTCAAATAGAATATTGGTCTTTTTTTAATTAAAACAATTATTTATTTATTTATTTATTTATTTATTGAGAGAGAGAGAGAGAAAGACATCGATATGAGAGAAATATCGATAGATAGGCTGCCTCTGGCACACACCCCAACTGGGGATCAAACCAGCAAAGTGGGTATGTGCCTTCACTAAGAATCAAACCCACCACCTTGTAGTGTACAGACAATACTCCAACCAACTGAGTCACACCAGACAGGGCTAGAATATTGGTCTTGAAATAAATTGGACCAGCCTCCAAAATCTGTTACTATAGTTTCTAAATAAGAAAGACTTCCTGATAAAACCTTCACTGTTGAAAAATAAGGCCCTTGGCCAGTCTTCTTTTGATTATATTTTTCTGTTCTTTTAAGAAAAAAAATTAAGGTTAAAACAACAAGAGAGTAATAAAACAAGGTCTATAAATCTGATAAAGCTACTTCACTTATAGAAATGTATATTTCTGAAAAAGAAAATAAATTGTACTTTCCCAGATGTTCCTAATAATTATTTCTCTTTTCAAACTTGACTAGAGGCCCAGTGCACAAATTCATGCACATTGAAAGGAAATTAGAAGAAATATTTTAGAGGCTGGGAAGGGACCGTGGGAGGTTGGTAGGCCTGAGAGGGACCAAGGAGGGCTCCAGGGCATATCCGGCCCATCTCTATCAGTCCCGATCAGCGGAAGCCCAGCAGTTAGCTAACCTACCAGTCAAAGCATCTGCCCCCTGGTGGTCAGTGTGCATCATAGTGACTGTTCAAATGGTGGACCAAACGGTTGACCAATCGGTTAGATACTTAGCATATTAGGCTTTTATATATATAGATGAAGTTAGCAGGAGTAATAACCCTTACGAATGTTAACAAAGCCTACAATAGCTTTGCAAGGAAATAAAATGCACAATTAAAAATAACAACAGCTATTAACAATATAACAATGTTGCCCTCTAAGTGTTGTATAATTGACAAACATATAATATGCATTTTCTTATATCCTATATTTAACTAGAGGCCCAGTGCATGATTGAATCATGCACGTGTAGGGTCCCCTACACGCTTTCGCTTTCGATCACGGGGGAGCTGGGTGCCTGTCCGCTGGTGCACCAGGCCTTTCAGAAGCCTCCGCCATCCCGAAGGCTTCTGAAAGGCCTGGTGCCTGAGTGGATAGGCATCTAGCTGTCACGCTTTTGCTTTTGATCTCGGGGAGCTGGGTGCCTGTCCGCTGGTGCCTGAGCAGACAGGCACCCAGCTCCCACGCTTTCGCTTTCGATCGCTGGTGCACCAGGCCTTTCAGAAGCCTCCGGCGTGGCGGAGGCTTCTGAAAGGCCTGGTGTCTGAGCGGAAAGGCATCCAGCTGCGACGGTTTTGCTTTTGATTGCAGGGAGCTGGGTGCCTGTCCGCTGGTGCACCAGGCCTTTCAGAAGCCTCCGCCGAGCCAGAGGCTTCTGAAAGGCCTGGTGCTGGAGCAGACAGGCACCCAGCTCCCCCACTTTTGATGGTCCGCGGCCGCTGAGGGGGGCTACCCTGCTGTTGAGAGGTGCAGGGGGCGGGACTCCCACCCCCTGCGCCTCTCAACGGCCGCTGAGGGGGGCTGCCGCGGACACCTGGCTACCCTGCCGTTGAGAGGCGCAGCTGGGTGTCCACGGCAGGCCCCCTCAGCGGCTGCGGATCTGGCCGTTGAGAGGCACAGGGGGCGGGAGTCCCGCCCCCTGTGCCTCTCAACAGCAGGGTAGCCCCCCTCAGTGGCAGCGGATCCGTGCCTCTCAATGATTGGATAGGCCACCCCGAGTCCCGCCCCCCAGCCTCCCGCTGCCCAATCATGGGCGTAGCGGAGTGATGGTAATTTACATGTTACTCTATTATTAGATAGGATATCTTTCTTTTTGTCTTCTGTTCAAGAAAACACAACTTTGCAGGTGATTATTGTTACCACACTGATAATTTGAATTTTCCCTATTATATAAATCTAATGACCATTGTTTGTTTATTTATCTATCTCTAAAATTAAAGATGTATTAATAGATAAAAAGAACAGAGGTTTAAAACTTCAAAATTGATTGCATGTTTGAAATGATAATATTTTGAATAATATATATTGTGAGGGAGGTGAAGGTGAGGTCTGGTTGGAGGGAGCAAACTGGGAGGATAAGTGATGGACATCTGTAATAAGGTCAATAATGATAATTGTTTTAAAATAGTTAATTGTGATGGTATAGCTTAGGCCATAATATTAATGGCTGAATGTTTCCCTCAAAGTTTTGCCTTTTTCTGACGAAGGAACACAATGAAATTTTATAAGACTTATTAAAGAAAACTGTGGAAAATATTAATACTTGTTTACTTTGCTTGACAGGTATGTAAGTGTTATTAAATATCATTAGACACTTTGCCTTAAGCAGCTCAAGAACTTGCACACAGAAATGTAATCACATCATTGAAATATTCACTTTTAAATATATAAAATATTTCTTGCAATCTACTTTACCATATCCCTGTTGAATATAGATGCAAAAATTCTCAACAAAATATTAGCTAATCAAATTCAAGAACACATTAAAGGGATTATACACCCTGACCAAGTGGGATTTATCCCTGGGATACAAGCATTATTCAACATTACACAAATCAATAAATGTAATTCATCACATCAATAAATAAAAGATAAAAACTGCATGATCATCTCAAGAGATACTGAAAAACACTCACCAAATAAAACATTTAATGCAATACAGCATCCTTTCAGGACAAAAACTCCTAATTGATGGTGTAGAAGGAACATACCTCAACATAATAAAGGCCGTATATTGCAATGCCACAGCTAACATTATACCGGATGGGAAAAAGTGGAGTTTCCTATGAGATCAGGAACAAAGCAAGGTTGTCCAACATCACCACTTCTACTCAATATAGTAGTAGAAGTCCTAGATAGAGCAATTAATTAGGCAAGACAGAGAAATAAAGGCATCCTGATGGGGGAAGGAAGCAACCTTGTTGCTATTTGCTGATGATAGAGTCTTTTATAGAGAAGATCCCAAAGAGTCAATAAAAAAACTGTTGGAATTCATCAATAAATTCATAAAGTGGCAGGTCACAAAGTCAGCTCATAGAAATGAGGTCCTTGTTGATACGTGCTGTTTGAGAAAGAGTGGCCTAACAAATATAAAAACCAGTCAATCAACCCATTGGCCCATCAGAAAAAATTTAGAGAGGTCTTCTTCCCTGTGCTGGGGGTGTTGAATTAATGAACGCTTGTTCCCACTGATCTAAGCATGCACATATGCCACATCTCCTTTCTCAGCTACTGCATCAACTGGTTCCTTAAGTAGTGAAATCAGAGACTTGAATTAATGTTGAGGATGAGCCTTGCTCACACACAAAACCACCAAGTAAAGGGGCAAAGAACACCTAACGGTCTCTACACCTTGGCCAGCACACACACACAAATGACCAAACCACAAAAGGCACTTAGCACATAACAACTGGCTAAATTATTTGAACTCCTTCAATGAGAAAACAAAAAAATTAAAAATGTCATTTTCTTGAAGTCTTTTAACAACAACAAAAGTTTGTGGGAGACTTAAATACTGATGCATTTCATTAAGTCTTTTTCACTACTGTTTTTTTTTAAATTATTGATTATGTTAGGTGTGTGTGTAAACATGTATTTTAAAAACACAGGAAGCAAAAGACAGGCTGGTAATGAGGCAATATAACAACCAAACAACTTTTGATTTACTTGGCTCACCGTGCATTAAATATATTTTGTAAGAAAAACAGATTACATTATTTTACATAACTTGATGGGGGAGGCCTTAGCTCTGCAGCCCTTGACCCTTCTCCTTAGTAAAGGGAACCATGAGAGATTTCTCAAGGCTTCTTTTGACAACTCAATGCCTTGGTTTCAGGATGCAATTTGTTCTCATAAAACTAAACCTGTCTCTATTTCCAGAAAGGCATTCCCTCTTGAAAGAGGCAATATTAAATGCTGTTTCCTTCCCCCACAAAACAATACTATTCCTTTGAATGTAGGAAATTCTAGCCCAATCCAGGAAAGCTACACACACACACACACACACACACACACACACACACACACACACACCTATAAGCATACTCATTACAGTGTCTTAAGAAGCACAAACTTCCAGCTATAAAATAATATAAGTCATGGGGATATAATTCACAGCATGGTGACTATAGTTAATAACACTGTATTGCATATTTAAAATTTACTAAAAAAGAGATCTTAAGAGTCTTATCCTGAGAAAATTAGTTTGTGACTATGAATGGTGGGGGAAGGTAACAAGACTCATCTTGCTGATCATTCTGCAATGCATGTCAATTCTGAATCATTAAGTTGTCCACCTGAAAATAATACAATGCTGTATGACAAGTATGGCTCAATGAAAACACACACGACCCTTTTCTTCCACTTAACTTTCCTGCTAGAATCTGAGTGAGGCTGGGCCCGTCTTCGAGCTGAAGTTTGGCTCTATCCGGTTCATCGTTTTGGGACCATTGACTACCTGGGGCATATGCTTTCACCAAGAGGGCAGAGACATAAGAGGACAAGAGATGGCAAGGGTCTGACAATATCTGATGAGGTCAATTTTTTCAATTTTATTCTGTATTGGTTTCTTATACAGCTTAGTGGTTATACAATCACATACTTTACATAGTGTTCCCCTTGATATTTCCAGTACCCTAACTGCCTCCATACATAGTTATTACAATAGTATTGACTAAATATCCCGTGCTTTCCTTACTCCCTGTGTCTATTTTGTAACTATCAATGTGTGCTTCTTAGTCTCTTCACCTCTTTCACCCAGTGCCCCAATCCCCCTCCTCTCTGGCAACCCCCAGTTCACTCTCTGTGTCTATGAGTCTGAAAAATATGGAATTCTTTTTTTTAAAATATATTTTATTGATTTTTTACAGAGAGGAATGGAGAGGGATAGAAAGCTAGAAACATCAATCAGCTGCCTCCTGCACACCCCCTACAGGGGATGTGCCCGCAACCAAGGTACATGCCCTTGACTGGAATCGAACCTGGGACCTTTCAGTCCGCAGGCCGACGCTCTATCCACTGAGCCAAACTGGTTTTGGCAAAATATGGAATTCTTTAGGAATCTGGGTGCCATCCTTGCACAGGGGCCATGCTAATTGTCTTTGAATCATTCTAATTTTTTTTTTTTTTACTTTTAAAGTACACTTGATTATTTTTTATTTACTTCAAAGAGGAAAGGAGAGGGAGAGAGAGATAGAAACATCAATGGTGAGAGAGAATCATTAATCAGCTGCCTCCTGCACTCCCCCTACTGGGGATCAAGCCCCAAACCCGGGCATGTGCCCTTGACTAGAATCGAAACCAGGGCCCTTCATTCCTCAGACTGATGCTCTATCCACTGAGCAAAACCAGCTAGGGCTGTATTGTTCCAATTTTAGTATATGTGCTGTTGTAGCGAGCATAGTCCTGCAACTATTTGAAGGTTGAAAGATTTGCTAATAGATGTGCTGGGTACCACCAGGATGTCATCACCCATAAATTGAGGATGATGAAACCATCACTGGAGAGTTATTTTGGGAATCACCTGTGAAAATGCTTTAAAAATGCATAACTAACCATTAAGTACAACATGGTTGGTCCTTTGACCCATCTACTTCTTGATTACTTTAATAACAGCTCTGCAGTAGAATGTAACACATAGGACATTTCAGTTTCATCTGTCTTGTTACCTCTCAGTTGTTACTTATCATGTGCTATCTATGTATATAAAAGCCTAAGCAACCAGCCAACTGGCCAACTGGCTGACAGTTGGCTGATTGCTTAGGCTTTTATATACCTAAGCTACCAGCTATGACACACACTGTCCACCAAGGGGCAGACACTCAACACAGCAGCAGAAACCACAAGCAAGGAAACATGGAATAGACTGATGAATCTCAGAGGGAAGGGGATAGGGGGAAGGCGGGAAGAGGTTAACCAAAGATCCTATATGCATATCAGAGTTCCAGTGCATGTATTCGTGTACTGGTAGGGTCCCCCAGCCTGGTCTGCAGGGATCGGGCAGAAACTGGCTTTCAGATATCCTCTGAGAAGTCCCAGATTGAGAGAGGGCGCAGGCCAGGCCGAGGGACCCCACCAGTGCACTAATCCATGCACCGGGCCTGTAGTACATGAAATAAAAATATGTATTCAAATAAACATATAATTGAATTCTGCCTGCATCATTTACTGGTTGTGAGATTGTGTTCAATTACTAGCATTAAGCCTTAAAGAAACCATCTTAAAAAGCTGGAAAAATAATCTCTCCTCTCTCACAATTATTTTAAATAGTGAAAGGAGCAGTATTTCACTTGTAAGTCACTTAGCCATGCATCTGGCACATTAACGCATGTAAAAACTACTAGCTCTCTTTTCCTCCAATTTAAAATTTGTATAACTGGAGAAATGAATAATTTGTCACATGCACATTTTCAGGTAATAGCTCCAGTCATGCCATCTCTGTATGTTAAGTTGTAAATACTTTGAGTGAGTCTATGCTACAACATACATATTTTTGCTACCAGAGCTTCAAAATGCTAAAAATCAATAGATTTTTACTGTGTTTTCTTTTCCAGGTTTGTATGCATTGGAAACCTAATGAAGTCTGTTTGTCCCCCAAAATGTCAGCAGGAATGACTGACAGGTTATTGGGAGGGGGGAAGAGGGACTGTCATACAGTGATCAGGGAAAGATGCACATCCATAAAATAAATAAAATAACATCCTAATTCCAATATTATGCCAACTAAGGTGTAATGGGTTGCAATTTAACAGAGATTCATGGCGAATGGCACTCTGGACAATCCCAGGATGTGGACGACATATGCTAAATTCCTCAGGGTGCCATGAGAGGGGCGTATGTGCTTGTTAAGGATGTGCCAGCACGTAGGCAACATATGTATTAGATGATTTCATAACTCACGTGCTCTCAGGGGAGGGGAAGGGATTACATGCAGAAAGATCTAGTCTGAAAGAAGAGTTTGCATCCTTTCTTGTACAGTTGGAAAAAATGATAGCATTGAAAGACAGCTTTAAATTCATTTTCTGACCCAGAGGGCACCTCAGAACAGAGTTTGGAAACTCCTAGTGTAGAGGAAGAAGCATGGATTTGGGAGTCAAAGGAATTCCTCTCCTGTTATGATCACACTCCAGTACCTTTGCCTCTCTCAGCTCTCATTTTCTTCCCAATAGAATGTGAATAGTGAGAGCATTTTTTACAGAATTGTTAAAATAACTGAACCATAAGAATGAGAGCCAACATATATTGAGAGCTTACCATGTGACAAGAACTGTTGGAAGTATTTTCCATGTATGATCTACTTTTATCCTCATGAAAACTCTATGAAGGTACTTTATTCTCTCTTTCTCCCAAATGTGCCACCTAAATGTGTCAGGTTGAATATATGAAGAAAAGTTCATGGGGAGAGTACATATAGTAAAAAAATGTTGAGTTCGGGTTACACTGGAGAACCTATGGTTACTTTTTTTCTTTCTTTCCTTTCCATCCCTTTCCTCCCTGTCCCTTCCCCTCCCTCCCTTTCCACCTTGTCCTGTCTTTTCCTTTCCCTTCCCTCCCCTTTCCCTTCTCTCCTCTAATTCCAATCACTTCACTTGATATCCAGTCCCTTCAATGACTTCGGACAAGGCAGGAATTAGTTGCCTATGGACTACCCTAAATGTTTCTACGTCCCATTCCTCTCCTTCCCTTTAAGGATGAGGACAGACAACCACTCCTAAAAACGACCTCCGCAGGCTAAGAACCCCAGCACTGGCACACATTCCTACCTCCTTTTCTGACTTACTGTGGTTCAGTCCACTCACCCCAAACCGCACATCAAGCTTTCAGCAGCCTACCTTGTCCCTTTAGAAAAGTTGTCTACTTCTAATCACAACCCAAACTGAGTTAAAGAAAGCCTTCCCTCCCCTCACCCCACTCCCACACCCCATTTTTAGTACTTGGGAATTCAAAGACAATCTCTAAAGTCATCTAGTGTATGTCCCTTTGCAAACTAAAATCTTCTTGACATCTTTTTCCCTCCAGAGCAATGGATATTAAAGTCCCACTTGGCCCACTCCCGCCCCTCACCCCAGAACCTATTCATTTCATTGTCCTGACTCCAAGTGGAGTGCAGAACTGGATGTGGTATTTGCTTTTACTTTTATAACCCAAACTAGGTCCTTCAACATAAAAGCGTTTTCCTAAGAGCTGATCAGGATCCTGAGCTAAGTTGTTCCGGGGGAGATGGATTTTACCCAAGAGCTCAGGCACATTCCCTATACTTAGGAGCTTGTATCACTCAGTGCTGTCATCAGAAAGAGTACTTCCTTCAAATTTGCAAAATCACAGGCCTTTGGGGCAATGCCTCAAAGCCTCTCCTAGCTCCTCTCTGTCATTGGTATTGAGGGTGAGGTAAGTGGCGGGGATAGGCACAACTGGAAGAGACAGACTTGGGAATCTGGCACAACAGCTTTAGGGGGTCAGTCGGGGCCCAAGGGGTCACTATGCATGAAAATCTCAAATGTCATTAGAACCCGCCTGTGATCACCAGTACAAGGAAAAGGTACAAATCGCCAACTAGGGTTTGAATTGTGTTTATTGCAGGTGTGTTTCCTGCAAAAGGCATGATCCTAAACCAATACATTCAAAAGGCTATGCAATAATACCAGATGAATTTCTCGCATTTTCCCCCAGCCCTTTGAAAGAACATAACCACGTGAAAATACAAAATGCTCCTTTCCATGAAGTTACACTGTGATTCTGATATCTTAGGTACCACTTGATGTGATACAGTTAATGAGAAAATTAAGCCCTGGCCACAGTGTCACATCTTCCTTTGTTCCTAATGAACACTGACATTAGTGCTCAATTAACAATGACACGTATAATCACCTGAGCCTTTGCTCTGATTCCAACTCAGTCCGCCTGGACCAGAAGATCCCCCTGTGTGATCAGATCAAAGACCCTATGCAATGTCTTTTCAGAGCAGGGCAGAGACAAATTAATCATATCTATCTGATTTGAAGTAGCATGGTTGAAGGACCTCTCGGGGAGAGGCAGGGGCATGGAGAAGTCAGATTCTAAACAGGTTTATGTCACGAAGAGACAAGGTTTCGTGCTAAGCAATATCTGTTTGCAGTTATCTTCCTATTTTTTTCCTCCTATTTAAAATTAAATGAGCACTTTTCTTTTTTCATAACAGATATAAAAAACATTCTTCAGTCGTGATGCTTAGGATGTTAACTACAATTACATCACTATATCTTTATCTGCCTCTTTATACATTTTTTGATTTTTTTTTCTTTTCAACCTCTTTGGGGAGCTCTTAGGGAGGAACTTTTGCTAATAATTAATAAGAGGATTTTCCTGAGGAGACCATTTGAAATTGTTATGCAATTCTGATAAATTGTCATTTTAGAATCCGTATCAGCAAAATTCGGATTGGAAATTGGCTCATTGCATCTGGATGGACTGATATGTAAATGTAACGGATTCTGTTGTCAAAAGCCAACATAAAGCAATGCGTATACATTCTTGTAGAACGGGATTCGAGTGCTCATGAACTTTGAAGGAGAATCTGATATTGAGATAATCAAAATGCATCTTGCAATCTGGGCATAAAGTGGTATGTTAAATTCAATCACTATTCTTTCACTAGTGATCTGGTGCACAAAATTCGTGCACATTAAAAGGGAATTAAGTAGAGGAAATATTTTAATATTGCTATTTGCACTTTCTCTATAATAGAAGTGTCAGATATGAAAGAAAACTAGTAAAATGTATATGAAAGTCTTCCTCCTGTCAGAGTCTGGGGTGCACCATGTGAACCAGAGTGAAATCCCTGCCCACCGATGTGCACCTCGAAATCGCATGAGACCCAGACCCGGCCTGCCCCACCTGCATTGGGCTAGATCCAGACCCGGTTGGCCCCACCCCTGTCAAGCCCCGCTGGGTGGGGGGTGCAAGCTCAGATCATCTGGCCCGGTGCTGGGGTGGGGGGCGTGCCTTGAGGTCCTCTGGTCCGGACCAGGAGGCACGGCCTGAGATTCCCCATCAAGTCCCACCAGGCGGGGGGTGCAGCCTCAGGACCCCCAGTCTGGTGCCGGGGTGGGATGCAGGGCCTGAGGTCCCCCATCAAGCCCTGCATGGTGGGGGGTGTGGCCTCAGGTCCCCCGGCCTGGCGCTGGGGTGAGAGTGTGGCCTGAAGATCCCCATCAAGCTCTGCTGGGTGGGGGACTTAGCCCAAGGTCCCCCAGTCTGGCGCTGGGGTGTGGGGCGTGGCCTGAGGTCTCCCGTCAAGCCCTGCCAGGCAAGGGGTGCAGTCTGAGGGCCCCCAGCCTGGCGCTGGGGTGAAGGGCACAGCCTGAGGTACCCTGGCCTGGTGCCAGGGCAGGGGGCATGACCTGAGGTTCCCTATCAAGCCTCACCAGTCGGGGGGCACAGCCCCAGGTCCCCTGCCCTGGTCTTGCGCCAGGTAGCCTCAGGTCCCTGCTGATTGCTCATTAAGGCTCATTACAGGAACTCGGCCTCTGCTGTGGGAGCAGCCATCTTGTGTTACAGAATCCCCGCCTCCTCTGTGGTTGCAGCCAACTTGTTATGGCATGATGGTCAATTTGCATATTCCCTCTTTATTAGATTACTAGAGGCCCGGTGCACGAAATTCGTGCACGGGGGGCGGGGCACGTCCCTCAACCCAGCCTGCACCCTCTCCAATCTGGGACCCCTCGAGGGATGTCCGACTGCCTGTTTAGGCCCAATCCCACAGGGGCCTAAACGGGCAGTCGGACATCCCTCTCACAATCTAGGACTGCTGGCTCCCAACTGCTCACCTACCTGCCTCCCTGATTGCCCATAACCGCTTCTGCCTGCCCGCCTGATCACCCCCTAACCACTCCCCTGCCAGCCAGTTTGCCTCTAACTGTCCTCCCCTGTAGGCCTGGTCATCCCCAACTTCCCTTCTCTGCCGGCCTGGTCACCCGTAACTGCCCTCCCCTGCAGGCTTGATCATCCCCAACTGCCCTCCCTTGCAGACCTGGTCCCTCCCAACTGCCTTCCCCTGCTGGCCATCTTGTGCCAGCCATCTTGTATCCACATGGGGGCAGGATCTTTGACCACATGGGGGCAGCCATCTTGTGTGTTGGAGTGATGGTCAATCTGCATATTACTCTTTTATTAGATAGGATAGAGGCCTGGTACATGGGTGGGGGCCAGCTGGTTTGCCCTGAAGGGTGTCCTGGATCAGGGTAGGGGTTCCCTTGGGGCGTGTGGCAGCTTGGGCGAGGGGCCTGTGGTGGTTTGCAGGCCGGCCACGCCCCCTGGTGACCCAAGTGGAGGCCCTGGTATCTGGGATTTATTTACCTGCTACAATTGAAACTTTGTAGCCTTGAGTGGAGCCAAGCCTCCTGCTTGCTCCATGGCAGCAGCCATTTCTGTTGGGATTTATTTATCTTCTATAATTGAAACTTTGTAGCCTTAAGCAAAGGCCAAGGCAGGCCAGGGCTGTGGAAAGTTGGCTTCCTCCATCTCTGGGGGCAACCCTAGCCTCCTGCCCTCTCCAGCTACGTGGCTGCCACCATTTTTGATGGGATTTATTTATCTTCTATCATTGAAACTGTAGCCTTGAGTGGAGGCCTGGGCAGGCAGAAAGCTTGGCTTCCTCCATTGCAGGGGAAACCCAAGCCTCCCTCCTGCTCTCTGTGGCTGCAGCCATCTTGGTTGGGTTTATTTGCATATTCGCTCCTGATTGGCTGGTGGGCATGGCTTGTGGGTTTAGTGGATGTACGGTCAATTTGCATATTACTCTTTTATTAGATAGGATTGGATAGGATTAGGCTCTACTGTGGCTAGTTCAAACATCTAAGCTCTTTCAACAATGTCACAACGCCCATTCAAATCATGTCAGTGTTTATCTCTGTCTGAAACATGTGAGAGCACAAAGCCACTGCCATCCAGACAGCACCGGTTATTGCACAATGCTCAGCAAAGAAGTCCCCAGCAATCCACAGAACAATGACCAGCTGCAAACCACCCAGAGGTTTAATGAATGGCACCAAAAACCAAGGCCAATCTGAAGTGGACAATCCAACCAGACTCATTCTCTCGTTTGGTTACGAATAGCATCTTTTCCAGCCTGTTATTAATGACAGATTCCCATGTAATACCAATGACAAACTTTAGGTCCAAACATCATTTCATGCGATCTTAACAGCAGGTTACTCTACAGCTCTTTTTGGAATGAGTAAGGTAAACTAGGAGTTGTCTAATCTAGTTGCATGATAAAAACATGCAGGGAGTTTATTGTTTACTTATTTTGTTGGTTTCTGTCTTAGCTCAAACTTTACCCACAGAGAATCTGATTTAACTGGGGGATGAACTGCTGGAATCTGTGTTTCTAAAGCTCCACAAATCATGCCATTTTGCAGTCACGTGGAGAGAACCACTTTTAAGTTAATAGAATATTTTATTTTCTGTGCCTCAGTTGTGCCTAAATGAGCCTAAGATTAGGCCAAAGGGGGATGAGTTCCTCACCTCTGAGATAAGACAAGACAATGTTAATATGAACACCCATCCACATCCATGCATTTATTCAGCAAATATTAAATGCATACTTACTGTGTGCCAAGCATGTTCCAGATGCCTCCAGTATAGCAGTGAACCAAACAGCCAAGACTACTGTCTTCAGAGAGCTTGTCATCTGGTGGGAAAGACATAGAGTAAGCTAGTCAACAAACCAATGAATTAATTGTCCAAATCACCTCCAGAAAAGGGACAGCGCTGTGAACTAAATACAATAGTTTCTGAACTTAGGAAAGGTCTGGGACATGGGTCTGCTGTAGAGAAGAGAACCAAGGAAGGCATCTGAGCAGAGTGACATGTGAGCTGCAACTTGAATGACCGGCAGGTGCCAATCAAGCAGAGGCCTGGAAGAAATCTCCCAGACTGGGGACACAACTGCACGCCCCCAGAGATAAGGCCTGGCTTAGCATATTAGAGGAACAGCCTCGGAGACCAGTGAGGCTAATGTGAGGGAGCAAAGTGGACAGTGGTGGAGATGGGTCCAGGATGAAGCCAGAGACCTATTAGGCAAAGCCTTTTCAGGTATGGGGAGGAGTTTGACTTTTGTTCTCATTTGTAATGGGAAAAGTGTTGGCGTTAAGTAGGGAGGTCATCAGAATCACTTTGAATCGAGGTAGGAGAGAGAGAGACCTTAAGAGGTGGACCCATACTTCTCTATTCGTAATCACAAAGAAAGGGCTGGTTATAAACTGAAGAGGTTTTTGTCTGAGCTTCAGGCTTTGTGATTTGTATTTCCAACATCCTTAGAACGTCATTTATTTCTGCTCTGTCTGCTCGTTAAAAACAAAAGCATATGAGGGAATCCCGAAATTTACATACCAACCAATCACTCCTATCTTCTGAGTTCTTAATATAACTATTTTCAGCAAAAAAAGAACCCTTCTGTCCCCACCCCACATGCTTTGCGGTATTTCTCATACGTAACTGAAAAGAACTAAAATCAGATATTTCTCCATTGTAGACAGTCAGGAGATGATGGGGGGAGGGGCGGGGGCGGGATGCAGGATGAGAGCAGAGTGGCCATCTCAGAAAAGGAGAGAAGCCAAGCAGTGTTGTCAGGATCTCCCCGCGTTTTGAACCCATTTAACACCATACAGCCCTGAGAGGCAGGTTTTTCTATCTTCAGTTGACAGAAGATCCCACAGCTACTAAGAGTGGATATAGTATTTGACCCCAGAAGATTCTTTTTTATTCCAAAATCAATGCTATTAACCAGTTTATTACACTTTCACCTGCCAGTTGTTTTGAGCTACAGTGTGATGACATGAAAGTATCTCCGGGGGAAAGAAGACAGAAAAGTCCACCTCATGAATATCGCTTCCCTCCTTCTCACAACCCCAGGGACCACCTTACTCACAGATTCCTAGAGCAATCTGTGATACATTGAAATGGGATAGTGGAGCCTGACACCTCCCATTCTACACAGCTTGGTAAAAGCAGAATCAAATCAAGAAATCAAAACTCCTCACTCTTAATTGAATGCCATTTTAACACAGTGGGCTGCCCTGGGCTCTCCTGGAAAGGATATATGCTTCAACTCAGACTTGTCTCAACCAAAGGGCTGTCAGTGCCAGGATGATGATCCGGGAATCTTTTTCCTGCTGCTACAGTGGAGTCATTCACACCCACAGATCCTGATCTAAGCATATTAGGGTTCTCAACAATCTCCACTCTCTAAGGATTGGAGCTATCCCAGAGCTCCAGAATATGCCATGTTTAACAATATAAAGAGTCAGGGGAACTATGCTTCTTCAATCCACAATACTTATACCAGCCTTATCAGATACATGCCTTCTTCATGCTGTTATTCTCACCTAGAATGCCCTTCTAGTTTCTGTTTGCAGAGAGTGCTGCAAAGCAAGCATGTTACCCTGAACTCTGTCATTATTTTATATCATATGTTACATGGTCTTGGCCAAAGGCAATTGATAATTTCTATGATACAATCAACCTTTCTGCCTGCATGAGGTACAGTCATTCATTCATTTTTCAAATGATCTGTTTAGGGCCTTTTATATGTCAAGTAGAGATTTAGGAATTTGGAACATTAAGAGTCATTAAGCCAAAATTCAGGGGAATGATTAATAGGTAAACAAATAATTTGATAATCCTCTGGAAACCAATGAAGACATGTTTGCAATCAGTTGAAGCCAATAAATATTTAAATCTATACAGTATGTCAAAGGCTATTTATATTGAAATTCTCTTCTGGGCTCAGATGATGTCCTTCTGTGTGGCATTGCTTTATATAACATTTATTTTTGCAACCTATTTATCTTTGTACTTTTGAAGTATAGTTATTTAACATGTCATATGTTTATATCTCATGTTCTGAATGAATCTTTGAGAAGAGGCATTGTGTCATGTGTGTGTATATCCTCTAAAAACAACTTATAAAATAAATATTATTATAAACTAGGGGCCCGGTGCACAAAGATTCATGCACAGGGGGTGGGTCCCTCAGCCCGACCTGCAGCCTCTCCAATCTGGGAGCACTCAGGGGAGCCCTCTCCAATCCTGGAGTTTCTGTCCGTCTTTGCAATCATATGAGTGAATTGTCTGAGACCCCAACCCAGATTGGTTTGTTGCTCACAGAATAATGGAGACATTTTTTTTCTTTGCTTCATTGGTGGAGATTTCCTGGAAGTTTTAGGATATCTTCCCTTTAATTTTTCCTAGACATTCTGATTTTACTTATGTCTCTCACCTTTGCTTTCCCTCCATCCCCACCACGATAGTAACTTGCTCCAGGCTCACTTTGCTCTAGTGTCTAGGAGATCCGTCTGCTACCAGAACTATGATTCCCAGTATTCCTGGTGCTCCCCGCACTCTGGGATTCTGTTTCCAATCGTGGGGATGCCACCAGAAATACTATTCCCAGAATTCCTGGTGCTCCCCATGCTCTTGGTTTTCCCTTCCTGCTCTGTCTCCGTCCCATGGCCTCCCACTCTTCCAAGTCCTCCAGGCCACCAACTCTCCCTCTCTGCTCTCTGTCTGGCAGCTTGGGTAGCCAAGTTCCCAAAGCTGCTCCACTCTCCACCAGCTCTCCTGCTCTGCTCTCCTCCCGGCGCCTGTGTATGCAAATTAACCCTCCATCTTTGTCAGGTTAATTTGCATACTCACTCCTGATTGGCTGGTGGGCATCGCGGAGGTACCGTCAATTTACATGTTTCTCTTTTATTATATAGAATGTTCAATTTTTTTTGTTTTTATTTGAAAGTACACCACATAATTCACCAAACTGTGCATAAAATTGCATGTCTAATAAACTTGCAACCTTTCAACAATGATATGAATCACTTATAATTCACAAATATGATTTCATCTCACAGAAACTTCAATTTGGCTGGTATTCATAGCTATAGATTTTATTTTCCCTTTTTAAAAAGTACATCTACAGTACATGATAATCCATTAGTTTAACTGCATTATCTTAGGATCCTGTCTCTTTATAATGTAATCTCCAACCCCCCTTCAAAAGTGTCAATCACAATTAAGCAACCAAATTTCAATCTGAATATAGGAACAAGTAATAACTTAATTGGAAAAAATCTTGCATGCAAAAGCAATGTTGTAAGAGAAAAATAAAGTACCTTATTTTTGTTTATTCTAAAAAAAAACTTAAAAATTTTTGACATTGAACCCTTCCCTCTCCCATGCCAAGTTCTCTCAGTTGGGATTTTATTTGCCATACTTGCAAGCTATGAATGTTTTAAGTAATTGCATACATGTGTCTGCCAATATAATTCATCATAATTGCTTTAGTAACAGATTGTGCTTAAAAAGGGAATCACAGAAAAACTCATGTTGTCTACCTCTCTATTTGAAGTTAACTAGCATAGGTCAAAAGTGACCACCATGCTCCCATAGATTCTCAGGCCATGAATTTACTACAGAATAATGTAGTAATCAGTTGTCATGATTATGACTGAAATATAAAACAGTATCTTTATTAATAGCTTTTCTTTTTTATCAATAGCAGCAAAAATTCCTGGAACACAGACATTTCTGCTCTCTATATTTTAACTGTGTTAAAATGATCTGATGATGAAGGAAAAGGGTGGACTTTGATTCATTTCTACTTAGTCTGCCCCTAACTGCAGGAGGGATAGGGTTAGTGTCCACTTGCCCTGACTCACAGTCTCTCTTCGCCTCACTTTTAATGTGATCACCTTCTGAAAATAAAGGCATAGTGCCTGACATAGTCCTGGTTTAATACATGCTATATCATAACTTTTTTTCTGATTAAAATGAGGTGCCTGGCTGGTGCCTCAGTGGTTGAGCCAAGCGGTCCTGGTTCAATTCCCAGTCACGGCACATACCCAGGTTGTGGGCTTGATCTCCAGTAGGGGCTATGCAGGAAACAGCCAATCAATGATTCTCTCATCATTGATGTTTCTATCTCTCCCTCTCCCTTACTTTCTGAAATCAATAAAAATATATGAATGATAAAATGAGGAAGTGATACTAATCTACTCAACCACATTCGAGCAGTCACATCTATGTTCAAGGTCATGGCCATAAATACAAAGTCATTCTCTTATGAGAAGTATTCTTTAAGTTATTTGCAATATTCTATGTAATACAATTTGGAGCTTCAAATACAACTTTTCATTGAACTATCACAAAGGGTTAAGGATGAAGTGATATAAAACAATATTTCCAACACTTTCAACTTCATTTTGGCATTGCCTTCTGAACCTTGCACATTTTCTTTCTTTCCTGTATGGAGTAACTTATCAAGTGGTCCTGTCATGAGCAAGTAGAATTACTAAGAGCTTTCTGATTTCATAGCTATTTTTTATTATATTTGAGAGCTCCTCTTAAGTAGAACTAGAACTCCAGGGCCACTATTTTAGAGTAGTAAAGATTGACATCTAAATTATGATCTAAGGAAAGTACCAGGCCATAGCTTTCATTGAATGCGGAAAGAAGTAAAAAATGGATGTGTCTATGAAAATGTTGGCTATTGGATGTCTTTGAGAAGTTTTCTAGCATATTAAATTCCAAATCTCAGCAATGAAATTATAATGGATATTTGGCTTACAACTATTACTCTTAGCTAATTTCCAGTTAAAGTTCTTAAATCTAGCTGTAAGTGATTCTCTCTTGTCCTGGGGAAAATATGCTGGCATATGATTTAAGAGGCTATGAATTTCTAGATTTCTTAATTTACTGTTGAAATAGAACAAGGGAAATAATGTTCTTACATTCTTCTTCAACTTAGGTGTCATGGGATAGACATACACACACACACACACACACACACACACACACACACACACACAAACACACCCCTCACCATTCAGGGTCATTTTCTGTTTGCATAAACTTCCTGAAGTCAAATCTTTAGGTATTGGGACAAATAACTGAAATTGTGACAATCAAAGAAGCATCACCTACATAATACTTCATTGTTACTGGTAATTTAATTCATTACTTATTTTGGAGACTTCTTTTATTTCTGTTAACTATCACAGTAGCCTACATGACCATTCATCCTTGCCTGGAATATTCTAGGTTTTTGCTTTTATCCCTGCAAAATGATTAATGTTCATCAATACTAAAACTTGTACTCTCAAAAGAGTCCTGGTTTTGTCATCCTAAATCCTAAATACTCAGTACTCTATTGTTAAGTATACCACTGAATTTAATGTCACAGTGCTACTTAACATTCTTAAGTGTAATTATCATTAAGTAAAACTACTATTGGCCTAGATAAGAGTTGAGACATAATGCAAAGATGAGAACGTTTTCAGCGGCAAATAAATATAATCAGTTCTAAGTATTTCTCTGGTTCACAAAGGACAAGATAATATCCTTCAGGTTATTTGCTAGTTTTCTTTCTCCATAAGCAGTCCTGTTAGTAGATTGCACTATGCTTCTATTATCTCAATTGGAATATATACTTAGACATTATTTTCCTAATGCAGTGATTTTTCAACCGCTGTGCTGAGATGCGGGTGTTCCACAAGATTTTTTAAAACATGCAATATCTAACTATTTAGTGAGAAGCACTGACTTCTTTTCCTTAGATTGTCAAATACAAAATGACAATAGCAAAATTATTCCTATATTTTTGTCAGATCAGCAAAAATATATATATTTTGGTGTGCCACAGAATTTTAGTAATTAGTTTATGTGTGCCTTAAGATGAAAAAGATTTAAAATCACTGTCCTAATGTATAGTACAGAGTATAGCTCTATTTTCTAAGCCTATCTTGGCAATGTGGCTTGTTATGCATTCAGAAATATTTGAAATGTGAAATTAAACAAAAGAAGCATGCAGATATCAAATGACTGCATTAAAAAAGTCTTTGGCACTTGGTTTGCAATTAAAATATTTCTAAATACATCTAGCATATTTCTGCTTCCAATTAAAAAAATACATATAATTGGTGGCATTTTATTTTATTTTCTAAAAACAGATATTCATCTAGTTTTTACCCCCTGAGAGCGTACAATTACGATTAATTTCTACATAATGCCACAGTTCATAAAATATGCCCTTTAACTTACTAGAACTTTGACAAACAGCTCAAAAATAAATATATCCATTTTAAAAATGATTTCTCTTAAAAAATATAGATTCAAGCATACATGTATTTTTGGGGGTCGTTATGGATTCCATTTAAACCAGAATCAATCTTTTTGTGTTGGGTAAAAGGTCCATTTATTATTGAAACCTCAGCAAAACGAACTGAAAGCAGAGATGTGGAAATGCATGTATAATCTGTAAGATCTCTGGCAGAAACTATCAGTTAAGCACTTTATTATTTTATAATGAAAAAGACACTATCACTAATAGGTCAAACATTCTCCTGTCCTTGCATTCTTTTCTCTGTTTTGGTGATGGTAAATGCAGTGTTGTTATCTGTGGGCAGGATGACAGCTTCAGGCAAGAGATACCACCCCAGGGACTAGCACTTCAATTTAAAAAGCCAAGAGGATGCCGAAACCGGTTTGGCTCAGTGGATAGAGCATCGGCCTGCGGACTCAAGGGTCCCAGGTTCGATTCCGGTCAAGGGCATGTACCTTGGTTGCAGGCACATCCCCAGTAGGGGGTGTGCAAGAGGCAGCTGATCGATGTTTCTCTCTCATCGATGTTTCTAACTCTCTATCCCTCTCTCTTCCTCTCTGTAAAAAATCAATAAAATATATTTAAAAAAAAAATAAAATAAAAAGCCAAGAGGAGAAAAACAGAGGAGGAAATCAGGCAAGGCAAGCCTGGAAACTAAAGCTGCGTATCCCCACCAAAAGCTGGACAGAAAGTGCCTGCTAATCTCAAGCAGGCTCCAGGTCGTATGTTCAATAGCAAAACCAGAAGAAATGGAAATAAAAGGCAGAAACTTCCTGGTTGAGGACAACCATTCGGCATGGGATGACAGTATTGCTTTCTGGAACAGATACATAAGGTATGGGCATAGAGGGTTCTGGAACTGTGGGTAGAAGAAACTACTTTCTCCTACTTTCTATAAATATATAGGACAGGAGTAGGTGTCTCCTATTTCTTTGTCAATAAAAAGCATTTCCAAACATCTAAACCAGGGGTCCTCAAACTACGGCCCGCGGGCCACATGCGGCCCGCCCTGGACATTTATCCGGCCCGCCTGGTGTTTTTGCCGCCGCTGCCTGTCCTGCTTAGCAGCCGACTGGTCCCGGGCCCGCAGTGCGCATGTGTGGAATGTGCGCCGCACTCTCCGACTCCCCTCCTTCTCTCTGAGGGACAGTGAACTGGCCCCCTGTTTAAAAAGTTTGAGGAGCCCTGAAACACCGGAAGAAGACACAGAGATATGGAGACAGAAAGTAATGTTCTAATTCCACGTGTGAGAGCAGATTATCTGGGGACCCAAAGCAGTAATCAAGTGTATGAGATCTTAATCCCGGACCAGGAACTCTTCAGAGCACATGCATAGTCACGCTGATGTCCCCAGGCCTCACCCACACTTGCCTGTTTATTAGTACTCACACATGCTCCTTGAACTAAGCCACTGAAAGATATGATGGAGAAAAACTTGGGGTGCTCTGGGAGGTTTAAGAGGGGCAGGACGGCATTACTCAAAGGTAGAGATTCTTTCAGCTCAGTCTTAAAGAAGCAAACACCGACTAAGTGTCGAAGGAAAGCAGTATGTGTAGTAACGTGAAACTGGTGTGTGTCTAAGTGCATAAAACAGAAAGAGGGGAAACTAATAAATGATGAGGGGGACGATACAATGACTGTCATGATGGTGACGATGATGATAAAACTGTCAACATGTAAAATTCCTATTGGCTTCAGTGACTATGTGAAACTCTTCACAACATTAGCAACTGCTCATTAATCTTCATAAAAATCCAACAGAATCAATGCAATTCTCAGGACAAATTGTCAGTATTTTTAAAAGCCTGGAGGAGAATCTCAATGTAGTTACACCGGTTAAATAAAATCACATCTTTCAAATTTGAGGGAAGAAATGATATCAATTCCATATGAAAACTCTGGTTATCTGTCTTATGGTAATTGAATGTTCTGGTGATATATGTATGTACATGCTTTTGAAAAATCAGAATGGAGAAAAGTAGACATTGATTTAAAACATAGTTCATTTGCTAGACAGAAATAAAACATGAGTTTATAAAAAAGATCTCTCATGGTGAAACATTTGAAAACATCAATTCTATATATACACATTTTATTTTATAATATCAAAATTTGAAATAAGTTAAGAGGCCTCGCAGATGAACATGACGCTGGACCCTAAATTTGCCAACTAGCATCCATGTTTTATATCCTCTCAATTGTACAACCAGAAAAAAATGGTCTTCTCCCCACCCCCAAGTTCTTAAATCAATTGTGTAGGTGATTGTTTATGATGTAGTCAAAGAAGTTAATTAATTTTATTTAATATCGGAAACAAAGAGACCTCCTTCATTTGTGCTCTCCTTTGTTACAAATTAGCAAAGTAACAGAGCCACTTCCAAGCATTCAATATCTTCACTTCAGACTTCAGCTCCCATTCTCCTCCCTTAGATAATATTGATTCTTCCCTATTGCAGCCTACCTCTTACTATGTGCAAGGTTAACACTGCTACTCTCTGCTACCCTTGACTCACTGCTTCTCAGAATTGTAATGCTTATTGATGCAACTTCTATTTTACTTTAATTAATAATATTTAAGATTAAGCCCTAGCCAGTTTGGCTCAGTGGATAGAGCATTGGCCCACAGACTGAAGGGTTCCAAGTTCGATTCCAGACAGGGGCACTTGCCTCGGTTCCATCCTGACCCTGGCTGGGATGCATGTGGGAGGCAACCAATCCATGTGTCTCTCTCACATCGATCTTTCTCTCTCTCTGTCTCTCCAACTCCCTTCCAAATCTCTCTAAAAATCAATGGAAAATATACTCTGGTGAGGATTAACAACAACAACAAAAAAGATTAAGAGGAGTTTTCGGAAAAATTGAGGGGATAATATGAGTTCTCATGTAACCCTGTCTCCAGTACAGTTCCCTCTCCTCACAACAACTACTAACAACTTGCAGCAGTGTGGTACATTTCTAAAAAGCAATGAGCCGCTATTGATAGATTATTAATTCAAGTGCATTAGGGTTTACTCTTTATGTTGTATACTAGAGGCCCGATGCACGAAGACTCATGCAAGAATGGGCCTTCCTTCCCCTGGCTGCCGGCACCAACTTCGCTCAGGCTGGAGCCGCCTTTTAGCTCCAGCCCGGAGCCACCTTTCCGCCTTCCCACCCTGCCCAGAGGCCTGGAGAGGCTGGGGCAGGGCAGAACACCCCCAGCCGCTTGGCGCCTGCATATGCAAATTAACCCACCATCTTTGTTGGGTTAATTTGCATACTCACTCCTGATTGGCTGGTGGGCATCGTGAAGGTATGGTCAATTTGCATCTTACTCTTTTATTAGTGTAGATTCCATACGTTTTAACAAACATAAAACGACATGTACCAACCAATACAGGATCATATAGAATAGTTTCATTATTCCCCTAAAAATCCCCCATTCTCCACCTATTCATCCCCCATTTCCACCAAACTGACAACCAATGACCTTTTTACTCTCTACAGTTTTGCCATTTCTGGAATGCCATATAGTTGGAATCATACGTTATCTAGTCTCTTTAGAGTGGTTTCTTTTACTTAATAATATTTATTGAAGACTTCCACATGCCTTTTCATGGCTTGATATCTAATTTCCTTGTATTATTGAACAATAGTCCACTAGATGGATGAACCACAGTCAGTTTGTCCCATTTGCCTATTGAAAAAAAATATCTGATTGCTTTCAGTTTAGGATAGGTATGAATAAAACAGCTATAAACATTTGTGTGCAGGCTTTGGTATAGACAAATGTTTTCAGTTCATTTGGATAAATACTAAGAAGCATGGTCACGGAATCTTATGATAAGACTGCTTAGCTTTATAAGAAACTGCCAAGCTGTCTTCTAAACTGGCTGGGCCATTGGGCATTCCACGAACAACGAATGAGCATTCCTCCTGCTCAGTAACCCACACCAGCATTTGCTGTTGTCATTTTTTGGATAATAGCCATGCTCATGGGAGAGTAGTGGTACCCTATTGTTTTAAATTTGCAATTCCCTAATGGCACATGTTGAGCAGTTTTTCATATGTTTATTTGCAAGTTGCATATTTACTTGTCTGAGATGTTTGCTCACATCCTTTACCCATTTTTTAATTGGACTATAGTTTCTCTTCTTATTGAGTTTTAAGAGCTCCTTTTCTATTTTGGATACAAGGCTTTGAGGGAACATGGACCGAAATCTGCGCCTTGCCCTAGAGATTAAAGAATTTATACAATTTCTCAAAATAAAGCTCACATTTTTATAGTTAGTCTGTAATTATTTTGAGTTATTTTTTGTGCAAGTGTGAGATTTACCTTTAGGTTCTTGATTTTGCCTATGGATGGCCAAATGCCCCAGCACTGTTTGTTGAAGAGGCTATATTTCCTCTACTAAGTTGTGTTGGCACCTTTGTTAAAATCAGATGGGCATATCTGTGTGTGTCCACTTCTTGGTTCTCTATTCTGTTTCTGTTTATATATGTGTCTATGCTTCCAACAATGCCACATATTCTTAATCACTACAGTTATACAATAAGTACTGAAATCAAGACTGACTGACTGATCCTCCCACTTTATTTTTTTCAAAATTATTTTATTTATTCTAATTCCCTTTTTAAAATATATATTAAGAGAAAGGGAGAGGGATAGAGAGATAGAAACATCATTAATGAGAGAGAATCATCAACCAGCTGCCTCCTGCACACCCGACACTGGGGATTAAGCCTGTAAGCCAGGCAAGTGCCCTCACCGGGGATCTAACCCTGACCTCCTGGTTCATAGGTCAATGCTCAACCACTGAGGCACTCCAGGCAGGCTATTCTAATACCTTTTGAATAATATCAGCTATATCTACAATTTTTTTTGCTGGAATATTAATAGAAATTATACTTAACTTACCAAATTTAGGGATAAATGGCATCTTTATTATGTTGAGCTTTCTCACAAATTAATATGGTATACTTATTTACTTATAAGTTTACTAGGAGCCCAGTGCACAATTCAAAATCGCACAGTGCCGCCCACCCTCAAGCCACAGGACCAGCCCTGCCTCGCTCCCTGGGCCAGCAGCTGCAGCCGCTCCCAGTCCAGCCCTGCCTCACTCCCTGGCCCTTGAAGCAGCTGTAGCTGCAGGCACTCAGAGGCTCCTACTGCTCCACCCCTGACACTGTGCACGCAACCTCCTCCTGTCCGGTGGACCCGTTATGGCGTCCTGGTTAATTAGCATATTTCTCTATTTTATATAGATAGATAGATAGATATAGATATATAGATATAGATAAGCATTTTCTTTTAATAGAATTTTAAAGTTTTCAACAAAAAGTCCTGTACATGTTTTTCTAGATTTACAGTTAAGTATTTTATTTTTTTCCTACTGATTATAAATAGTATTACATTTTTAAGTTTTGTATGCACATCTTTATTACTATAGACATACAAGTGAACAACTGATATCTATATGCTAATCTTATATCCAACCTTACTTATCATTGCTAAGGAATTTTTTTTTACATCCTTTGGGATTTTCTATGCATACAGTCATGTCATCTGCAAATACAGTCAGATTTCTTTCTTTCTTTCACATTAGCATAACTTTTATTTCCATTTCTTGTTTATTGCAGTGACTAGAATTTCTAGCACTTAGCTAAATAAGAATGCTTAGAGAAGACATCCTAGCCTTATATCTGAACATCATTAAGTATATTGTTAGTTGCAGGATTTTTGCAGATGCTAGCTATCAAGTTGACAAAGTTCCCCCTTTATTTTTCTGAGATTTTTCTTATGAATGGGTCTTAAATTTTGATAAATGTTTTTTTCTACATTTTTAATATTTTTGTGATTTTTCTTTTTTGGCCTTGTGGAAATGTTGAAATACTTTGATTGATTTCTGAATACTGAACTGGATTTAATCACAGGAATAAATCCCACTTGATCATTGTGTATACTTCTTTCAGCTATTTCTGAATTCTATTTTCTAATAGGTTGTTAATATTTTTTTTCTATCTCTATGCATTGTTGAGGGAAATTGGTGTACAATTTTCTTATTTTGTATTAAGTTTGTCTGGATATTAGAGTAAACTAGCTTTATAAATTGAATTGGGGATTTCTTCTTCTACTTTCTGAATTGGTGTTATTTTTAACATGTTTTAAAATTCTCCAGTGAAACCATCTGGGAGTGGATATTTCTATTTTAAGATATTTTGATTTTGCATTTAATTTCATTAATAGGTATAGGGCTATTTAAGTTATTTATAACATATTGAGTGAGTTATGGTAGTTTTTACTTTTGTAGAAATTGGTTCATTTCATCTAAGTTTTCCAATTTGTGTGTATAAAGTTCTGAGTATTCCTCATTATCCTTCTTTCTTTCTTTCTTTCTTTTTTTTTTTTTTTTTTTTTTTTTTTGGTCTGCAGGATCAGTGGTGATATTCCCTGTTACTCCAGGCATTGATAAGTTGTATCTTCTCTTTTTTTAAATATATTTTTATTGATTTCAAAGAGGAAGGGAGAAGGATAGAGAGACAGAAACATCAATGATGAGAGAGAATCATTGATTGGCTGCCTCTTGCACATCCCCTACTGGGGATTGAGCCCGCAACCCAGGCATGTGCCCTTGACCAGAATTGAACCTGGGACCCTTCAGTCCCCAGGCCAACTCTCTATCCACTGAGCCAAACTGGCTAGGGCTGTATCTTCTCTTTTGTTGTTGTTGTTGGACATTTGAAATTTTGTTACTTTTCAAATAATCAGTTCTTTGTTTCATTGATTTGCTCTATTATTTTCTGCTTTCAATATTATTGATTTTGAATATTACCTTTACTGTTCCTCTTTTGCTTTTTGGGTTTATTTGCTATTCTTTTTCTTGGATCTTAATGTTTGAGCTAGACTGTTGATTTAAAACTATTATTTTCTAAGGGATGAATTTAAAACTATAAACTTCCTCTCAGCAGTGCTTCTTTTGTATCCCACACATTTTCATGTTGATGTTGTTCAATCTTCTTAATTGTCCTTTAAGACTTCTACTTTCACATAGGAACAATTTAGAAGTTTGTTATTTAGTTTCCAAGTGTTTGGACATTTTTCTGTTTTCTTTATGTTTTTTACTTCTTTTAAAAAATATATTTTATTGATTTTTTACAGAGAGGAATAGAGAGGAGAAACATCGATCAGCTGCCTCCTGCACACCCCCTACTGGGGATGTGCCCGCAACCAAGGTACATGCCCTTGACCGGAATCAAACCTGGGACCTTTTGGTCCACAGGCCGACACTCTATCCACTGAGCCAAACCGGTTAGGGCACTGACTTCTAGTTTGATTCCATTGTGAATCAAGAGCATACCATACACGATTTAAGTTCTTTTGAATGGGCTGAGATTTCTTTTATAGCTCCAAATAGGATCTATCTTGGCATGTGTTCTGTGTGAACTTAAAAAATGCATGCTCTGCTATTGAGCAAAATGTTTTATAAATGTCCATGAGATCCTGTTGGCTGATGATGTTGAGTTTTTCACACCTTTGCTGCTTTTCTGTCTAGTTTTATGGATTAAGGCTATTGAAATCTCAAACTATAATTATGAATTGTCTACTTCTACTTCATTTCTCTCAGTCTTGGCTTTACCTGTTTTGCTGCTTTGTTGTATGCTGTGTACACATTTAGGATTGCAATGTTTTATTGGTAGATTGATCCATTTATCATTATATCATGTCACTCTCTGTCTCTGGCAATTTTCTTTTTCTTGAAGTCCACTTTATTAATATTAATATATTCACTCTTGTTTTAATTGGCTTACCGTTTCGATGATATATCACTTATCATATTTTTACTTTCAAATTGCCTATTATGTTGTGTATGACGTAATTTTCTTCTACACAGTAGATGTTTGGATTTTGTATTTGCATCCACCCTGCCAATCTTTTTCTTTTAATTGGTATATTTAGACCATTTACATTTACTCTAATTATTGAATGAAAGGATTAAGTCTGCTGTTTTATTTTTTAAATCTATTGGTTTTCTTTCTGTTTTGTTTTTTCTGATTTCTTATGGGTTATTGGACAATTTTTAGAAGTCCATTTTGACTTTTCTAAAGTGTTTATGAGTTTTTTTGTACAGCTTTTCTTAGTGATTGCTGAAGGTAACACATTAAACAAACACACAGACATTTTATCACAGTCTACTGGTATCATTTATCAATTTGAGTGAAATGTACAATCCTTTATTTTATTTCTCTTTACTCTCTGTTTGTAATATAATTTTCTTAAATATTCCCTTCACATGCATTTAGAACCACATCAAGGAATGCTATAAATTTTGCTTTATCAAAAATAATTTAGAAATGTCAAGAGGGGAATTATATATATATATGTGTGTGTGTGTGTGTGTATACACACACACACACACACACAGATATATATATATATATATATATATATATATATATATATATATATATATATATATATATATGCTTATTGCGTTCTTTCTTCCTCTCTGATATTCTGGGGTTTCTTCTTTATTTCCCTTTTATTTGGAAAACTTCTTTCATTCAATTATTTTAGTGTCCATCTGCTAGTGACAACTGCTCTTAGTTTTTCTACAACTGCTAATGTCTTCAATTCCCCTTTATTTCTGGAGAATACTCTGCTGGATATAGGCTTCTGGGTTGAGAGTGACAGTTCTTTCCTTTCAGCACTTATAAAATAGTTTTACCTCTTTCTTCTAGCCTCCATTGTTTCATATGGAAAACTCTCTGTCATTTGAATTATTTATTTTTTCCCCTATAGTTAAGGTGTTAGGTGTTTCTTGTTCCTTTCACAATTTATCTTTGTTTTTATTATTCATAAGTTTCACTGTGGTGTTTCTTGGTATGTATTTCTTTGTGTTTGAGCTATGTAGGGTTTGCTCACCCTCTTGATTATTTAAATTTATGTCCTTTGCCAAATTTGGAAGGTTGCAGAGATTATTTCTTTGAGAAGTTTTCAATCTCATGCTATCTATCCTCTCTTTTTGGATTCCAATGACACGAACATTAGAGCTTTTCCTATAGTCCTACACATCACTAATAATGCCCTATTCTTTTTAATTGAAAACAAAAATTTAGTCCATACCCTCCCTGTTGTTTACATTGGATAACTTCTATTCTTTATCTCCAACTTTACTGATAATTTTCTCTGTCCTCTTCATTCAGCTTTTGAGCACATTTATTGAGTTTTTGATTGTCGCATTTTTAGTCTGGTTTTCTTTATATCTTCTATTACTTTGCTAAGACCTTCTTTTTTTCCACTTGTTTATTTTTAGTGGTATGAATTCCTTACCTAGGAGGATTGAAAGTCACAACTCTTTAATTGGACATTCTGACATCACCCTGGAGGGTGGATGAGAGCACATCCTGGTGGGAATGAAAGTCTAGCTCTCCACTTGGCCTTTTCTGGCGTGGGTGGTGATTAGGGCTACAGAATTTTCTCTCTGGTTTGAGTATAACATAATTTTATAAAACTTTTCTTTCTTTCTAGGACCCCCTTTCCTGTTTACTTGGTTGGGGATTTTTTCCCCCTCCCCACCTGCTGGCACTTTGGAGGACTAGCTTCATCAGCTCAAAATCTTGAATACATAAAGAGAATTAAAATCCAGGGAGTTCACCATCATGCCAGTGCTTGTATCCTGAGGTATGTAGCTAGACTGCCTATTTTTTCCACCTTTGAAAATGTTACTATGTTTATTTTATGTATAATGTCCAGAGAGATATCATTTAGTGGGAAGAATAAGGGAAGGTACACATATCCCGTCTTCCATGTCTTTTGTATAAAATTTCTAATTTCAATAGGCATATGTTTTTTTTTAAAATACATTTTATTGATTTTTTACAGAGAGGAATGGAGAGGGAGAGAGAGTTAGAAACATCGATGAGAGAGAAACATCAATCAGCTGCCTCCTGCACACCCCCTACTGGGGATGTGCCCACAACCAAGGTACATGCCCTTGACCGGAATTGAACCTGGGACCCTTGAGTCTGCAGGCTGATGCTCTATCCACTGAGCCAAACTGGTTAGGGCAACAAGCATATGTTTTGACTTGTTAGTGTTACAACCAGTTGTTCAGATGTCCCTACTCTTCTTAGCCTCAATAATGCCTCTGATTAGGGTCTCCGATTTGGCATAAAGTCATTGTCTGAATTACTAGTATACTAAGCTAGCATCTCCACTGGAATAAGGGTTGTTTTCTTTTATAATTTTCTAAAATTAGAAGAGGGAAGGCTTTTGAGAAATCATATCACAAATATGGAAACAAAGCTGTGGATTTAAGGAGATACTTTTCCTTCCAAGGCCAACAGAACCAATATAGTGATAAAGACATGATGCATTAACCAATCTCTCAGGGAAGTTAATATATATGGCTCATATCTGATAAGCCCTGTAATTTGTACAATTCATCATGCCATGACCCCTTCTTCCCAAGCAATACATGAAATTTGGATTTAGATTTACTGGAAACTATATTTGGAATATAAATTTCTATAGTCAAGTAGGAGAAAATTATTTATAATAAGAAACATAGTTGAGGAAATAAAGTTCAAAGATGAATGGTGAGCTGTCTAATTATATATTATTGGATTTTGTTTGAATTGTAGGATTTACTGAGAATAAGAAAATGCACATGTTATTGGTACCAATGGGTGATGAGTTTGAACTTTTGGACATCACATTGTAAATTCCTCTTTCTCTCTCTCTCTCACACACACACACACAAATTCCTTGTTGCAAAAAATATATAAAATTTTGATAGGAACCTCCATTGCTAGTGCAAAAATTTTAGTTCCCAGGGTTTTTATAAGGTGAAATAGGCTATACATATTTATCAACTTGTTAAAATGCATAATTACTTTTTTCTATAACATAATTGCTTCAGAAATAATTTGTTAAACTTTATGAATTTTGATGGCATCCCAGGACATCTTTTAGGTCATTCTTCTGTAAGCTACAATTAATATGATGAATGGAGGCCCATTAGACCAAGTCATACTTTACAAGCTGTCATTAGATGATACTTTCCTTGATTTTTAGATGTATCCAGAGACCACTTCATATGTTTTATACTTTCTTCCTTTCCCCACATTGCCTTTCATATCATCAGATACAATTTAATAGCAGATCCCTTGTACTTAATCACCATTAAAGACTCTGAGCACTAACAGCTTGTGAATGATGGACAGACACCACATAACCCAGGTTCCTGAGCAGGAGAGTTTGAAACCCATCCCTTTCTAGTATCCCCTTGTTGACAGAGTTTGGAAAAAGAAGTTTCAGCTACAGTATGGACACCCATGGGCATCCCTGTCACTAATGGGGGTTAAGTGTCTTTGTAGTACTGTTTATAGATCTTTTGTTTTGTTCAAGACCTATTTGCCACACAACAGGTAATTGAGAATCAATAAAGCCCTGGCCGGTTTGGCTCAGTGGATAGAGCGTTGGCCTGCGGACTGAAGGGTCCCAGGTTCGATTCCGGTCAAGGGCATGTACCTTGGTTGCGGGCACATCCCCAGTAGGGGGCGTGCATGAGGCAGTTGGTTGATGTTTCTCTCTCATCGATGTTTCTAACTCTCTATCCCTCTCCTTTCCTCTCTGTGAAAAATCAATAAAATATATTAAAAAAAAAGAGAATCAATAAAGATTTAATCTGTTTATAAACGATAGTTTACCAAAAAAATTAACAGAGGCAAACATAGAGAACTGAGTGTTTGCTAAACAATTACTATAAACTGAATACGGAGACTGACCCTGCAGAGCTCGCTCTTATCTTTCTTCCCTGAATGTAGCCTTGGAACACGGTCTCTCATTCCTTTCTCCCAAATAAGCAAACAGAAACTCAGAGATATCAGTTCATTTTACCCAATATCGTGTATATGTTTACATATACTTTTTAAATCCCCAGTAATACCACTTATGACATGGTAAACAACACAAAGCTTTGTTTAAAAGAAAGCAAGAAGAAGAGGCAATCACTTCTTTAGAAGCTGTTGCTACACAAGCAAACTTGGGAACCAAAAGTGTTAACAAAATTACAAAAAATAATGAAGTAATGAATCCAGAGTGTTAATCTTGAGATATTCTTTGAGTAGGGAGAACCAGGTCTGAGCTAAAGATAGTATGTATGATTATGACAAGAAGAAACATAAGATCTTGAAACTAGATAATACACCATGAATAGAAGTCCGAGACGAACATGGTTGAATAAGAAGAAAAACTAACATTTATTGGACACTCACCACGTTTGTCTCCCTTAATCTTCACAACAAAAAACACAGGAATTCACTCTACATTTAATGAGTGAATTCGGGGCATTTGACAACTCTGAGGAGCAACTTAGTGGCAGGTCCAAGGCATTAACAAAATAATCAGAAGTCTTGCCACATGTGTTTGATCTTTACCTGAGGGTTTGCTAAGGTGACTGTAAGAATTTAATGACAATAGAGATCAGTATCGAATTATATCCTTGACTTAATTCTAACAGGATTAGATGCTATCCTGCAGGTATTCTGTCATTTGCCTTGACACACTGATAGACATTTAAGTGAGATGAGCAGATGTCCTTTATGGTGTTTGAAAACAGAGTGACATAGTCAAAGACAAACCTGCTGATCATGGGAAGTCTGACTTTCAGTTAGATCCTGAAAACAGGAAATGAAGTTAGGAGGTCACTGGAGGAATTCAGAGGATGGCAAGAAACAAGCTGCCCCCAAGTGGGATAAGTGGACAAAGGAAAAAAGAATGACTATGGAATACTCTGCAAGTAAACGGATTAGAAAAACTACAGTCAGCAAAAGCGGTAGGAAATGTCGCCATTTTTCCAAAAATTAACATTAAGTAAATAAGAACATTAACATTTCAAGTGGTAAAAAATGTGGCCAAGCTAACAGCCGACCAAAGCTGATGGATTTATTCACATAAATCTGATTTTTATATATATTTGATAATTATTTCAAATTATGTGACGGAAATCTGATATTAACAAGATGGAATGCTTCATAAAATTCATAAAAATCTCTGATACTTTATTAAAAACAGTGCACTAAAATTCCAAATAAATACATAGTAGTCATTAGGATTAGTAATAAAATCTGATTATTTTTATAATATATGTTGATGATAGCAATATTGGTTTTGTCTTATTTGTATTAGCTGGTTGAAGCTGTACATTACTTACACTGGTTACTGTTCAAATTGGCATATTTATAACCTTTCTTGTAATTACATAATTGGCTTTATTTTTATTATATCACATTCTTGTTGTGAACTTTTTCCTGACTATTGGCTTTATTTCATTATGTATTATCCACCAAGGGGCCTTTAATTAGTTCTGGCAATCTAGATGGGAAGGAGAACAGCTATTGGTGAAAGCAAAAATCATATTTTTCTTATTTTCCATGTAGCTCCTTGTGTATTTCTTTGTTGGAGTCAGTTAATGTTAGCTGAGTGTCTACTCTGTGCTTTTGTCACAAGGGCGTACAGAATAGTCCTTTCAAAGTCAATGTTTTTAAAGGATCTGCTGAAAGTTGCTCAGTAACAAGGTCCTTGAAATCAACAGTTTTGAGGGGACAGAGATGGGGGTAGCAAATGTAGGCCAAGTTTACGAACCAGTGAAAGAAAAGCTGAGACTGGCTGCATTAGAAATCAACAAAGATTCGTTGGTTTCCATTAACTCTGTCTATGCCTTTCTACGTTCACCTTTTATCCACCTCTCTTGTTTATTTCTGTGCCTTCTGTTTCCTGCCAGGACCCTCCCTCATCGTTTAAACTTCTGTCCCCATCTTCCCAAAACTCGGTGTACTATTTATGAAATTTTGCCAGTTCTTGATGTGTCCAAATTTTAGAGGTTTGGAAATAAGAAAGAAAACAAAACTAAACTAAAAGCTATGTATGGATTAAGAGCTAATTAAAGGCTTTAAAATAAAGGCAGCATAATATCCAACAGCAAGACATACAGCTCTTCGATTTGACCTTTAGAAGTAAAAAGGTACATAGTTGTCTGCTAAGCCAGTGGCATCATCAAAGCTAATTGTTGCAAATGTTATTTTTATGGAGGCACTAGATCTGTTCTTTAGACATCAGCAGTAACGGAAACTGACATGAACTGGTAGAAAGAGTACCGTCAAAATTACAAAGCCAGTTGTGAATTACAAATAAAATATAATGTCATATATTGAATTGTCACTCCAGATCCCTTGCTCAATGATGATAAGGAGATCCTTACCTGCTCTAAAGTTTAATCATTCACCTAAAGCCAGGTGTAGTTGCTTCAGAGAGAGACGACTGGGATGGATGGGCTACTACACATGCACATTTGCACCATTTCCTCAGTGTATTTCACATAATTCCGCTTCTCGGGTGTTTAATGATTTGATAAATTAATGTCAAGTATCACTTTCAAGTGCTCAAAATTACCTGTTTGGGTATGATATCCCTGTTATGCACAAGACAATTAAAATAATGACAATTTTAGTTACCCTGAAACTATATAACATGTGTGCACATGTGTATACATGTATCTGGGTGTATGTGTGAATCTTGCTATGCATTTATCAGCAGCCCTTCATGTATAAATCTTCTGGCGTAAGTGATAAAATATTAAAGTCTGTTTGAGAGTAACCTTGAGAATTTTTGCCATACTTGCCTTATGCATAGACCAAATTAGTTCATTATTCCTGCTTAAGGGTCCACAAGTTTTCATTTTGCTTTAATGCATTTCTTAGAATAAATAATGTGAATGCATTCTGACTGAAAGTCATTTTGATCAAGACTATCAGAACAACATTAGTAAATGGAATAGTCTGTTTATTCATAGAATTTTAAGTCACATATTTGCCTGTCCTTTCCCTCAGTCTGCACCCTTGCAAAATGAATCCTATGGAGTTTCAATGCCCTTTTTGGTTTTTAAAGCACAACAACTTGTGGTAATGTGGTAGAAAGAGAAAACCACTGGGAATCAAAGAGACCTAGGTTCTGCTATTGGTTCAGCCTCAATTGTTTAAAATTCTCAACAGTGACACATGTGCTTCTTTTCTGAGGATATCCATGTGCTTTTCCTCATCGATAGAATGTGAGCATCCTACTAAACTATCTGTTGCTTTGTGTTTAGTTCTGTCAATATGGGATTCGATGATACATACAGCTCCATGATGCTGGGCAGTACACAACCTTGGTGGGTATCTTACCAAGTGAGAAAACAGTTGGGTTAATAACATGAGGCCCACCTAAATCTAAAATACTTTCCTGTTCTATTTAAGTCTCAATTTTAAATTGTTATTTTATACATTATAAGTTATACCATATTGTTATTTCAGGACTCTCAGAAGTCCTCCCACAGAATCACACAATAACTGTTGGGCAAATTAAAATACATTAAATTTAAGATCTATTGAATGAAATTGCTGTATATAGATGTGCACAAAGTTGAGACCAAAGAGCATGACAGTTGAGGTATAACAAGAACCTCTCTTCTCAATATGTGGCCATTGCTTGTCATGTCTATCAGAAAGCATGAAGAAGTAAACACACACACACACACACACACACACACACACACACACACACACACACACACACCTAAAACCATCTATCTGTGAATCTACGGTGAGAAAAAGTGTGAAGGATTGTAAAAATGTCCCAATTTTTTTACTACTTCACATATACCATCATTTTGATATATCACTTTGCATCCCAGTCTGGCTCTGGGGTTAGCCATGTGACATGCTTAGGCCAATGAAATGTGAGTAGATCTGACATAGCAGAGGCTTGTAGTGACTCCCACCTTGGGGTTTGTTTGTTTTTTTAATATATTTTCATTGATTTCAGAGAGGAAGGGAGAAGGAGAGAGAGATAGAAACATCAGTGATGAGAGAGAATCATTGATTGGCTGCCTCCTGCACACTCCCTACTGGGGATCAAGCCCGCAACCCAGGCATGTACCCTTAACTGGAATTGAACCTGGGACCCTTCAGTCTGCAGGCTGATGCTCTATCAACTGAGCCAAACCGGCTAGGACCACACTTTCAGTTTTACTCTTAATCTTAGGACATGGCCAACACCATAAGAAGGACACACCAAACCTGACCTGCTGACATGTGAAAGAAAATGAGAGACACGTGAAGCATAGCAACTAGCTGCCCACAGGTGCATATACAGCTCAACAGATGTGCAGACATTAAGTGAGATGAGCAAATGTCAGCAGCCCCTCAACTATTTCAAATCCATGAGAAATAATTCCTTAGTGTTAACTACTTCTGAAGATTTGGAGAGACTTGTTACACAGCAATTCCTGGTTGATTATAATAGGTAACATGCATTGCAAAGAGGAATGATATATTTTTTTAAAATATACTATGTTTTTAATGCAGTGCAAAATTATCATGTCAGTTAGCAAGCAGTGAGCTCTGACTCTGTGAAATCATCCTGTAATATCTGAATTTTTATCTTTGATGTTTTAGTATATTGAAATAAATTAAACACAGTTCCCCTATGACCTATATTTTCAAAAGCACCCACATTTGAAAACCAAACAGAAACAAATGATCCTTCTCATCTAATTTCGCCCAGTGATCTAGGATGCCCCGGGAAGTTGCAAAGGAGGAATGGTTAAAAGAAAAAGAATATATTCAAATATAATCTGGCAAGGCATTGATTTTTGAACTTTAAAACTTCTTTATATATGAGTAGTTTTGCTTTGTTCATTTGTATATTTTCTATTCCCTTTTCTTATATCCTTAAAATATTTGTGTTAGCTTACAACTCACAAGGAAACAAATACAAACACATGCCAGCCTTGTCTTGTTTGATGCATTTGGCATATGTCTCAGACAGTGCAGGTCAGCTCAGAAAATTATTGGTGTCTATATTTGTCTCCAGCATCGGGAGTTAGTTCCCTCAGGACAAGGACCTGTGTCCCTTTTATTTTACGATTTCCCACAGAATCACACAATAACTTTTGGGCAAATTAAAACACATTAAATTTAAGATCTATTGAATGAAATTGCTGTATATAGAAGTGCACAAAGTTGAGACCAAAGAGCATGACAGTTGAGGTATAACAAGAACCTCTCTTCTCAATATGTGGCCATTGCTTGTCATGTCTATCAGAAAGCATGAAGAAGTAAACACACACACACACACACACACACACACACACACACACACACACAACAGATAAGCACAGAGGTACTCTTCTTTCCTTTGCCTTAACCACTTCTTTCATTTGCCTTAACCACTCAGTGGTAGAGTCTAGGGAATTCTGATCTTCTCTGATCATTTAATCTCACTTTCCTCCATAGCGCAAACACTCTTCCCAGTGCTAGGCACATTTGTAAGAGTTAAAAGTTCCTTAGATACATAGGCAGGTGAATGGATCAACAAACTACCTGCTGGTGGAGACAAAGATGAGAATGCCTTCAAATTTTATAATATACTAGTCCTGGTGCATGAATTCATTCATGGGTGGGGTCCCTGGGTGTGGCCTGCAGGGATCAGGCCAAAACTGGCAGTCCAAAGCTGCCTGCCGCTCCTGCCTGCCTCTCCCACTCATCCGGGCCCCGCTGCACCTGTCGTGGGCTTGCACCCAGTCAGTCCTGATCTGGAGAGGCTTGCGCCACTGCTTGCCAGCCATGAGCCCTATGTCTGGCACCCGTCCCAGGGGGGAAAGGGGGGGCGGCAGGATGCAATCAGCCCTCCAGGCGGGCAGTGGGATGCCCTTGCCTGCCCAGGATCCGATCTGTCCCCCTGAAGTTCGCGCTGGTTGTCGGAAGCGACCTGGTGGATGCTTTTATAACATCTCTTCCTTGAGGAGCATCTAGGGAGGGCAAGTGGCTGCGGTGCCCGAGGACAACTTCCAGGAGGCCAGTGGTGCTGTCAGGATCCTGCCGGCATTGCCGGTCCATCGGTGCCTGACCCATTCTCCCAAGATTGGACCTGCAGGACTACTGAGGGAGGGAGTGGCTGCTGCTGGGCTGGTGGGCCACCAGGATGGGTAGGTCAGCTGAGCAGCACTACAGCTGTGGGAGCACAATGACCACCAGGGGGCAGCTCCTGCGCTGAGCATTTCCCCCCTGGTGGTCAGTGCACATCATAGTGACCGGTTGTTCAGTTGCTTAGGCTTTTCTATATATAGATATCACACACACAAAATAAGTAATATATTAGAGAAACGGATAGTTCCCCCCCCCAAAAAAAAAAAGAGTCACTGAATCTTTCAAAGTCTCCTATCTGCATTTCTTATTAAACTTATTATTGACTATTTTTATTCTTCATTGTTATATCAATTGATATTTCTTTTTTACTATTTCTTCCTTTTTCTAAAACTTTATGGAGGTATAACTGACAAATAAAATTGTAAGACATTTAAGTTGTATAACATGATGATTTGGATTATATCTTCTGTTATATTCCTGTATCCAAACAATAAAACCACCTGCTGTCTGCATGGACCAGGCACTACCCTAGGCATCGAGGAGGAGGTGAGACAGATATAGACATAATAATTGCCCCACTGGATGTCACAAACAAGCTACAAGAGCTGAGAGAGGGAAATGCAGAGTGCTACAACAGTTCTGCACAAGTTCAGACAATATTTCTTAGGAATCTAGTCATTTTTAAGATGAAGTTTGAAGAATTAGGATGGGTTAGGTAAGGCAAAGTGTGGAATTGAGAGGGTTCCAGGGAAAAAAATACACACACACACACACAGAAAATACATATGCAAACTACCTCCAATCAAAGGTGGCATAATAGAATATGTAGAATGACCCTTTAGAGAGAGGTATAGACATCATCATGAAAAATTAACATTTACTAGTTGCCAGGCACAGTGATCAGCATTTAAAACAAAATCACGTAATTAATTCATCTATCATGTGAAAAATGTTGTATTATTCTTTCCTGTTTTAAAATGGAAGGACATTAAGGCTGTGAAGAGCTAACTTGACCAAGTTCTAAAAATTGTAAAGTTTGAATTCAAGTAAAATCTGATTCCAAAGGCTGCTTTCAAAAATTACTTTGCAAGATAGTGATACTTTGTAAAATAGTGAAACTCACATCAACCACAGCAGATACAAGGATAGTGGTTTTTTAAAAAGTTTAGTAGAAATCAGTACCTTGTTCAAGTTTATAAACCCTTCTAGCGGTGCATTTTGAACCTGTGTATCCCAACTTCAAAATCAATGTTGTGACTGCTGAGCTAGAGAGAAACGTCTGGATCCCATCAAACCTGGAGGTAATGGTAAGAGAGTTTAGGTCTATTACCCTCGATTTATAGAGAACATTTAAGCCAATACATGTGTTTGGTTTTAATAACATCATCCCAGTAGGAAAGTATCTTTCTAATTTATAAATTCATTGTGCCATGTAGAACTTCTCAGATCATATGCTTCTCTGTTGTAAGTCTCTATAAAGTTGCTGAAATTAGCCAACTTAGCTAGGATCTATCTAAATTCTGCTTATGAATATCATAACTTGCTACTTTGCTAGTTGATTTGATTAGCAACAAGTTCTTAAACAAAAGGGTATGCGGTATTAATAAATGCCAACTTTGTGCCAGGTTCATGTTTATGCATTCACATGCATGCTTGCACATTAAACTTTTGTAACACTAAGAAATATATTATTTCCTCCACTACAAAGACAAAAAAACACATGATGTGTAGAAAGGTAAGGAATTTTCTCATGGTAAAACATGGAGTTACAAGTAGAATCGTGAATTGAACCCCGGTCAGTTAGATTCCAAAGTCCATTTACATTAGATTAAACCAGATTGCCTTGGCTATTTTTAAAGCAAAGCAAATTTTCAGAACTAGTTTCAAATTAGTTTGAAACTTATCTAAAAGCTCGAGTATACTCCGCGATTGCCAAAGCATTTCCATCTTTATGTAAAAGGGTATAATAATGCATATAAATTATCTTGCACTCAATAGAGATAGTTCCTCTCCCATTTTCCTCTAGCATCTGTGATACGGTGGATGATGGCTGTTTGGAAGGTCGGATGACAGATGGGGGCCAACATGTCTTGTTTCAGATTAAGAATTTAAAGTTGGAGATTAAAACCAAGAGTCTCAAAAGGGGGTTTGGAAATCTTAAAGTCTCAGTGACGCTCTGATTCACATCAAGATTTAATTCTAAAAAAAAAAAAAAAGTCTCTCCATTTTAATTTGCATCTTCCTGGGGTTGAAATACAACTGCAACATCACTGAAATGAAGAGTGGAAGATGCTTTTCATGACAGTACTGTGAGGGGTTCTTGGCCTTCAGTGTGGCCTCCAGGAGCCATCTGTTCCCAGAGTCACTGAGCGGTAAGGATTTATGAGCGATTCCTACAAACTCTGTGTGGCAGGGAAGGGCCAATCCAGCTGCTGTTTATTTTCATCAAACATCTTGATCTGTTCTTCAAATACTGCAAATGTGATGAAACCCCAAATACAGTTTGTCAAACACTTTTCTTCTCTAATTGGGAAAATGATTTGAATGTTAAGAGAAATTGCAAAAGATGGTTCTGATTCATTCATATTTACATAAAGTCACCAATGTTGGAGTGTCATAGATACCCTGATTCCCAGGGTCTGCCAAAATAAACAAACAAGTAAAAATATACACAAACTCTCACACACTCACACACAAATGTATCTTTCCTCTTAGTCCAAAAGTGTACAGAGGTTTGAACCTTGGCAAAGTATGTTTTGTTCCCTTTAATAAGTATGTTCATTTCCAAACCTACTGAATCAACACCACCATGATTGCTAATAATTGTCCTTAATCTGTATTCAGCATTTTAAAACTGTTCAGATAGTTCCTCAGGCATTATTGCTGTTTGTGATAGAACCAAAATGATGGAGTTTAAAGCTACCTAGAGATCATAGAATCCACCCCTTTTATTAAAAAATAATCAACTCATGTTATAATTTACCTATAACAGAACACATCTAATTTAGGTATAGTAAGAGTTCCATGAGTTTTGACAAATGCATATGTAATATAACCATGCTACAGGACATTTCCATGATTACATAAATTTTATTTATGCCCCTTCCTCATCAATATCACCCACCCCTGTTCCAAGAAACCATTGATTTTTATTTTTTACTTTAGATTAGTTTGGCCTTTTCTAAAGTGAATATAAATGGTAACTTGCAGTATATTTCCCTTTGTATTTGAATTAATTTATTTGACATATTTATGAGATTCACTCATCTTTTTTAAGGATTTTAAAATTGACTTTTAGAGAGAGATGAAGGGGGGGGGGAGAGAGAGAGAGAGAGAGAGAGAGAGAGAGAGAGAGAGAGAGAGAGAAATATTGATGTGAGAGTGAAACATCAATTGGCTGCCTCCTGCATGCCCCCTACTGGGAATCGAACCTGCAACCTTTCAGTGCAGGAGAAGATGCCCAACCAACTGAGCCACACCAGCCAGGACTCATTCATGTTCTTGACTGTATTAAAAGATCATTATCTTTTTAAAATCTTGAGTAGCATTTCATTGTATGGCTATTCCACAGTTTGTTTATTCATTTACCTGCTGATGATGCTCTGTTTTTGGCAACTGTGAATAAAGTTGTTATGAAAATTTCTGTACAGAAATGTATGTGGACATATGATTTTATTTATCTTGGCAACCACCTCTGTGTAAACGGAGACAAGGGCTAAAAGCTGCATTATCCTCAGATCAGTCTATCATCCCCCGATTTAGTAAGGGTCTCCATCCAACCTCATCACCAAGATCTCTAAAATGTTATGGGGGATGCTTCTTATGCCTGTGACTTAGAGTGAGTGTCCATGAGCCTCAGGCCTCTTAGCCCTAAAGGCTCATGTGAATCTTTCTGGGGTGACAGGCACGGAGGTGACAAGGCGTGTGCTCTATGATGAAGAACAGAAGAGACATGGTCACTGTAGAACTAAGTTAAAAATCAAGACGTGTGTGTGTGTGTGTGTCTGTGTGTGTGCACGCGCGCGACTTTGAGGCATGATGAATTCACTGAAGAATTTGTACAGAATTCTATAATTCTACTTTTGTCTAGATGATTGAAGAACTCTCTAGAGGGTGAAAATTAATCTCAAGGTTGAAGAATGAGAAAGAGCCAGCAATGTGAAGAGTTGCCCTAGGAGCATCCAAAGGAGAATAGCATGCATCAAAGTCCTGAGAGATTAGAGGCTGGAGTGTTGTATTTGAAGGGAAAGGTTTCTTTGTCTTCTCTTTTTTTTTACTGTAAAAAATATATACTGAACAGTAAAAATTCATAAATCCAAAGTATACAGTTAGATAAGTTTTGACAAATGTATACACCCATGTAATCAAACCCAAAATGAGGATATAAAACATTTCTGTTATCCCAGAAAATTCCTTCATATTCTCTTATTTTCAATTGACTCCCCTACCACCACCCTCCACAGGGAACCACTCTTAGGGTTTTTATGGACATAAATCAGCTGAGATTAATTTTGCCTGTTGTTAAAATACGCAAGAATCATATCATATGGATACTTCTATCTCCGGCTTCTCTTGTTCAAAGTGATGCTTCAAGACTTATCCATGCTTTGCCTTTATTGTTGTTGTTGAATAGCATTCCATTAAGTAAAAATATCACAACTTCCTTTTTAAAATTCATTAACCTATCAATGAGAACATAGGATCGTTCCAGATTTTAGTTAAGGCTTCTAAGAACGCTCATGTATAAATCTTTTGGGCAAATGTGTGCAATTCTGGGCATTGGGATGCTGGGGCTACAGTATAGCAGTGCGTTTAACTTCACAAGAAACCGCCAAACAGCTTTCCAAGTATTAGTACCATTTATTTTCCAAGCAGAAAGGTATGCCAGTCCGTGTTCTTAATAAAATTGCCAATTTGACATATTTTTCTCCTATTCTGACTTGTTAGCTATGCTTTTTTTTTTTCTAATTTGTTTTCTTTGTTTATTGTTTTTAGGCTTGCTCTAGGGACTATAAAATGCACCTCAATGTTATCACAGTAAAATATGAGTTAAACTACACTATTTCATGCATTAAATGAGAAATGTGTGAGTGTGTTTTTATCTGTACTTTCAACTTTTGTCGCCACCACCAGATGCCACCTCCCCTGGCTCATGCATGAAGTTTTAGGACTGCATCCAATCAAAAGTCGTAAATATTCCTTCCTATAGGCTGTGCCCCTCTCCTGGAGCCCCTCCTGCTTCACCTTCTCCTGCCCCCTTAACTGGAGCCACTGTATATTCTTTCATAACAAATTACATCTTTCTTTCCCACAACATAATGTATGAAAGAGTCCATCAACTCCGGAACAACAGACGTGTTTGCATTTTCTATCCAGCGCTGCTGCTGGTGGTTCGGACCGCATGCCCGAGGACCCGCTGCTTCTCTGGCTAGCATCAGGCCCAACGAACTGTTTCTTTCCAAAGAGCTTTCAGCCATGAAAGTTTTTGTTGAACATTTAAAAGAAATTGGTACATACAATTCAGGGAGATAGAATATTAATTAGAGATAACTATGTCGTCAGAAGACTAGTTAAGCCTCCTTGTCTAGGGAACTAGAGAAGGGGAGTAAAGATGATGGAGACTCTGCCAAAGAATGTTAAGAAGTTTACGTGATTTTAGTTTTGAAAAATGCAGTACGTTTCAGGCAGCACTAAGCAGGAGGAGAGGTGCAACATGTACAGAGTCTCAGATAAAAAAATAAACAATAATTCCCAGGGACACTAATTTAATTAGCTTGCTATTTCAAAAACATTGGTTGCATACAGGGAAATGCTTTGACACATTTTTATATTTGGAGGGGGAAAATCCTTAGTAGTTACAAATTAAAATGCAAGTAAAACATTAAAATATACTTCAAATTTGACTTTATTCAATGTCAATATATCTCAAATTAGACCCTTAAAGATAACTTTCCTTCTAATAAGTCTATGCTTTGAAACTGACAGGCTTATATTTATTTTATTTTCCTAATGTTTTATAAATCTATTTCTGAAAAGTTGAATTATTTTATTTGGATATTGTAATTTAAAGAAAAGAATAGTCTTGAAGTTTCTTACTATTCAAAGTGTGGGTTGTGGATCAGCACAATCAATCTCACTTAGGTGCTTGCTAAAAGTGTAAAAACTCTGGTCCTACCCTTGGCCGGATGAGAATCAGAAAGTGTTTTAACAAGTTTCTCACATAATCCCATGCACATTCCAGTTTGAGAACACTTTTCTGGTTGATTAAAATAGAAAGACAATTAGTTCATTCGACTTGGGGTTTTTGTTACTCTGTCTTTGATAAAATGAATCCGATCCTTCCCTCAGAATAGCAATTCAGGAACTAAGGCCTAAATAGGCCGGTGAATAGGAATTTACTCTCAGTGCTCACATCAATTGGGAATAAATTTCATTTTTATTTATTACCTGGTATTTGAATTCAGATATTCAGGTGAAGGTGTCTAAGTCCCATCACTCTCTTATTTAATGAAAATGAATATTTCTGAATCCATATCTTGTCATATCTTTTCTTCATTAATTACTTTTTTCTTCCTATGTGGCTAAGTTTTATTCCTGTTTTGTGTCCTGTGTTGAGTCTAGCTTCCATTATCTCATAAACACAAATGGATCTACACAACGTAGGAATACTTCTACTAAAGAACCCACAATTTCATCAGAATGATTGAACCCACTGCTATTTGTATGTAAATAGAAAAATTATGAGAAGTGAGAATTCCTCTTTGTTTCACAGCAAATTGCTAGAGAATGTGCCGGTTATTTCCTTGGGTGTTAACAGGATGCATGTAACGATTCCTGTGAAAATGAACAGCACCTCAATGCATGTTCTCCTCAGTGCATTTTGGTAGAGTCCTGGCCATTTGGCATGGCATTTAACAAAATGCAAATGCATCTGTTGGTCCCATGGGACCCCTTCCTTCTGGCCTTCCTTTTTCCAGGAAGACTCCATTCTTCCTGAGAGGACCCCAGCTGTAGCTGTGATTGGGGTATTCATTGCACAGCTGGGACATGCTTTCTCTGAAATGCAGCTGAAATAGGCATTTCAAAGGCCCATATTGTTACTCAAATGCCTCTATTATCCATGTTAGAGGCAGAAACCCAGTCAAGTGCCCAGACACACTGCCTGTCAGGATGGAAGAGAAATTAATTTCTCAAGACTATCATCATTTGTGGTTAATCTTTCATCTGGAAAAGTTCAGTAAAAACAAAACAAAACAAAACAAAAGACATAAAACAACCCAATCAATAGATGTTACAGCTAAGTTGTCAAATATAAGGTGTTATTTATATTTCTTTGACTCACACCACAATTACAATAACAAACACACTAGGCGTTGCCGTAGGAGATGGCACCTGAACACCGAACAGATAGAAGGGGTGCAGTCTAAATCACAATCACTGGTTTACTCAATAAAACTAGGGATGTTTTAGAAAATGAAAACTTCAGGATCTCAAAACCTGTTTTCTTTAAACATTAAAATCACATAACTCATTTTCACATACACAATTTTTGCTCACCAAGGAACTTTGATAATTTTGTTTCTCAGATGTTTTTCATCTGAGGGGAGACTTACGTGATTGGAAAATGTACTGCATACTAAGAGTGTTTGATGCCGGGTTATAAGGGATAGGATGGGTGCTCAAAAATTATTACTTGAAAAAAATGAATGGATATATTTGCATTCGAGTTTGTATTAAATGTTGTGGAAAAGTTGACATAAGAGGAGCCATTTTAAAAGAGAGCTAGTGATGCCCCAGTAATAACCTGGTTATTATTTAACAGGAAAGGAGGAGGGGAGATCAAATACTATAGAGATGCCATTTATACAGTTTTGCTAAAAAAAACAAAACTGCATTTAACACTTTCCAAGTCTGATCAGTGGGAGAAGGGACGAAGACAAGCAGTTTAGATGAATGCCCAGTAAGGTCTGAGTGACATGGGAAGGTGCCTACCTATCTGGTCAATCACACCTGAAAGTGAGCCAAGATGGATGTGACTACTACAAAGAGAAATCTGAATATATATAATCGTTGCTTCTTCTTTCTCTCTCTCCCTCCCTCTCTCTCTCTCTCTCTCTCTCTCTCTCTCTCTCTCTCTCTCTCTCTCTCTCTGATGTGCAGGGTTCCTGGCTGTTCTGTGGCAGGGGGATGTGATCTGCTGTGCCCACATGGCACACAGCCATGTTGACTCCACACATGGACTAATGGACTCTACTTAGCTTGGATACTGAACTACACCCGCCTGTAACATGGAACAGAAACTCTGGACTTCTGGCCTGCTGAACTCCCAGCTGCCCCTTTGTCAGGACTGGCTTAGGGGAAATGGGACATTGCAACCCAAGAAATGTAACTCCATGTCAATAAAGCCTGCTTTCACATCCCGTTATCTCATGCAAATCTTAGAAAATTCATTTTCTGAAGACATAGCAAGAATCTCCCTCCCACAAGCAACATGGGAGTTTGATTCTCAGGTAACACGAGGGCAGCCATTCCAGAGGAACTGCCTTGCACGTCTTGTTCTTCAAACCTTTGGGATGTTTGAACGAGGCAAAATAGCCTTCAGACTGGGCCAAACCAACATTGTATTTCAAACAACTCTTTGCAAAGCTAACAAGAAAAAAACTACAATCTGACTACTACTGGACTGAAAATTAAAGGCATTCTTTAGAATTAGCACCACCATCCATAACTAAGGGATAAGTTAGCTTATTTGTACCTTTAGAAATTCCCTCCTTCTATTCCTGTAATTATTTCTCTCCCCTTTATCATAAAAATCCCTTGTCTTCAGGCCCTAGTTGAACTATTTGGGTTTCTTCCTGAATAAGAGCTTCCCTAATTAGCAATTTTTTAATCTCCAAAAAAAAAAAAAAAAAAAAAAAAAAGCAGGGGTGGAGGTGGGAGGGCTTGTTCCCTCTCACTTTGGCTTTTTATTTTCAGGTTAACAAGGTCAATCTCTAGAGACATTTGTTAGGGTAAAATGACCTTCTCAGATCCAGTCAGGTCTAGAACAATGAGAAGACTGAATATCTAGCTACACGATTAAAGGCCAGTCATTTGACCTCCAAGGAAGGTCATCTAACACGAACTCTGGCCTACATCCATATTCATACATAAAATGTTCCACTAAAGCCAGATTTCACACTGTCCAGTATATTACAAATCATATCTTCTTTAGCCAAGAGGATTTGAATAATTGAGCATACATGAATTATGTTTAACTTTGCCCTCGGACGTCGAGTGTGACTCGACACGGTTAGCATCCGTAGCAGCTCGAGGGAAAAAGCAAGCGAGTGCAAAGGGTTAAAGAAACAAAATTATTATCAATTGATATCCTCATGAAGCAGGTTAGTAAGAAGCTAGGAAAATTCCTTGACAAGTGGGATGGGGAAACTAAGACAGATAGTTAAACAGGAGAGCAATTTGTAGCCAGATAATAAATTGCAATTTCTTATCTTCCAGACCATGCAGAGGGCAGACGTGGCCCCTCTTCAGTGAAGTTCTTTGAAGGTGAAACTGATCAGAGAATGACCCTGATCCCTTTAGACATTTTTTATGCACCAGCATATCAATGGACACGCCTGGAAAGCTGATGATGATGCTATTGCGATTCTCCCCTGAGACCTCCCCTAAAACTCCCACCTTCAGAAAACAGGAAAAAAAAACACACACCTTAAGACAAAGGACCCAGTGTATAATCTTGAGCACACCTATGCCTTTCACCCTATTCTTTCCTCAGGCACATAACTTTGCATTCTTTCTCCTAAGCTCTAAAGGTTCCCAGGACACTTGCAACCAGGGGAGAAGTGGGCAGCGGTAGCTCATCCTGGGATAACACCCTGAACCTGTCTCCAAGGACCCTCCTGTATCTTGTCTTCTGAGTCCATGCAGCCAAGCTGGCTTGCATCTTCTGGGGTTTTCTTTGGGATTTTCTTTCAAAAGGGCCAAGCAGCATGGCCTAGGATTGACCCTTCCTCACATTTCCAAAGGGCCACGGCAGCACCACCCAGGCTCGCTCCTGTTGCTGTGATCTTGCCTCTTCTATCATAAGCTCTTTCTTTGTTTCACTGTCCCTAGCTTTAACAACTTGAGTTCAGGTACTCTCAAAGGTGCCTGGACTCATGTAGTGAAATCTTCCCTGCACGAAGCCAAGAACCCACATATTCAGACCATGCCAGGGCAAACCCACCTCAGCCCAGGTCCCTTTTCAGTGGCACTCAAATGCCACTAGTCTGTATATGTATTACTTCTATATGTAAGATATATCTTATCTTATCAGTCATAATTTAAGTTACCTTAGAAGACATTTCTATCTTAACTCTCTAATCAGCACTGCATTGACAGGACTTTATTGCTTCTGAAATCATGGTTTTAAACTTCTGATAGCATTATATTTTTGCTTACTGAATGTTCCCATGGTGATTCTATGGATAAAATAATAATGTCACCCTGGCCAGGTCCCTCAGGTGGTTGGAGTATCGTCCTCTACAGCAAAAGCTTACAGGTTCAATTCTGGGTCAGGGCACATAGCTAGGTTGTGGGTTCAATCCCTAGTCATGTTGTGTATGGGAGGCAACTGATTGATGTTTCTTTCTCACCTCTCTCTCTCTCTCTCTCTCTCTCTCTCTCTCTCTCTCTCTCCCTCTCTCTCTCCTTTTTTCTCTTGCTAAAATGAATAAAAACATATCCTTGGGTGAGGATTTAAAAAAAAATAAGGTCTTTGCTCAGAGGATGCTGATTTTTATCTCAGGAAGTTAGGTTAATGGTGTTGTACACTACATTTGAAGCTATTTTATTTTAGAGATGCAGCTTGACTTTCAGCAACAAAATTTGAAATAAAAAGACTTTTCTGGTTATATTCGATCATTTCTATCTGAATAGTGTGCTGCTTTTCATCCTATTTAGAGAAGTCTGACATCACCCTTTTGGATACTTGTACAGTGTTCTCTTTTTCTAGTCCAACTTGTTTTATGGAAGGACCCAAATATGCCCAAGAACAGATTTTAACTTTCCTGTGTCACTCAGAGGAGAGAGTCTGGGCTGGGAGTCAAGGGTCTTTAAATCCCAAGATTGGCAGGGACATAAATGTCATCTGCTCCAAAAGCTCATGATGTGATCATTATCCTCAGTATCATTCCCTTTAATACATCTTCTGCATTTTAGATTTTTAAAAAAATTATGTTAAGCAATTTTTAAAAATATATATTTCAAGAAGTCAAAACAAATTTTAAAAAAAGGAAGAAAGAAGGGAGGGCCTGCGTGTGCCAAAAGCTAGCAGGGTGATTGGATAAATAAATCCCTCCCCTCCCCATCCCTTTAAGAACTGGGGATTTGAACAGGAAGGTGAGATGGTCTTTGAGAAGGGAGTCCACTATTCTCCCAGGTCCCAGCACTTGAATAAACCTCTTTCCTTTTGATCTAGATAATGTCTCATGAATATGACTTTTGCTGCCATAGGCAGCTGAACCCACTTTGTTTGGTTTCATAAGAGCTAGGATATTTAACAGAGGTTAGTAAATTAACATTTATTTAGGACTAAGCATTTTACAATTTTTTTCTCATCTAATTCTCAGTAAGACAAAGAGATAAGCAGCTTTAGCATCCATTTTACACTTAAACAAACTGAAGCTCAAAGAGATTAAGGAACTTGGTCCAGGGACATTGCTGGTAACCATGTAGCAAGTTAAGATTCAAGGCACTTTTTTTTTTCCATTGCAAATTTGGAAAAATATAATTTTGCATACAGGGCTGGACCTGTTTACATATTCTCTAGCACTGGTTTACTGTATTGTATCTCAAACTTTTAAAATATTAATTCACGTAGAAAGCTAAGCCAAGTGTCTTTTACTCAGTAAGCAATCAATAACCATGGGTTGTAGTGATGTTTCTGAATATGGTTGAAAAGAACCTTATTTCATTATTCATCCTTTACTTTAGAGATCACAGTGCTTCTGTTTTAATGGTTTATATGCTTGAGGACAAAAGACTTACTCTGTTTAGGGCAGAGGGATGGAGGAAATCTGGAAAGGAGAAACGCAGAAAAGGACGAAGAAGGATGGAAATCAGGAAATTTTAGCCTAATATTGTCAAATTCTAAATAATTCTATTGGTTAATTCACTGAAATGACCAGTGAAATAGCCAGTAGAGGTCTTATGATAAAATGTAATATGTACTTGAGTACTGTGTACTATGACTATAACAGAGCAAAATCAGAAAATATAAGAGTCTGAGTTAATAGAAAATAAAGTGCACTTATACATATATTTTCAATTGTAATCTTTCTAAATTTTACTATTAGATTGTATTATTATGGGTTTAATGGTGGCATTTGATAATGATTTTTTTTATTTTGTCCCCTCCATTCCTTTCTTCCCCTTTCCTTTTTCCTCCTCCCTTCCTTTATTAAGGTTCTTTTCTGGAAAATTGTGTGTGAGTGTCCCTTTTACTTAATTTTTCAAATTTCTATTTGTCCAAGAAATGCAAAAGATCTCAGGATCAGTGCCAGACACATTGATTTAATTGAATAAGGTATTCAACAATTGTCCAATCTCATGAGCAACTGATTGTGTGAATTTATGCATGTCAGTTAACTAATTACTCAAATTTAAAAACATATATTACTGCCAGTAAAAATAGTATTCTCATGAAAGATTGGAGATTCAAATATAGCATTATTATTCAAGATATGTTATCAATTCAGCCAAGTCAGTTTTCCAGAATAAAGAAAACTATGATGTCAAATGTACATATTGACCTTAAAACAAATAGTAATTATAGAGACATTAAAATGTCAAGTCTCCCCATGGCTGGTGTGGCTCTGTTGGTTGGGCATCATCTCATGCACCAAAAAGTTGCCAGTTTGATACTGAATCAGAGCACATGCCCTGATTGCAGGCTCTATCTCCACTAAGGGGTATGCAGGAGGCAATCTATCAACATTTTGCTCTCACATCCATGTTTCTCTCTCTCTCCCTCTCCTTTCCTCTCTGCCCAAAAATCAAGTTAGAAAAAGTAAAGTCTTCTGAGTTTCAGATTTGAGAAAATGTTAAAGTTAGAATTGTTATGAGATAGCTATTATTTTTAATCATAATCGTTAAAGATTTTTGCAAACACTGTTACTTTGAGTAGTGCTAGAAATGTGCTAAGAGCATTAAAGAGTTGTGATAAAATTCAGAAGCAAATAACAATGTAAAATTTAAAAAAAAGTTGTGAAATTTAATTCTCACAAAAAAATATAAAGTATCAATAATTGTATGTAACATTCAACTAATGATAGATCTATTAAATGGATGATTTATAGCAAAATGTGACTGATATCATGATCTATGATCTCTTCTATTATGTTATAAAAATTCAACAAACACGGTGACTAGTAAATAGCTGGGCTGGTCTCTCTCAGGACTTTGGAAGGGACCAGGCCAGGAAATGACTATCATGCATAATTTCACAGTAATATCTCATTGTGTCTCTAGAATGGTTGATGAAGGGATTTATTGTGCACGAGATCTAACTCTTGATTGGAACGAAACTCCAAACTACAACTTAAGAGACCGTTCTGCAGGGGAGGTTAAGAGATTTGCTGTTGACCGCAAGGTCACTAGAGGTCTGCCAAACAGCTGGGAGAGTCAGGATGGAGTGGAGTCTAATTTATAATGCAAAACACAGCAAAAACAATCAGAGGCAGACCAGACCTCACCAGCCTGCTCTGTGTGACATGAGAACATGTGGAGGAATGAAGTGTTCATAATTATGAATAGCCGCTATATTTCCATAACTACATTATTCATGGCTTCAAATGGCAATTCTGTCTTGAAATTCTGAGCCACTGTTTTATTCCCCCCACCACCCCCACTTTTAACAGCAATAATTTATCTTGCTCATTGTTTAAGCACTCAACAAAGCTTCCAAATACCTAGGCAGGGGGTGGTTCTTTTGAAATCTCTAAATATGATACACTGGCGAGGTCACAAACAACAAGTATAATGAAAAGAGCTTTTGGAAAGAGGGTCTGGGTGGAGTGGGAGGGACCAGCAGGCAATTAGCATCTCCAGGCCTTGGAGATGGGAGGAAACTGGGGCTGCTGATTGCTGTACTTAAGTGCTCTCTCACTCCTGGGGGCCAGGGCAAGGAAGGGTCAGCAGAATTTCTGTCTGTCAACAAGATATTTATCTCCTTGTCTGGCTTGTAGTTGCAACTTCTTGCCTTTAAAATGACTTAGGGAAATAGTCCCTGGAAGGCGTTAATTCTTAACAACACATACACACACACAAGCACACACACCACTTAACTATTTTTTTTTTTTTAAAGAAAAGTAAAGAGAAAGGGATAGACCACTTCTCTCCCAGAGTTTAATCTGTAGTAAATATGATATTCTATTTTATTCTAAACACAGCAATGACAACAAACATATGAGTGGGCATTATTATACCCACAAAAATAAAATGGAGTATTCACAAAGTAAATAGCATTATCCAAGATCAGGTAATATATATATATATATATATATATATATATATGGCTAATATTCAAAGTGCCCCGCGGGAGTTCAACCAGGAGACTGGGAATTCTATCGCTCGCTATGACGTGTGCTGACCACCAGGGGAAAGCATGGAATGAAGGAAGGCCCCGGCCAGCAGCCAGGAGGCCCCAATCGGCCCTGGTCACTGACCAGGCCTTGGGACACTACCTGTGCATGAATTTCGTGCACAGGGCCTCTAGTAACAAAATAAAACAAAACTAAACTAAAAAACAGTGGGATAGTTGCCATTCAATCCCAAGGCAGAAACACAGGATCTGTCTATTTCAGGCTTTTTCTGCCATAAACAGAAAAGCTAGAACCAAACCACAAATAAACACCCGCATGTGGTTCTTGTTTTTGAAGCGGTTAACATGGAAATAATAATAAAAGCATATTTCAAACGGGTCAAGAAAATTAAACTTCTAAGGGCAGAAGGATAGCATATTTTAATGAAAACAGTTTTTCCCTACATAATCTGTGCTTAGTACCTGGACCGTGTTTAATAAAGTACATAATGAGAAGTGTTTGCCATGGCTCTGGAAATTTACATTGCTTCATATGCTTCCTTATTGTAAATAACTCTAAGTAAAAGAGCATGTGCAAAAGGTCACCTTATTCCCATCGTCCTAGCAACAGGGGCAAAGAGAGAAACGGTATCATCACATCAGTCTTATTTTAAAAAAGTAAAAGCAACCCATCTACCCAGAATGAGGCACTTGCCCCAGGCATAAATGCTTTCTGCGTATACACAGAAGGTTCATTTAGTTGTTTGAGAAAAGGTGAAGGAAATGTAAGTGCCTATCTTTTTCTATTTTTGCCCAAATCATAGTGTTGTATGGGCCATGAAAAATGAACCAATAATACTCTGAAAAACAATTTATCAAAGACCTACAGCATTTGCATGCATTCCTGCATTCTGTCTCACAGAACCCTGTAGATGAACTTGGAGTTATGGTTGTAAAAGGCAGGCGATAAACACACGGAGATAACCTTGGAATAAGCGCTGGCAACAATATTGAATTTCAAGTCCTTGGTCAAAAGCCTCATAAACATAGAGTCTGTTCCTTACACTCAGAGGTTTCCTGCAACTATTTTCCCGGCCGAGGAAAAATGAACTGTTTATGGAGTAGAGAAACCAAGGAAATATCTTTTATTGTAAAATTGACTCTGCTAGTCAGTGTTTTGAGTTGGAAATAATTGATTCTGATTAACTTAAGAGGAACTAAAATTTAATGGTGGATATAGGATAGATCATCTAATTTACCTTTTTGTTTGTTTGGTTAATCCTCATGGGAGGGAATTTTTTCCCATGGATTTTTAGAGAGAGTGGAAGGGGGGGAGGGAGAGAGAGAGAGAAGAGAAAAACATTTATGTGAGAGAGACGCTTTGCTTGGTTGCCTTCCCACATGCACCATACTGGGGCTGGGACTTGAACGTGCAACCCAGGTACGTGCCCTTGACCAGGAATTGAACCTGAGACCCTCTGGTGTGCAGGCCATCACTCTAACCACTGAGCCACACCCACCAGGGCAGAACATCTAATTTAGAAGGCCAGAGAGTAAGGCTTCGGACATAGGCAGGAGCCAGAGAGGGCTTGATAGCCGCCATCGAAGCTGGAACCAGGTTGCCATCGCCTTCAGGCCAGCTTGTTATGACCTATGACCACTGCCACCAGACACTGAGGCTACTTCTGCCTCTTCAAGCCTGATCTATAAACAACCGCCTGCTCCTCTGAATCACCCTCTTCTGATTCAAACTCCTGGTCAAAAACGTCGAATATATTGTTTTTAGGTCTCATACTTACTCGCATGCTCTGGTGGCCCAGAGTGAAAGTTAGACGTGTACAGACATTTTTGGCTTTTGCACTGGCAGGTAATTGCATTTTTTCGTTTGTTTGTTTTTAGCAAAAGGTGTTCAAATAGCGTGTACAAACAGGGCAACATGGAGAGAGTAATTCCAATCTAGTTAATAGATGGCATTGTCCCAAAGCCTTCCTAGAGGGTCCCGGCCCCTATTACCTGCCTCCTACACAGCACTCCCTCCCATGGGACCTACCATATCTGTCTCAAGTGACATTCCAAGGTTTGTTTCTTTGGTGAAGTGAGTGCCAAGAGGTAGGACTACTTCACTGGTAGGCCACATAGTGTAAAAAAGATACAGACAGCCCAGCTGGTGTGGCTCATTCGTTAAAATCCACCTATGAACCAGGAGGTCATGGTTCGATTCCAAGTAAGGGCTTATGCCTGGGTTGCAGGCTTGATCCCCAGTGTGGGGCATGCAGAAGGTAGCCAATCAATGATTCTCTCTCATCATTAATGTTTCTATCTCTCCCTCTCCCTTCCTGTCTGAAGTCAATAATAAAATATTTTTAAAACAAGAACATGCATACTGATTAAGACAATGCATGAATTTGAGAGTCTCCCCATCTCAGACAATCATAGCTTGTTGATCAGTTTCAATGGTGATACTCACACTTATTTTACTGTTTCAAACGATTCGGTATATGTAAAGTAAACATCCAATACCTGAAACTTAATTTAATTGAACTAGAAATATTGCTATTGTGACCTGCAAGGTTTATTTTGAATTCTGAGGTTTGGTTTATGTAATGTATTTATGATAAATTCCTTTTCTACTTAAACAAAATTGGCTTCTGTGTTTATTTGCGATGAAGCTACCCAGGCTAGATGTACCTGCCTGCTCCACCCTCCTTTTACTGTTGCACACTCAACTATTTTTGAAGATGGCTTAATCATATCTTTCCATGAAACCCCTTCCTTTTCAGATATAATTATCAAGACCTTACACTTGTTAGCTTTGTGTCTTAGTCACACTTTTGTTACAGTAACTTCAACACTTCTTGGCACTCTATTTACATGTGTGTTTCCTCTCTGAACTCCTTGAGAGCAGAAACTCCTTCTGACCTATTCTGATATCCTTAACACCTAGCTTAGGTTTCGGCTCAGTGGAAGTCAATACATGTTTGCTGAATTAATGTGAGGCTCGGAATGCCAGTGTCAGGGGTGGGGAACATCTGGCCTGTGGGCCCTATAAGGCCTGCAAAATCATTTGGCCTGGCCCTGCCAAGGCGTCAGCGGGGAATTAATTAAATGTTTGATCAAATACAGCAGGCTAATTTTTAAGTTGATAATTCGATATGGCCTGAGAATGATGTTATAAATAGCCAAATGGCCCTTGGCAGAAAAGAGGTTCTCCACTCCCGGCCTATGTCATGTTGCCCAGTGTGGCGCTTGGCACCTAAGTAATCTCAAGGACTGTCTTCAGAAGTAAATGGGAAAACTTTCTGCTTAGCTGAGCTGATATTTTCCTCAACTTTTTGCATAGAATCTGCATAGGTATTTCCTTTATCTAATTGGCTATAATATCTGCTTACCTATCGTGTCTTCATAAAATCATATATTTCTTGAAAACAGAGAATACATTTTAAGCCCTGGCTCCACCCTGAAACACAGAACACATCATGTGGGGTTGCTATAAATGTTAATTGAATCAAATTTGATAACTGTCAGAGTTGGAACATTATGTATATTCTATCTTAGGGAATTAAACACTTATCACAGAAGAAATTAAAACCTCTCCACTGTGATCCTACAGTTCCTGTTTCATGTTGTAAATATAAGATTTGGCATTACAAAGTATCACATTTCCACAAAGGTTTTTTTTTTTTTAATCTAATGCAAATGCCTTTATCATTATTCTGATGCTAAATATACCTTTAAAATGAACATCTGCAAGAAAACACCAAGCTAAGAAAGAGAAATAGATATCTATAGCTTTTGGCAAATGTGTGCAACCTAATTTTAAACAAACATTTAAAGCAATTGAGTTGTGAAATTTTGTTATTTTTCTTCCCAAGTCCACGTTCTAGAAAATAGTTACCAATGAAAAGAAAAACACTTTTCCAATAATATGGAAATAGTAGAACATATTTTTATACATCCTAAGAATTTTTCAACAAAGAAGAGCTAAAGAGAAATCATTTGCACAATACCAATTTTTTAAAATTGCTTTAGCTCCCCTTGTTAGTACATGCAGGGAAGACTACAGACATGTAATCTATTCATACCTCAAAGGTGGATACTTGTGTTTCACCAACAAGCAGTTTCTTTAGAATTGATCCAAAATCATTGAATATACATCATATTTGATGTGTCCATTGTTCCCTTGAAATACAAATTAGAAAATAGAATAATTCTCTGACTTTAGTTCAACCCCGCTGTTATTGGGTGACATTTCAAATTATGTATTTGTCATTCTTTTTCTTGCCTTTTGTATCACAAGTAGATTGGAAAAAAAAAGAAAAGAGAATATATTTTAAAGCTTAGGTATTTCCTTTGAGAGGATTTTCATAATATATGTCATTGCATTTTAATTTGTAGTAATAGCAGTTATGAATAAACCTTTACAAATTCATAGAACATGCATTTTCAATTCTGACTCAATCTCTTTCTCTCTCTCTTTATCCCTCCCCCTTTTCTCCTCCCAATAGAGTCCTTTTCCAGGTTGTCAAAAGATGGATGGTCTCCAGGGCTAGTTTGTCATAAAAGGTAAAATCAAACCAACGGGGGGAAAAAAATACAATGAGCTTGTACACTGAGCCAAGCCATGCAAGAGTCAGTGGCTGTCTCTCCCAAGTAATCTGACAGACTTCATTTGTCTCCTTGCTGAGCGAGCCACCGTGTCACATATCTTGACTTCCCACCATGCCCCTGCCTTGCTTCTCCCACCTCTGCCCCAGGTGCTGCCTGCTGAGGGCACCACGGAGGCCAGAGAACATCTAGAGAATTTCCCAAATGAATCTGACTTTTAGGAGCATCTAGAAAGGAATGCTTCTCTGTTCACCTCTCTGCCATAGAACTGTCACTTTCTTGGAAAGTTAAATTTGTCACACGAGGAAAGAAAATTTCACCACCGTCTGTTTAAATAAGTTAGGAAGGGGAATCTTCTCCCCGATGCTTTATCCACAGCAAGCAATTGTATCAATCATTTTATTCTCTGAAATAACAATTTATTATCCATGCAGGAGGCCTCAGATTCAATCTGCACCGTGTTCTGAGTGTCGCATCGGATACTGAGACCTGTCATCGGTCTTTATCAGGGTAATCACTCTGCCCTCATCATCAGTTTTTAATAATAAAACTATTTATTACCTCCCTAATTATTTATGACAAGAAGTCTGCTGTTGGCATCATGAATAAATATTGATAAAGTGCTTGGTTAATAAACTGATACTGTTTAAGTGGCTTGGAGAATGTGGAAATGAGAGTGGCATTATTACCCAGAGTTATTACAAAGAATTGTGAAATGTTTATCTGCTGTTGAAAAAAATGATATTTGCCCAACAGGAATGCCATGAAAAGAAAGTGAGAAATCTAATTTGTGAAAGTACAAAGATTCATCATGACAGACTGAAGAACAAATATTGAACCATAAAACATATATATCAGGCATCTTACCTAGATGCCAAATTAAACTAAATGAATTGGACTCAGTTTGAGGCATTGCTAATATACACATATATAGATATTTTAAGTGAAAATCAGAGATTTGGAAACTATGTTAAAAACATTTTTTAAGTTGAGATTAACTCCCCAGAGCCACAGATTTTTTTTTAATGCCTTTTATGACAGGCTGGAAACATGAATTTCAAATGTGTGTCTGAAATAGTATTAAATCTCATCCTCAGATGAGCTCATAGGAACATGGGCATAATCTTCCCTTCCAGAGACTATTTCCCTTGGGCCCCTCTTCTGGAAATCACAGAGGACTCAAAGCATGACTGACAGTTGCCTGGTTAGTTGTGTTAGATAATAGGATATTCAACTTAAAAGTTAGAATGCTCCCCCCCCCCCCCGCCCGAAGTGGTTGTGTATCAATCTATGAATTGGGAGGTCACGGTTCGATTCCCGGTCAGGGCACATGCCCAGGTTGCAGGCTCGATCCCCAGTGTGGGGTGTGCAGGAGGCAGGTGATTGATGATTCTTTCTCATCATTGATCTTTCCATCTCTCTCTCCATCTCCCTTCTTCTCTGAAATCAATTTTAAAAAAAGAATATATATATATATATTTTCACCCAACTTCCCCACTATTCTTTTATATATATATATATATATATATATATATATATATATATATATATATATATATAAAAGAATAGTGGGGAAGTTGGGTGAAAAGATCAGTGGAAGCCCTGTAGGCAGAAGTAACCACACTAAACAGGACAGTGTGATCATTTTGAGAAATGTGAAGATCACCCATTATTACTAGGGAATTGAGCACAGAGGAGAGTGGTGTGGAAGATGAGGGTCTGCCAGATTCTGGAGGGTCCAGTGAAAATGTTTTAGGGACACAGACCATTATTCAAAGCATTAATAATAGATTTTAAGTCAGAGATTTGGAAGATCACTGGGTGAAGCAGCAAAGATGAAAACAACAGATGATGAGACGGCTGCTCTATGAAAAACTGTCGTCGTCATTTTCATATGTCATAGGCGTTTGGAAAATGCTATCAGCCAAGCCGTTTGAAGTAGTCAACAACCCATCCGATATCATAGTGCCTGACACAGAGTGAATATTAGCTTTGCGCTGACTGATGCCAATCTGATGATGACCACATTGGCCCTGCCAACTCCTTGTGGTTCCCTCCATACACCCCTCGTGAGGCCCATGCTGTGGCTCTGTGATTGACTAGAGCTTGTGAGGAGTGGGGTTGAGGCTGGAGCTTGGTTCTGTCAAAGTCAGAGCTCCCATTTTTTGTTGTTAATCCTCAACTGAGGATATTTTTCCATTGATGTTTTATAGAGAGAGTGAAAGAGAGGGGGAGACACACACAGAGAGAAATATCGATGTGAGAGACATGCGCCCCCACTGGGTCCGGGGATACAATCTTCAACCAAGGTACATGCCTTGACCAGAATTGAAACCAAGACCCTTCAGTCCACAGGCAAATGCTCTATCCAGTGAGACAAACCAGCTATGACCAGAGCTCCCATTTTGATAAGAACGCTCAATTATGTAGACTGAATGCAATCATTTAAGACACTTTAAAACAATCAGAGATTCATCCACCTGTATAGAAACCATAGTATTCTGCATTGTTTCTCGGACTTTTTTTGCATGGTTTACCGATGTTTCTGTGTTTGTTTATTTGTTTAAGTTGGTTGTTTCTTTCTAGTGAGGATTTCCTGCTTCTCTATCTCCATCGCCCTCAAAATTCTGACTTCAGAGATGTGGGGATGGCTTAGTATCTGTGTTAGAATAAAACTTTCCAGATGACTGTGGTCCACATGTAGTTTTGCCAGCCTCACCCACTATACATTGAGCATTTAATTAAATTGAAACAACATGAGGGAAGATATCTTAGTGGTTTGTTCAGCCAGCATGGATTAGGCATCTGTTCTCTTGCTCTCTGTAGCCACGACAGAGGGTGGGAGGAACCAGAAATTATTTACATGTGAAAAACGGAAGAAAGCTGAATGCAAAACCCCAAAGAAGATATGCCTTTGAAAGCGGACAAAGGAGGAGGAAAAGTCAGAGATGGGAGGAGAATGAATACTGTCAAATACTTCATCATAATTATGGTGTTTTAATCATTTCTAATTCCTGCTTTTATCCCTATTCGACCAAAATGTTCATAAACATTGTGAAATGGGACCTAATTTACATATTGTGCCAATTATCTGTATTTATGGATAACCACTCGGGGAGGTTTTCCCCCATTACCCTAAATAATTGAGAACTGGCTATAGAAGCAGTTTCCCTTCCCTGCTGAATAAATGTGCGGTATTTATATCATCCATTACCAGGTGGCAGACGTAATGTTCAGTGATGTGTGTTACTTATCTGAAACTTGAAACTCCTTTCAAGGTTCAATCGCACCAGTTAATAGAAGATAATCTGTATGGAGCATAAATTTCAAGGAGATGTCTACAATATATCTCTCGTGAGCCTCCCGTTTGCCAAGATAGCTCTTGCTCGGGTTGACTTTATTAGTAGTAACCATTTGCACTAGAATGCCCATGACAATGATAAAGCTTTTACATTATATGAATTATATTGGACATATTCTATTCTTTCACATTCATTTGTTTACTAACAGAGCTTAAGATAGAAAGCTTTCAAATCATTTGGCAAAATATAATTAAGAATCACTCAGACATGTAATTTAATCAGAAGAAGAGAATACATAAAGGTTATAAATGACTTCACAAATGACTTTAGAATTCTTATTCATACTGATTCTTTTGTGATGGAGATTAGGGAAGTGAGTTCGATGGATTTGAAATGTTTGGGTTCCATAGTATTTTAATTAATTGAAACAAAATCCACGTGGCTAACCTAAGTTTACATAGAAAACAATTATAATTTAATCCCTTTAATGCCCAAGCCTCTAAATCGTGTCTTAGTATTTTGAACATAAGAAGGTTTCACACTGAGATATAATAACATTAGTGGATATGGAATGTCACTGGTGGGACTATGTTTTAATATTGTCTTTCCTTCCCCAAATCTCCTTTTAAATGGCTCTTCTATTATGTAGAGTTTTAGATTATGGACATTCTTGTTTATTTCTTTGTCATTCTTCCAAAGCACATGAAACCACAGATCATTTTATATGAGTTCTAATTCTGCTTTTCAGAACAAAGCAAATCATATTCCTGTTTATTTCCCCTTATAATAGAAAATTACTTTTAAGATCCAATTCTTATTTGTTAAGTCAATCAAATTTTGTCACTAAAGCAGAAAAAAATAAGCAAATCGTTCAAATTTGAATTGGAAACTTGAAATATGTAATCCGAGGAGAAACACTATCTTGAGAAACCAAACCTGAGGTGATAGGCTGAGTAGAGTTGTAATGAGAAAACATTCAGCAAACATTTCAGAATCCATCCGCTCAGACTCAGTCAAACATAGCCCCACCATCTGTAGACACAGGTTAGGGACACAATCCAGTGTGACAAAGGGAATCATCTAGACACTCCAATACTCAATATGACCCATATCTTTGGTTGAAGTGATTCTGCAATAATTCTCTTGTAAATCACTGTGGTTTGAAGGAGGTTTGGGTCTCTTTCATGAGGTATGTCTCTCCTTATTTTACTGGTGCTCAAGTATTTGTTTATCTCTGTCTACTAGATATATGGTGGCTTAATGAAAAGAACATTTTCTTTGGACACCAACAGTCTTGAGTTTGAGCTAAGCTCTAATACCTACCAGTCATGAGATCTTAGTAAATGGATTTTTTAAAACTACACTGGGCCTTTGTTCATCACTTGTAAATTCTAGAAACAAATGGTAGCTCAGTTGGTTAGAATGTCTTCCTGATACACATAGATTTAAGGTTTGATCCCCAGTCAGGGCACATACAAGAAGCAACCAATGAATTCATAAATAGGTGGGAAAACAAATCTCTCTCTCATCTATCAGTAAAAAATAAATTAAATAAAAATGGCTCATTGTAACTTTATTAGTCAAATTAGTCAGGCCTTCACCTTATCTTGTCTTCTATTTGCTTGACAGTTTACAGGTAGAAGGAGAAAGTGCTGAACATGTAAAAAATAGCCCCTTGCTCTCCCACAAAAGTCTTGACTCATTGCTACCTAGAGTAACTAAAGGGATTTAGTTATAAAATTTCATTTAGAAGAATGTCATTTTGAAAACAGGTACAATTAATGCTGGAATATAAACATAATCTTTGTTCTCTGTAAAGAGAATGTTACTTAGTAGTCAGTCTTTCGTTGCATCTTTTTTTTTTTTCTCACTGTTAACTGACATTTCCAGCTTCTATAAAACTCTTCACATTTCTTTCAATTAATTTGTTGGGATTCTATTGGGTGGGAAATCAAATTAACAAGCTTGATAAGACTTACAGGTTGGATACTATCAAAGTTAGAATGTCATTGCCAAAGAAGAACCATGTGAATTGCTTCTGTTGTCAGACACAGTAAGATGGAAAGAGGGATAGGCTGTTTCTTACACTACATTTGCATCTACATTTGACACTTGGATTGTTTCCTTAAAAAGTATTCTTGAAGCACACCTTTTCCCTACTTTTCCAGACACTTTTTTTTTTCAAATAAATATTTCCTGGAGAAACAAGACAAATATATTAACGTAGCTTAACATGAAGGCAGTATAACATATGGTTGAAAAGTACTGACTTGAAGTTCAGACTAATGTGGATTCAAATTGTTCCTTTGCTCAAAAGCAGGTACCTTGTCGAATCTACTCTAAGCAACAGTCCTCCTTTCTATTAAGTGAGAATAAGTAAGACCTACTTCAGGAAATTGTTGTAAGAAATAATGAAACATTTTAAAAATGTGACTTAGAGAATAACTGGTAGATCTTAAGCATTCAATAAATCGTAATCATAATGATAATCATTAAACCATTCATGTAAAAAGCATTATTTAAGCACATATCTTGTCAGGCTTTGTTACACACAAGAGAAATGTAAAGATTCGAACCTCAGTTTCTAGAGAAATAGACACGTTTATAAGCAAAGTTGAAATTTGTTCTACATCTCTTATCTTTTTCCCCCTATAATTTGGACTCAGCTTTCTCTGCTTTGCTAAGTTACTCGTATCCCATCTGATTTCCATTTTCCCAAAATGTGCCATTTTGCTGTTTTTCCCCCCTCTGATATTTTATTTGCCTTTTGGGGTTCACATCTGTTTAGAGGATAAGAATGTGTTTTTCAACTGGCCTTGTTTAAGTGCAAGGCTAATAAGTGAGTTTAAAGAAAACTCAAAAATCGATTGAAAAAAAAAAAAAGACCAGAGTTGCCTCTCTGCCTGGCTGCATCTGGGAGCATTTTTGTACATCAGACACCTCTGTGTGAGTCTTGCAGGGTGAATTGCGGTTACACAGACTGAAAAAAAAAGGGTAAGAAGCAGAGGCATTTCATAGTTACTCGGGGAATGGGCTTCATCAGGAGAAAGCACTGCAGGCATGGCGTTCGCATGGGAGGGTCTGGAGAAACTCAGGAGTTCAGACATTGTTCTCTACGCCCGTGGAAACCAGAAAAGTTGGGGTGATAACAGTCGAATTTACACTTCAAATAATAATTCTGAAAATAGTGTGAAGAAGAAATCACTGAGAGAGAAAATGCAGGTGTAGAGGGTAGGTAAGAGGCTGTTGAAAGAGACCAGACCAGGCATGAAGAGGGTTCCCGTGCACAGTCTATCTGGTGAGCATTACACATTTCATTTTTGGTGAACTAATTTTGTAACCCTGGGGCCTTTAGAGTAATGCATTTCTCTGTCAGACTTAATTCCTCTCTCCTGGTTTTTTATTTCTCCTCCTTCCCCATTCCCTTCCTCAAACCATCTCTATAAATCCTCGCCAGGGAAGTAAGAGGATGCGGATGCTAATTTATCTTGGCCTTGTGCTCATCCATGTTGTATCATAGTGTTAAACAAATTTTTCAGCTCTTATTACCACGAGCATGAGGTGTTATGCGTAGACCTTACACATTAGCTTCTTCTTCTATTCCACCCAAAACACTTCTCTCTGAAACTGGCATTTCATTACGGATCCATCCCTGTCCAGAATTCCAGATGGTACACACAGCTTTTTATCTCCTATTGGAAAATGGCATCCTTGGGACAAGTTTACGCCTACATAAAATTTCATTGGCAAATTATTTGACACTAAGATAACTGATTAAATTAATTGAGCTTTTAATCTACATTGTTTTATGCAAAACAGTCTGTTTAATCTCTTTTAAAATCTGGATAGTTAAAAGTAAAGCATTTTTTTTTTTGCTTTTTCCTCATAAAAACCATTAATTTCTCAAACATAACTAATTAGCCAATAAGGTACCATAAGAGATGAATGCCGGTTTTACAAAAGTTTAAACTCTTGTAGGTTGAAATTACTTTGGCATTTATTTTCAATAAGCCGCACACTTTGGAACTTTGGCCAATAGTATAATGTTTATGGTGCATATATTTTTAAGATTTCATAAAATAATGTGGGGCTTACCAGAGGCACTTATTTGTAAATCAAAACTCAATCATATTTGAGTTCATATAAACTCAAAAAGCAGGGATTTGATTAGTTGCTGGGCCTCATGAGGTGGATCTATGTTCCCAGAACAATTTTTTTAAGTGCGAATAATTCATAATGGGTGATTCAGACATCTGGTAGACCTTAGCCCAGATTTTGTAAAAAGAAAATCTTCCCAACATCTGTGACCTTTCTAATTATGTCAAAGCAATAGAAAAATAGTAGATGAAAATGAACGCCTCCCAGGAATTGAGGTCATTAGGGAAAACATTTTAAGGTGCTTGTAATTTTTTTTTTAGTTAAAAGTATTTAATTGCTTTCAAAACAGTTGTTGTATGGGTATGTGGCCTTTGCTAAGAGGACATATTCCTGGAAAGATGGTTTTGTGAAGTAATGCTCTAAGGAAAAATAACAGCTGTGCTTGAATCTAACATGTCCCTTATCTATCAAGTGCTAATTTTTTAATAGCACACTCTAGATGGATGAGGGTGAAAGTAAAATTTATAAGTGAAAGTTGATGCATGGTCAGATCTCTCAGTTCACACAGGAAGTGTTCAAACATAATGTGACTTTCATAAATTGAGAGATATGAATGAGTGATGAACGTGAGAGACTAAAATTCTGCTTTGATGACTGGCGTAAGTTTGAGAAGCTTGGGTCTAAGTCATGGGCCACTGGGGAAGTGAGAAAGCATGCATCAAATGGCTGTAGGGAAACTATCACTGCTACAGTGTTTTAAGTAATGGAATGGATTTAGCTTGGCCGAGGAAAGGTTACACATTGGCGGTCATTCAATCAAGTAAATTTGAGGCCTGGTAGGTAGTATCTACATAGCTGATGTGATCCAATCATGTGGCAGCAATGGTTTGGGTGTTAGCACACTTTTAGGTCTTTTACAATTACATCTCTGAGTTAGATGTTTCCATGTGTGTGTTTCTCTTTTCTGACTAAAGCTATGGTTTCAACTAGAGAGGTTATGTGGTCTTACCATGTGATGACCTGGTAATTATTTTTCAATAATATGTCTTGATATTTGCTAAGAGGGACATATTTATGCTTGCTTTTGTTCAACCTCTTAAACTGGATTTATTACTTCTGATAATGTACTGCTAGCAAGAGTATGATTTTATGCCTTAAAATATATTTTGTTTTATGAATAGGTTTACTATAGGAATCCCCTAAAATGAATGGGTAGCAAAATTGATGCTATATAATTGTAAACTTAAGTACTCTTTGTTGGCAAGTTAATGAAGTAAAATAAAAAAATTATGTAGTTTATATTACAAAGATTAATGTCACTGACGACAATCTATATAAGTCCTATGTAAGATATTAATATAAACTATGTAGTTTCTTTCTTTGTTTGTTTGTTTAAGGAATGCCATCTTTAATGACCTGGAGAAATTTAATTGTCCCTGGTGATCAAGTTGCTATAGTCTGCTACACTTTAATATACTTTTATTTACTTCAGAAAGGAAGGGAGAGGAAGAGAGAGATAGAAACATCAATGATGAATCATTGATAGGCTGCCTCCTGCACGCCCCCTACTGGGGATCCAGCCTGTATCCCGGGCATGTGCCCTGACTGGGAATGGAACCATGACCTCCTGGTTCATAGGTCAATGCTCAACCACTGATCCTCACCAACTGGGCTAGTCTGCTATGCTTTAAGCATGAGAGTCTTTATTAGTATGTGGGCTTTTCTGGAATGGCACTGATAAATGCTCAATTACATTAGTCAATTTGTTAATAGAACTCACAATTGAAATTCTGTAACTTTGGAATTTAGTCAAGGTTGGAAGGGCCATAAACACATCTAGCCAGCATTATTCCTATGTTTTTGTCACAAATGCTATTTTCTGAGACTATTAATAGGTGTTACCATAAAGAAACATAGGGCAGTATGTGATCAAATAAATTAGGGATATTTAACCAAGGTTAAATATTTCCTTACTATAAAATCTCTTAGTGCATATACACCGATAAGGTTTGAAGTGAAGATTTGAGTGAGTACATAGTATTCAGTGATAGGTAAATTTACTACCTCTCTCTTTCCTTTCTCTCATCCATTTTTACTTTCCCAAGATATTTCATGGGATCAGCATTTTCTGCAATGTGCCTAGGTAAATAAAGACTCATTTCATCCAACCCCCTTTTACAGATAAGGAAACACTTCATATCTGTTAAGGAATGACTTTGTGAGAGGATGGAAAGGACTAGTTGTGTGGAAAGAACTAAAAGGTGAAAGAAAAAAACAACCACCATATATTCTTACATAGAACATAAGACCTGAGACATAAAGATCATACTGTAATCAATCAATCAGTCAATCAACTCACAGCCTTGTTTGTTATGGTTGGGGGACAAAATAAGAACATGCCATGTTGATGCCTGATACACATACCAAATTCAGGAGAGTAAGATAAGAAACAGACTGACTTGGCAGAGTCAAGAGTTTGAGGCTAGACTGAGATGCATAAATGAACAGGAGACTAGACATGACCAAAATTTGAGAGGACAGAATATAATGATCTCCAACACCACTTGTATAGCAAAAATATTTTTAAAAATTCAAGATTTAACATAAAAACTCCCTCTTTAGGTTCTGTTTACTATAAAAAATAACTTTCCTTACTTCATTATCGGACAGACTGTTCTCGAGTTAGAGAGAGGGAGACAAAGGTTTTTAGGAGGAACACATGCTAAAGTAAAGGGACCCATAACCTCTGGAGTGAAGAGGACTTCAATGTTAGATAAGACTGTGTCTCTCTCTAAATCCCTTCTTGGGAGTGGATCGGGGACTGTCTACTCCAACAGGAGGAGGCTTCCCTCTCTAGTTTCTACCAATTTAACCACACTGGCCATTTTTAAATTTTCTTTTTCCTTCTTTCTCTTTCTTTTTTCTTTATTCTATTCCTTCCTTCTTCCCTTCCCACCTGACTACCTTCCTTTTAAATAGATATTGAAGTCACTGCCCTATCCTCTCATGTGTGTGTGAATTTTATCTGTCCATTCATTTTACGTTTGTTCACTTGTCCTGATGCTTATTGGCATAGAAACTAATTCTGAATTTCCATGCAAATGTGAACAAATGCTTAGAGCAAAAGAGAAAGTCCAAATGATTGCAAATTTCGAAAGCTTCCTGATTTTTACGTAGCAAACTTCGGAAGTCTGATAGACTTTCCAGATGTAAAGGAATCTATCACATTCTCACAGCCAAGTGCACTTGTGATGTGTGTTCTTATCTATTCTGTTTTCAAAACTCTGTCCAAATACAACAGTAAAACAATACAAACCAATACAAAACAATACAATAAATAACATTACAAAGCCTTCCAGGGTCTTTCTTTTATCAACGGCGAAGTTAGAAACAATATATGTCTTCTCTGTTCTTCTTAACCTTTTTACAAAATTTCATTCTCTCTAACACACATATTTCTTTTGCAGTCATGGGCCTGAGTATAATATGTAGCAAAGTCTGGAGAAAGAAGCCTAGTTAAGTCAATAACTTAAAAGGACTTTCTATTATCTACTCTCTCATTTCGTGCATCTGATTCTGTGGTCAGCAACTCATTCAACACATTAAAAAAAGAAAAAGAAAAGTTGACTCATTTATTTAGTCAACATGAGTAAATTAAGCAAATTTATGTGCTAGACATTGATGTCACTCCTATTTTCACAGACCACTTTCTAGAGTGGGGAAGAGAACAGGAAAAGAGATAAATGAATACTGTTATTTCACATATTGATGAGTAACACTAGAGGGGCATTGGTATAAAGAGGATGATCAGGATACAGTGGGGGTTCCAGGAATGCCTTAGTTTGGGCGCCTTATTAAGAGGGTGATTGTCACCTAAAAGGCAGAATGAACTAGCCATAAGCATCCTAGGCAGAGAAAGCACAAGTGTAAAGGCCCTAAGCCAGGAATCAATGTCTGTGTTGGAAAGAGGAAGTCAAATGAGCATGGGCCAAACCAGGCAGGTGCTCGTGAGATATTCTAAGCAGCTAATCTAATTCTCCCAAGAGGTCTTTAGGATGTCGAGGAACATAATATCACTTATGTTTTTAAAAAGACTTTGCTCCATTTCAGATACATATCTCATAATTTTCTGAAATATACTTAAGTCTGGGATACATAAAAAAAAGAGTATTTAAGAATAAAAATGCATATTCTAGAGGAAAAGCTGTATATATATGTTAGTCCTTTGTGGTGGGGATATATATATATACACATTTAATTTTTTGAAATGTAGTGTGCATAAATTATTCACATTTTAATATCACTGAAATTCAAATGTGTTAAAATTGATGGTATGTCAAAGTCAAATTTGCAGCATATTCTTTCTTAGGGGTAAGTAAAAAACACTGATTTTACAACCGATATTCATTTTATATTGTATGGATTTGGGGGAACAAGTGTGTATGTTAATATTTACTCAATGTTTAATATGTCATTCTAGGCACAAAATACTTTACATGTGTTGACTCTTTTTGGAGAGGAGTGAATTCTTTTGGGGGAATATTTCTCCTTCCTATGTCTCAAATGGTATGTGTGGCAAGATCCAGGGCACCAGACTGCCAGTAAAAAAAACTGGGACAGTCACAAAAAACTGGGATGACTGGTCACTCTCTCCATTCTTTTATGCCATAACTGATCCTGAAACGAGAAAACAAACCAGATTGATTCAGCAACAGTCCTCTTTGGAATTTTTATTAGTTCCATCAAAAAATGCATGCTTTCTTTTTACACTGATAGGTGGCAGCGAGGTCACTGTGTTTAGAGTAGTATCTGACCACAATTCCAGAAACCAAGTAAGACCTTGGTTAGAACAAAAAAAAAAACAATAGAAAAGCAGAAGAGCTAGTTGTCTGATGAAAAAAATCTAGATGGTATCATGTGCATTGCTGGATGAAGGTAAATCTATAGACATTCATATGTGTGCATATATATATGTATATACACACACACACACACACACACACACACACATCTATCTATCTATATATAAAGAAGTAAATGCAAATTAGCTGGGACACTGTAATAGTCATGACCGGCTCAGGAGGAGGTTGCGCGCACAGATGGGCGGGAGCGGACTGCTTGCGCTGTGAGGCAAGCCATGGGTGGCGCAGCCCCGGGAGCTGAGAGGCAGGGGGCGTGCCCAGGCCGTCGCCACCTGGCCCCAGCAGGCCCGCCTCTGTGTGTGAGCTGCAGAGGAAACACCTTTTCTGACTAAGCTCCCAGTATGCCACTCGCAGCGTTCTTGATAACTTGGGTAATAAGAATCCAAGAAGGTGATCTAGGGTTTTTCCACCTCAATCCTGGAGGGAAAAACAAAGGTCCACTGCTGGAGGGGCTAAGAAATGTCATATCCTGCCCTAGCTGGTTTGGCTCAGTGGATAGAGCCTTGGCCTATGGACCAGAGGGTCCAGATTTGATTCTGATAAAGGGCATGTACCTAGGTTGCAGGCTCCTCCCTGGCCGGGGCCCAGGTCAGGGCTCATGCAGAAGGCAACCAATCGAAGTGTCCCTCTCACACTGATGTTTCTCTCTGTCTTTCCCGCTCTCTTCCACGCTGCTGCGGCCAGCAGTGGCAGCAACAGCGGGATGATGGGTGTGGCGCCTTCTGCTGATCAGCCCGTAGAGGGAGGCCAGACTTCGGTTTAGGCTCGCTCCCTATAAGCCATCAGTAGGACATCCCCTGAGGGCTCCTGGACTGTGAGAGGGGGCATGCTGGGCTGAGGGACCGCCCCCACACCAGTGCACAAATTTCCAAATTTCGTGCACTGGGCCTCTAGTGTGTGTGTATGTATACACACACACACACACACACACACACACACACACACACATATATATATATATATATATATATATATATATATATATATATATATATATATTTGTCTCTTTAGACAATGAACTTCCTTCTTTCCTTACATTCTCTGAGTAAGGATATATTTAATAAATACATTTAATAAAACCGTGAGTCATGATTCCTCCTGATCATAATTATATCCACACATACACTATGTAGTACAATAAACTTATTTCTTCTTTCAACTTCACAACAATTAATGAAGAAAAAGCTGAACAGGAAAATTCCCAAGAGAAATAATCAGTGTGGTGGGAGAAGAGAGATTTTGCTATAAAGGGAATAGAGATGATATATATAGCTGTAAACATTTTCAAAAGGGTCTTGTTTTAACTATTTCAAAGTTAATGTTTTAAACATGGCATTTTAAGATGCTTTTGTTTGTTTGTTTTGCTTATTTCAGCATAATGAAATAACTAAGCTAAAGATTTTATCGTTGAGGAAGTAGCTTTTATAAAAAAGTGTTAGGCATGAGAGTTGTGAAAGTAAGTCCCTTATTATTTTCTTCTTTGCCAGTTCTTAAGATGACATAAAAGATACAACAAAAGGATTAGGCAAATATTTTTTTACTGTGTTCCCAACTAAAAATCTAGTGACACTTTAGCTACTCTAATATCTAACATTCTTATTAATTAAATTTCCTAATTTATTCAGATTTCCCTACTTTTTATCTATTGTCCCTTTTTTGTCCCAGGGTCTCATCCAAAATACCAATTGCATTTAGCCATTATGTCTCCGTGGGCTCTTCTGGGTGTGAGAATTTCTTAGACTTTCCTTGTTTTTGATGACCTTGACAGTTTGGGGAAGTATTACAAGTATTCCGTGCACTGTCCCTCCTTTGGGATTTGCCATAAGAATTCAATTCCTGGTCCCATCAGAGTGAGTGACTGTTATTATCACTTTTTCACAAAAGAAGTTTTGTTGGTAAAAACTCATGGGTCAGCTACATTAATCTCATAACAGGCAGACTTAGGTCCCTTGGTGATTTGACAAAGTTGGTGGCATTTGCTCAGAATGAGGTCAAAATATATTTCTTAGCCTCATGATTTTTTTTAAATTGAGATAGATTGGTCAATGTGCTCTAATATTATGTAATTAATGGATTAAGATAGTTAATTTATATGTGCGCTTATGTGTGTATATACATGTTTGAGAGAGATACAGAGAAAGATATCAATCATCATTCAAACAATATTGTCACATCCTCATTTTTCCCCCTAAACAAAAGGCCTCTGTTTCCTTTGAACTCAATCACTTTATTTTTCTGGATTGAAAGAAACCTAAAATAGCTGCCCTTTGGAAATTAGAAATTAAAGCTCATCACAGATGGTGGGCATCTCCTCTTATCTGGTCATCTGGCTGATTTTAAACAAATCACTATTTAATTCCTTTCTTCTGGAAAATTTCTAATCAAACCTTGGAAAATCAACTCCATTAAAAATCCCCCCCACCCCACCCTGGCCCGCTTCAAAAGGTATTAAAAGAGGAAGAGAAATTCATGACCTTGAAATGTGAGCAAAACATCATCCAATCACCACTGAAAGGAACAGAACCTCCGCATCCACAGAACAGGTGGCAAAACAATTACAGGTGTACAGCTGTTTTACACCATTAAGTTCTCCATGGAAAAGCCGGAGGTGATTGTTATGTTAAAAAAAAATGCTTTATCTCCACAGAATATATTTAATAAAATGTGAGGTATGTAAATTTGCCAGCCAGAGGTAGAAGCATTTTGAAATTTGACTGTAGTTTTGTTTATATTAAGAAATTACACTTATTAGCGTAAATTATCTAAATCATAAATTAGCATAATAGAAACATCTCTGTAATAAAAAGCTGCCATTCTAGTACCGCATAGCTTTATATCTATAAGACTTTATTAGCAATGAATATCAAGCAGGCCAGGAGATGTAATATATTGCCTAATGTGGTATTGTGGAATGGAAAACATACTCCATGAATATGCAAACTCTATTTCCATACATAAAAAAATAGCTCTATAAATATATGTCCAGCAACACCAACATGGTGGCTGTTATATTATTTTCTTAGCATACTTCATATTACAGATACCTATAATTATAATATATTCAAATGGAATCTTTGCTCTTCAGGAAATAAAAGAATAAATGAAGACACTGTACATTTGGGCCGACTATAGATATTGCATTAAGAAAGACATTATGGAAAAGGATGGATAGGAAGAATGGGAGAAAGGAAAACAAAAACAAAAACAGATGCTGGAGAAAGGATAGTAAAGAACTAAATGAAGAAAGGGAAACATTTCTGGATGTTTATGTCCTTGAGGCCTTAATACGACCCTTGTAGAGGTCATACTCCCATTGCAAAGATAAGGAGCAGCGACCCAGATGAGTGGGACCCCACTGGTGGTCACCCAGGAAGTCTGAGTTTGAATCTAGTCCTTCTGATCATGAGCTGCCTGCTCATTTCTTAAATCAGAGTGTTTTTTTTGAGAAAAAATGGGAGAGAGGAGGGAGGTTTCCTGCTTCCATGTATTATAAGAATTCTATACTAGGAGCCCAGCACATGCTTCAAAATTGTGTGGCGCTGCCCACCCTCAAGTTGCTGGTCCGGCCCTGCCTTGCTCCCCGGGTCCTGCAGCAGCTGAGGCCACTGCCAGTCCGGCCCTGCCTCCTTCTCCAGCCTTTGAAGTAGCCTCGGCCACTGCTGATCAGGCCCTCCCCCAGTGTAGGCATGCGGAGGCCCCTGCCGCCCTGCCCCCGACGCTGCGCACACAACCTCCTCCTGTCCTGTCAACCCGTTACAGCATCCAGGTTAATTAGCATATTTCTCTATTTTATATATATATAGTATACCTTTGTGTTTGAAAAAAAATGTTTTGTAATGACTGCACTAATTTGGCCATACCTCTTACTCTCTGTGAGTTTGTTGTCTCATCAGTATAGCAAAACCAAACCACCCAGAATACCAAAAACTGCCTTAGGTATTTCAATAAGGGTGAAATGGAATATTTGTGTAGCACAGAGATGTCATTGAGGAAACTTGTTGCGAAGATTGAAGGAGGTGGTACTTGACCCAGGTCCTGAAACATGGTTAGAGATAGGAGGGGAGAGGGAAAGAATTAACTAGTAGTATTCTGACGCCAATTCCACTATGTGGGCTTTTCCACTCACTAAGCAATTCTCCAGCCAGCGGGGTGTCCTAAAATTCAACTCAATTCTGACACTATCTACTTAGGAGTTATCATCAGATCCCACAGATTAAGGGCTCAGTCCAACAAGACTGCCTGCACCTACTTCAGATGCCAATCGCAAGTCCAGATTGTCACCTGTGCTTCAGCTATAAATCAGAGGTTCCCAAAACCCCCTGCTTGAGTTCAATTAACTTGCCAGAAGAGCTCACAGAATTCAGGAAAGCTTTTACTCTGTAGATTACAGGTTTTGTGTAAAAGAATACAACTCAGGAACAGCCAGATGGGAAACACGCGTAGAGCAAGGTGCATGGGAAGAGGTGCTTAGGACTCGCATGCCTACTCCAAGTTCAGCACTTTCCACACATTCACCAACCCCAAAGCTTTCTGAACCCCATCCTCTTGGGCTTTTATGGAGGCTTCCTTACATGGGCAGGGTTGATTAAATGATTGGACATTGGTGACTGAACTCAATCTCCAGCCCATCTCTCCTCCCAGGAGGCTGCGGGTAGGATTGGAAGTTCCATCTCTCCCCTGGCAACCAGCCCCCATCATTAGGTAATTTCTAAAGGTCATCTCATTAACATAACAAAATATATCTTTCTCACTCTCAGCACAGGAAATGTCAAAGGTTTTAGGAGCTTTGTGCCAGAAATAGGAACTGAAGACCAAGTATATATTTATTATTTGGAATCACAATATCACTGCTGATAAAGGAGAAGGTTTCTGATTCTAGGAACTCGGGTTTTCTTACCAAATAATACTTATTGCAAGTTTCATTAGGAAAGAGACTTCTCTTAGAATGAGGGAATAGAAGTAGAAAGAAGAAGTATTTTGTTTGTGCAGAATTCCATAGACTGTTGGCTGTGTCCCCATCAAAATCCATATATTAAAGCCTAATCCCCAATGTGACAGTTTTAGGGTTTTAGGAAGTAGGCCTTTGAGAGGTGATTAGGTCATGAGGGTGAAGTCCTCATGAATGGAGTTAGTGCCCTTATGAAAGAGTCCCAAGATAGTTCTCTGGGCCCTTATACCATGTGAGGATTCAGACAGAAGATGGCTTTTATAAGCGAGGAACCAGTATTACAATATGTGATTAAGAGATGGGTAAAGGGGTGGTATTGCAAGATGCGCCAGACACTGCACCTGCCACGGCCTGGATCTTGGACTTCCCAGCCTCCAGAGCTGGAGAAATAAATGCCCCATAGTCTATTGTACTCTGGTACTGCAGCCTTAATGGACTAAGCCATATTACTGAAGGAGGGTAAGGGAGTAATGACAACATTGTCTATGCATGGAGTGATATTTGGAACAGACCATTCAGTCTCATCCACTCTTTAAAAAAATACCTGAGGAAGGGGGCTTACTACCTTACAACTACGCCATTCAGAATTGTTCTAAGATGATCATTCTAAGGCAACTTGATTTAATAAGTACTGTGTGTTGAAAGGCTTCCTTTTATGAAGTCAGAGTTGGTCAAAGGCCCCTACTCTACCTGGGAGGTCTGCAAACCATTGGACAACAATCACTTGATCCAAGGTCAATCTCCAGTTTCCATCCTAGCATGGTGATGCCCCTCCCTGATTCCTCCCCTATTCTGGACACACTTCCCTGTTGATGGAATACGGGTGTTAATAGCACAGCACTGACACTGGGATTAAATTGTCTGGATACAGGTCTGTTGTAGTAAAATATAGAAATGTTTAAAAATGCCAAAAAATGGCCTGAAACTTTAAGTTTAAAACTTAAACTTAACTGTCCTGAAACTTAAAGTGTGATATTAAGGACACACTCCCCACTGCCCTGAAGCATGTGTATTCCATTGACAAGGATTTGAACTCAGACTGCTGATTTAGAGTGACTTGCCCAGATAACCATATGTCTGATGACGGTTACTCCTCCCCCTCTCCAGAGTGAGACCAAGTGCTAACAAGTTTGTTTACTGATATGCCCATTAGAACTAATGTTGAACTTGAGATCTTGTTATGCATTTTGTTTACCAGAATCCCTCTACTCCCCCCTGGACTGCGGTGGGTACTACAGTCTATTTAAAGGGTCCCCGAACACCATTTGAGATGATCATTGCTTGATCGCTGGACGCCTGGTCGTCACTGATTGCTTTGATCCCTGCTCTGCACTGGTGGCTCTGATCGCTGGAAGTTATCTTCGCTGATGGCCTTCAGCTTGGGCGCAGTTCCCCTCCCCACTCCTCTCAGCTCCACTCCTTGCCAGGGGACAGAAGAACGATGGGGCCTCAGATGGATCCACGCTGTGCGCAGGGATCTCTGAAGGCAATGCCGCCCTGAAACTGAAACTTCGTTCCTGACCTGAACAGCCAGCCAGAGAAGGCGCAGCTGCTGCCACCGGAGGAAGCCACGTTTTGGGAGCTCCCTTTAAGCCTGTACCCACAGCACCAGGAATTTTGTGAATAACAGTGTGCTGTGTGTTAAGAAGCTTTGTGGCACTGCAATGATAAAAGGAGAACAAATTGCTGTGTGAATTGCAACTGTAACTGTTTATGTGGCTTAATTCCTCCGGCAGTAATAATTATACTAATATAAGGTCAGATGAAATTGCCTGTCACGGTCCTGCCTGCATAAAGTAGTCTTTTTGCTGGCAACTACTTTGAATGTCTCAATACCTGCAAGGTTAAAGTTTATCTCAAGGGACGCCTCAGATAAATGCCCCTCCTTTCTCGGACAAGGTCTCATCTTCAACACTACTCCCTGACCTTGGGCACTTATCTATACTAATAAAAGGGTAATATGCTAATTAGACCGGAAGACCTTCTAGGAGACCTTCCGGATGTCCTTCTGGACAAAGCCATGATGGCGGGGTCAAGGCAGAGGTGGTTAGGGGCGAACAGGCTGGCAGGGGAGGGCAGTCGGGGCCGAGCAGGCCAGCAGGGGAGGCAGTCGGGGGTGAGCTGGCCAGCAGGGGAGGGCAGTCGGGGGCGAGCAGGCTGGCAGGGGGGGGGCAGTCAGGGGCGAGCAGGCCGGCAGGGGGGGGCAATTGGGGGTGAGCAGGCCAGCAGGGGGGGCAGTCGGGGGTGAGCAGGCCAGCAGGGGGGGCAGTTGGGGATGAGCTGGCTGGCAGGGGGGCGGGGGCAATTGGGTGTGATCAAGCCGGGGGGGGGCACTTATGGGTGATCAGGCCAGAAGCGGGGTCAGTTGGGGTTGATCAGGCCTGCAAGCAGACTGGTTAGGGGCCATCAGGCAGGCAGGCATGTGAATGGTTAGGAGCCAGTGGTCCCGGATTGCGAGAGTGATGTCCGACTGCATCACTCTGTGGGATCGGGCCTAAACTGGCAGTCGGACATCCCCCTAGTGGTCCCAGATTGGAGAGGGTGCAGGCCAGGTGCATGAATTTCGTGCACGAGGCCACTAGTTTAATCATGGGGGCCTCCATTTCCTCACAGGAAAATAAAGACAATCACAGGCATCTCAGTAGGTGGTGGTGGAGGGAGTGAGATGGTGCAGGTAAGTATCCCAAGCCTCTCACAACGCAAATGCTTTATGAATGTGTGTTATTGTTTCTGTTAAAACTGGTACAGGAAATGTCATATTACACAGGATTAAACTTAGTTCTTGTTTTCTCGTATGCCATAGACTTCATACAAAGCCCATCAACGTAGCACTTGCCTCCCCTTCTAATTTGCAAAAACAAAATGGGAGTATGAGGGGGGCAAATAAAATCAAGCAGCTTTTCCTGTGTTGAATGGGAAAGTGCCTTTTCAATCTAATCACTTTGGGATGCTTAATGCACGAAATTAGAGTTGATGAGATGCCACAGCTTCCACAGTCTCTCTCTCATTGCACATAAAGTTACGTATCCAACATCAATCAGGTGATCTTAGGTGAGCTGCACTCAGAGTTCAGCAAGATGCAGAAAGTAACCGTATGTGTGCCAACTCTCCCAGCATTATTCTGCAGTTGGCGACCAGGCACACTCCTGTAGCATTACTTCTGTCTCCTGGGGCCATACACCATATCTGCTTTTATGATGCCTCTTTGCAACTTCAATCATCAAAGATTATGATACCTGCCCCCCAGGGTGAAAAACAATGCAGTGATGTGATTAACAGACAAATACTGGGATTGTATTGGAAAGATTCACATTTTGGCTACTCCCTTACTAATGTGTGATGTGGATCTGAGCAGCATTAAGTAACCCCTAGACCCATAGTTTCCTTGTCTGGGAACTTTAATAGTATTTCCTTTGAGGGATATTAAAAAGATATAACACACAAAAAATGTCTAGTATCACATACGCACACATACAATTCATTCAGTAAAGGTTACTTCTTGTTGCTATTAGGAACAGTGAAGTGGGCAGAGAGCTTGAATCCCCAAAGCACACAAAGATCTAGACCAAATTGCAACAGAGTGGGTGACATGCAAGTTTCTGATGCTCTGTTAAGTGTAAAATAGTAGACAGGCGGCGGGGGGGGTGGGGGGGGGCGGGCACCACATGATTACAGAAGTCCTCACTAGGCACTGTCCTTCACAATTCTCTTGTATCATATGCACAACCACTTATGTTGTTGGTACTTGTTATGGAGGTGAGCAAGCTGAAACTATATGAAACTATAGCTGGGATTCAAGCCAACATTTGTTTAGCAAGAAAATCAATGCTTCTGATACTTCAGTGTACTTCCTCTATTTATCCTATCTAGTGAGGTGTGCTCAAAGCTTCATGGACCTATAAGAAACGGGCTTGGACATGGCTTGAGTGGTCAATAAATTATGAAGGGGGATATAACAGAGACATATGACACACACACACACACACACACACATATATACATACACTAATAAAAGAGAAAGATGCAAATTGACCATACCTCTACAACACTCACAAGCCAATCAGGAGTGAGTATGCAAATTAACCCAACAAAGATGGTGGGTTAATTTGCACACACAGGCACTGAACGAAGACCGAAGGCTCTGCCCAAGTGAAGACTGAACACTGAAGACTGATGGCTCTGCTGTGGCTGAAGCTAAGCCTGAAGGCTGAAGGCTTGGCTCCGCTGTGGCCCGGGTCCCAGGTGCCAGAGGAAAACCAGTGCCAGCAGCCAGAGGAAGAAAGGCCTATTGCACGAATCTTCATGCAACGGGCCTCTAGTATATGTGTATGTCTGTGTGTTTGTGTGCATATATATATATGTGTATATACACACACACACACATATAATATATACATACATATATATATATATATGTATGATTTTTTTTTTAATTTCATTTTTTTTAAAAAGGCCATTATTTTATCAAAGGTTATATATCTATTTTTTTTGGTGATGTTAATTTTTTTTTTAAAGAAAAAAAATAATGGTAGGACACAGTAGATGGTAGATTTTCTTCTTCTTGGTATTCGCTGTATCTGGCTGGCCTGTGCTTGTTTGCACAAACACCCTGTTTTGTTTCTAATAATATGTTATTGTTGAAAATACCCAAATACTCTTTCTCCTTTAACACTTATTATAACTTTTTCTATGAAGTAATGTATGAGTCCTTTAGACTGTTGGAAATAATGGTGAAACGAGTTTTGAGAGTCAACCTTGGAAGTAATGATGATTTTTAGACTCTAGAAGGAAAAATGAATGCAGAGACCCTAAATATATAATAAACTGATGATAGTCTTTTATGTTTGTTTCAGGAAGGGAGGAAGGGAGAGGGTGAGGGAGGAAAAGAGAGGGTAGAGAGACTGAAAGAATTTATAGAAAGCAATGTGACCATGAATTTATGAAAGGTACAGAAAGGAGAGGGAAGAATGTGAAATACTGGACACAGCATAACAGCATCAAGATTCAACAGGCTGGAATTCCAACATAAATCTTGTAAGAGCTAGCTTTGTGATTGCAAAATGGTATAGTTGTTCTCAAATAGCTTGTGTTTTGCTACTTTTAATTCCAAATACACACATTTTACGTAGCACACTTCAATGAGTCAAGGGACTTCTTTCCTTCTTTCTTTCTCTCTTTAGGTATTCTTTTTCTTTCTCTTTCTTTTATTGTTTCTTTATTAACTTTCCTTAACTTTTACTCTTGAGTGCGCATGTGCATTTGCAAACTTATGCACTGTAATAACTTATAGTGCAAGGTTAAAAGTGCTTGCACTTGGCCCATGGCCAATGTGGCTCAGTTGGTTGGAGGATCATCCCGTACATCAGAAGGTGGCAGGCTCAATTCCAAATGAGGGCACATACCCAGTTTATGGGTTCGATCCCCAGTCAGTTGGGGCTCAAGAAAGAGGCAGCCGGTAGATGTTTCTCTCACATACATGTTTCTCTCTCTCTCTCTCTCTCTCTCTCTCTCTCTCTCTCTCTCTCTCTCTCTGTCTCTGTCTCTCTCTGCCTTCCTCTTTCTAAAATCAATTGAAAAATGAAAAGTGCCTGCATTTAAAAAAAATATATAACAGCTGTGGCATTTGGATGTCTCCTACCCTTGGTGACATTCTGCATTCCCCAGGGCAACATTTGCCTGCCCCACACCTCACAGGAAAGCAACATTCCCGAGTGTGGTCAGAAACATGCAGCACACAGCATCCTGAGAGACTAGACACTTTCAGCACTGCTGCTCTGAGGAGGAGCTGCCATCTCCCTGAATGAATGAGTATATTATGTGATTCGATCCAATTATGACAAAACCAGCAATTTAATTCACATTCAGTTAACCATTAGCTTCCATAACAGTGATGGCACTGAATCTGCAGCGTGATTGGCATCCCCGGCACCTGAAACGGAGCCCTGCCGGTGTTGCTGCCGGGAGATCCCTGCACCAGCTGCTGGGTCACACTGTCCACCCCTCTCTCCTCGCGGGAGGGCTTTCTGTCTGGCAGCTTTACAATGCTTCTTTGTTCAGGGACAGACACTAGATTCCTCGGGCAATCGCAGTACGAGCCAACTGTGATTCTCTGTCCTCGGTGGAAAATGTACAGGAGCTATAATTTCACATTTAAATTGGAAAGCGACAGAAAGGCTCACTCTCTCTGTGAAATGCATTGTAGTAAATGATACTTTTCTGTAAGGAGACAGGATCCAAACACAACAAGGTTCACACCCAACAAGTTTCTGTGCTCTATCCTTTGGGATAACCAAAGCCAGGGTGTGTATCTTTACGCATCTTCTCGGGATTGCACTTTATTAATTTCTACCAGCTTGCGGTTACCTTATCCTGCTTTGTAATAATCTCTCCATGATATTTAATAAGAAGCACCAGTGTGTTGATGGAAACACTCATTTATTTTCCAGTGATCTCCTCACAGCTGAGACCTGCTAGTCTCCCAGTGGGTGGCCCTACAACATCTATGTGTAAGGTTGTTGATGTTACTGTGATTCAGATGGAACGCTGGCTGATCATGCCAGTGCCGTATATACTAAATGTTAGCAAAGTCACCATGGGTAAGGATTCTGAGTAACAATGGGGAAACAGGACCAAGTCTTTATGCTACTGAAAACTTTGGGTTTTTGATGGTACAAACAAAACTTATTCCAAAATGTAACATTTTCTCAATTGCCCTTGTTTTTTGCTTATTTTTGGTACATGGCTTTTTAAACACACTTTTGGTGGTGTTTGACCAAGTCCAAAAGCTAAGTTCACTTCTTTCTTTCTTCTATTTTTTTGTAATATATTTTATTGATTTCAGAGAGGAAGGGAGAGAGAGAGAGAGAGAAACATCAATGATGAGAGAGAATCATTGATCGGCTGCCTCTTGCACACCCCCCTACTGGGGATCAAGCCCGAAATCCAGGCATTTGCCCTGACCAGGAATCGAACTGTGACCTCCTGGTTCTTAGGTCAGTGTTCAACCACTGAGCCACGCTGACTGGGCCACTTCTTTCTTTAGCTACTAATCACTTAGCCTCTTTAATAGTTTCCTGACAAAAAGGTTTGTATTGAGTGTGTCCAACCCTTGGCCACAGTGCTCTGGGGTGTATCAGATGAGTACTGGTATGCTATAATATATAGGGAAAACTGATCTAGTTTTCTGTGGCTATACATGTAAAGTATAAGCTTAGGTGAGTACTTCATGCTCTTAACACATCAAAAAACCTGTCTTTAATGAAGTGAATCTTCAATGATTGCTCTTAAGTTCTGTCTTTCTGAAACCTTCTGTGAGACATTGCCTTAGATCAGTGGTTTTCAACATTTCTAATGCTGCAACCCTTTAATACAGTTCCTCATGTTGTGGTGACCCCCAACCATAAAATTATTTTCGTTGCTACTTCATAACTGTAATTTTGCTACTGTTAATGAATCGTAATGCAAATATCTGTGTTTTCTGATGTTCTTAGGCTCTACAGCAGCAGTTTTCAACCTGTGGGTCGCAACCCGCTAGCAGGGTTGCCTAAGACCATCGGAAAACACAGATATTTGCATTATGATTCATTAACAGTAGCAAAATTACAGTTATGAAGTAGCAACGAAAATAATTTTATGGGTGGGGGTCACCACAACATGAGGAACTGTATTAAAGGGTCACGGCATTAGAAAGGTTGAGAACCACTGTCTTAGATCTAAGGTCTTGACAGTGGATCTTACATTTCCATCCCAATATTAAGCTTGGCCCAGAGGACCTTTCTTAATTTGAGAACATATTGCTGTCTGAAAGATTGTTCTGATCACTTAATATATTATTAAACTTATACTTAAGAATGGAATAGTTCATTCTTTCGTTTATCCCTGTCTTATTTGATTACACAAGAAGGTAGATGCATCTTCTTCTCTATTCCATTTGGAAATATGCATCACCATCTCATCAAGTTAATTAAGTGCATTTCACATATTCCACATAACTCAAGGTGATAGTTTTACCAAATTTTCTGCAACTTCACAAAGTGTTTCCATTTCTACAGCTTTTTATAATATTTTCTTCCCAGTCTTCCAAGGGTTGATCAATCAAGGTCCTTGTAGCTTTCCCCATAGTTTCCTGAAGGCTTTGCCTGCTTCCAATTGTTCCCAAGCCAATGCTACATTTAGGTTTTCATTGTGTAGAGTGTAGTATAGTTAGCTACAGCTTAGTACTATATAGAATATAGAATATTTTACAGGATTTTACTTTCAAGTTCAAACTTTCTCTTCACTTGTCATTGTTGCCTAACAACCTTCCCCAGCACTTAGGGACAAAAGACAACCACTTTACTATGATTATGGATTCTGTGGGTCAGTAATTTGGACTCAGGACAATCATGGGGCTTACTTTTACTTCACAATGTCTGGAGACTCAGCTTGAGAAGACTTGATGTTTTGGGGCAAATACATCTACTAGTAAGGTGTCGTAACGCTCATGTATGCCTGTTGACTGGAGATTTGTGGCAAAGAATGTTGCTTACTCTTTGGGAGAAATATTAACCAGTTCTCTATTGTACACATATTTAAAAATAATGTATTTATAAACTAGAGGCCTGATGCACGAAATTCGTGCAAGAGTAGGCCTTCCTTCCTCCGGCTGCTGGCATCGGCTTCCCTCTGGCACCCGGGACCCAGGCTGGCTTCTGTCCTGCCACCCGCAGGCACCAGGGCCCTGGCTTCATCCGGAATGATGTCCGGAATGATGTCTGTCCAGTCTAATTATCATATTACCCTTTTATTATGCTAAGATAATAAGGCAGAATGGTACTTCCTCTTAGAAAACACTTTTGAATCTGTGAAATGCCTCCTGTCTTTTATTTACTGTAGAATGCAGAAGTTATTTGTTTCATTTAATTAGGATACTGTGAACTGTATTATACAAAACTTACTGAGAATTTGATATTAGTTATTAAATTAATTTTAACCATGCCTTACATTTCCAAAATATCTGTAATATTTCTTGGTTGAAGCTTTAACAGCATATTTTTATTAGTTTAGTTGTCTGAAGATAATGAAATTTGCTATTATTATTCCACTAGAGGTCCGGTGCATGAATTTGTGCACGGGTGGGGTGCACGGGTGGGGTCTCTCCCGGCCGATTGGGGCCGTCTTGCCCAGTCCTGATCAGGCTGGCCGGCAGGACCGCAGGAGGTTGGCCGGCCACCGGAGGTTGACTGTGGGAGCACACTGACCACCAGGGGCAGCTTCTGCATTGAGCATCTTCCCCCTGGTGGTTAGTGTGTGTCATAGCTACTGGCTGGTCATAACAGTCACTTAGACTTTTATATATATAGATAATTCCAAACTTGCCATTTCCTGTTGTAAAGGAGAAAATAACATTCTTATCCTAAATTTTCAGCCCTTGTGATCAACAAAGCCATCCACTTAGATGTTCACACATTTTCAATCTCTAACACAAAGTCAACCACAGACTCTTGTTGATTCCATCTCCTTCATAACTCTGGAATATGGATACTGTTTTTTATGCCCACTCCCAAGGCTATTTTTTTCATCCTACGTATAACAAACATCATCTATATTATCTTCTTGTCTCTGATATATGTATCTCACATCCATCTCTCTCAGAGCCTGCAAGTATAAATTTCTAATGCAAACTAATCATAATGATAATAATAATGCATGCTACTCTCCTGCTTATATAGCTTTGTTGCTTCCTTATAACATTTCCATAAACAATTCAAACCCTTTCTTAAGTTCATCTACAGGAAGTTTAGAATCTGATTCTTGAAATTTTAGCGTCCTTGCCTAATACTCTCCCACACATGTTCCTGTCTACAGATATACATCCAGCCTTACATGGGGACAACTTTTTAAAGTGAAATTTTGTTCTTGGGTCTTTACCAAACTAAATGTAGAAACTGTCATCTTTGCTGTTTATGAAGAGTAAGAAAGTCGCGATCTCTCAGGAAAGGTGACACCAGCTGAGGGTCCCTGGGTGGGATGTGAAGTTCCCTAATGCCAGGGACAGGAAGTGAGCCTTCCCTGGGTCTCTGACAGCCTTGGCAACGTTCAGCATCGCACGCTCAGAGCCAGACGCCACCTTCATCTGCTTGGCAGAAGGAAAGAGAGGCTGCGAACTGGCTGCCAAGTTTTTAACAGAGGGGCTCAGGGATCCAGAGCGGGGACCCTCAAGGACCAGTGGGTCCAGTCCGCCAACTTCATGCCCAAGGATTTGGCAGGCAGTGAGCTGTCCTCATTAAAATCCAGCTTGGATCATGTCACTTTCTCATTCCCACTTAGCTGACAGCCAAGGAAAAATACAGATAATAGGGGATCACACACACACACACATAGAGACACAAATACGTACATACACACACACACAAACACGCTGCAGAACAACAATTTAAATTGGAAATAGGCAAAACATCAAGTTCACGTTGAATAGCGGTCAATGGAATGCTGTCCAGCAAACTCCACACACCTCCAGAGCCTTTTGTGAATCATCCTGTTTCTTTTTCTTTCTTTTTCTTTTGTTCTTGCTGCTCTAATTACTCCCTATTTTTAATATCCCCCCACTGGCTTTAATTAAAGTTGCTGTAATTCCAGCTTGTTTGCCAGGCAAGTTTTCTCTCAAAGCTCAGCCCAATACTTGTCCCAGGCAGTCAAGGTTATCAAGGAAGTTTGTCAGATCCCAGCTTACTCAGGAGTCTCTCTCATCCTCACCCTGTGCTTTCTGTGATTAGTCAACGTGAGCTCAGCCCCGAGGAGGAACTCTGTTTTCTGAGATTAGAGAGACTAATGCTTTGCACACATTTTCTCCCTTGTCACCTCCTCTCCTCATTCCCTCCTAATTGAAACGTACTTTCATCTCATTTTGATTTCACAAAATCTATTTAATCTTCTATTGAGTTGGCTGTGGCTTTTGGGCTCTTGGAGGAAAAAGCTGCACCAGCTCTGGGAGGCCGGGTGTACTGCTGAGTCCACGGGGAAAGGAGACTTATTTTTATTACTGGTGCAAATGCGATTCTGCTACCTGTTTATGCTCATTATAATGCCACAACCACAAAGCTATTGCTAAGGTCATGAAAGAGTTTCCATTATAAAAACTATGTTGCAGGTTTTATGTTCTTCATCAAGTGGAATTTTCTGAGGCTAAATTCTAATGGGGTTTGTCTCCTGACGAACCTATCTTTTTAAAGGAGAGTTGAGAAATAATATCTTTAGGGAAAATGTTGATGGTCAAATGAGAATGGAAGGAAATGTTTTGCAGTTTTCTTACTGAAAGAAACATCCCTTCATTTATTCATTCAAAGTAAACTGATTAACTATTTCAGTGGCAGGCAGAGTAATAGGCATTACAGTGAGATAATATGAAACCATTCCACCTTTCAATATGTTCACAGGAAGTTGGGAGACAGATAGGTAGAGACATCATTACAACTTGGTGGGGTAGGTACTGAAATAGAGGTAGGTAAATGGAGATGGTAGCATATAGGCAGGTAAGAAAGATAATCCATAGACCAGAAATTTGTGTGTGTGTGTGGGGGGGGGGGGGATTCCTAGATTATAAAAAATAGATAGAAACAGATGGAAGTGGAAAAATACTCTCAAATATTTACCAGAGATGGCTGGTGCAGAATGGAGAGTTGTGTGGGAGAACTCTAAGCCAACAGTTAAGAGATTGCAAAGTGGAAGTTGTTAAGGACAAGACAATTGACTCAAATGGAGTCACTTAAGCTGAGCCTCAAACCACCAAACTGACACAGTTCCGGTCTCTCCCAGAAGCAGAATCTTAAGCCAGCCAATCAGGAATCGTCTGATCAGCAGGCCCCTGGGAAACACCTTTGTTATATGTCTGACCAGAGACATACAAGGGACTGCATCCCAAGAAGCTCACTCTGTCCTTGACTGAGAACATTTTTATTGCTATTGGACTTAAGTCAATATTCCTAAAAAATATTGGAAAACTATTATTCTTGAATAATTTATCAATACTTATGAATTATAGTATATTAAAATCATAGATACCCAATGAAAATAATGATAGATTTAAAAAAATCTATAATGGTTGTAGCTACTGGTCATGTACCCTACACTCTCACCATCTCCCTCTTCTACTGCTTAAACATCCCTACTGTCTTCAATTATTCCATTGTACTTTTCCCCAAAAAAGTTTCATGATGCTAATTCTTCTATTATGCACATATTGTAATATTTTAGTTTTCCCCTTCAAGGGGGATGTTCTGAACCCAATGAAATGGCAACTGTACATTTAAGTGTGATTCAGGGATATGATGACGCTTGTGCTTAATAGTCCTAAGAACCATTCTGGTTCTGATATCCTGTCATTCCTGACAAGGCTAAGAGCATCACTCTAGTGCCCCTTGACATGGTTTCATTTTCAACGTGGAACAAACTCATTACTCCATGATACATAAACATAACACCATGTCAGAAGACATCAGCTGTTGCTTTTCCACAGATATAGGCAACAGCTGTTTGTCTGAGAATGTAGAATACAGGGTGCCCGCTGTGGCTCCAGAGTCCTGAAGCAGCTTTCTCTCTCCCACATAAAGATGACCCTTCACCCTACAGAGATTCAGATAACAACATCCTATAAGTTAGAAAAGGTTTCAGAATGACAATAATTTTGAAACATTGCATTGCCCCTTCCTAGCCTGGTGAGTCAAAACCATCTGGTTATTGGCTTGCCTACGCTATTGTTAAAGACTGTGCCTTGTGTTAGTCTCAGAGAATTTTTATCTGGTCAATTATTTTTATTTCCTATTTAAATCTCAGGGCACAAATTCTCTTCATTGCGTCACAGCGGTGTAATGCTGTGGTTTCATCTACCAAGATATTAGCACATGATGGCAACTGTCTCTGACATCCTGTGGGTAAGGTTAAATACATGTTGGCTAGATTCTTATTCTTTTTGGATGATGTGATATTCAATGTTATGTGACAACTTGACTGGATGAGGAGTTGTCCTGATCTCTGGTTAAACATTATTTCTGAATGTGTCCTTGAAGATGCTTCTAGATGAGATTAGCTTAGAATAAAAAAAAAAAAAACCATAAAAACACAAAAAACTGAGTAAAGTGCCCTTCCCAAGATGGGTGGGCCTTATCCAAGGCCTTGAAGGCCTGAATAGAACAAGGAGGTGGAGGAAGGGACAATTCACATTGTCTCCCTACCTAACTGTGGAGCTGGGGCATCCAATCTGCTGAGCCAGCTACTCCTGGTTCCCAGGCCTCAGAGTCCAAGGACTGCATTCCACAGCATCAAGCTCTCCAGCTCTCAGGCCTTCTAGCTATGCCATCTGCTCTCCTGGGTCTCCCACCCATTTCCAATGCCCAGGTTGTCAAACAAATGAAGTGTGCTCAACTTTTATAATTCTGTCTAATAAGAACACATTTATTCATTGAACAGAAAAAGGTACACATAAATTAAAATGAATAGATAAGTCAGTATAAATGTCTTCTGTGTTCTAGACAATGTGTTAGGGCAGTTAGGCTAATGAGGAATACAAAAGTGACCAAGAATGATTCAGGCTTTGCTCCAAAGACCTTATTCTGTAAGGGAGGAGACAGATTATTTTAAAGCATAGAAAAATAAATAAATAAATAAATAAATAAATAAAACAATGGCACACTGTGGTATTAAAAATGAAATTTAAAAAATTAACATAGATAACAAGAGGGATGCTCTATTTTTTATAGCATGATGATAAACCCTGAAGTTGTGTGTAGGTGCATGGAGATGATTTTCACACAGAGGATAGTCTCATATATTCAAGAAACTAAAAGAAGATGAGTAAATATGAATCATATGAGCAAAGAACAGTGGCACAAGATGAGAATGGAGAGGTAGACAGAGGGAAGATCATTCACAGCTTTTTGAGGTGTAAGAATTTTTTTCCATGTTCAATGTGAATCTACTGAAACCTTTATGGCTTGCTTTATTTTAATTGCTATACAATGAATATACTGTAAAGTGAGATCTTAAGCATTCAGCTAGATGAGTTTTGACACTTGTTAAAATCCATGTACCACTATCCAAAACAAGGTATAGAAAATTATGAGCCTCTCTGAAAGTTCCCTGTGACACCATTCCAGTCAATTTCCTTCTTATAATTCATCCACTAACAACCATCTCCCTCATAGCAAACCTGATTCTGATTTTGTTTATTGTAACTAGCTTTGTACGTATTTGGATTTCAAATAAGTGAAATCATGTAATATGTAGCATGATCTAATTTTAAAAGCTTAAAATATGACACTTGATATCTTGTGAATGTAATTTTATCAAATAATGGGAGTGGGCATGCTATTCATAATATAATACCAACTGCACACATTATAACTATACGTTTATATATAAAGAGTTTCAAATCTGTACAGTATGTGTACAAATCTGTGTGTATACATGCATATCACACACACATATTCTAAATTAAGGTGGTAGTAATAGAACTAGAGAGAACTTAGGCAGACTTGAGATTTCTTTTGTATCAAAGTTTCTAGAACTGTTCATGATATATTATATGGAGCATTTCAGTGAGGGAAAAAAGGGGTGGGAGAGTAAATAGGATGTCACCTTGGACAACTAGATGGAAGGTAGGTTGTGGTGGTGCAAATCAAAAGTTAATTTGGAGATTCAATTCAAAAAAATGATGGGAGATTATTCCAGGACAGGATTATATAAAGTAGGCAGTTTAGATAAGCAAATATGAATATCGCAAGGAGTTGTGGTCTGAACTTATAAATCTAGACGTGATTAGCATGCCAATGGTGTTTGAATCCTTCAGCTTTAATGACATTACTGGAGGGTGAGGTGCAGTCTGAAAAAGTGACTTGAACCAAGCCCTGGGTAAACCCTATATATAGATTTGGGATGGAATAGAGCCAGTGAAGAAAAATGAGAAAGAGAAAGCCAAGGAATGGAAAAATCAGTAGAGAGGGGAGTTCCAAAAGTCAAGATAGAAGAGGGTTTCAAAAAAGAAAGTAATGGTTTACTCTTTTGAAAGTTAATGGAAAACATAGTTTGCTGAGGGCAGAGAAAGCCATTCATTTAGCAGCATGAAAGGCTTTAGCGACTTGGTAAGAACAGTTTCAGGAGAACAGATGAGCAAGGCTAGATCAGAGTGGTCCGGAGAGTGACAGGGGTGTGAGTAAATGGAGAGAGCATGTATAGACAGTACATTGGAGAAGACTGACTGACAGCAGAGGACACACACAAAAGAGATGACCTCTGAGCTTTAACTTCTGGATTGCACTTAACTAGGGCAAATCATAGAAGGTCATCTACCCAGAGAAAATAGAGCAAGGAAGTAGGGGGTGCACCAGAGGTGTCTTTGGGGAAATGTCTGTCATCAATTTTGAACAGAGAGTAGATGGGGTGGGTAGTGAGTGGAGAAAGGCAGGAAAGACAGTGAGTTTATATTTGGCAATGCTACAGAAAGCAACATATACCTATAAACGATGAGTTAACAGCTTCAATGGGGCTCTGGACCTTCACCTTAAAAAGCACATCTCTCTTTTAAAAATTTCACGTTGGCTACTTTGTGAGTTTCTACACCAGTGAATATGTCCCTCCCTGTCCTGTTTCTTATTATAGCCTCTAGGTTTCCTCCAGAACTGATCTGAATAAAATCCTGCTGAAGGAACAGATTGCAAATGCCACCTTTAGTAGCTTCGAACTTTCCAAGATTTGCAAAATTTTCATTTTCTGGTGATTAGCCAGGATGTATTTTATAAGTCTCAATCTTGAAGAGTAACAACTAATTTCTACTTCCCTCAGAAGAGCAAATCTGTTCCTTGCAGCAGGCACCAGAGACAACTTTGAGGGGAGTTATGTAACCCAGAAGAAAAGGATTCCTTGCCAAGCATAGGTGTCTTTGCCGGACCAGAACTGTCATTGTGATGGGGGCCATGGGAATAAGAGAGGGCTATTCTGCAATTACCTAAACTCTAGATTTAAACTACATACATACTAAATAAGTTACATCAGAGATTAAGAAAATTGTATTCAACTTTATTAAAGTTCCTAGGCAGTGATGCAGTCAAGAGTTAATGAATATATAGACCTGAGCTCTTGGTATGGCTAAATTTAATTATATGGTACATGCAAGCATTCAATTTTATGAAGGTGAAAATAGAATACCTTGCAATAAAATGAACACTGGCATCAAAGTGTTCAAATTTGCAGACTTAATGTGCTTCAAAATAGCTTCATTTTATCACCATTCAATTGCAAAAAAATCAAACTCATCTAGGAATTAATATCTGAAATAGAGAATGCCAACATGAAGTTTTCTATTTCCGAAGGCATGGGAAATAAATGGTAGTGAGAATGATCATATGAAATTTATTTGATGACAGTTAACAGCTTCTCCCCAAGTGGTCTTTAAAATAAATACACATACATCATTTAAAGTCTCTCTAGAATGATAGAAAAAGATGCTAAATTACAATAGAAGCAACACATTCCAGTCCTCTGACCTCCCTCCTCCTCTTCCCTCACCATCTAACCTGCTACTGTGATATCTCAAGTTCTAATTCTACCATATGCTCAAATATATACTACACCCTTTGAAAACAGTTAAGTAGCTGTCTAGGTATGATGCAAAATAAAATATGATAACAAGCACATACAAAATTTAAGACAATATCCAAATTATGTGGCAGATTGAATGAGATAATTGAATGATATATATTTGAGCAAGATTTTGTGAAGAATTCCTGATTATTCAGTTCCTTCAATAGATTCTGACAGCCAAATCAAAGTTTCAGGCCAAATAACATTTATTTTTAAACCTGGTGGCTTCACTGAAATGAACAGGATTAACCAAATAATTGGCCAAATTTTGTTTCTATTTGTGTGATGGGAAATGGTTTCAGGTGACACGGCTGTCCCAGATGTATATCAGGCACAGCTGGGACGCCATCTGTGGTCCTCATTGCCTTGTTATGTGGGTTGCAGAAGCATAGCTATCTCTGTTTGTCTTTTCTCAGGAAGCATGGCATCATTGTAATGAGCAGATTTGCATCCAGACTGTTCTGGGTTTCATCACTATTGTAAGACCTTGGACAAGTTTCTTGACCCTCTTTGGCCTTCGTTTTCTCATCTATAGAATGGCAGAATATGATTGTGCCAACCCAATAATGGTATGTCATCGTATGTGGAGCGCTTTGTAAAATATTTTGCATGTACATAATACCTGATGGATGTTGTTGCTATATATTTCTCATTATAGTTGTTATTAATACTGTATGAAACTTAACTGCTTCCCCACACATTACTGAGTTTCCCATTTGTAATATTTTTTGAGAACTTTAAAAGCTAAATCCAGTGGATTAGCTTATGTTGAGATGATGCTAGCTAATTCAGGAAAGCAAGTCAATTTTTAAATGAAATTAAATGCTTATTGATATCATATAACCTAGGACTATGTATTACTTAACTACTGTTTTCTTATTTAAAACTAGAGGCCCGGTGCACAAAATTCATGCATGGATAGGGTCCCTAGGCCTGGCCCAATCTGTGGGGCAACCAGTGGTGTGATCGGGGGCCCGCTTGCACCCACCTTGGCCTGGCACCGCCCGATCGCTGGCCCTGCCCCCCACCGCCACTACCGGTTGGGGCATGCAGGCTGGGGGCAGCTCCAGTGTTGAGCGTCTGGCCCCTGGTGGTCAGTGCGCATCATAGTAACCAGTTGTTCCTCAGGTCGTTCTGCTGTTTGGTCGATTTGCATATTAGGGTTTTATATAGATAGAAAACATACATGTCCAGTTATCACTTTAGAAAAGATAGATTCCAGACCTCAGAGTCAATTTTAGCAGCATAGGTTAAAATAAATCATATATATCACAATTTTCAGGCATTTAAAATAATAATAATAATATATTATAGGATATTTGTTACTTTAGAATTACTTCTTCCATTGTGCATATAAAAACATGAAATATTTTTTGTAAAGAATGTAAAATATTTAGACTTAATTTTTTTTATTTTATTAGAGAAATGTAAAAATGGAATTGTAAGTCTTCCTGATTTGCAATGATCGATAACCTAATCAATTAACAGTTCAAATTGATTAGATTATTGGTTGGGATATAATCTGATTCCAATTCCAATGGTCAACTGAAGTTATAAGCTGGAGAATAAAGGCTGTGCTGAAAGTCATGTAGTTTGAAAACACTTTTTGTAGATGAGTCTCAGAAACAATGTTGAGCAAAATAGATTGGCACAAACGAGCCTGCCATTAGGTTCTATCTAGGTCAAGTTCAAATGTAAACATTCATCTATGCTGTGATTACCTTGGGGAAGGAGGATGGGAAGTAAATGGAAGAGGGTAGGAGAGACTTTCTGAGGGCAGGTAATAGTGTTTTATTTAAATTGGGGTGCTGATTAAAAGGTGTGTTTACTCTGTGAAAAAAATTATTGAGCTATTAAATTATGATGTGTCCTTTTCTGTGTATCAATAAATCTTATAAAAATAAAAAACAGCTCCCCTCCACCCCCATTTCGACAAAATTCTGTTTTTGTTACATGGAGAAGTTTGTTTTTTAACCTTATTCTGTGTTTCCCCATCTGTGTATTTCATGCTCTCGATATGAAGCCTTGCTCCATTCCTTCCACTGGTTTCTGATTAGATCTCTTTTTCTCTGGCATTCAGGTTTCTTTTGTCTGCCCCTCACACCCTCTCCGCCCAGGTCTCTAGCCCTCTGGGCAAGCAGCCCATTCCTGCATTTTTCCACCTGCTGCCAATCAGGGAGCTGCCAATCCTCCTGCCTCCCATTGTCCTGCACAGTGCAGCTCTCAGAGCCCACCAGGTTGGCAGCCTTCAATGCTTCCCCCTGGGGCTCTGCAATCTCATTTCTGCGATGGCCCCAGGGCCTGCCAGGCCTGGGTCATTTCCAGGTCTCCTGTGAGAGGTTCTCTCCCTGGCACTGTCCAGCCGGGCTTGTATTATTATGATTATGGGTAATGGGCTTTCCATCCATCCTTCTGCTGTCAAAGGCTCTCCTACACTTTATTCCCACTGTCTTTTAATTTTCACTTTCAACTGAAAGCAAAACAAAACAAACGCAAGGTTTATAATCACCCCCATTTAACATTTGCAGTGGCAAAAAAACACATTTTAAAAAAAAAAGGAATAGCAAAAAAATAAAAATTGGCAGTATCTGAGTGCCCTTGAAAGCCTCAGCTGCCTGTGGGCTTCTCTTTTGTTCTATTTCCCTCTTTCTCCCCTTCCCTCCTCCTGGAGCCTGAGGACAATCCATGTGGTGATAGTTTTCAATGCCTCTCCCCCAGTCATGTAACCATGGGCTTTAACCTCTGGTTTCTAGCAGCCTGGTGCACCATTAAATCAGTAGTCAGGAGTTGGAGAGCTATTCAATTCAAAATAACTGTTTTGGAAATTGTGATTGCATGCTGCACCCACTAGTGAAGTCATAGTCAAGAGAGCATTAATCTGTTTTTCCTCTGCGACCAAGTGTTTTGCAGAACTTTGTAACTTGACGTATTCCATTACCAAGGCCAAGCACTAGATGAAAGTTCTAAATTACTCCTATCCTTTCATATAATCAGGAAAATAGACATTCAAACATGGAAGAAGATGGAGCTTTAGAACGGGATGCATGTCTAGTTTGCCCTGAGCTAACAATTTAAGACGCATTGAAAAGAAGATGCCTTGAGCAATGTCCAGAATTATAGTGAAGGACAATTTTAAGAACTGCATAAAAATGACTATGGTAGCTCAGCAAGCATGGCTCAGTGGTTGAGCATCGATCCATGAACCAGGAGGTCCCAGTTCCATTCGAGGTCAGAGCACATGCTCAGGTTGCAGGCTTGATCCCCAGTAGGGAGCGTGCAGGAAGCAGCCAATCAATGATTCTCTCTCATCATTGATGTTTCTAGATGTTAGGACGAGGCAGGGGGGGAAGTCCAGAGATGATGCACGCATCCACAAGGTGGAGTTATGACGTTACTGCCGAGACATCCCCAAGATATTGAACCCCCCGGGCCCACAGGGCCGCCTTCCTCCCTGTCATGTTGGGGGTAAGTATCGCTGCCTTGATAGGCCTAGCTGGGGGGGCCCTTGGGAACAGCATAATCTCTGCTCAGGATTTCAATGACAAACTCCAGATAGCCCTGGAGTCTACTACTACCTCCTTAGCCTCCCTGCAGCAGCAAGTAACATCGGTAGCCCAAATAGCCCTGCAGAACCGAAAGGCCCTAGACCTTCTTACTGCGGAAAGAGGATGGACCTGCATGTTTCTTCAAGAAGAACGCTGCTACTACATCAAGGAGTCTGGAGTGGTGGAACAGAACGTGCAGACCCTGACTAAGCTGAGTGAAGAATTACGTGCAAGACATTCCCAGGACAACTCTCTTTTCGGCTGGCTCCAAAGCCCTTTAGCTACCTGGATCCTACCCCTGATAGGGCCCCTAATTCTCATCTGTGTCTTTTTTTCCCTAGCTCCCTGCCTCCTCAAATTCATCTGCTCCCGGATCGAGGAAATGTCTCGGGTGACTGTAAACCAGCTCCTGCTCCATCCCTACACTCGGCTGCCCTTCAACCCACCTCTGCCTGACCCTGACCTTTAACATCCCCCACCCTCTTTGCCCCTGGTCAGCAGGAAGTAGCCAAGACAATTTCAGCGCCCCCTATCACCAAAAGGCTGGGATGTTAGGTCGAGGCAAGGGGGGGAGTCCAGAGCTGATGCATGCATCCGCAAGGTGGAGTTATAACATTACTGGCATCTGCCGCCTGAGACATCCCCAAGACATTGAACCACCAATCAGCACATGCCGAGTGCCCTGGGGCCCACCCTTCCAGTTCCACCCTGGGGCCCACCCCTTCCAGTTCCGCCCTGGACCCAACCCCTTCCTGTTCCCTTAAAAGGCCCCTCCACACTCCCACGTGCGCTGCTCTCCTCTCTCTCCATCCCCCTCCATCTGCGGAGGTTGGGTCCCTGCTCCTTTCCCTCCTGTGGAATAAACCTTTTTTTAATTGGTGGTCCCCGAATCCAGTTTCCTGTGCCTCAAACCTTACAGAACTGAGCCCTCATTCCAGCTGCTCTCAAGGAACTGAGTCCTGTGAACCATTATGTGCATGACCTTGGACATGCTGACATGATTGCACCTTAATCGCAGCCTTCTAAGACACCTGGGGCTAGAGAACTCAGTTAAGCCACACCCAGATTCCTGGGCCATGGGATATGTGAGGTCATGTATGTTTTTTGTTGTAAACCACTATGCACTAAGATCATTTTCCATTCAGCAATAAACAGATAACCAATGTAACAATAGTAATATTGACTCTTTACCATTGTTTGCCTAGTGTTTTCTAGTTTGACATTTTTATGTATTTTTACCTCATTTCATCTTCAAAACAAACATATGTAATAAAGATGACCACTTCCACTTTTTTGAGATGAGAAAACTGAGGTTCAGAAAATTGTGCAGGTTGCCTATGCTCACCCAGCTTGTGAGTGGCAGAGCTGGTGTCAGAACCCCGGTAATTCTGAACCTTGTGTTTTTTTCCACAGGAAAGTGCTTTGTAAATTTAAAGGTAACACATGCACATGTTCCTGGGGAGTAGGGAGTGGATATCTTTGGAAACCATTGTTCTATCTCCCATAGCACTTTTTTTGGGGGGTGGGGGAAGTGGTGGTGAGAGAAATAAGAAAAGGAGGTCCAGGAGGAAGCCTTCCAACATGAGAATCCACGAAAGTTTATTTGGATTAGGAAGAAAACACAGAGTCATGTTTTTGTCTGACCCTGTTCATTATAATGGCAGGGGACTTCTTGATTGACAAGCCTACACATGAATGGACTTGAATGGCTCACTCATACATCCCACATCACATCCTCAAATACTCAAGGTCACATACTGCCATCATCTATTCAAGGGAAGTAATAAAGTAAATGTGAAGTCACTATTTCTGTCACCTACCATGTGTCTAGCACTAGCGGGCACTGGGCCTCTGAGGATGGGATTATTTTCCGCTAGAGACAATGGAATGCACTGGCAGTCCTCAGAAAGTTTTGATGCCTTTGACTTTGTAGATTGGGTATAATTTGGCCTATTTGACTTTAAAGGATAGCTTGAAATAGAAACAAGACTTAAGAAGATGCAGTTGATTTATATTGGATATAGAAGATAGAGTGGAAAAGGACTCCAGGATTAATCTGTCTATTTCTCTCTCCTCAGGTGGGAAAATTGAGTTATCTAATAGAGAAAAAAACTCACTGCTCATAGGAGAACCAAAATTAGTGCCTCCTGTTGCCAACTCCAATTTGTTCACTTTATTGGTTTGGATAGAAATAACTCAGGGTAAAATAACAACAAAAGTCTCCTAAGAAGCCCCATTTTCCTCACAGAAATAATGATCTAATAGATTATGTGATCGCCTAAAGAATTCAAAATTTATTGATGATCTGTTCTCATAAAAGTAGATAATTTTTTTTAAATCAAAGAGCTGATGCTTCCCCTAAATGATCTCATTATTATCAATAAAAATTTAACACCTGCTAACAATGGTATTAAAGATTCAAAAGAAGAAGAAAAAGACTCAGAAAATCATTGTTTCTCTCATTATTATGTTTTATGGTAAATTAGAGAAAATAAAAAAAAATGTGAGAGAGTTCTAAACTCTGCCATTTACCTAGGTGTTACATAGGTAAATTTAATTAATATCTTGAGGTTTTATTATTTTCTTCAGCCATGCTCATATTTACAATCTCACTAGAAAATGTAGGTAATTCACTCAGATTAATACCTCGGAGGGCTTTTGGCCAGGGTTCATGCTGTTTAAAAACAACAACAACAAAATGTACCCACTGTGCTGTACTTTAACTTTAAATCAGAGAATAATGTTAGTTTGATTATAGAATATTCTCAAAGACCTCCAAAAAAGAACCATTTTCCTGTATTTGAAATTAATGAATTTTATAGTTATTTAATCAAAAGCGTATTTAATCCCAATGATGTGACTAACCCCCTACCAAGTGCCACAGGGCTACAAAATTGTATTCGGGCTTGACTTCAGAGAAAAACAACACATGAAAATGCACCAAAGGTCTAAAAAAAAAAAAAAAGTAGAATAGATTTAAGAGGAGACCAGGAATTTTGATTCAATTATTCCTTAAATACAGAAGAATCGACCTCCTTATAGTTTTTCTAAGTGCCAAGCTCTTTCACCTACATCATTTCTTTGGCCAGCTACTACTAAATAGGAGCCAAGTTCAATTCTCTATAAATATCAGCTTTCTATTTACTCCTTTTTAGTATTTATCATAATTTATTTGCAGTACTTATTCTAGGTCAGATGATTTTGTAATTAATCCACAAATATTTACTCATTTTATTATCCACTTATATGTTTTTTATATGTCTTTTAAAACATATTTTTATTTATTTCAGAGAGAGGCAGTGGGGGGGATAGAAAAATCAATGATGAGAATCATTGATTGGCTGCCTTCTGCATGCCCTTTATGCTCAACCACTGAGCCACACTGGCTGGGATGCTTACATATTTTTAAAATGTGTGTTTTTCTGCCACTTTCCTCCCACTATAGCCACCAAAAAACTCTAAAAAACAGAGAAGCCCTATCTTCATTGAGTGAACTAAGTAAGAACATAAGGAAATTTCCAAATTCTCTCTGGAAAAAAAGAAAAGTCACATGTTAAATGGTCCAATATTTCTTAATCAACTCTGTTGCGTAGTACCCATAAATTGTGCACAATATTATTTCTCCAGCATCTAGCATGGTATCTGACATATATCTAGTAATTAAATGTCAGTTCTTTAAGTGATGAAGTGAATGGATTTTTTAATATACTTAAGGTCATATAGATCAGAAGTATAGGATTATATTTTATTTAAAAAATTAACTACATTCACTGCTTAATAACATATTGGCTTTCCTTTTGAATTGGTTAATAATGATATCAATATAACAAGTTTCCCCAGACAGCCCTCAGCCAATGACTTGCTGACATGACAATGCAAAGAACAAACTCCCTGGCCAGTTCTTGGAACAAGTCTGACGGACCCTCCGGGTTTCGGACTCTCACATGGAGATGGCGGAAGCTCTGTCACATCTGAGTTACAGCTCATCTTGTCCCTCTGGCCAACCCTTCTTTCTTTCCTTCCATTGCACAGGTGGTGACTCCAAGAGTGTTTCCTAATAACTCCCCAGGAAACTCATCTCTGTATCAGAGTTTGCTTTTTGGGGAACTCAAGCTATTTTTGTCGGTGCCAGGAGTATTCTGACAAAGCAGATTCTAGGATGGGGTTTTGGAGCTGGATGACTTGCCACCAGCTGGTGATAAGAGACCCCTTGCTGACTGTAGGTGGAGCACAGAGAGTCCCTGGCACATAATATCCATGCAATTGTCAAAACTGTCACCAGTAATGAACTGAGATATTACACTGGTACAAGCAAATGCATTTGCTGCTTCCATGGATCCAGCAGGAGAGAACTAGTAACTAGAAGAACAGTAGAACTGGGTGATGATTGCTACTCTTGATTGCTTGGGAAAAAGACAAGACATATGGGAGAGTGATTAATCAATGATTCCAGGCTAAGTGTCATTCACTGTTTAGAAAGAATAGTAGCCTGAGGTTAGAATGTACATGAATATGAATAAGGTGTAGAAGGTGAGGGACAAGAAAACTTGGGGTAGGAGCATGGGGAAAATCAAAAGGGACTAGAGATAAAATGGGAAGATCTTCAAATCCTATTACAACAACCACCAAAGAGCATTCACCATTGAAAACTAGGAAGAAGACTGCCTACATGTGCAGGTGTGTGTCTGCATTATCTGCCAGAGGGCGTCTGCCCTCCCCATTATCATCCAGAGTGTTTCACCTGCCAACATGGAATGTCACTTAACCTCACTTCCTTTCAAGGGAACTGCTCCACAGCAAAGGTGGTAGAGGAATGGGCCCTGCACTATGGGTTCCACAGGTCATATGATATAACACACAGCCTAGAAGCTGCCAGACAAATTGAGCGATGAAAACAGGCACTTTATGTCACCAGCCTGAGGACAATATCTTGAGAAGATATACAGCCATCCTCTAGGGTGTAATGTACATTTTATTTATTTATTTATTTATTTATTTATTTATTTATTTATGTATGTATGTATTTATTTATTTATGTATGTATTTATGTATTTAAATAATAAATATTCAGAAAGGGAGGCAGGGAGAGGGCAGGAGGGGGAGAGTCACACACAGAGGGTGGGTGTGGAGAAACACTGATGTGAGAGTGATGTCAGTTGCCTCCTGTACTCAGCAACACTGGGAATAGAACCTGCAACCTAGGTATGTGCCCAGATCGGGAATCGAACCCAGGACCTCCTGGTGCATGGAATGTTGCTCCAACCAACTGAGCCACATCAGCTAGGGCTATAATGTACACTTTAGCAGGGGTCCTCAAACTACGGCCCGCGGGCCACATGCGGCCCGCCGAGGACATTTATCCGGCCCGCCGGGTGTTTTTGCCACCGCTGCCTGTCCTGCTTAGCAGCCAACTCGTCCCAGGAACCGCAGTGCGCATGCGTGGAATGTGCGCTGCACTCTCCGACTCCCCTCCTTCTCTCTGAGGGTCAGTGAACTGGCCCCCTGTTTAAAAAGTTTGAGGACCCCTGCTTTAAAGCATACATCCCGGAACCCAGGAATGGTCCCAGTTCCCATTACTCCCACTTATTAAGAAAAAACAAAACAAAACAAAACACGTTTTCTGACTTATTTTTGTCATCTCTGCAACTTTTGGCTCTGGATTTAAAAACCTTGATTTCCAAAAGGAAAAGTCTTCCATCAGAGAACACCCGAGTCCTACTGAGATACACACTACAGCGCCCACCTTGGTCCTTCAGGTTTGATGAAAAAAAGTGGCCAGAACTCAAGAAGCAGAACAATCATCTTAAGAAAGGATAATTAACCCTACTCATTAAAGGGAGGGGGAGCTGATGTGATCAGCACAATTGGCCAACTGGGGCAGAATGAATGAATTTGGAACACACATACGATTCAACTGGGTGCCTCTCTGAACTCTCTTGCCCAATTTTGATAGTAATTGGGCAAGTTCAGTAACCCCTGCCTACAACAGGTATGGTGAACTTGAGTTCAGCTGTCTCAAGAATACAGATCTGATCATGCCACCAGGTAAACCAGAGGGAGGTCCCAGCTGAGGTCAGCAGGGACCTAGGATGAGCATAGAGGAGAGGGACAAAGACTTTCAAATGTAGCCATGCTATTATCCATTAAGGAGGGGTTGTGATTCATCTCACTAATCTTCCTTGTAGTTTTTCCTGGGAACACTGGGGCATCTACTTCTAAACCAGGCGTCCTCAAACTACGGCCCGCGGGCCACATGAGGGTGTTTTTGCCGTTTTGTTTTTTTTTTACTTCAAAATAAGATATGTGCAGTGTGCATAGGAATTTGTTCATAGTTTTTTAAAATTATAGTCCATCCCTCCAACGGTCTGAGGGACAGTGAACTGGCCCCCTGTTTAAAAAGTTTGAGGACCCCTGCCTTATACCAATAAAGGTAAGCATAACCAATGGTAGTGAAGCAGGAATTTTAGGGGGATATAGGCAGGCTTAGGGATTTTTTTAGAATTGGGGTCCATGGAAAAAACACAGGGTAACAGACTGGGAGAAGTTATATTTCCATAACACAAGGAAGCCAGGTGCAGTTACATCTCCATAAGACAAGGGGGCAGCAACAGTTTCATCTCTGTAAGACAAGGGAACTGGAAGTAGCCAAGAAAGGTCTAGATTTACAAAATAAAGAGAAGGAAGCCCTTCATTCAGAAGGGGAATAGGAAAATAATAAGGAAGGAGGGGGAGAGAACCTCGCCTGTGCCCCATGTCCCAGGTGAGGTTCAACCTTTGAGCCCAGGAGTTACTATGGTAACCAGTCTAAGGGCATAGTGACCAATCAGAGGGGATATCAAAGCACCAGGATCTGCAGGCTATATAAGCCATAGGGAAAGGGAACCCAGTGGGACTCTTTTCCCCCTTCCTATGTGGGAGTCAATTCTGTGGGACTCTTTCCTCTCCCCATGTGGGAGTCTGTACTTGTTCTTGAAAGATGAAACAGAGGGTCAGAGAACCAGGACACAGGCTTTATTGGAGGAGAAGACCCTGCCAGCTACCTTCCAGAGGAGAAAGAGAGGCGTGCTGGGGTGAAAGCGCCTTTTGAGGGGAGGAAAGGAAAGGGATGGGGCTTAGGGCACTCAGCACACGCTGATTGGTGGTTTCATATAAGGCACATGATTAGGTACCTAGGGACTTGGGAATCAGGGGCTTAGGGTATTTGGCAAGTGCTGATTGGTGGTTCAATGTACAGTCCATATAAGGTGCCTGTTTGGTGCTCAGGAATGTCTATGCTGCAGGTACAGGTTACATCATACATCAGTTGGGGGAAAGGAGGATCTATCAGTTCTTCAATAAATTCCCACCTTTGCTATACACCACTTTCTGTCCATGGATTCATTCTTCCATTCTGGCAGACAGAGAATCTGGGTTCCAGTCCAAAAATTCGGTATCAGTAGGTAAGGACAGGGTAAAATGTAAACAGTCTTGTACAGGAGGTATGTCACCAGGTCTTCTTTCAAGAATGAAGGAGCAGCAAAGGATGCTGCTATTGGATAGCCCTCAGTCCCCAACGCTCTTTGGGGATCACTTTGGCTAAAGCAAGTCCTCTCCCTCAAGGTAACACTTCCAAAGCAGGGCATTCCTTTCCTGATGATTAATCAAGGTGGAAGCATTCATGCCTTGTTCCCACGACTCAATGTGGGACAAAGCTGAATGAGTCATCCCAGCTTCAGAGTTCCCGTATGGAGGTCTGAGGACTTTGGAGACTGCATTATGGCCAACATCTCCCTCTTCCTTTCCCTTACACAGGTGGTCACTCCAAAAAGCATTTCCCCATAAATCTCTATTTCAGATTCTTCCCAGGTAACTCAATTATCAACATCTATTCTCCATTACATAGGATTACACATCCTGCCCCCCTTTCCAATAGGCCATGCTCTCAATGGCTCAGTGTCTTTGAACTCTATCAGCTTTGACTCTGAACGTCTGAATCCTCTCATCTTGCAAATGCTCCCACTCTGTCGGTGGCATCAGTTATGACAGATGGGCTGTTATGGCTCACAAGCCAAAAGTACTTACTATCTGGTACTTTACGGGGACATTTTTCCAATCCCTTATTTAGATGATGTCCCTTCTACAGTGTATAAACATTTCCACAGATGGAAAGTTTCAGTTCAACATTCTCTTTTTATTTTGTTCTGCTATGAATTTTTATGTTTTTGAATCTGTATTTGAATTAAAATAATACATCAGACACTTCCCATTCCCAAGTCCATAACCACTGAAATTACTTCTAGTATTAATTATCCTTGCATAATGCTACTGATTTAACATCAACTTTTGAGATAAAGAAAAAATGCTGTCTGTCTGTCTCAGTCCTCCACCAAGTAAACTGTACTAACAGAGAGGCATGGAAAAGAAAAAATAATAAAATAACCAGCGTAATTGCTTCTGAGACCTATTAGCATAAACCATCAGAAGCTTGACTTTCTGTTTGCTAAACTGTTTTAGACAAGCTAATTACATTAAAGTGCTTGGTATTTCCAAGTTACTGCTTAATGTCATGAGTCTTAGATGATTTAGTCTGGTTGTGCACTTGATAGCGGAATCAATGAAAATGTGCTGAAATTAAAGGGGGAGATTTTCAAAGACATATGTGGGAGGTCTGGGCAGAACTGCCTTTAGTTCCGGACTGTGGGAAGACTGCAGAATATTATCAGAGAAAGCACAGACGAAGTTTCAATGTTGCTCTTTTAGTTACAAAAGCCTGGGGATTCTAGGCTCGTGTTTAAAAAATGGAGTTTAGGCCCAGGCACTGTAGCTCAGGGGTTGAGTGTGGACCTATGGTTCAATTCCTGGTCAAGGCACACGCCCAGGTTGTAGGTTCCATCCCCAGTAGGAGGGTGCAGGCGGCAGCCAATCAATGTTTCTCTCTTATCGATGTTTCTATCCCTCTCTTCCTTCCTCTCTGAAAAAAAAAAATATATATATATATATATATGTACTAGAGGCCCTTTGCATGGATTCAGGTACAGGTGGGTTCCCTCAGCCTGGCCTGCACCCTCTCGCAATCCGGGAACCCTTGGGGGAATGTCGGACTGCCGGGTTTTGGCCTGATCCCCAAAGGCCAAGCTGAAACCCGGCAGTGTGACATCCCCCCAAGGAATGTAACAGTGCCAAAGCAGCAGGCGGCCGGGGAGGAGCCCCAGCTGGGGCCGGGTGCAGCTCTGCTGCTGCTCATCCCAGCCCTCTGCACCTGCTGCAGCCATCACTCAGTAGTGCCACCACTGCAGCTGCGCTGGAATAATGCTACTGAGCAGCTGTGAGCCCGGCTTCTGGCTGAGCGGCCCTCCCCCTGTGGGAGCGCACTGTCCACCAGGGGGAAGCTCCTGCGCTGAGTGTCTGTCCCCTGGTGGTCAGTGCACGTCATAGCAACCTGTGAACTGGTCGTTCCGGTCATTCGATCAAAACGTTCGCTTAGGCATATATATGAATTTCTGTACAACTGGCTTGTGTGTGCTCAGAGGGGATGGCTAGTTTCTTTTTCTGTAGAAGTTTCCAAAGATTCGCCAGCAGTAGACATAGTAACCTGTGTCTTCCCAGGAATAGAATAAGAACTCAAACCACATGGGTTGTTGGGGCATGGCATTCTCTGAGCCAGTTGGTTTGCATTTTATGCACTCAATTTAAAAATGTCTGTTGGAGCAAGTGTTAATTTTTATGAGAATCAAAATTCCTGGCAAACTAAATGAAGCACATAAAAAAATACCTTCATATTTATTATGATGTATTCAGTTGACACCTGAATGTGATGATGCCAATCTATATGTATGGGAAACAGTCCCACAAATGCCATTACACTAATAAATAATAATCTCTCTTATAGATGCATGTGAACACCAAAATATAAGAGTAAGTTAATGGATTATGATTACTCTGAGTAATCAATTGCTTGGCAGAAGACAGCTTGAATCCACCTTCCTATAAAGAGGCATTTCCAACGGAAATATTTTTTCCACTAAGAGGTAAAGAAAAATTGGCTGCTTCAGCTCAGCCAATGTGGCTCAGTGGTTGAGCATGGCCTATGAACTAGGAGGTCACGGTTGATTCCTGGTCAGGGCACATGCCCAGGTTGTGGGCTCGATTCCCAGTGGCGAGTGTGTAGGAGGCAGTGATCAATGTCTCTCTCATTGCTGTTTCTATCTCTCTATCCCTCTCCAAAAATCAATTTAAAAAATTGGCTGCTTCAACACTTAGTGAGCAGGATGTTTTATACATCACTGAAATTGTTCAAGGAATGTGTTTATTGGATGCAGACAGACCTCACACACATAGTCAAGAACCCAACCTATATTCCATACTGTAGGTATATGGTAATAACAATTAGCATGTTGATCAGCAAAGATACATACATGTTATAATCTGGTTTATCTGCATTTTTACCATGGCTGTTCTCTCTCTTGCTCACAAGTGACTTGGTCTTGTAGAACTTTCATACAACAAACCTTGAAAAAGCAATAAACCACAGGGGAAGAAGTTCAGACCCAGAAAGGGACAGATTTTCTGTAGCAGATTTATGAACGTATTAAATATTAAAGGGATAATCTCTATTGCTTTGTAGTTTAAGCAGCAACAAATGAGTGTTAGGATTGATTAAATGCTTGCTCTTTACTTCAATGTTTAATTTGTTTTGAACTGTTTATGGAAAGGATATGTAAAAGGAATAGAAATGTTCTATCAAGAAGTATTTCTTCCACAAGCTGCACTTGGAGGTGATATAGTCATACCTACAAATATATATTTTCTTAATTAGGTGAGTATGGTTAGCAAATCAAAATCAAGAGGTAGATTGCAATAGAGAAAGCACATAAATCAGATTTAGATCACCTGGCTTTTTTTGTTTGTTTTGTTAATCCTCAACTGAAGATATTTTTCCATTGATTTTCAGAGAGAGAGGAAGGGAGGAGGAGAGACAGAGAGAGACTAACATTGATGTGAGAAAGATACATCAATTGGTTGACTCCCGAATGCACCCCAACCAGGGCCTGGGATTGAGCCTGCAACCCACATATATGTCAATCCTGCAACGTAGGTACATGCCCTGGATCGGGATCAAACCTGTGACCCTTCATTCCATGAGCTCTATCCACTGAGGGCTTGAATGGCAGGATTGCCTGATTTTATTTACTTATTTAATATATTTTATTGATTTTTTACAGGGAGGAAGGGAGAGGGATAGAGAGTTAGAAACATCGATGAGAGAGAAACATTGATCAGCTGCCTCCTGCACACACCCTATTGGGGATGTGCCTGCAACCAAGGTACATGCCCTTGACTGGAATCGAACCTGGGACCCTTCAGTCCGCAGGCCGACACTCTATCCACTGAGCCAAACAGGCCTGATTTTAATTTTGGTCTAATTATCTTCTGAATACATGGCCTTCTATAATTTCCTTAAATTCTCTATTTTATCATCCGCAAAATTATTGCAAAACCCAAAGTTGAGTGTGTGTGTGTGTGTGTGTGTGTGTATAACTTTAATTTGAACCCTAATTAATTAATCCTCATAAGTGATTGCAAGAATGAATGTATGATCGATCAATTCACAAGACAGCAAATATTTGGAACATTTGCTTGGTGACAAAAAGGAAGCCAAGGTATGGAATAAAACAAACATTTTCATATACATGATAAATCATATTGGATATCTAAAAGCCAATGCAAACTTTACACTAATAATTCCACTACTAAAAAATTTTCAAAGGAGATAAGAAATATGTGTAGATTCAGAATCATCAACAATGTCCAAAAAATATATTTTCTATTTTGCATTATTGAATTTAATTTTTGTTGCCTGAACATGTGTTTGGTATATTGGTGTGAAATAAATATATAAAAAAAATAAGCCTAATTATTTCAACAAGTAAATTAATCATTCTGTACTAATATAGAGAATATTTTTATAGCCTGTTTTATTTTGTTTTCTTTATTATGCCCAATTTTGACTATCAATTTATTTTAAAAATCAATTGCCAAGGCTTTTTGTAATGATTTATTCATTTGTATATTCATGCATCATTACCAGTTTAGTTGGTGTCCCTGTATAACATATTTTAGTGTACTAGAGGAATAAAATGAGATCATAATCATTTAGTAAGTAAACTTGTAATGATCTAAAGTGATAAGTAGAGTTTAATAATCATAAGTAGAACAAGGCAGGGTTTCCAGAAAAATAATCTTCAAATTATTTTTGAGGTTATCTTATTATTAGCATTACTATATCTACTTATTATTTTTAAATTCCATATTAATGTGTTAGAGATAATCTGGGTTAAACAAAATTATAGAGGTACTTGATTGTAAGACTTCTAGAACTTGCACTGTGGTATCAGATATTCTCACTCTTATCAAGCAATAGGTTTTGATACATACGATCATAAAATTATTGATTTTTTTTCTAGTGAATCTCTAGCGATTAGGTTTCTGTAGAAAAGCATTAGAAATCTCTTCTATTGCATTGAGTAACCATATATCTTCTCATACACATACTAAGAACAATGAACCATTATTACCAAACGTATCAGGACTATTCTATTAGTAGCCAAGTTTTCATTCTAAAATATCTCTAAGAGGCTTCAGAACTCATATTAACATTCATTTGAAACATACCAATGATATAATTAAAGAAATCACCTGCTTTGTTTGCCCTTTTCAAATACCAGCCATTGGAGCTATTTTATCCTCCATAACTGTACACAGAGAAAGAGAAGCCCCTTCATGCACAAAGCACATTGTGAAAAGAGAATTACCTTTTACTGGCCATACTATCTGGTTTAATATTATGGACCTCTGTTTTATAAATCATATTCTACCTTAGCTATACTGTTGCAACTTATTTTCAAATAAGCCAAGTGGTGATGAGAAGACAGAGGTTGGGGATGTTCTTCTCACCTTGCCTACTTACTTATTTATTTAATCTTCACCAGAAGATATGGTATTTTGGTTTTTGTTGTGGTTTTTTTTTTTTTTTTTTTGAGAGAGAGAGAGAGAGAGAGAGAGAGAGAGAGAGAGAGAGAGAGAGAGAGAGAAACATTGATTGGTTGCCTCCCATAGTCACCCCAACCAGGGATTGGACCACAACCTGGGTATGTGCCCTGACCTGGGATCTGACCCACAACCTTTCTACTCTGGCTTTTAAAATGCTGGGGTGTGCTAAACAAAATGTACTGAAATGGCTTAAGGGGGAGTTGGTCATGTGATTAGGCCCTCTGAGGTTCAGTGCACTTATCTATAGAAGAAACAAACTTTTCATAGACTTAGGATAGAAGGTGATTTTGCAAATGGGCCTAGGGTAGTTGTGAAATCCAACTGAGAGCAAGGAACTCTCCAAAATTAGGCTCTTACCCTCCCACAGGAATTGGAAGATGGGCATGATCCTAAGGACGCAGTTTTGGGTCCTGGTCTGATAGAAGCCCTGCCTGAGTTTGTCAAGTCTCCAGGGAGGAAGTTGGATGGGATTATTTGTTTTGAGTATTGTGTAGTTCTTGGAAGTCAACCACATTCTAATTCTGTTGTTCAAATCTTTATAACCATGGAAATGAGATAGTTTATTATATAGATACTAGAAAGAAAAAGGTTTTCATCTCTTAGTAGCAATGTTTACTGCACCCTACATAAGCTGCTGATTTGCTCAATCTTGGGCTAAGGTATAGAGGAACCGTCTTAATTTAAAGATCCAGTGCTGGTTGCTAACGATACCACTGAATATCTGAGGAAAATTAGTCAAACCTTTGGATACGATGCACCTTTCAAGTGACAGATCACAGATGTTTAGGACAACATTCAATTTACAGGAACCAGCAATTATGCATTTTGGCATCAAGCACATATTGTGCGTACCATATTCACTGCAACAACCATCTGTTTGACAACACTGGCTGACTCTTCCCTGAAAAATCATGGTTGATGAAGGGAGAATGTCTGTCAATGCCTCTCTATGCTCTGTGATTTCCTCCCCTTTGTTTGTTTGAAAGTAATGCTGAGTTATGTTGTCCAAACTAAACATACATTTCTGGCCCACAGACATGGATGACTGTCAAGCTTTATGGGTCCCTGAAGAATCTGTGCCTAATTTTTCTAATTCATCCTAAACTACCTGTGGTTCTTTAAACATGTCCTGCTCCCTAATGTCTTCGCTTGCACAGGCCCATTCCTCTACCCGAAGTAATCTCCTTTTTATGTCTATCTGAGATCTTCTATTATTTCTTCAATACCTATTTCAAAGGTCTTATGTTCTGAGGTTTCCCAGCCTCATGACCTTTGGGACAATGGCTCATTAGATTTATGGTTCTTACCATGCACTATTATAATTGCCTATACCGCCTTCTCCCAACTACACATGTGAGCTCTCTGAGGCTAGGAATCAATACATATCACATCATTATACAAGAGGGGAGCTGAGACTGCTCAGGAATGTATTCAGAAATTGAAATGCTAAGAAAAACATATATATATAACCACACCTACTTTACATGATTAAAATGTTTTTAAAGGTTATTTCAATTAAGCAATAGGGATGTTTTAGGGAATAAGAAAAATTGATCAAGCTGTCCCTCCTGAATGAATTGTATCAAAACACATTAGAGGAAATTATTCCACACTTCAAATAATATTAATCAAAAGGATAATAATAGCTACCATTATTAACACTATTAAATGCCTCATATGCATTATTTCATTTAATATCATAGTTTCCCAGTGAGGTGGGGTATTATTTCCTTCATCATTTTCCTATTACATAGGCAAGGAAGTAGAAGCTCGTACTAGCTAAATATTACCAATAATAACATAGATTTAGGATTCAAATCTTACTACTGTCATTCAAAAACCCATGGTCTTATCCTCTGTATGCCTCCCAATTTGTTCAATCATTCTTAAAAGTGTTCAGAAACATTTGTAATTATCTTTAGATATGCTTTAAGTTGCCTCAGTTCGAGCTTTTATTTTTACATTTTGTTCTTAAAAGATTATATATAAATATCAAGGTCAGGAAGAGGCCTTTTAAATTCTATAAATTCTATAAACTTAATACAGATGTTTTGCAGGGACCCACTGCAAAACATCTGTATTAAGTTCTATCCTGTCTAGTTTTTTATGCCATGTGTCATCATTCACCTTTTTAATGTTATTGATAAGAGGAATTTTTTTTCTACAGATTGCACAATAACTTTTATAGAAATGGTACAAACATTGCTTTCTAAAGAGAAATATTACATAAATAAATGATTTGCCAAAATCAAAACCACACACAGACCTCAAATTCCTTTGAAACTTTTAAATCCTTCTAATAAAACACTGAGTTCATTTTTTGAATCCTTTCCCAGATAGTTAACTATATAGCTTTCCATTTTGATTTTTTTTAACTTCATCATAGAATTAACATTTACTTTCTTGGCAGCCAATCCTTTTTTCAGATAGCTCTACTAATAGTTAACTAACTGGGTCTTTCAGTGTCCTGTATCCTTGAATTTTTATTGGATACTGTGTACATGACAAAATAAATCACTTTTATAAAATGATAACCCTTTAATATTAAAAGTTATTTTTATATATATTTAAATATTTTTAAAATATATTTTTATTGATTTCATAGAGGAAGGGAGAGGGAGAGATAGAAATATCAATGATGAGAGAGAATAATTGATTGGCTTCCTCCTGCATGTCCCCACACTGGGAATTGAGCCCACAACCTGGTCATGTGCCCTGACTGGGAATTGAACCATGATCTCCTGGTTTATGGGTCGATGCTCAACCACTGAGCCATGCTATCTGGGCTATTTTAAAATATAATTTTTTAATTTCAACAAGAGATCATGCACATAATAGAAAATTCACCCAGGGCTTCTGATTATGTACATATTAACTTATTGGAATGTACTTCAAATTTATGATAACTAAATTCAGCAAGTTATAGAAATATTACTCCTATGGAAGTATATTTTCCCTTCCCTCTTTCTGTGCTATAATTGTTATACATATTACATTTATATATGTAAGCCTTGCTTAAAGGATAAAGGAAGAGGAAGCCCTAGATTACTGGATAAATCCACCCAGAGTGGAGCTACAGGCAAGCTAAGCTGGGGATAGACAGAGTGTGGGTTGTGGCTCAAGTCCCACAGGTTCTGAGGGTTCTTTCCAGATTTTATTACATTTCCTGAAGTAAAGGTCTTCTTATTTATTTTATGCCCCTCAAAAAATTTCCAGATACTTTAATTTTTTTAAAATAATGTTCACTAGTTAGTTTATTTCATTGGGAAGTGGGTCTGTGGAGTTGTTTGTGGTATCAATTCAGAAATCAACTCTTCAATATTGAACATTTAATAATGTAAACATTATCAAATACATATTGAAAATAATTTATTGACCATTATCAATTTTCTCAACATGACTAGGCCCATTTGACAAATCAGGAAATGGGAGTTCAGAGAAAAAAGATAATATTAGCAAAAACTATGAGTTTGTAGAAGCCATATTTGAACTTAAATGTACCTGTTCCCAAATTGTGCTCTTGCCATTGTTAAAAGCACTGGGCTGGTAGAGCATTTTGTGATGCAAAATTGCAAGGAAGTGCTAAAAAAGTATAATAGAGAGAGCACAACAGGTCTACAAAGCACAGAAGCCAACCTGAAAGAGTTCCCAATGGTCAAGTTGGGTAAAAAAAAAAAAAAAAAAAAAAAAAAAAAAAGTGACTACGCAAATAGATAATGCTAGAATTGGATTCTTACCCAGGAAATAAAATATCATGAGCTTGTATTGATATTACTAAAACCTAAGTAACTAAATAAATGGAGGAGAAAGAAACCCTTCTCACTGAAAAATTCCAATTGATAAAAAAAAATAAGGAAAATAAAATTACCACAGAAGTATAATACAATTTAATTTTAAAGTTTCAATTAAAAATTCACTTCATAAATGTACACCATTGTAATACATTCTGCATGTGAGATCCATTGATAAATGCTAAGATGAGTGGGCAGGATTGCAAGCAAAACCAATATATCTTCATAGTCTTGCTGTTTCTCCAATAGAATATTTACCAGTTACAAAGGGGAAAGAATCATTTCACAGTGAAGATTCTTTGCAGATATCACCATCATCAAATAATTTATTTTAAGATCATCAGCACTACATACAAATACCAAGTACCTGCATGTGATGATGCGTCATTGCCTCTTTGGTGTTTTTATGACAAATATATAGACTCAATTCTATATAATAAAAGGCTAATGCAAATAGATCGAATGGCAGAACAACCAGAACAATCGAACAACCGGTCACTATGACATGTGCTGACCACCAGGGAGCATGTGTGGAACATGGTGGGCGTTGGTTGTGGCGGGATGGAGGAGCAGGTGAGCGGGGGTGCCAGATCGCTGTAATTGAGGCAAGCCTCTGGTGGTTACTGAAAATTCTTTGCTCCCGGGCGCTGCAGTCCCGCCTGGTGCTCGCACCCACAGCTGACGCCAGAGCCACCGCTTGCACCTGCTGCCAATGCCTGGCACAGGTCCAGATCACTCGGCACCATCAGCAGGTGTGAGTGGCAGCTGCTGGCCCTGATCACTCCTGAGGGCTTCTCCACCTCCCCCTGCTCCTGAGGGGTGATTGGGGCAGCAGCTGCCACTTGCACCTGCTGACCTGACAGCCTGCATCAGCACTGCTACCACGTGCTGCTGGCCCCAGCCCCAATCGCTCTGTGCCGTCAGCGGGTGTGAGGGGGGCCAGTACCATCAGCATGTGGGAGCGGCTGCAGCGGGGCTGCCGGGAGATGGGGCAGCAGCAGGAGGGGCTGAGCGGGGGCTCAGAGATGGGCCGAGACCCTCCCCTGTGCCTACAGCAGCCTGGAGGCCCACGGTTCCTTTTAAGGTGCACAAATTTATGCACTGGGTGCCTCGTCTAATAATAAGAAAACATTAGGCAAAATCAATTTGAGGGATGAACATCAAGTATTGACTAGTATTCTTCACACGTGTCAAGTTCTTGAAAGACAAAGAAAGTGAGGAAGTGTCACATATTGAGGAAGACAAAAGTGACATGACAAGTAAATTCAACAAGGGCTCTTGAATTGGATACTGCAACAGAAAAAAAATAACTATTTTTAAAATGGTGAAATTGAAATACACTCTTTATTTCAGTCCATTGTGCCAAGGTTCTGTTATCAGTTTTGACAAGCATTCTATGGTTCTGTTCACTTTTAAATTAAGTGACGGTTATGCAGAATTTCTCTACTATTTTTGCAAATCTTCTCTTTTAAAAAAATATATATTTTATTGATTTCAGAGAGGAAGGGAGAGGGAGAGAGATATATAAACATCAATGATGAGAGAGAATCATTGATTGGCTGCCTCCTACATGCCCCACACTGGGGATCCAGCCCACAACCCGGGTATGTGCCCTGACCAGGAATGGAACGTAACCTCCTGGTTCATAGGTTGATGCTCAACCACTGAGCCATGCTGGCTGGGCCACAGATATTCTCTAAACCTAAAATTTTCTCAGTTTCTTTTTAAAAGCATAATGCCTTACCTTTATATATCAGTGCTATCCTGTCTTCAAGAAATTATTTTATTTATTGGAAATTAGATTAATGCATACAATTAATCATTATTGATGCTTCTAAAATGCTACAGAAGCACAGAGAAATGAGGGATGTTAATATGGATTGCACTGAGTTTTGTGAGAAGGGGGTTAAGGAAGACTCCATGCAGGAGGTGACTTTGAGGACTGTGAAAAGCAGCCAGGTTTTTACTGGTTAGAGAAGTAGGAGAGGTTGAAAATAACATTGGTATATGTAGCAAGGTTTGAAGGTGCATTAAACAGTGAAAAGTCAGGTCTTCCTGTAAAATAAAGTGCATGGAAAAGTCACGCACAAATTAAAGTAAAAAAAGCTAGTTGTGATTAAATCATATACAATGTCAAATGTCTAGAAAACAGGTTGGGGTATGAAATATAGGTAAAGGCAGCCATTTGCAATTATTTACATGGTAGAACACACTCTCTGCAATTACAGTAATAGGTACATATCCATGAATGCTGGTTTTATTTGCTAAAAGTCAAAGTACTCTCCATGCTTTTAAAATATGTCAAAATGCAATTATTGTCACACTTTTTCTGTTGAGACAATTGTGTGTATCAACTGATTTTCTATTCATACTACAAGGTTTATAAAAGGGTGGTCATTTTTTCCCCTAATTCTTTTCAATCTTGCTTTGAAACAGACTACTGAGGACACATTCGAAAGGGCCTAAAAATATCAATATTCTTTTAAGAGTTTGTCTTGTTTTTTATAATTTATGCGGGTTTTCTTTAGATGCAATTTTAATTTTTCTAATGTGTTTCTCCCCTGCCTTCTCTTTTTTCTTGCTGAATCTATGGTCATCTTAAACATCATCCACAAATAAACATGTTCTTGGTTCATCAGCATTAATCATCCTTTTGACAACACAGCTATGTCTCCTGTAAATTAACTGAATAGGAGAAGATGGAAAATGGCTTTAGATAAAGTAATGTCTTCAAGGCTTTTTTTCCATTAGCCTGCTTTCTCCCTCTGATTTATTTTAGTTTTGGGATGTGATAACAATGTTTCATTCTTTATTTATTCACCAACTATTTATAGAATTCCTACAACATTTTAGGAGTTCTACTTGCAGCTGTAGAAAAAGCGCAGTGATCCAGCTGCCATATTTCAAGGTCCTTAGAGTTTAATATGCACCATATAGGAGAAAAAAATATAGGCAGATTATTCTCAAGAAAATGCAAACACCGATCTAATAGATCAGTATATATATCCACTTCTAAATCCCCTTATCCTTCAACTTTATTTTCAGTGCTTCTCATTGAGTACTACCAGTTTCCTAATTCATATAAAATACATGTGTGTTTGTGCATGCCTGGGTCTGTGAATATAAACATTGTGGGTAAAGACTAATTTCAAACTCATCAACTATTTTAGGACTTGGAGATAACATTTCTCGTGATTATAATATTAAAAGAATTAAGAAAGTATTAATCATCCAAAAGTGTGTCTTATATTTATTGCTGTATTTTATAAATTTCTATAAAATACTGAATAAGTTCCTCTTCCTTATAAAATACTAGTGGTTTTTGGCCTCTAGCTTTATGAACAAGAAGTTTCATTATAATGAAATAAAAATGAAAAAGTCTTCAAGTACCAATAATAAAAATATGTGCTCTAAGTTCAATTTAGTTCACATATTAATGGGTACCTGTGTAATTCAAACTCTTGAAACTACTCCATCACTTGCTAACTGCTTTCAGGTCCACATTCTTCTGCATTTATACTTTTTTCTTTCCTGTTTTCATTGTACTTGGTATTAGCCATCTCAAGTAGACAATGAGTTCCTGGAATGAAGATAAACCTTTTTTTTTTCTTCTTCTTCTTCTTCACCCATGTCCCTAGTTCCTAACACACTGCTGGGCACATATCTGGATGCAGAAAATGTTGAATGTGTTGCTGTCTTAGGGTAAAATCTACTTGAGTCTCAAAAAAAATATTAATTTAGCTTATTGGTTTCTATAGCTCCCAAAATACAAAAGATATGAATCTGAATTTTAACTAGAGCCATGAGATAATACTCTTAATTCTGTACAAGGAAGATAGATTCCATTCCTAAAGTGTTGAATCAATAAGTCATCAAGTGATTGTTAGGGTAAAACCTGTCTCCTGCCAGCATATTTTTGGTAGTTTACAATAATCCTACCTAATAAAAGAGTAATATGCTAATTGACTGTACCTTCGCTATGCCCACAGACAATCAGGGGTGCTATGCAAATTAACCCAGCAAAGATGGCGGGGGGAGAGGGTAGCGCCCGCAACCACCCTTGGGACCCAAGACCCGATTGCGGACCGTGGTTAGTAAAACTTGGAGATGGCAAACTTGATAGCAGTTTTCATTTAGGAATGGATATTATTGAAATTCCCCATGAAATGATTTTTAATGGATCTATTATTGAAGCCACCTTTGGAAATAGTATATCTATAGATAATATTAAAAATATATCTAAACATGCAATTCTTTGTTCAAAAAATGAGCACTTTCAAAAATTAAATGAAGAAATTTTGGATATACTTGATGGAGATTTTCACACATATTTGAGTGATGATTCCAGTGACTCAACAGATGATGCTGAAAAGGAAAATTTTCCCATTGAATTTCTTAATAGTATTACTCCTTCAGGAATGCCGTGCCATAAATTAAAATTGAAAGTGGGTGCAATCATCATGCTATTGAGAAATCTTAATAGTAAATGGGGTCTTTGTAATGGTACCAGATTTATTATCAAAAGATTACGACCTAACATTATCGAAGCTCAAGTATTAACAGGATCTGTAGAGGGAGAGGTTGTTCTGATTCCAAGAACTGATTTGTCCTCATCTGACACTGGCCTCCCATTTAAATTGATTCGACGACAGTTTCCCGTGATGCCAGCATTTGCAATGACTATTAATAAATCACAAGGACAAACTCTAGACAGAGTAGGAATATTCCTACCTGAACCTGTTTTCGCACATGGTCAGTTATATGTTGCTTTCTCTCGAGTTCGAAGAGCATGTGACGTTAAAGTTGTAAATACTTTATCTCAAGGGAAATTAGTCAAGCACTCTGAAAGTGTTTTCACTCTTAATGTGGTATACAGGGAAATATTAGAATAAGTTTAATCACTTTATCAGTCATTATTTGCATCAATGTTGTTTTTATATTATGAGTTTGTTATTGTTGTTATATCATTTTATTTATTAATAAAATTATGTATTATTTTCATATACATTGTACTTATTTCCTTTTATCTCTCACACTTTTATTATAGAGAAAGGGCAAATAGCAATATTAAAATATTTCCTCTAATTAATTCCCTTTCAATGTGCATGAATTTCATGCAACAGGCCACTAGTGAATATATAACTAATAAAGAGGAGGAAGAAATAAGTTGAAGCATATTTGTACAATACAGTGTAATATAGAAATGAAGATGCATGAATTATCTCCAAGTACACAGAAGCATGGCTGAGTCTGCAACATAACTATAGTGAAGGTGCAATGAGGTTAGGACAAGATATTATGCTTAAAAGCCTTTACTTAGCTTGTTTTTTAAATCACAAAGATAATGGTCACATGAAATAGTGAACTACACGAGAGAGAAAATATGTATTTGTTCATACATGGGTCTGTGAATATAAACATAGTGAGTAAAGACTAATTTCAAACTCATCAACTATTTCAGGACTTGGAGATAACATTTCTCATGATTACAATATTAAAAGAATTAAGAAAGTATTAGTTATCCAAGAGTGTGGCTTATAACTATTGCTGTATTTTATAAAATTTCTATAAAATACTGAGTATGTTCCTCTTCCTTATAAAATACTAGTGCTTTTTGGCCTCTAGCTCAATGAACAAGAAGTTTCATTAAAATGAAATAAAAAAGTCTTCAAGTACCAATAATAAAAATATGTGCTCTCATTGCAACTTGGTTCCCATATTAATGGGTGTCTGTGTAATTCAACCTTATTTTTATTTATGAATCATTCATACATGATATATCCAGACTCATCATAAAAAGATATTCAGTAAAATCATATGCTGGCTGTGTGTTTTAAAAATGAATTTGGGCCCCAAATTAACTTTTGACTGATAGCTATGCGTAGGGAAATGCTTCTGTACAAAACAAAGACTAGAGAGTAGTCTATGATTTAAATCAACATGTGGATGCGTCCTGCAGATGGATCTGACACAATGTGAACAAGAATGAAATTATGTAGGCAGAGATAACATTGCAGGTGCTGCATTTCCTGATGAGAATATATTATAGAAAAACAGGGTTGGCCATCAAGTATAGGGTACACCTGTTTTGCACCAAGATTTTACATTTCCTTCCACGAAATTTCTCATGTAGAATGAGAGTCCCAACCTCTGTGTGTCGGACTGATTTTTTTCCCCAATTACAGTTGACATTCAACATTATTTTGTATTAGTTTCAGGTGTACAGCATAGTGGTTAGACAATCATATACTTTACAAAGTGATCCCCCTATATCTCAAGTACCCACCTTGCCCCATTTATAGTTATTAAAATATTATTGACTATTATCCCTATGCTGTAATTTACATCCCCATGACTATGCTGTAACTACCAATTTGTACTTCTTAATCCCTTACTTTTTCACCCAGCCTTCCAATCCACCTCCCCTCTGTCACCCATCAGTATGTTCTCCATATCTATGAGTGCGTCAGACTGATTTTAAGAGCTCCTTCGAAAGAAGAATTGGATGTCACAAGATTTTCCCAGTTGCAGAGAATTGTGTTTGAAAAACAGAGCCCTGCATTTGCTACCAAGATGCTCAGCTCTGAGTCGTATTTCTGCCATGTTCAAGGTGTGCAACTTTGCAAGCCTAAATTTTATGATCTGCATCTGTAGAGTGAGGAAACGAATAACCACCTCTTCAGAGTGCAATAAAGATGCTATGAGATCAATGAGTGGGAAAGTGCTTTCTAAGTGGTAAATCATACCAATATGAAAAGATAATTACAAGAAGTTTTTTGATCCTTGAGTTACATCATAGCCATATATTCATTCTTGGATCCTTAAACTGTCATTGCTTTAGCCCTCACAATTTGATTTTGATTATGCACACTTCTTAAATTGCATTGATTCTGCTTTCCCTCAAGGATATTAAGGACAGAAGGATGGGACAGTACAACAGTCTGCTCACCTGTCTGCAGTTTGCCACACAGCAAAGTGGTTGAAGACAGTTTAACTATTGGAGATTTTTTCACTTAACTATAATTTAAAAACCATAAAATCTACACAATTTGTACTACAGTTTGACAAATTCTGGATAAACATATATGGTCCTACAACCATCAGCACAATCAAGTTTTAAAAAGTTTCCATCACTAGTGATCATTAAAAATATTGCGTATCAAAGGCCAGTTTTGATGCCTGACCCTTGGTAGGTACTCAGCCAATATTTTTGTTGTTGTTGTTGTTGTTTCTTGGACCTGCTACTGGTTTAGCAACGTGACAAGCCTATAATAGGAGACATGACAGAGATCTAAAACACTTGTCACTCACATACAGAGAAAATATATCAATGATATTTTCTGGCATAAAATGAGAAGAATAAATGGAAGAGTAAATGAAGAAAAGGTCAGAGAGAAGTTTAAGAATAAGGATTGGGTCCTACAGTAGATTCACTGAAGTTGCCAACTGTAAAGTCTTAGACGAGTGCATCAGCCTTCTAACCTGTAAACCAGATGTGCTCATAAAATACCATCATGGAGTGAGTTTTGATTTTATCAGTAAGTGAACTTGCTTTGACAATGGTTAGCATGTTAAGAGAGATGATAACTACTAATTGAATAAAAAATGCTTGAGTGCCTCAATCACTTGCTTTGAGATAATAGTTTTCCTTCAGAGACTGCATTCGTATCCATGGCCAACACAATCACAGCTCCATCCATTCTTATTTCTGAAATGTATCTCAAAGGTACCCATTCCTCTCTCCATCCACTAAGCCAACCCTTGTCCAACTCAGCATCATTACCTACGTGGAATTCTTCAATATATTCTGTGTCCTGCTTCTATTTTAACACCATTCAAACTATTTCCTACAAAGCAATTGGGTAGTTTTTCTCCCTGCTTCCTTCCCTCCATCCCTTTCTCCTTTCTTCCTTCTCTCTCCCTCTCTTCCCTTTTCTTCCTTCCTTTGTTCATAGGACATCTGTTTAATCATATCACTCCCTTACTTCTCATTGCATTTACACTAAAATAGAGGCTCTCTAAAAGGGTCTCTCATTTCCTGCAAGACGTGGACTCATGTCAATTCCCACTTCATTTAATTCTTCAATAGTATATTGTTTTTATTTTTACTTATTTATTTTTTAGGTTCTTCCATAGGCTGGGAACCTATTGATCCATCACTCTCTCCCCAACATACCTTAACTCTAAAGGACACCTCTTCAGGGAATCATTCTAACATACCATCTTTTTGCCAACTTTCCCTGCATCCTGTGTGTTTCCTTTTTAAGTAAATATCCTAAATTGTAATCCCATGTGTATTATGGGTGCCACGTGTCCATTGTTTGCTTCTTTACTTAAATTGACAACTCTGAGAGAGCAAAGACATTGCTTCATTCATATATGGACATGCAGCCCCTGGTGGATTGCCTGCTAAATCCATGAGGGATGACCTCTGATGCCCATTCTTATTACTAGATTTGGGTTTGGAAAAAACAGAGTTATAAAAGGGCTGCAAAAGTTGCTCAAGTGTACATACATAACTTCAAGTAAAATGTGTTGAGTGTATCTTTTGATTTTGAAAAAAAAAGTATTGCATAAAGAGATGCTAAAAGTAAAAAAAAAAATACATTCTTTACTACTTACAAACACATGGAGGATAAATATTTTTGAATGGTATACTTAAATCACTGCCTTGATTTTACGCTTTTTATGTAAGAGCTATAAGTATAGTTACCTAATATGATGATGGGAAAGACCTCCAATGTACCAGTATTCCAGCACTACCCTACCAGAGATGTCTCATAGTGCTCATCTAAAGGTTCTTTTTTTTAAAAAAAATTTTATTGATTTCAAAGAGGAAGGGAGAGATAGAAGCATCAATGATAAGAGAGAATTATTGATCTGCTGCTTCCCGCACTCCCCACACTGGGGATCAAGCCTGCAACCCAGGCATGTGCCCTGACTGGGAAACAAACCCTGACTTCCTGGTTCATAGGTCAACGCTCAACCACTAAGCAACGCCGGCAGGGCATCTAAGGGTTCTCTTGCCTTTGTAGAATCACAAGTAGTCAAAGAAGTTATTTTCTTCCATGACCTTAGTAAGTGAGTCTCCTAAAAATGAGATCACATGCAATACACTTCCTAGAGAATGGACTCTATACTTGTTTTGATAAGTTATTTACTTCAACTTTATCTCCTAAATGCCTTGACTTTCTAGGCCCTGGTACCTATTTTTTCAAATTTCAACCTTCAGCTCCGCAGACAATTAGCAACTCAACTGACTCGTCTTATTTTCTTTTCCTCCTCCTGCCAAGCAAATTCCAATGTATAACAACACACATTCGTATAATCTTCATGCAGAGTTTAGTTACAGGGGGAACATATGAAATTTGGAGCCTCAGAGAATCACTTTTATTATTATTTCAGAATACTTGGAAGCAGACAGAAAAATAAACACACCTTTGCTAAAACAATCACCCCAAGAACAATGACTGCTCTCGCTGATCTGTTTTAATAGAGTATATTTTAGTTATATTCAAAGATACTTATATTTACTGTGGGATCTGGGTTTGCATTTATTTTCCCAGATGGCATAGGAAAATTTCTCCAATAACTTCTGGTGCTAGTCACTGGATGACTAAAATGTGCCCATATTTAATGATGTCAATGAAAAATATTAAAAGTTGACTACTCAGTGTTCCTCCAAAAATTAATTAATCTCTTTGTATATAACAGATTGTCTCCTTCAGGGAAATATGTTTAGGTCTGTGTAAAGATTGTAATTTATAAAGAAGTTCACACTAAGACAAAATAATGTTTGTAAGAAATAGCTCCTGAAAGTGGGTTGGAGAGGGGTCATTTCAAGAGTTAGCTCTTTTGGCATTTTTTTTTTTCTGTGGTAAGGTAAGTTAAGGGATGATAGTCAAAGGAATTTACTTGATTTAGGAAAATCTATCTCTGTCTTAGTCCAGACATCCTCTTATCATGAGATTCTTAGGGAAGAGACACAGAAAGAAAATATCATATCAAAGCACTACTTTAGCACTGGCTGGTGTGCTAAGTGGTTAGAATACCAGCCTACACACGGAAGGGTCTGGGATTTGATCCCTAGTCAAGGGAGCACACCTGGGATGCAGGTTTGATACCAGCCCCTGTTGGAGCACATGTGGGAGGCAATCAATAGATGTGTCTCTCTCACATAGATGTTTCCCTCTCTGTCTCTCTCCCATCCCTCTCCCTTCTACTCTTTCTGGAAATCAATGGAGAAAATATCCTCCCATGAGGATTAACAAAACACACACACACACACACACACACACACACACACACACACACACACACCACTTTAATATAAAACACACCATTGGTTTTCTGACCCATGCAGAGCCCTGGGTGACAGCTAGACTAACAGCTTGTTACATAAGTCTAAGCCCTAAAGAACACCTATTCCCATTAAACCACAATTTGAAACTCTAGATATTAGCAGCCTCTGGTTTACATGATGAGCAGAAGAGCAAAGAGAGAAGAATGCCCATATGTGAAATAGAAAGTAGAAAGGCCCTAGTCCAACCAGGGCAGGCTCTTGATTTTATTTTTCCTCCCACCTCACTGATGAGAGAGAGAGAGAGAGAGAGAGAGAGAGAGAGAGAGAGCGAGCCAGCTAAACGTGGCTCAGACAGGACTCTCACAGGGACTTGATCAGTTTCGCTTGGAAGGATCCTATCTAATAAAGATGGAATATGCAAATTGATCGTAACTCCATGACAAAGATGACAGCACCCACAGCCAATAAGGAAGGAATATGCAAACTGACGTGACAAGGTGAGAGACGGAAGGCGCCTATGGCCGGAGCGAAGGCGGAAAGGCGGCTCTGGGCCAGAGTGAAGGCAGTGCTGGCAGCCAGGGGAAGGAAGGGCTATTCTTGCATGAATCTTCATGCATCGGGCCTCTAGTCTAAAAATAAATGGGGAGGAGCAGAAACTTCAATGCCACACTTCTAACAGAGCACCCTTCTTTGAATCCTCATAGTATAAAATACACTGAAGATTCAAGCACTATTTTCTTTGTTTAGGTTTGTTGTAGGCAGAGAAATAGGATATTACTAAACACTGTACTTGTGCTAGATTCGAGTAATTATTCCATGGTCCTTTATAGAGCAGAATTGGTACTTTTCCTGATGAGTAGCAGCACAATATTACTCCAAACTACTGTATGAAAACAAAACATAACTTGTTCATTGACCAGAGAGCCCAAACTTCCATCTCAGCATCTCAGCGAGACTTACACTGATATGTTCTCATCACATAACTGAGGTGCCCGCACATGGGCTGAGAGACCCTTCCTGCTGGCCTGGATGCCTTCAGCTGGGAAATAAATGATGACAGTACTTATTCTGGGAACTGATTAATTAAATATCTTTCCTGGCAGTTCCATTAATATCAACACAACATGGCAGAGATATTGACATAGTGAGGAAACATTGCTTTCAACAACAGGGCTTTGTTGACAAAACAGTGAAATGTCTAGACCATTAGAAACAATTCAGAAATCCATCTTCTCCATCACCCTGATGTAGCTTACACACAACACACATTCACACACTCACTCACTCAGTCTCAAAATGGGTAGCAGTTAGAGAAAATGAAGTTAGTGATCATTAAATATAAATGTGGGAGGGGTTAGAAACACACTTGACCATGTAATTGGGGGGAGGGAAAACAGCAGATACTCAATAATATCATCCAATGTTGCCTGACACCATTTAATGTACCATTTAAAAGAGAATGACATACTTTACTAATTGTCTGCTATATCCCTGTTACCTCACAGATATAACCTCATCCTATCTAATAAAAGAATAATATGCAGATTGACCATCACTCCAACACACAATATGGCTGCCCCCATGTGGTCAAAGATCCTGCCCCCATGTGGACACAAGATGGCTGGCACAAGATGGCCAGCAGAGGAGGGCAGTTGGGAGGCACCAGACCTGCAAGGGAGGGCAGTTGGGGGTGATCAAGCCAGCAGGGGAAGGCAGTTAGGGGTGACCAGGCCTGCAGAGGAGGAAAGTTGGGGGAAAACAGGCTGGCAGGGGAGCAGTTAGGCATCAATCAGGCTGGCAGGGGAGTGGTTAGAGGGTGATCAGGCTGGCAGGCAGAAGCGGTTAGGGGCAATCAGGAAGGCAGGCAGGCAAGCAGTTGGGAGCCAGCAGTCCTGGATTGTGAGAGGGATGTCCGACTGCCCGTTTAGGCCCGATCCCGGTGGGTCCCAGATTGGAGAGGGTGCAGGCTGGGCTGAGGGACACCCCCACTCTGTGCACGAATTTCATGCACTGGGCCTCTAGTGTTTTCATAAAAGCTTTTGGGGTTGTCTTATTGCCCTGATTTCGCAACGGAACACTGTGGCTAAAACAATTTCCAGGGGTTGCTAGAAGTCACACAGCTTGTAAGAAAGCCGAGCTGAATGGGTCTTATTCCAAAGTCTCTACCCTTTCCACACTTCCGGATCCCAGAGGAAAGGACAGTCCTCTCTTTCCATTCCCTCCCATCCCTGAGCATCTGTGATTCTGCTCCGTTGGATGATGTGGTCCATGCAATGTTGTTGTTTGATACCATCAGAGGTTCTGTGTAGTTGCTTATGTGGCTGTGTCCTCTGCAAGGACTGCTGGCTTTTTGAGGGGGCTTTGATTCATGTGTACTCTCAGATCTGCCTCTGGTAGCATCTAGTATTTTATCACATGAAGTACTAGAATGAGAAAGCATAAATGTTTCCAAGAAATGACATAGAAATAAAATTAGGAGAGTACAAAAAGTCTAGTATTGTCCATGCTTAAGTTATATTTAGGATGTAGTCCATTTTCTAGCCCCTGATCCCCAAATTTGCCTGGAAACCACCATCTTTATAACTTGTAAATCTTGTCTTCAGGTAGTCTGTTTTCCATGATGATCCCATACTCTGTTCCTTCCCTCCCTCCTTCCCTTTTTTAACTCCCTCCCTTCGTTTCTTCCTTACTTCTTTCCTTCCTTCCAAAAACTTCTATGTGCAAGTATATAGGAGTCAACTGCTCAAAAAATCTCATGAGAAATGGACCATCATGTTATGGTGTGGTCAGTACTAAGTTAGAAGTAGGTGTGCCATATATTGACAACTTGGGATACGTCTGCTGTTTTGGGAGTGCAGGAAAGACTACTTGGAGGAGGTAATTAGTGACTGAGCCTTGCAATACAGGAAATAATCAGGCAGAAGTTAATAGAATGGTGTTAAGTTTTTTATGTATCAAGAAGACATACTAACATGTTTGAAGGCTTTTTAAAAATGTCATTTAAAAATTTATTTCACTCAGGAGCTCCAGATTCAAGGACAAGACATGATGGGTAAGGTTTTTGGCGGATTTGCTCTAGATTTCTTTTCCCCTTTTTCCAGCCTTGCACTTGAATGAGAAGGGCACATATTAGGTGTGTAAAGGTATATTTGAAATTGCCAGGGCTCAAGCACAAGATTACAGTGTTAATTCCCTCTGTTCAAGGTTGCTGAGCTTGAAAATAAACTCTATATCAGGGAAAATCCCAGCCTGAACAAGGGCAATTATACATTCATTGGGGATGGCTACTGACCAGGAACTTGACAGACTTGGGTTTGAATAGTATTTGAGCCACTCACTGGTTATGAGACTTGGAGAAAATTATTTAATGTCTCTGAAATTCAATCTCCCTAATCATATGATGATGATATGTAGACAAGCAATAGTTAAAGATTTAATGAGATAATATATGTAAACTCCTTTGCATAGGTTTCAGCATTATATTTAACAATAGTATCAAATACTATGGTAATAATTATTATTGACTGTATTTGCTATTCCCAACTCTGGGTATATATCAAAATTACTTTAGGGTTTTGTAAAAGTTCAGATGCTCATCTTACTTCCTGGAATCTACTTCATCACAGTATCTGCAGAAGGAGTTGGATATGTCTGCTTTAAAACATACCATAGCCCCACCAGCATGGCTCAGTGGTTGAGCATTGACCTTTGAACCAGTAGATCACAGTTGGATTCCCAGTCAAGGCACATGCCCAAGTGGGCTCAATCCCCGGTGTGGGATGTGGAGGAGGCAACTGAGCAACGATTCTCTCTCATCATTGATGTTTCTATCTCTCTCCCCCTCTCTTCCTCTCTGAAATCAATAAAAATATGCTTGAAAAATAAATAAATAAAACACACCATAGACAATTTCCACGTAGAACTAGAATACCTCCAGATTTATAACAGTGACCTTCTCTGCAACCTCCATTACCCATGAGGCTCTAAAAGAGTGTGTGGCCAAAGAGTAGACATTTTCTGTAGTTACTAAAAATAATGAAAAGTAAGGCTCAGTTTTTTCCAAACTCAATGTTTCCCAAATTCTTTCCTAAATTCCTTGCTCCCTCCCTCAGACCTGATTGATAACAGGATAGGTAACAGTTTTAGATTTATAGCTATTATGTTTGCCCACTTGCTATGTGCCAGAAATACAGGAAGGATTTTGCATGGATATGTCGTTCGTCACACACAGCGACACAGTCCATGGTTCTTCATGGCCTCTGTGCTGCAGATGAGAAAAATGAGAACCAGAGACACTGACATTCGTTTCTAAGGTCACACAGCTATCAAGTGTCAAGTATATTGTAGAGGCAGGCCCAGAGTTTTTACCACTACACTATGCTGCCTTCTGGTGTTCAAACTGATGTGCTTACATTCAAACCTACAGACATTTTCTACTACACTTTGTATGACTAAAGTCTAGCATAAATATTGGAGGGAAATATCTTGAAGTATTATCTACTTGAATGGCCTCTGATGTCCAGGCCGACTGGACTATTATTTGGCAATTTAGAGCCATGCCCAGTTACATTTCTGTACCCAGCACTGAGCCGTTGCTTTCTAAAACATTCCTGTATATTCCTCGCCGTTTCTCTATTTAATCCATTATTTAAGTATTCTTGCTTTTCTGCATGTATTGTTCCATTCCAGCGAGCTGCTTCTGTGTGGATTACAGGCGTCGTATCATTGTGACTGAAACCTAATTGACTTCCACGGTAAATATGAAAGGAAGGTGGCAAATGTGACTAGTTGTCCGTTCAACATGACATAGAATGGCTAATGCCCGTGTGTAATGAGGGGAGACTCTTCAGAGCTTCGACTCTTGCTTTATGGGGGAAAGGAGGCGAATCCTCGAGTGATTGTTGACAAGTCTGTGGCAAATGTGTGCACCGAGTGAGTAGTTGAAATAAAAAGCCCTGTACGAAGTCATTAAACATCAAGCTTGATGCATTATTCATTTAGTGGCTTCAAAGTTGGACTTGGGAAAATGTAAATAAAACACACAGAGAACTTTCTCCCTTCTGAAACGATTTTATAGTCATGAACTAAATGCAAGGAGCACTTAAAGTGTCGAACTGCATTGTATATTTTATGTAAATGAAGAATATTGAACAAATTCCCCATTTGGTACAAGAGAGAGAAAGAAAATGTACCTCTCTCCTGATGATCAATGCCTCTGAGAAAATAAATTATCTTTATTTTCTCCATTATCTTTTATTGCCATTTTATATACTCTATAAAATATCGACCTGCGAGGTATTCAAATGAAATGTGATATAATTTTTCTGATGCACAGGCCATTTTTTACACCCTTCAGGCATGACTGCAACCTTCTCTACATCCCGAACATGCCTCAGGCTACAATCTGCCCTGGTAATAGAAAACGGTCCAGTGATAGAGTGCATTATATTAAAGCAAATGTCGTCCTTGGAGCCCAAAGGGCTGGGTTCAAATCCCAATTCTGCAGTTGAATGAGAGCCTTAGGATACATTAATTCTAATGACTAACAGAAAGCACTGTAAAACTGAGGAGAGACAGAATACACACCCATCAAGTAGGACCACAAGTATTAGTTAAAGTGGATTCTAAAGAATTCGTTCAGTGACTGGGCCCACACATTACTCTTTTTGAATCCACAATAACAGCTTTTCCCAAAGCCTAGTAATCATTAGCCACATATTTTTATGCACCACTGAAAGCAAGGTCCCTCCCACCATGTGAGGACACAGTTAGAAGACACTGTGGCGATAAATCAGGAAGAGGGCCTTGACCAGAATGTGATGAATGTGACCATGCTGGTGCCTTGGTCTTGGATCTCCTAGCGTCCAGATTGGTAAGAAATACATTTTTGTTTCTTGTAAAAGAAAATTTTTGAAGCAAGACACAGAAAGTCAACATTCCAGAAATGGATGTGATTATGTACTCATCAGAGGACAGCATCCCAGAACTCTATTGAAAACCAAGGCATACCCAGAGGTCTGGCAAATGTGAATTCCTCAATGAAAAACCCTGATTTCGATTAGGAATACAGAAGAGTGCAGACAATGAGGAAATTTCCACTGACAGAAGCAAAATGAAAATAATACATAAGTATATGTGCATGGTTGTTTTTTAAGGCCTAAATGTAAGTGTTTTACCCTAAATACTCTCAAATGAGTGTCTGAGTCAAAAGTCTTGCAGGTTGGTAGTGTAGTTGGGAACTCATTAGAAAGTAATAGATAGTAACAGAAAGTAACCTAGAATACAAGTAAGAAAGGAGGAAAACCAGCACCACAGGTTTTGGTCACTGCCCTGTGCCACTAATGCTTGCTTGGTCTCGACTTCCGAGGAGCCTAGTACAACTGCTCACAAAACTGACTGTCCGACATCCAAAGGAAAGTCAATTATACACGATCATCTATCATGCATTCGTCAAGGCAGCCCCAAGACTGTAACTCCCATGCATTTCTGGGTTGCACTTGCCTGAAAGTCACTAGAGTTCCTTTGGACATCTCATGTGTTGATAAAAAAAAAAAAGAAAAAAAAAGCCTTGGGTAGAAAGAAAGACTTCCTTGGCATTGGAGTTGCACTTGTGAGCAGCTGATGGAGCCTGCATGCAACATGTTGCCTCAATAGTGGCTGGAGTGAGGAGTGTCCGAAACAGCTCATTTGCAACACTCAAGACTTGGTGCATCGTACCCATGTTCAGTCTCTCAGAGAGCATCCTTCAGGATAGCCAGTCTCTGCAAAGACTCACTGGGGGGGGCGGGGGGGGGGGGGTTCAGGAGAACAATTTCCTAACTCCACTGCTATGGGTGGTCCAGAGGACAGCAAGTGAAACTCCTCATCTGTCCACTCAAGCACTCCTTTCATACTTCTCTCACCTGTGGCCAGCCCTTCTGCAGCTTGGGAATGCTTGTCCAGGGCTGGGTGACTCAGGCTCTTTATTATTTTTATTTATATCTCTACTAGGGGCCTGGTGCACAAAATTCGTGCACTGGGGAGGGGTCCCTCAGCCCAGCCTGCCCCCTCTCACATACTGGGAGCCCTCAGGGGATGTCCTACTGATGGCTTAGGCCCGCTCCCCGTTGGGAGCAGACCTAAGCCGCAGTCTGGCCTCCCTTTGCGGGAGGCAACCGGGCTGATCAGGGGAAGGTGCCAGCCCCACCACCCCGCTGCTGCAGCCACTGCCAGTCACTACAGCCGCCAAGGTATTTTCATCAACATGGACTCCAGTCCCTTCACCATGAAAAAATGACAACTTTCTTTAAGCATTTTCAAGATGTGTCCTTCATAGGATATGACATTTATTTCTTTATTTTTCTTTTTATCCTCACCTGAGGATGTTTCCATTGATATTTTCCCCTTCCCTCCAATCCCAGGCTCAGCCCCTTCCCAAGCCTAAAGCCTCTGCCCCAGGTTTAGGCTTGGGAAGGGGTGTCCCCCCCTACCCCCCCTCCCGCCCCACCTCCGATCGCAGGCTCGGCCCCTTCTTAAGCCTAAAGCCTCCACCCCAGGCTTTAGACTTGGGAAGGGGTTCCCCCCAGCACCTCTGATCGCAGGCTCGGCCCCTTCCCAAGCCTAAAGCCTCTGCCCCAGGCTTTACCTTTGGAAAGTGGTTCCCCCACCCGCACCTCTGATCGCAGCCTCGGCCCCTTCCCAAGCCTAAAGCCTCTGCCTGATGGCTGGCTGGGAGTGACCTGGGTGCCAAGGAGGTTCCCCAGACCTAGGTATGTATGCAAATTAACCGCCATCTTTGTTGGGTTAATTTGCATACTCACTCTGATTGGCTGTGGGGGTAGCGGAGGTACGGTCAATTTACATCTTTGTCTATTATTAGGTAAGGTAATCTATCTATCGATCTATATATCTATCTATCAATCTATTATTTTCATCCTCACCTAAGTTGTATATTTTTTCCATTGACTTTTAGAGAGAGTGGGAGGGGGAAAGGGAAGAGAGAAACAACTATGTTAGAAAGACATACCGATTGGTTGCCTCCCACATGTTCATGTGCCCTTGACAAGGAATCAAACCCTAGACCAGGGGTCCTCAAACTTTTTAAACAGGGGGCCAGTTCACTGTCCCTCAGACGGTTGGAGGGCCGGACTATAGTTTAAAAAAAACTATGAACAAATTCCTATGCACACTGCAGATATCTTATTTTGAAGTAAAAAAACAAAACGGCAAAAACACCCGCATGTGGCCCGCGGGCCGTAGTTTGAGGACGCCTGCCCTAGACTCTCCAGTGGGCAGGTCGACGCTCTAACCACTGGGCAATGCCAGCCAGGGTGTGACTCTTTAGCGCCTTACTGCTGAGTGGGTTTGTAATGGCCTCCTGTGCCTTGGGGTCCTAGAAGCCCTTCACCTAGAGATCAATAGCCTGGGAGGCTCTAGTGGCTGCTCCCGCAGCGGTGGCCACAGTAGAGGCTGGGGTGAGAGGTGAGGTAGGAAGTGGCATACAATAGGTGGCCCCTGCAATGCCATCATGAACATATTTCTTATTCAGCTTAAGTAACTATTTTTATTTTTAAATTAATGCCTTCCCAAACTTTTGGTATTAAAATGACTATTCATTTGTGTTGCTTTTTTAAAAGGGTAGTATATGAAAACATTACCAATCTTGTATCAATTTTTTCTCACTTCATGCACACAGCCCAAATACACACAGCTACAAAATGCAAAATAAAATAATGTAGATGTGGGGGATGCACTTACACCAGACAATCTGAAATTTAAATCGCCACCTCTGTCAACTAGATGACTTTGAGTATAAGAAATATTTCTGACCTTTAATTTCTTTATATGTGAAAAAATGGATGATCAGACTGGTATTCACATTGCACTGCCAAGAATAGCTTGGAGCACACACAGGCTAACATGCACCCCAGAAAGTGCCCCAGAAGCCTTGGGAGTCTGTGAATCTATTAAAATGGAATGTGAAATTGGAAGTGCACTAGTGTGGCAGTGTACAAGTGAAGTTTTTTCCCTATGCCTTAGCTTTAATGAGAATAACAGAGAACTCCAGTTTATTTCAGTACCCTTCCTCTTTAATCTCCCTCCTTCTTCACAAATTCACCCATCTCCTACAGTTACTTATTAAAAGGTTCCCATTGGAAGGCAGCAACTCAAGTTTCTGTCTAGGTTTACCTTACCATGGAATTTTCTGTGAAGTCAATCTTGTTCCCCATCCTTTTAAACATTTTTGACTGGGCCTGGCTGTCATTGCTCAGTGGTTGAGCATCAACCTATGAACCAGGAGTTCACAGTTCAATTCCCAGTCAGGACACATGCCCAGGTTTCCGGCTTGATCCCAAGTGGGGGACATGCAAGAAGCAGCCGATCGATGATTCTCTCTCATCACTGATGTTTCTCTCTCTTTCTCTCTCTTTCTTTCTCTCTGAAATCAATAAAAATATATATATATGTTTTTAAAAAAACATTTTATTGGTTTATTTTATTTTCTAATTTTTTTGGGCCTTCAATCACACGTTTTGCCAACAGAAAGGCTGGAGTTCCCAAAGAAAATGGTAAATTTGCAACGGGAGAAACAAAATGTAAGCTGTGCTGTATTTTTATGAGATGGAGCCAGTTGTTGGGGTGAGCAAAGGATAAATGTGTAAAAGGTATCATTTTCTTGCCTCTGGGTGTGAAATACCTCAGGAAGGCAAAGTTGAATCAAAACTTTTCAAATGCCATGACAGTTACAGTTTGCAAAATTATCTCTCAGCCATTTCATCTGAGACAATAACCGGGCCTCCAGGAATGGGTTTCATAGGTGAGCCCTCATAGCAACATAGTCTAGTGCAGATGAAAAATGTATTTTGCAGTACAATCAAAATGATAATTTTTTCAATATGCCTTTGGAAGCAGCCTTTGCCACAGAAAACAACAGCACATACAAACGACTGAGCCAAACCTTAGTCCATAATGCAGCAGGAAGCAGAATCCATTCTTACATTTCCAGGACTTTTCCTCCTGGTGTCCCTGTGGACCCATGTCTTTGTTGGATTCCAAAGCGGTATCCACATTTGTGCACTGGAGCTATCGTGTAGTGCTTTAATGATTTTAATACAGTATTTGTCTTTGCTTGGGTGAGTTAAAAATAAAAGTAGAAGGAATAAAGAAGGTCTAGGAGTTGCTTTTGATTTTCTGTGACAACACATAGTTTAAAGTTAGAAACCAGACAGTTCAATATTAGGCTCAGTTTTCCCCTATGTTAAGTTAGAGTAAGCATAGCACCTTAGACTGTTTTTTTGTTTGGTTTTTATTGTTTGTTTGTTTTTTTGGAGGTTTGAATGAGACAATATATGTACAGCCATTAGCCCAGGTCTGGTTCATAAGAAGAAAATCACTTACTGGCTATTATTATTTTGTGATGTTGTCATAAAAAAAATGATACTAATTCTTTTCTACCTCTCTTTATTAAAAAGACATATTATTTCTAGGAGTTATCATTGCAGCCAAAACTGATTACTAGAGACATTGCCACAGGGTATTATTTATGTGGTATAATCAGGGTAGTGAAGGAGCCATATATCATGCCCAAAGATAAAGAGCAATGGGCTAAGAGTGGAGACTGGACAATGGATATCATTAATATGAACAAGCACTCACAGGCCCTCATGTGATAGAGAGATAATATCTAAACTCTAAGACTCCAGATGGCAGAACTTAGATCTACAGTCACAGAGAGTAGAATATCAGCTCTGTGCATAAAAAGGAGCTTTTTATATTAATGGAGTTGTCTGCTAATGTGAATTACACAAGAAGAAAAGTCAATCATTCCTTTGTGCATTTCACACAGGTGTACAGTAACGCTGACCTTGGGAGAATGGATCCATGACAGGCCACCAGTCAATGAGGACCAGGTGAAGCAATATGTGTTCTCTCCCCTCCCCCGCAATCAGCCCCCATTCTCAAAGTCTACATCAAGGGAGAGAATAAAAGAACTTTTGTTTGTTTTTTGTGTACTATTTCCTGCTTGGTAGATGTTAAGAACAATCATTCCACACCTCAGAAGGTTTGGCTATTCATTCAGTCATTCAGCATCCTGTGTCTGTGTCCCAGGCTTGCCGCTGGGTACACAAAGGTGAGTCACAAATGGGACTTTCTCCTGAGCACGGGCTGGAGGGAGAGATGGAATTGTAAGCCCACAATTGCAACAGGGTCCAATGCTGAGACAGATGTGTACAAAGTGGCATGTAGTCAGAAACACAAAACAGCTACCCTGGTCAGCACGAGGGATTCCTTCAGAAGAGACACTAGAGAGAAGGGGTTCTTGGTGCAGTGTGATAAATCCTGCATAGGCTTTCTACCACGGCAGAAGTGACCTACGTGGAAAAGTGGATTAAGCCCGGCTGGTATTGCTCAGTGGTTGAGCATAGACCTATGAGCCAGGAGGTCACGGTTCAATTCCAGGGCAGGGCACATGCCAGGGTTGCGGGCTCAATCCCCAGTAGGGGGCATGCAGGAGGCAGCCGATCAATGATTCTCGTTATTGATGTTTTTCCCTCTCCCTCTCCTTCCTCTTTGAAATCAATGAAAATATATTTTCAGAAAAGAAAAGTGGATTAAGCAAAACTTAGAAATGTGCAAAAGAATTGGGAGTGCTCATGGGGCAGCAGGTAATTTGGTAGTCCTGGGGCAAAGGGGTGACATGGAGAAATAGTGAGAGACTATCCTACAGAGCAAGGCTGATTTCAGCCCAGGAAAGGCCTCAGAAGGCAAAACAAACAGCTTGGACTATGCCACTTGCTTTGAGAATTGGACATTTTACCCTGAAAGGGTGGTGATAGATCAAGGGGTCAAGAAAGAAGGCTGGGGAAGGAATGTGGAACATGGTGACATGTTAGAGATAATAGGCAACGAGGTGGTAGCCATGAGAACAGGATAAGGAACTGATGGGGAATGAGACCCCTGGTTACTATGCCCTGTTGGCTGAAAGGTGACATTCCGAGTTTCAAGGGGGAAGTCACGGACTTAAGAGGAAGAAGAAAGCAGAGGAAGGCAGGGGTCCGACTCTTCCTCACTGTGTTGCTTGGACCTAGTTGGTTTCTGGGATCCCTGCACTTTTCTAATCGTCAACTCTATCTTTCTGACCTAGGATGCTATTATTTAATAAATATTTACTGTCTTTTCTTTGCTCCCTGAATTTAAGAGATCAATGCAGAAGCCCCTTTTGAGTACATATTATTTAAAATTGAACGTCATTGTAATTTTTTTTGCCCCTTCAATTATAGCCATTAAACTATTTTTGTCTTTAAAGGAAATATTTTTATTCTCACTCTGACCCTTCTTAAATGGCTGTTAAAAGTATCTTTCTTCACTCTGAGTAATACACTACAACTATTCACTTAAAAAATATATTTAAAAACAAAAACTTGGATGATTATCAAAGCAAGAGTCTGCTGTACACAATTTCAGACCTCCACCAGGAATTAGCAAGGGCTGTGCTGACACAGTAAATGCATATTTACTTTTGTATCCACCAAAATGCATTGTTACCATGGTAACTCATGTAGTACCAATGCTACCAAGAGATAGAAGTATTTGGTGGCTATAAAGAAAAATAATAATAATAAAAAAAGGGAAGAAACAAAGACAAAATAATCAATGAGGATTATTATAAATGCAAAGCCATTTTTATGTACCTCTGTGTAAAAAGCTACAAATTAGCTAGGGAAGGGAGACCACCAGCAAAAAAAAATGCTTCCTCTCAGCACACTGCTCCTAGCTGTCCCTTTATCAGGAAAAAACCCTTGTGGTTGTCTGTCAAATTGTTTGAGCAGCTTCATCAGTGTTCACTCCCATGAAGGAAGATACCTTGAATCTTTGCTTAACATCACAGGGCCAGCGGAGGGCCAACATACAAGGTGCATTAAAAAATTGTGAAATAGGCACAGCTGGTGTGGCTCAGTGGTTGAGCATCAACCCATGAACCGAGAAGTCACCAGTTCGATTCTCAGCTGGGGCACATGCCTGGGTTTTAGGCTTGATCCCCAGTGCAGGCCATACAGGGGGCAGCTGATCGATGTTCCTCTCTCACATCAATGTTTCTTTCTCTCTATCCCTCTCCCTTCCTCTCTCTCTGAAAAAAAAAAAAAAAAGTGAAATAAATGAGTAAATGAATAAAGGCAATGCCTACAAAACCAATAGTTAAAGGAGACTCTGTTGGAGTAAAAATGAGCAAGATTTCCAAATGTTTAATGTACATTAAAAATAATATGGGGAGGGTTGTGGGGGGGCGGTAAGAGGGACTTGTATGCATGGATATAAGCATAACCAATGGACACAAGACAATAGCGGGGGCGGGGGGTGGGGGGAGGGAGAGGGCATGGGGCATGTGCTAGGGGTAGGGGAGACCAGGGGAAGGTCAATGGGGAAACAAAGGAGACATATGTACTACTATTTGTGATACTTTAAACAACAAAGTAATAATAATAATATGGGGACTTAATAAAATGCAAAATACTGGGCCCTACTCTAAATGACTTGGATTCAGTAGATCTAAGATGGGCCTTAGGATGCTTAGCAGTGTTTAACATGTGTTCTAGGTAAATCTGATGGTTTGATTGAGGAACTTCTCTTTGAACACGTTTGGGGAGAACATTGAACTATAAGTCAAAAATTCTAAATTTGCTCTATTGCTAAACCATTTTGTTTCTGCTGAAGATTCTCTTCTTAGAGAGAATTAAAATGGCATATCAATCATTTTCAAAATAAATTCATCCCAAGGTCCCTATCTTATTTCATTTAAAAATGTTTTTCCTATTTTAACATTTGGGTTCTACATAAGGTATTTTTTTCCAAAGATGGTCCCTGCTGCTAACCATAATATACCAGTGACGACCTGAAATTAAAAAACAAAATAACTTTGACAATTTCAGGAATATATATATATATATATATATTTCCCCCCAAATCTGTTCTTAGCAATTACCCAAATGATTTGATTAATGCAGGCAGTCTTTCAGAATTTTCTAGACCACAATAAACCTACTGGAGAATCATCAATAAACTTGATTTACAAATTATATTTACCAAATAATTGCCTAATCATTGCTTTTAGATTGCTGAAAATAGAAAGTATGGAATAATACATTTATTTTCAAACAGATTTCCTTTGTTTTTCCCAGAAAAAGCACCTCTTCGTTCACCCTGTTAGGAAAATTGCAAAAGCAAAATGTTATTAATGAGCATGTTGAAATAGTCTAGGGTAGTAAGTAGAAAGATGAAAAGAGAGCTTAATTTCTAATGTTTACATTCCCTAGATTCTAGATAAAGAAGAAATTCATTTTCAGGAAAAGAAATACAGCTGAAACTTTAATCATTGTATGTTGCAATGATTAAAACGGCTGGGAAATAACAAACAACAAAATCTGTCATTAACTATTGCTTTTTCTGTCAAAATAATTTGTCTTTTTGCATCAAGTCCTCCCTAAATGTGCTCAGGGTTAAAGGCTGGGCAATTCGGTCCGCTTGTAGACTAACTGGGCCAATCTCTCCTTTCTGAACCTTCCAGAGGGCCTGTTTCCTTCGCCCCTCCTTTTTCTATCCCCCCATCTCTGCATCTTCTTTTCCTCTTTCCACCCTTAGGGCTGGAGGAGGCTGAACCACTCTCTCCCAGGATAGCCCATCTTAGTCATGTGCAAAAAGCTACAAATTAGCTAGGGAAGGGAGACCACCAGCAAAAAAATGCTTCCTCTCAGCACACTGCTCCTAACTGTCCCTTTATCAGGAAAAAACCCTTCTGGTTGTCTGTCAGATTGTTTGAGCAGCTTCATCAGTGTTCACTCCCATGAAGGAAGATACCTTGATACCCACTGGTCAGACACATTGGGAATCAGCCAGTGTCCTCATCCAATGAATAAATCTGAAGATGGAGATGGATCTGCCAATTTCAAAGAGGTCAAGCAGCAAGTGGGAATTGAGTGTGAATGGCAAGCAGATGGTGAATGCATTTCAAAGAGAGGAGTACTTCCAAGATGTGGGGCTGCCAACACAATTACTAACCATAGTGTTGTTTATAGGAAAGACATGTGTAAAGAATTATTGATATAAAGCTCATTTAAAATATAAAGCACTTTAGCTACTTACTTTGTTGTTTGTTTTTGTATTAATCCTTGCCCAATGATACTTTTCCCATTGTTCTTTTGTTTTGTTTTGTTTTTCTTTTTTGTAGAGAGAGAGTGGAAGGGAGGGGGAGATGCAGAGAGACAGAAACATTGATTTGAGAGACACACATGGATTGGTTGCCTATGGTGCATGTTCCCCAACCAGGGCCTGGGATTGAGCCTGCAACCCAGGTACCTGTCCTTGACCACACCCTGCCCTTGACCAGAATCAAACCTGGGACTCTAAAGTCAGGAGGGCCAATGCTCTATCCACTGAGTCAAACTGGCTAGGGCACCTAGGGAACTTAAAAAGGTTGAGTTGAATGGAACCTAAGGCTAGACATGCATTTGGGGGTCATGCTGAGGAACTTGTATTTTATCCTGCATACAATGGGAACCAAACAATAAATTCTAGGCTGGGCAGAAAACTGATTATATATTCAGTTTAGGAAGGTGACTCAGGCCTTAGTGTGGAGATTGGGGAAGGTAGGTGCAAGAGTGCCTGTGGTTGTGATGGAGTTACGGATAAGGAGAAAGAAGGAACGTATGTTTCCCTTAAAGATACTTTTAAAAATATTTATTTCTTTAATGAAGTGTCACATTAAAGTACAAAATAAATTCCAGGTGGGCTCAAATTGAAATTAATATTTGTTTAACTCACTTTGTTTGTTGAGCAACATGGAGTGGATCACGGCTCACCGCCTTTATTCCCACCCCAATTATATTGGAAGATTTTTTTGTTTCCCGTTTCTGCTTCTGGAAAGATGTTTCTTTTCTACATGGCCTGGAGGGAGCCAGCCCTGCATGAACAGGCGAAGTGACCCTGGCCTCTGGAGGGGGGGATCTTTGACCTTGAACTGCTAGAGTCTTTGAATGACTGCCAACATGCTGCCGGTGTCCCCTAGAGAGAGACTAGGCAGGACCCAGGACAGATGAGGATGGACTTCTAATGTGTTCAGAAACGTTTATCAGCATAGAAACTGAGCATTTAGATGCCACTGCAATGAACATTAAACCTGAGCAATCGGGATAATGATGGCTAACATTTTTTTTAGTGTTTTTTAAAGTCTGGTTTTATTATTATTATTTTTTTAATATATTAATCTTTATTGACTTTAGAGAGAGGAAGGGAGAGGGGTAGCGAGATAGAAACATTGATGAGAACATGGTTCACTGTCTCCTGCACACCCTCTACTGGGGATCAACTCAGCAACCTGGGCATGTCCCCTGATGGGGAATCAAACCAGTGACCTCTTGGTTCATGGGTCAACACGTTACCACTGAGCAACACCAGCTGGGCAATGGCTAACATTTTATACAGAACAGACACCGTTCTCAACACATTACAGGAATTTTCTTGTTTTATTCTAACAATTCTGTAAAGCACTCTGTCAGTCAAGGTCCAAGAAGAAAATACTTAGGACACTCAAATTCGGGTAATTTGAGTAGAGATACACCAAGGCCTTGTTTACAAAGGTGCGCCTAAGGTGTCAAGAAACCAAAGATACAGCTACAGCGAGGTAACCCTGGACTAGTAAAAAGCAGGCTCTGCTACTACCACTAGTGTTGAAAGAACAAGGTCAGAAAGCAGTAAGTGAAACAGCCCACTGAGAGGGAGGGTGGGGTGAGCACAACACTGGAGGCTGAGATTTGGGGGGCAGAGTGAGGCCATGCAAATATCTGCCTTGACCCTCCAAGAGAGCTAGGGGCCGTGGGACTAATACTGTACCAGCTGGGTTTCTCCAGAAAACCAATAGAAAATATGTACCAACAGATTCATTGTAAGAAATGGGCTCATATGATTGTGGGGCTGGCCAGTCCAACATGTGTAAGGCAGGATGGCAGGCAGGAATCTCAGGCACAATCTCTGTACCACAGCCTTGAGGCAGGATTCCTTCTTCTCCAAGAAACTTCCACTTTCTGCTCTTAATCTTCAACTGATTGGGCGAGGCCCACCCATACTATGGAGGTGAATCTTTACTAAGTCGACTGCTGTTAAATGTTCATTGTAGCTGCAAAATATCTTCACACCAACATCTAGACTAATGTTAGACCCAACACATGTAATGTATATGATTTGACAAATACACTGCCCTTAAAGATTAGAGAGGATATTTATTGTGCATTTATTCTGTTGGGGGTTGTACACATGCTGCCTCAGTTGGTCTTCCCGTGTGACAGAGAACATTAAAGTGTCTCCCTCCCTGCCATGTAATCTCTGTTGGTTTCACTGCACATCTCACATGCCAGTTAAGTAAAGAGACCCCAAGTGCCGAGGGCACCACCTTAATATGCTTTATGTTGCTGCAAGGGTGGGTGAGAAGAGGTCAACTAAGAGGTTATATGCATAACCCATGGACACAGACAATAGTGTGGTGAAGGTTTGGGGCGGGGGGGGCAGGGTGGGCTAGATGGGGTACATGGGAGAAAAAAGGCATCATATGTAATACTTTCAACAATAAAGATTTAAAAAATATATGCAGCACACCGGACCTGACTGGTTTATGCAACACACTGGACCTGACTGGGATGTGGAGGCATCTTGATCATGACTTTTATTCTCAATGAAAATGGAGAAGGAAATTCAGATTAATGTAAACAGCTAGGAGAAAGTTACACACTTTATTCTCGAATGTTTAAAAAAGCCAAACCCTAAAATAGTGGTTCTCAACCTTAGCTACTAGTAAACAGGGATACCACTTAGGGAGACTCTACAAATTTTAAAATCCAAGTCACAAACCCAAAGTTCATTAAATAAAACTCTGTAGAGGTGGAACTCAAGAAGCATCAGGAGCCCTAACCGGTTTGGCTCAGTAGATAGAGCATCAGCCTGCGGACTGAAGGGTCCCAGGTTCGATTCTGGTCAAGGGCATGTACCTTGGTTGTGGGCACATCCCCAGTAGGGAGTGTGCAGGAGGCAGCTGATTGATGTTTCTCTCTCATCGATGTTTCTAACTCTCTATCCCTCTTCCTTCCTCTCTGTAAAAAAAATAAAAATAAAATCAATAAAAGATATTAAAAAAAATTCAGGAGTTTATAAACTTCCTAGGATACTTAAATATACAGGCAAGGTTGAGAACTGCTATTATAAAATAAGGGAGCTATCTTCAAAAGTATAGCATTGTAACCTGGCCTGTATGGTTCATGGTTGAGTGTCAGCACAGAAACCAAGAAGTCATGATTCAATTCCCAGTCAGGGCACATGCCTAGATTGCAGGCTCGATTCCCAGTAGCAGGCATGCAGGAGGTAGCTGATCGATGATTCTCTCTCATCATTGATGTTTCTATTTCTCTCCCTCTCCCGTCCTCTCTCTGAAATCAATAAAAAAAATTAAAAGATATAGCATTTAGCTGGAAAGTATATATGAATTGTAGGAAGTAAAAACACATAATTTGTGCATATGTACATACATACGGCTATCCCAGATCCAAGATCATTTGTGTTAATCAATATAAAACTATTTATTTGATATTCTAACCCTTTATTAAAAAAAAACAACAAACACACAAAACATACAAATATTCCCTATAGCTACTAGACACTTCCTCCAGGAATTCTTGCCAAAGACAGTTCTCTATTTAGAAAACCAGGGAACAGGAAAAGGGTTTTCAATTCAAAATCATATTTTTTATATTATAGATGTCTCCCTCTCTGCCCACCAATTTACATACCTACTCAGCTATCTAACAAGAGAGAAAGGAAGGGGAACCTGGCTCTTGAGCTGCATGTAAGCCCATATTCTCAGATAAATGAACTGGAAAACATGTGGGAGCAAAGTATTTATCTAGGACAAAGGAAGAATCAATTACCCCATTAATAGAGTTGATATAATAATATATGGAGGACGATATACCCTCCTCCTTTAGCACAACTTGGAGAAAAAAAAAAGCAAATATTGAGGCTCAATATGGGGTGAGGCAAAAGTAGGTTCACGGGTGTGAGTACTTGCAACGTAGTTTATTCTTGTATTATGATTTATTATCATATTATTTCCTACATGAAAAACTGTAATGCTACTTTTGCTCCACCCTATATTTACTAAAAAGAAAAAAAAATAAGTATTCTCCTTTGGGCTACCTCACTCTACCTTAGGGATCTGTTAATACTTCACTCACTCATTTTAAGGTGAAAAGTTTATTTGCACTGTCTCTAGTAAAAATTTTGGTGTTTAAATGCACTCTCCTGTTATGAAGAATTTTATTGTTCCTGTTGCCTGGCAAGTTTACTGTGAAGGAAAACATTCATCCCTAAATAATTGGAAGCAATCTGCAGGTTTCTCTTTGCCAGAAGCACTGCCCAATAAACTATAAAATCAAAGCATGATCTCTCCTCAATCTGACATGCCCACTGGCTCACTGCTCCCCATGCTAGGGCTGCGTTACAGAGAATTCTAGTCTCTGAACCATTAGGGAGAGAGGTGGTATGTACTTGAGTATGTTGGTGGGGGAGGGGGATAGACAAATGCACATGGATAATCAGGAAGCAGAATTCCTATAAATAGAGGTGGACTGCAAAATTTCTGATAAGCCAAGTCTGCTTTTGACTAAGAGTAGGTTCTCAGTAATAATGTTATGATCTCCATCCTCCCTGCCTGGACCCACTGTTTTCCTCTAAGCCTCCCCGAGTTTTAGAAAGTAGAATGTTTTGCTATCCCAATATTCTCTTTTGGGTTCTTTCTCCCCCTGGTTTTATAAGCTCTCTAAGGCAGAGACCATCATTTAATCCTAGTTCTCCTGACATGGAGTCAGTGCCTGGTATATTGGAGGTGGATAAATGTGGATTAGCCACACACCAGCCATTTCCCTAGCTCCCTCTTCACATACAAAACAAGACCAACAAAGCTTTATATCATATTACAATAGCAAAGGATAGTTTATAAGTTTACTAAAAGCCAAAGATAGAAAATTAGATTCCAGATGAAAATCGGTAACTAAAGGCACAAAAAGGGTCAAAGGCTTAGAGAGAAATAGTGGTAAGTTTGCACCAAAAAGGCTCTTCAATGAAAAAGATAAAACATGAGTATGACCAGTAGGGGGCAGGGCTGTGTTCACATGTATGTGATTTTTATAGCCACAAGGGTTCCAGGCTTGGTGTAGGGCACTGCTATCCTCAGTATATTGAAATTCTTGGTACCCGTTGAACAACAAACTGCATTTTCATTTTTTCACTGGGAAGTCTAACAAATTACATAGAAAAGTTAAGAGCTGATTCCACTCTTCATCTGCTAGTCTTCAGAAGCATGGCTACCCTTTTTGATTTTATATGTATTATATATGTGTGTGCATGGGTGTGTGTACCTCCAATGGTAGGTGTGCTCCTTCTGTAAAATTGTTAAGAATTGAGAAACATATAAAAAGCCCCCAGATTCCCAAAATTTCAACAGTTAGGAGCTGATACTAACGTATTTAATAAATCTGCCATGTCTATTTTCTTTTTTGTTAATCTTCACCCAAGGATATTTTTCCATTGATTTTTTTTCTTTTTCTTTTTTAGAGAGAGTGGAAAGGAGGGGAGAGAGAGAGAGAGAGAGAGAGAGAGAGAGAGAGAGAGAGAGAGAGAGAGAGAGAGAAACATCGATGTAAGAGAGAGACATCAACTGGTTGCCACCTGCACTCGCCCTAAACACGGCCAGGGATCCAGCCTGCAACCCAGGCAAGTGCTCCTGACCAAAATCTAACCTGGGACCCTTCAGTCCATGGTCTGGCACTCTATCTCCTGAGCCAAACTGGCTAGGGCTATGTCTACTTTTGATGCACCTTTCTCTAAAAAGTTAAAATAATTTTCACACCTCCCCCTCTCCAACCTATACACTTTTTAGTTCTTTGTTTTTCATTGATCAAATACCATAATTAAATACTTTATAACATTACATATAAACAACTAAATGATAACCCCACCATATGAACATACTATATTCTTTAACTTTCTTATTCACCATGTTTCATTATTCTTTTGATCTTATTACTATTTTTCTAACACACTTGTTAAGCTTGCTTTAGAAGCATCTAGGCTTAGAACAACAAAACAGAGAGAATACTGAAAATGGGACTTTCCCACAGAATCAAGGTACATTTTTTACCCTACATGTTGCATGCAATATCCGTGAACAGCAAATTAATCTACTTTTCACTAGATATTTGTAACCCGATTTGATTGATTTTAAAATGGCATTGATGTCTACGTTACTCTGCGGCATTCTTAACCCAGGTCTCCTTGGGTTCCTGTGGGTCTCAAGCCCACTTTGAACAGAGTCACCTAGGAAATTGCTGTAGCAACTCTTTTGTCATGTTTTCTTGGAGACCTGAATTTATTTTCCTCCAGAGCTGTCAGGAGTCAGGGGCAGGTTTATAAATAGCAATAGTATGGCAACAGCCTACTCACTGAGAAACAGATCATGTGTACTGCAGCTTATCATACAGCCTTTGTAACATTTCCTATGCTGGACATTACAGACGGAGGTCACTTTTTGTTTTAAGGAATGAAATGCCAATCAAAGTCCAGCAAGTTTTTTGAGAAGTGGATCACTTTGTAGGTTTTATTTTTAAATCTTTATTGTTGAAAGTATTACATATGCCCCCTTCTTTCCCCCCATTGGCCCTTTCTAGCCTGCCCCCACCCCCTGCCCCAGGCCTTCACCACCCTATTGTTTGTGTCCATGGGTTATGCAGATATGAATACAAGGTCTTTGGCTGATCTCTTCCTACCCACCCTTTGTTTTAAAGTTTGGATCTTACACCCTCACTTGTCCTTCTCAGGAGATCAGATAATAACCATCCCTGGGTATGAGTATGAAATCAGAGCTCAGATGTACAGTAGAAAAAATGAGAATAGATCAATAATAACTATTTGGAGACACTGAAGCACTAACCGTTTTTTTGTGTTTTTTAATTTTTTTTGTACATCAGGCAGATGACTTCCTGCATTCATTGTGATTATGTTTTCAATAACACATTATAACACCAACCTCACATAAGTCATTTCAAAGAGCACTGAGTCTATGCAGAGTTTTCTTCAAAATAATCTGGAGACTCAATTGGCAAAGTGTGTGTTGGCTGAATTTTGTAAAGAAATATTCTACAGGTTTATTAGATGAGTGCATTAGCCAACTAATTTCCAACGGCATTATTATACTAAACAACCTAAAGAAAGATTAGGTGGGCTCTTGCTATATGCCAAGGGCTATGAAGCTTTCTCTTCATTCATAGTTTTATTCAATTTTCACAAATTTCCTGAGAGGAAGGTACTATTTTTACCCCAGTTCTTTTTTATAATCCTCACCGGAGGATATTTTTCCATTGATTTTAGAAAAAGTGGAAGAGGAAAAGACAGAGAGAAACATCAATGTGATAGAAAACATACCAATTGGTTGCCTCCTGCATGAGCCCTGACCAAGACCCGGGCTTGGGAAGAGCCTGCAACCGAGGTACATGCCCTTGACTAGAATCGAACCTGAGACCCTTTGGTCAACAGGCCAACGCTCTATCCAATGAGCCAAACTGGCCAGGGATTTACCCCAGTTTTTTGGTGTTTTTTTTTTAGAATTGGGGAGCTCGGACTTGGAAACCTATAAGAATTTGTTCAAGCTTATATAGCTATTAAGTTGTGGGTTTGAATCCTGCTGGTAATCTGACTCACTGAGTTTTGCCCAAGTTTTACCAACTTACTGAACACTAATGTCTTCTGTAAGCATTGCACATTATTAAAATCTAGAAATTAACACTGACATGATGCTATTTAATAGACTACAAAATTTACTTGGATTCCACCTATTTCTCCATGTATATACTCCTGTGTGTGAGAAATTTTATCACATATTTAGATTTGTGCAAATACCACTTATATCCACTTACTGTTTCTCTTCTGGGGAGAGTTCTAGATTATACCTGGAAACTAATTCAGTCATGTGCAACCCAAGCATGGAACTAAATCCCAGATAATCCCTGCAAGACTGGAGTGGGCTTGAATAGAATGAGCAGAAAAGAATCTAAACAGATGAGATAAGCAATGTTCTTTGAGAAGGGTTGGGGGCCTCAGGGAAATCACCATCTAGGGACAGGTCTAAGGAGATAGAAGTAGGATTCAGAATTGGGCACACATCAAAGGCAGGAATTTGCAAGAGGGGGTGGATGGTAGTGAAACCATGAGAGTTTTAAGCTATGGTCAGAATGGAGGTGATAGTTTTATAGCTTTTCTTTCAGCATAATGAATATGAATGGTAGGATTAGCTCAAAGGAGTAGAGTTGGGATGGGCAATTCTGATTTCAAATATACTATTTATTTGATAGAAAACAATTCCAAAACCTGGTATGAGAAACATGGCATCATTCCTTTGGGGCAGAGTTTAATCTCTTATCCTAACTAATAAAAGGGTAATATGCAAATTGTAATATGCAAATTTACAGTCACTCCATCACAAAGCTGTCGGCACCCATAGCCACAAGATGGCCACGCCCAGTCCTCCCAGCCCTGCCGGAGTCCCTCAGTCCCGGGGGGCCAGCCACTGAGAGTGGGCAGTGTGAGCAGCCTGACAGAATGCTTGCTTCGTTGCCGCGCCCGGCTCAGGCCGAGCCCCAGGAGCCGGGGCGGACACGGACAGGGACAGGGGGGCCGGCCTGCAGCCTCCATGGCTGAGGAGAGGAGACAGCGGGCCCGCCTCCTGCGGAAGAGGTGTGGGTCCCTCCAGCCTCCTGTGGAATTGGTGCGGGTCCCTCCCAGCTCCCGTGGAAGCAGTACAGCTCCCTCCCGGCTCCTGTGAGTGCTGGCAGCTCACTTCCACCTCCCACTGGCTGCATGGCTCCCGTGGGAGCAGCGTGGCTCCCGGCGGTGCACTGCAGTTCCCACCAGCTCCTGCGGAAGCGGAGGGCGGCCTACTGCGCGCGATATCGCGCTATGAGCTACTAGTATATTCACATAAAGCTACTTGATGGCACTGGCTCCTGTTTCTGCCTGGGTGTTTCTGGATCCTAATCCTGTTATTAAAGTCAAGGAGGGTGAGTTGAATTGGCAATGACCATGAACTGTCTGCAAAGGAAATATTGAATCTATACGCATTGTTGGGCTGACCGCTTGTCAGAATTATCCAACCACTTTTGATGGGGGAAAATACTCCCCCGCCACACACACAGGCCACAAATCTTTCAAACATTCTTTTCACACTATCTGCATCCAGAATACTTTTCCTGCACCCACTCCCTTTAACACCTGGGCTTATTTAATCAAGCAATGGTACATCAATTTGATATCCAAACCCCCACCAGAATTTATAATCCTGAAATGGAGACTTCTCTAAGATATGCATCTTGAGTTAGTCATTTTATTCATATTTTGATTATTTGGGGCATACTGAATTGACACATATTGATATTCAATAGATGTAGGCTGAACAGAACAAGAATGGCATTTATTGAATGCTCAAAAGTGTCAGAACTGCACAAAATACTTCAGGCATTCATTCCATCAACAGTGACTAAGAATGCATTTCACAGAGAAGCTAACCTCTATACCACTACATCAACATGGTAAGACCACACACGGCTTGCTAGTGAGAGGGTTCGGAATTTATCTGAAGTTTCCATCACATTTATTTTTTATCCCAATCACTTGAAGACCCACTTTGTGGTCTAATTAAATTGATTGCTTTGATGTAATGAAACCTAAACCATGGAGGAAATACTTGTTTTAAAGAAATCAAACGGAGAAGTAACTACTCTAAAGTAAGAAGCTATTTAAGTAAAAAGTCCCAAAGTTTATGGATACAAAAACTACCTTGGAATTCAGGAACAATCTGGAATAATCTGCCAAGAGCCATTTTAGAGATGGATAACAAATATTTGATTCCGCGTGTGGCAGGGTAAGAGAAGAGAGTTGCTATTTTTCCGACAGATACACAGAAGTACTAAGAATGACACTCCTTCCTTCTAACATAGTGAAGAGGGAGAGCAGGGGACCACTGCAGGCATCCTTTGCCTTCTCCAAACTGCTTTGGCTGATCCATATTCTACATCCCTTCCTCCCCCGCAACCTTCAAAAAAATGTTCCTGTAGTCCAACTTACTGTAGTTTGTTTTTATAGGCTCAACTTGGAAAATTGAGAGAGGAAAAAAAAAGTTACAGTGAAATTTCAAAATATAAATAATTAAAAGCACAAATGAGTTTTGAGAGGGTAAGGGAATACATTTGAAATCAGATCACAAACTGAAATAACCATTTCAGATATTTGGCATAGAAGCTCAGAGTGTATCTCTAGGTCTTCTGGATTATTTTGCTATCATAATTCATTTAAAAGAAAAAATACAAAAGTTAAGCTATTAAAATAATACTTTTGAAGGCTAAGAAGTAGTTGAAAAAGTTGTCTTATGTTCAGTTAAGAAAAGGTCTAGTAGGTGATGTGGAAATGTATAGTATTTAAATTTGTTAAAATTATGGGATGATTATTAGAACGGTTCCCTCACTGTTATTTTTATCAATGTCTTAGGGTTTTGCAATAAATATGATGGTTTTTAGCCGAAATAGAAAGTTGCTGTTACACCCTATGAAGTAATTGCTCTCCCAGTGAAGTAATTTGACACACTTCCTTGAATTTAATGTATATACTTTGGTAATAAATATGCATTTTCTTTTTCTCCAAATGATACAACATTCCCCTTAATGTACAACATAAAATAAAACAAACATTTGGTGCTTTCTCAAGATCTCACAGACATAGATAGCTACTAGTTAGATCCGTAGTCACATGTACATTACTGCAATTTTCTCCATACACTTAACATGCTCCTATATGTTTTCCAATTGTGCTGATTAGGGTTTTATGCTAAAACAAGAAATCATTAAAAATGGTCTAGTTTGCTGCAGCCTCTGAGAAAAAGCCAGCTCTTGTGGAATTTACCTGTGAACTATGTCTAATCCATCCCACTGCTAAAGTCAAGGATGCCTATATTATATCAGCCTCTTCCCCCAATAGGAGCTTAGTACACGTGAGGTCACTCTAAGTGAAGAAAAACTTGTTATTCTTCCTATGAGGATGTCAAACAAGGAAGCACTTGATATCCACTCTGAGCAAGTTTAAAATCATTGCAATATATCTACCATCCTAACAAATCTGGATTGTGATAAGAACCAAATGAAGCAATTAATGCAAAATAGATTTGCAATTCTCAAAAAGTGCTGCAGATATTATTGTGTTATTGGGATAGTCAGCCAATAGTGATTTTCAGTAACTGAATAATTTAGGTATGTTTTCCCCTGGTCTTTTTCATTCCCATAATAAATTCTGTCGCTCAAAAGTGAATCCATTTCCATGAGATTCATTTATTGCCTCTTTCCTGTCCACCTTCTAAAAGAGCTCCCCTCTTTTTAGTTAATTACTATTTGAAAAGTGTTTCATAATCATTAGAAGAAATGTTAAATGTACTTAATGGCATTTACTATACATCATGTGCTTCATACAATACAGGATAAAATATTGTAAATGTTACATAATCATGTATTTGCAACTTATTTCAGGATGGTGAATAAGTACCAAAAAATAGCTAAGTGGTTTAGGATTTTAGAGCAGTGGTGTTTGACATGATCTGAAGGACTACCAAGAATTGCTAAACCACATTTTTGATCACTTAAACTATATCAGCATTTGTGTTAATGTGTATTAACAAAATAGAACCTCTGACTTCTAGGGGCTTACATTCTAAGAAAAGTCAACTGAAGGTTTAGAGAAGAGGAGAAGAAAAAATGTGGCCTAACGATCATATTTGGAAATATTCCACTTATATAGATGAAACAAATATCTCAGTTGTTCATTTTATTTTAGTTGTATGATGAAAACATGTCCTATAAAAATTGGTTTCATTGGATCAATTTCAAATATGTAACAAGAAATGCAGTCTTCATGAACGTTGTTAACAACATAAAGACATTAACATTTTAGTGGCAGATTCACTCTTTATTACCTTCTGCTCTTTCAACTCGTACTTTCTCATAGATAATATTGATTTTGCTAATGTGGCTTTGCTGATATCATTTTGATACTTGTATGGAGACTGGGGCATTGTTATACAATTTCAATTACACTTGAAATGTGGTATTTATCCATTATTTAATAGCTATCTGCATTATCTTTTCCCTCCAAAGTATGTAAGAAACAGGCCATGGGATGTTTTATGATTATCAATTCTAGGGTTACAAGGTAGGAGAAAAGTAAAGCAATAGAGTGAAAGCAGAAAAAGTGAGCCAGAATTCCAGATGGGGACAGGAATTCTAGTAATGTGCATAAAATATTCCTGCAAAAAATTATAATAGTGTAGAGCAGGGGTTCTCAAACTTTTTAAACAGGGGGCCAGTTCACTGTCCCTCAGACCATTGGAGAGCCGGACTATAGTTTAAAAAAAACTATGAACAAATTCCTATGCACACTGCGCCTATCTTATTTTGAAGTAAAAAAACAAAACGGCAAAAACACCCGCATGTGGCCCGCGGGCCGTAGTTTGAGGACGCCTGGTGCAGAGAATGCCCAGTTTTATAAGTAAATAGAAGTACCATTATTCAGAACAGGTGAGAGGAAAAAATATTATATAATAATCCTTTGGCAAAAAAAAAGTTAAATGTAGACCTAAAAACAAACATCAAACAGAGATTTATACTTAACAGTATTAATAATGCTGAACTATTAATAAGAAGCATGAAAAAAAATGACCAATCTTGATGCAAGTCACATGGATCTGATTATCTGTGAATGACATAAAATAATCAATAACATAGAAGAGAAACCCAGGCAAACCAAACCCATTCTACCTTGGGCCGCCACAGTCATGTGTAGGTGTTTCCGCACAATGTCATGTATTACCATCACTAAACGTGGTGAGATTAAGATTTGTATGTGAGGTGGGTGGGTGCCAATTTAGAAATCACAGAGAGATTTTCTGATTACCAATAGGAGGAGAACTTTGGATTCTGCTTTTCACATCAGAGTTTCAGACATTCTCCTAATTGAAAAAAAAACCTTATGATTTTACCCTGAAAGCCAAGTGTTTCTAATGGGCACCAGCATGAGTCACAATGGTGCATCTTGAGCAGCTGACGATCCCAATAAATTAGATCTGCCACTTTCTAGGTCTAGTAAAAGTTTAGGAAATATTGAACCACTTTAGGCCTCAGGTCTGTACTTCTTAGCATTGTCCATTCATTCATTTATACATTAACTCCTGCAATCAGTATTTACTCAGTACCTACTTGTCCTATGCACTGTGGTTTCTGTGATTAAAAAGGAAAAAAAAAAAGTATTTACTTATATGAAGCTTTAATCCAGCAAGGGAGCAAGATGGATGATTATATATTAAATATTAGGTATTAAGAGTATTAAAAAAACAAATAACAAAGAGAGAAAGGAAATCACAAGTGATGTGTCATGCAATTTACACAGGGTGGTCCGATTGCTCACTGAGCAGTGACATTGAGAATCAGGTAGGGGCGTGCCCGGTGTAGTCAAAGAACTGCAGAAAAGCCACTTTGGCTAAATCACAATGAATAAGAGAGAAATTATAGAGAAGTATTTTCTAAGGGTAGCAAGGGGCTAGATTATGCAGAGGAGGTAATAATAAAGAGTCACGAAATGTTGAGAACACACTAGGATATATTACTGAAATATGCATCCTTATGTCTGTGACTATTTATCTTAAATAGCCAGTATTAATTCATCTTGCATTTAACCATCTTGCTTTTAAGTGTACATATTTTCCTTGTATTTGGCACTGAGGTAAAACAAGACATGAAATCACAAGAAAACAATACTCTTAATCAGTATGACGTTAAATACTGAAATAAATAGATAAAAACAAAAACACTTGAATCCTTTAATATTTCCCAGAGCCTCTACAATGGCAATGATACTGTAAAACAAAGAAGTAAATTATAGGTTCACAAGGGTCATGTTGAGATGCTGCTTACTGTATTCCATTATTTCTTTTAATCATCAATTGGCATGTTTCCTAATATGTTCTGGAGAAGCATATGTCTACACCGGCCAAGAGAAATTTTCTATGATATATAACCTACCTGTATCTATTTTTCTTACCTTATCTCATGTCTTGAAATTCTGAGGTATCAGGGAGAAACACGAATGGATTTGGATGTGAACAGTCATGTGACTTAAATAACTGAGCTAGAATGTGTTTCTCTTCGCCAACACTGGGTAGGTGACCCTGCCTACACTTCACTGCCCGAGTTCAGAGTCCAATACTTGCTAACAAATTGTGAAATGGAACCTGGCAACATGAAGTGTAAGTAAGAGCAACTATCCAAATAGGTAATGGAGTTGAAACCCCACACTGAAAGAGAGATTCTGAGAGAGAGAGAGAGAGAGAGAGAGAGAGAGAGAGAGAGATCAAATTGATAAGACTGGAGAATAAGACTTCCACACAGAAGAACTTCCAGGAAAACAAAACACAATCCAGAATGGGATGGACTTCCCATAGGTAATAAAGTCAACATTCTGGAGAAATGAAAGGTGAGGAGCAATTAGCACAGGAAGAGAAACTACAAAGGAGCATGGTTCAAAGACAGGACTAATATACTAATTTTTTAAACTTAGCATGTTTCTCTTGTTCTGTGAAAACTCAATGTCATATCCATAGGAAAGAATCTCAAGAGTATTTTATCCCATTTTAATGACATTTCTGCAACCAGAAAGAAATCCATTTGACAGGAATTCAGATATGTATTGCCTCTGAGATAGATGGACAGATAAGTAGGTAGGAAAGAAAGGAAGGGAAAGGAAAGCAAGAAAAATAAGAGAGAAATAGGACAGATACATAGAAGAATATAGGCATTTCCTTTGCTCTTTGCTTCTGGATCTGTAGAGTATCTACTATTTAGTCATACAGTAGCAGGATTTTATTAGCATGCAACAAAAATAATTTCTCCTATTTCATTATGCAAGATTCATCTATCACCATTGTTTCATAAAAATGATTTAAGCATTTAAAATCATATTTGTAGTCATAATATATTTTTCTCTTCTTTTCCTTGTATTATTTGCATTTTCTATGTTTGTACCAGTACTTAATAAGCATTATTTGAAGCATTGCACAATATTCCAAATACTTCCTACTATTCTACAATTCACTTAACTAATCCAGTATTTTATACTTTTTCGCCATCGTAGATAACATGGTAAAAATAATTGGATGTAAAATGTTTTCCTCCATGTTGTGCATGAACACTTATTATAGTTTTCCAGAAATTGAACTCTTGGCTTAAGTAACATAAATATTTTTAATCTATGAATAGTAACTCTCAAATGACTAATAATTCTTTTCCACTCTTTTAAACATGCTTCATACATTGTAATGCAAATTTCCCAAAGGCTGCAATTAGTATTTCTGCCAGTCTATGCATGATACATTTAGTCAAGTTTTAATATTAAAACAATGAGCAAATTTCCTTGGAATATTAGGTGTTGTTGATTCTCATCATGGCTCACACTTAGGGCTTCTTCTGTGCCTATCTCTTTATCTGCTTTATCTCATCCAATTTTCAGAACAATCCTAAATGAGGTCTTAGTATGTTCTCTATGTTGCAGATGGAAACTTTAGTTAAAAGAGATGCTATTTCTTGTCACACAGATAAAAAAAAAAACACATGATAGAGCATAGAATCTAGGCGGCGAGACTCCAGAAATGGTCATTTTTTAAAATAACCTCTTCTGTTGATTTATATATTTCAGAAAGTTTCAAACATCGGATTCTGCCTTTTATAGTATGCTTGTTCTCTGTAAAGTGGGCTGTGTCCACAGGCACGAGACTGATAAACTGCCTCTCCAACAACGACAACAACAACAAACCCTGAATTGCAATGCCTGTTCATCACCGCTTTGTAAATACTTCCATCATGGCCAGCTGCAAGCCATCTACATAACGTCAGCCTATTACAAATGCACAGAGATGCAATGAGCGCTCATCAGCGGGTGGAGCCAGCTCCCGCTCACCACTGGCTGTGCCCATGATCTGTGACTGACTTTCAGCTCCCTCTTAGTAAGACTGGGCCTGGCTTTACCAGGCTTCGTGTGTAAGGGCACTGGAGAGATATTGGAAAACCCGAAGAGGGGAACCAAGTCTACCTCTGCGACTCCAATATGCTCTCTTTCAGCAAAGGAGCCAATAGATTGGTAAGAAAATGGTAAGCAGCCAGGACAGAACGTTTCTCAGCCACCTGATGAGTGGGTCCTGCAAACCAGCTCTGGCCCTTCCTCTTTGGGGCATTCCATTGTCAGTGGCAGTCTGTGTTCTGTGGCAGCCACACTCTCTCCCACAAGAATTATATCTCAGCCTCAGAGGGTGGTGAGGGAGGTGCCTTCTAAATCCTTAGTTTTTCCCTTGTTCACCTGCTCTCAGCCTAGACATATTTGCTGCTTCCTACAGTTATTTCTGGACCTCTTAGGGCCTTTTAAAACCTCTTTTCGTTGTTAGCCAGGTACTAAATTCATCATACTATCACACTGATTTGCTGGGATGGTTTCTACATCCTTTCTGATTGCTGATGGATAAATGGACTTCATAAAATAAACAATCAAATAAATAAAAAATAGGATGTGAATCTCCTACCGTTGACCAAAAAGTCCCCATCACCATCATAGCCAAGGCCTACATGAAGCCATTCCTGATCATCTGCCTCATCCTCCAAGAGTTGAATGGTTTAACCTGAAATTAAAATAAATAACAATAATTATAATCATCATGGTAGCAACCTGCAGTAAGTGTTCATTACATGTGAGGAACATGCCAAGATCTTTGACATGAAATAAGCCATGCTCAAATTTCTCATTTGAAGTGGACATTCGTTTTAAAGATAAAGCAATGGCCTTATATTTAAAGGGCCATTGACAAACAGCTATACAGAAGCAGAGACAGAATGTTAGACCATTGCTTCAAAAACCTGCTCCCTTCACAGCTCTCCTCTGTTATTTTTTAAAGGGTCTTTCACTCTAATTATGAAGATATTAATTTTAGGAAATATCTGCTAGAAAAAGAAGACAATCCAGTGATGAATTTCATTTCATTATGATGTGTTCCAAAATGATGTTATTCTCTTATTTTAGAAGTTAAAGAATCTTCTGGAACTAAAAACATTCCAATAGTTTCTCCGTCACTTGTTCGTTCCACTTGAAGAAATGACTCAGAAACGAAAAAACTTGCTTCATTTGGTGCCTATTTGGAATTTTCCCAGCAAGTGCTGAGAATCAAGAGCTGCCAAATTCATTAATTACCCTTAATATTCAATTCTCGAGTATAATGAATTCCATTTTCACACATATCTGAGAAAATTACATTGGAAAGTTAATATATTGCCTTTTGCTGTGTTTCAGTGACGGGAAAGCAGAATTCACTCTGAACTTGTTGGCAGACTCACATTTACCCTCCCGGCACCTGCATCAGATGTCAGCCATGCTCATCCCCGCCGCACTCCAATACAATGGCTCAGGGATGAGCCACCAATAGCCCGATGCATTCATGGCACAGTCCTGTTTAGGCCACCGCAGCCCAGCGGTGCTCTTAAAATATGTCACCTACTTCACCACATTTCTCCTTCCCCCTCCCTGGAAAGCCGGGGCATGCAACTATGGTAACAGGGCCATGGACAGAAGGGAGTGGATTAATTTCTGGATAAAACATTGAAGAATCACCACTCTGGCACTTGAGACTGTGCTGATGGTGCAGCTACAACTGGGTTTATCAACCTGGACACTATGGAGCTTACTGCTTCTTAGATAAACTAAATAAATCTGGGCCTTTGTATTAAGTGACACCAAGAAGTAAAATGCCCACACCACACACAAATTTTAAAAAGAAAGAATCTTTTATGCTAAAGCAATGAGATTTAGGAGTTGATTGCTACTGCCATAGGTTATTCTGATTGTTACTCTGCTGGTGCTTTCCCGGGCAACCACATGTATGCCCATGGCTTCCATTAGTCTATGATAGTTGGCATTTTATATTTTACGTCGTTTCTTCTCTAGCATCCTTGAACTTCAGCCATCTGCCATCTTGATAATAAAGGTACCACAGGCCTATGTACTTTGCCCTACCAATTGTAAGCACATTTGGACACGTTGCAGGCATTGCTGTCACCCCCCTTGGCCTCCTCTAGTAATGATTCCCACAGATTTTATTTCCTAAATGTCGCAAACGCCCACCCCCTTCTCCACACCTCCTGCCATTACCCTCACACAGGCTAACAAATCTGGCCTGGATCTGCACAAGAGTATTGTAAGTCCCAGAGTGCACTCCTGTATCATGTAATCTCTTTTGTACAGAGGAGATAGAAAAATCTTTTAAAAATGCAAATCTGCCCACACTATTCCCATGAATATAAGCCTTTAAAGATTTTCCATTTTTCTCAGGCTAAAGACCAATTATCAATGCAGGGCTTATCCTCTGCAGTTTTATTTCTCTCTTTCTCTTTTTTTTCTCTAGATCTCTAACAATTTCATATCTCAAAACTTTCCATGTATTTTTCTCATGTGAGGTCCTTGTGCAGGTCATTTATATTTTCTGAATTACCCCCCTCCCCAACAAACAGTATATCCCCCAAATCTCACCCCAAAGCTAGTTCCTCAGGAAGCGCCTTTCTGAAATTTCTCAGCCCATGCCATAACCTCTCTCAGTACTTGATAATGATTTATATTCATTGAAATTAATTATCCCAGTGGTTAGATAATTTATTAACATGCATTTTTTCACTACATTATAATTATGAGGGTACAAACCCATCTCATTAGACATTTTGTGGACTTTTCAATACATGGTGTGGTGCCTAGATTATAATAGACTCCAAATAAGTATTTTTTGAAGGAATAAAAAAAAAAAAAAAGAGGAAGGAAGGGAGGAAGCAAGGAACCCAGGGAGGAAGACAGGAAGTTAGTTAATTAAGGGAACAATCAACATTTAAGGTTCTGTGTGGCAAACAAAAACAGATTTCAACCCATATTTTCTTCCTCTTTCATCTATAGCAACAAATTTCAACCGGTGTGCCACAAGAATTTTTAAAATATGCAATACCTGACTAGTTAGGGGCAATGATATCTTTTACTTAGATTGTCAAATAAAAAAAATGATAGCCAACAACACAACAACAGCCATTTTGTATGAATTCCCTGTATTGAACCATAAATATATAGGTCATATAATACAGTTGCATCTTATGGGTCACAACACATAATAAGGTTCCTTCTGATTGGTTAATTATTGGTCCTGGAAATACGTATATATAAGTATAGGCACTTAATTTTTTAAAAAGTCACTTTGGAGCAAAATGGGTAGGTAATTACTATTTTTTTTTTTTGGTAAACCAATCAAATTATACCTATTTTTTTTTGTCAAAGCAAGTAAATATATATTTATATATTACATATAAATATATAAATTTTTTTTGTGTGCCGCAGAACTTCCGTAATTTATGGGTGCCATAAGATGAAAAAGTTTGAAAATCACTGATTTATAGGAAAGAGAAAAATGTTAACAGTAAGAGAGTAGTGGTGGAAAAATATACAATATGTTTAGTTGATGTTTGCTACCAAATTAAATGCTATAGAACTATTGAAAAAAATTTATAGGCAAATTTGAAGACTATAATGATAGGTAATGTACCATAATATAACTAAGAGTTACTATTTTGTACTAGAGGCCCAGTGCATGAATTTGTGCATGGGTGGGGTCCCTCGGCCTGGCCGGCGATCAGGACGATCAGGCCCGAAGTGGGTTGGCTGTGGGAGCACACTGACCACCAGGGGTCAGCTCCAGCATTGAGTGTCTGCCCTCTGGTGGTCAGTGTGTTGTCATAGTAACCAGTCTACCAGTCACTTAGGCTTTTTTTTTTAAGTATATTTTATTGACTTTTTACAGAGAGAAAGGGAGAGGGAGAGAGAGTTAGAAACATCGATGAGAGAGGAACATCAATCAGCTGCCTCCTGCACACCCCCTACTGGGGATGTGCCCGCAACCAAGGTACATGCCCTTGACCGGAATCGAACCTGGGACCCTTGAGTCCACAGGCCGACGCTCTATCCACTGAGCCAAACTGGTTATGGCAAGGCTTTTATATATATAGATAGTTCAAAACACTTACATGTTTCTCAATTTACATTTACCTTGGGTCTTCAGCTTTATCTGTGTGTGTGTGTGTGTGTGTGTGTGTGTGTGTGTTGTACTGTGTGCACATCACTATTGGTATAAGCAAAATGTCCATGCTGAGTAACTATGCGTATCTAATGCTAGCGGGGTAGTTAACACCAAATTAATTTCCTGTCAAAGCCACTGCATCTGTGTTTCAATTACTAAAATTCTAAATTTAGTGGAAAATATAAGTATGCTTTCCTATTATCACTGCATTAGTATTTCTAGGGCAAGAGAGAATAACAACTAAAGTGGTTATTAGGGAAATGGTGTTTCAGTGTGACTTTATGCTTACCAAATATAAGTGTCTTATTTAGATGTCATTTATGTGATTGGCTCTATTTTAGGGACAAGCATTTAAGATATGAATTTTCCCTTCTAACATAAATAGACAGCAATAACTTCTGCTTAGAATTGAACCATGTGTCTTCACCTAGACTACGGATTTTGGGGGAATTTAATTTTCAGGTATTTTCAGAAATAAACTGTCTTTATAAGGATGTTTCAATTAAATCTGCATGAATGAACATGTTTTTTTGGTTAACCCTGTTGGTCTCACAGGCTTTTCAAGATGCTTTGCTAACTATTCTTCTGAACAGTAACAATATACCTTCCACCTAACCATTCAGCCTAATTAAGGTTTCAAGTGCTTCCTTTTTAACAATGCCTCTGTTTTCAGCCCAATAAGTCATTTATGTATTGAGTTAAAGAAAGACTTGCACCAGGACTGATTACAAGAGTACTCATAAGTACATTTTTCTCTGAATGCCTCAACCAGTAATTTTGATTTTCTTATTAAGGATTAAGGAGTTTCCAAATGATTTTACAATGTGAGCTATCCAAATATGTAAATGCAAGCATCTGAGATGCTTACATTGTCTAGAAGTTTCTTTGCATTAAGGAGTATATTACTTTCTGATTCTCTGTTATCACTGCAGAAGGCAGAATGATATTTTAGGAGGTAATATACTTCTCATTCTGTAGCTATCTTGCATTTTTTTAAAATGAGTTCCCTCTGCTCCAGAAGATTTAGCTACTACTGTATCTTGGAGTAGGTAGCAAGCAACCTTAAGTATCTTTTGCTAACACATATACCTGGAGTTGAAAGAATATTGATCTCAAAGCAATTCCATTAGATTCAAAGCAAGTTAATAGTGAACTTGGATGCCTCCTGGTGAACAGAAACTATTCTTTCATATTAAAAAACTAGAGGCCCAGTGCATGAAATTTGTGCACTTGTTGGGGGGGGGGAGGGGTTTACCCTCAGCCCGGCCTGCAGCCTCTCACAGTCCGGGAGCCCTCAGAGGATGTCTGTGGGGAGCAGGCCTAAGCTGTCAGTCAGACATCCTTAGCACTGCCATGGAGGCGGGAGAGGCTCCCGCCACCGCCACTGTGCTCACCAGCCGGGAGCCTGGCTTCTGGCTGAGCAGCGCTCCCCATGGGGGAGCGCACTGACAACCAGGTGGAAGTTCCTGCATTGAGCGTCTGCCCCCTGGTGGTCTGTGTGCACCTTAGCGATGGGTCGTTCCGCTGTTTGGTCGATTTGCATATTATCCTTTTATTATATGGGATGATATCTTGCTCTGAATGCTGAACAAAACAAAAAATCTTATGCTCCATATGGTATTCTAAACTAAACACACCCACACACATTAAATATGTATAATTTTCACCAAATTAATGTCTACTCATAATTTAGGTTTCAGCTCAAGTTACTTTTCAAGAGGCCTTCTCAGCTGCTACCACCAAAATGCAAGTATAAGTTTTTTTGTTGTTTTTGTTTTGTTTTTGTTTGTTTTAATCCTCACCTGAGGATATTTTTTCCATTGATTTCTAAAGAGAGTGGAAAGGAGGGAGGGAGGGAGAGAAACATTGATGTGAGAGAAGACACATGGATTGGTTGCCTCCCACACCCCTACAGGGCTGGGGAACCTGCAAACAAAGTACATGCCCTAGATGAGGAATCAAACCCTCCACCTCCAGTCTGGGGGCCAAAGTTCTAACCACTGAGAAAAACAGGCCAGGGCTGGGGTTTTTTGTTGTTGTTATTGTTGTTTTTTCTTATACACTTAGAGTAATTATCCTATCCTTCCTAGCGCTGATGTCAGTTAATCTTTATACCTTTATTCATATGACTAATTCCTTAATGTCTCTCTCCCTCATTAGATTCTCCCATGTAAGAGGTACTACATCTAATTGTTGCCTCCACTGTATTCCCTGTGCTACAAAGAAGGCAAGGAAGGCATGTAGTAAGATTTGAGACTTTCCAAGAAGCACATGGCTTTCAGCAGATGACTGGTCTTCTCAGCCCTCCTTGAACTGGTACAAGTTGGTGCTATTTTAAGTTCTGTTTAAAGTTCCTGTTTAATAAGAGCCATATTGATGAATGACCCTTGCCCTCCAGCCATTGCTAACTGTAACACACTGTTAACCCAATGAGGATGCACACAGCTGTGGCTTGTAAGCAGCTCTTAAGTGGAAAGCTCATTGAAAGGGGGAAATCTAAAAAGAGAAAAAAATGGGGGGAAATCACCGTTTGGTTAGTACAAAAGTAACTCTTGTCATACTGAAGCTTGAGATTTTGGGGTGTTTTTTCAATGCCTTCTAAGGGAATTCCACTATTTGGGACCTAAAAACCTTTTTTAAATGACTTCTGCTTACGTTCTGACTCATTTCCTTACGTGTCTCTTTTAGCTCCAATGCTAGTATACAAACATTTAAGTCATGGACACCCGCAAGCTGAGCTTGAGTTTCCACTTCTTTAAAAAATAAAGACTGGCTTGGATAGTGTGGCTCCATGGTTGAGCATTGACCTATGAATCAGGAGGTCATGGTTTGATTCCCACTCAGGGCACATGCCAGGGTTGTGGGCTCAATTCTGGGTTGGGAGAGTGCAGGAGGCAGCCGATTCATGATTCTCTCTCATTATTAATGTTTATATCTCTCCCTTCCTCTCTGAAATTAATAAAAAAATATTTTTTAAAAAGACTATAAGTGACCTCAAACATGCTTCTAGCACTGGCATTCTGTGATATAGTCTTATGCAGTATGGTAAGTAGAAAGCCACATATAATAGTTTTACTGCAATAACGAGGCCAACTGCATTGTAAATTAATAGCAGCTTATATTTATTCAGCACATTTATCGAAAGCCTACAATGTGTTAGGCACTTTGCTAAGCATGTCTGGCTACAACCAAAGGAGGAACCACAGGACTGGAAATGAGTCAGTGAGGACTGAATAATTTCATTATGTTCAAAGTATTTCTGTTGGTGCAGAGATGCAAACCTATGGCTGAGACTGGAAGGGCTTTGCTAAAATCCCAAAATGCCTTTAATATGCAACTCAAGTCCCATTTTTTCCAAGAAATCTAGTCAACAGTGCTCTCTCCTTACCAAGTTTGGTTATCTGCATAGACTGCACCAGAGACTGACATTCAGTACTTCTTGTGTTGTTTCTAAGAGTTCCAAATTTACATAACACCTTCTTTATCATATTGAAAGCATCTGAGGCTAATAGGATGCTTATTTAGCGTCAACATAGTAGGGGAAGGAAATATAAAAATCCAAAAAAAATTAGAAAGTATAGCGACAGTTTGCCATCATCAACATGCTTGACCTCATACGTGAGTTTCAGATAATACATTGGAAAAGTGGTCCCACGCATAAAGAAATCTGCATGTTAAGATTGTTGTCAAGGGTTGAAGCAAGACCAGAGGTTTGGAGTGTGAGGTACAAGCTGGATTTCCACATGGTGACAACGAAGAAACAAACACTAAATTCCGAGTGTTAGATTCAGTAGCGTGTCAGCACTCCCCTTACCATCCTAAAGCCTTCAAGATATAAAGATGAAAATTTGTTTCCGGGTCATTGTTTACAAAGGAACATTTTCAAAGGAGGTTGCTGGCTTCAGGCAGGACAAAGACAGAAGAAAGAATAGAAGGAAGGGGAAAACAGAGTGTGTGAAAAGTGAGAAGGATGCATGCTGGTTCACGCATGAGATTTGGTGATCCCCAGAGGGGCAAAACAGCTTCCCACTGTGTTTTGGAAAATGAGAGGGTTTGTCCCATTGCTAAGGCCATGGCAGACATGGTGGCATCCACAGCCCATTTGGTGAAAAGGGGCAAGCCTTGGAACTGTCTGTGGCCAGCATATGACACATCAAACCCTGTGGGCTGAGAGAAAGCCCTGCAGGTTATCTAAGAACAGCACTGACCACACCCAGGGGCAGTATTAGGAATATCCAGATGGGAGACAGTGGCAGAACAGAATTCTGTTATGGGGAACCTATAGAGAATAATGGCGGGTATTGCCTTGAAGTTATATTTGCAAAAAAAAATCTAAAAATTAAAAGTCAATGACAAATTTCCCCATTCCACCAAATATTTATATAGATAATATTTAGAGGTCTCACATAATTTTCACACTAATAGTAATATAAGTCAGTACCCACATACTCATTATCTGCAATTCTGTCCATTTCAGGTGGATATAATTTTTTCTAAAATTGTCTCTTATTTAATTCAATCCTAAAACATAACCCTTGAGAAGAAAAGAGCACAATATCACTTTGAGGCCATAGGACAAAATCCCATAAAATAGCTTTCAAAATCCCAGGTGCTATCATTTAGAGAAAATTTGAGTTTCTCTTGTCAGTGTAGGGATCCTTATCCTGGACACACAGAAATAAAATGCATGTCTCCTCAAACTTAAATGTCTGACTCTAGAGATTTAGCCAAACACCCCCTCCCAGGAATCTACTTACTAAATTGTGTATTGATTCAACCATATGTTAGGCATGTAAAAGGCAGCAGAAGGACTAATCCAAAAGTTGACCTGATTTTACAATCCCTCCTAACATATTCATGATCTTTTTTCCCTGACAAAAGCCTTCTTTATGAAGTCAGTTAATTAGCTTGGGAACCTCTACTTTAAAAGTAAAATTACCTAATTACAGCAGCAATCAATGCCCAAATAAATTTGCCAGTGAAATAGAGCTTAGACACTGATACTGTTGGTGTTTTCTATGCATAATCAGAACAGCTATTGACCTCTCCAGCTGACCATTTTTAAAACTCAGTATTCTGGCAAATTTCCTTATATGAAATTGATTTATCTGCCTACACGCTATAATTTTCTATTTAATAAATTGATTTTGCACCAGCTCGATTAAACTATCTACAATGCAAGTCTTGTTAACTAACTTCAATAATATGTTTTTAATTTGTTGAGATCTATATGACCAATATAAATGTATAATCTATGTATATTCAGATATTTTGCTACAGAGGGTGTTTTGTTTTGTTTTCTTTTAGCATAGGAGCATTTAAAATAATCTCATTTGCTCCCAGGCTGAGAACTAATTGCAAAGTTTTTAGAAAATTATAAAAAGATGATTCTTTATAAACATAGAAGGGGTTAATTGCCCATGAATATACTTTCATTCAAGTTAATGTAGACCACATGAGTACATCGATAATTTTTAACTCAATCTTTCCACAGGTGTAAGACTACATTTTTTTGCATTACTATGATAATAAAAAATTGAATGTGACAAACAGGGAAGACCTATTAGATTCCCTACTTTTTTGAAAAATGCAATCCTTGCCCCACTCTCCCTCCACTACCCCGGGGCCTATCTCAGGTAAACTCTGTTATTCCAAACTTACAAAATACTGGAAAAAGTGCCCTTGGGAAAATATTCTGAAGCCCAGAGGACCCTTCAGGCATTTTTTTCTTCTTTCTTGAAACCCAGTCTGTTTCAGATTTTTGCCCTCCAGACCGCTCTTATGTTTTATCTCCTGACACGCATTTTACAGAACCTTATGTCTGAAAAAAAAACAGCAACTTTCTAAAGAGAGGCTCGGTCTCTATCAAAATCCTAACCACTAGTCTGAAACCGCCTACCAGGGACTAACTACCCTGTGATTTGCATGGAACAGTCTATCCCTCAGATCAACATTCACACCCGGCTGCGGACAGATGAATAACTGGGGTTCAGTGACTTAAAACAGATCATTCAGTAAAAACAAAACAAAGATCCAAGAAAGGGCAGAGCCCAGCTTCTAACAAACCTTATTAACCATCAGAGTCCTTCAGAAATGCACCAAGTGTGGCTCCTGGAAGCTCCTGCTGAGGTTTCGACACAGAGGTGCCCTGATACAGGAACAGACATCGGAACACCAGGAGCCCTGTTCCCTGTGGAAGCTGTAAACAATAATTCTCCCAGCTTGCGCTTCTGTAGCTGTCGTTCAAGCATGAGGGCCAAGGTATGTCTCTGTGCTTGCGGTTCTCAAGGGGGTTCCATGCTAACCCTGTTATCAGAACTACAGATGCACCGAGAGAGGAGCTTCCAAATCACTAGGCCTGTGGTTGGCAAACTGCAGCTCACGAACCACACGCGGCTCTTTGGCCCCTTGAGTGTGGCTCTTCCACAAAATACCACGGCCTGGGCAAGTCTATTTTGAAGAAGTGGCATTAGAAGAAGTTTACGTTTAAAGAAGTTGGCTCTCAAAAGAAATTTCAATCGTTGTACTGTTGATATTTGGCTCTGTTCACTAATGAGTTTGCCGACCACTGCACTAGGCTGACATTGAGATGGAAAAACTACCCTCTCAAAAAATAAGCTGTCCATTTAAGATTATAATTGTATTAGAAAAAACAACCACCACCCACAAACAGACATACACATAAAAATTCTACATACTAAGCGTCCACAGCTTAGGGGATAACTTGATAGAATCATGAAGGTCTCCTCTTCCCCTTTCTGCCAAGTCCCACAGGTTGTTTACCTTCCTGCCCTACAGCCTCCGGGACTCACACCTGTGCCCTCACTCCCTGCTCCAGCCACACTGGTCTTCTGTCTTCCTGAAGAGGGTCCAGTTTCTGCCACTAGGATGACTGATCCTTTGATTGGAAAACATTTCTCTCAGCTTTGCAAATGGCTGGCTCCTTCCCAGCCCAGACACAGTCTCCTCAGAGAGACTTCCCAGAGCTCAGGTTTCTGGAAAGCCCACTCTTGGGGAACCAAACATCTTGGCTGGCCCGTGACTCTCTCAACCTTTGTCCTGAGAGTCCTGTTTACTGATGACATTGCAGTCCCAGAGAACCCCACTGCCCTGGGCCATGGACAGTGATGAGCCAGCATACATTAATAAGGGAAGTGCTCTCAGGAGGTTACCAGAAAGGTGGTGGGGGGAGGAGGGAGGGAAGATGCCAAGCCAGGCGAAGTCCAGTGGAGGCAGAGTAAACCGAATCCCAAAAGGGAAGCTGCACGATTAGATTAGGCTCTGAGCTGTTCTCAATGGAAGGAAAGGATTTGGGCTTTCCTAATCCCATACCTGTCCATCAGAGGCTAACAGGTCTCCTGGGGTGGCGGTGAAAGGTGTAAATTTCCAGCCAGGGTCTCCTTTCTGAGCGTGCAGGCAAAGCAGGTCCCATAGCCCCAAATCAGGTTTTCAAAGAGAGTCAGGTGTGGCTACTTAGAAGCAAGAGCGCACTGAAGCTGGAGAGGAGCACGAGAAAACCCATTTGTTTTATCTTTAGAAAAACCTTTCCCTCTTCACCCCTAGAATCATTGCTTTATTCAAAACACTTATCAATTGTTGGCATTATCTCATGTGCGTATAGCTATCTATATCTACATCTAAATCGGTATCTTTATCAATATCCGTATCAAAGCATGCCAATTTCTATGTCTATGTGTGTATATTTTAATTACTTTTCATATTCCACTAGCATTTTGCTCCAAGAGGTCAGTGACTATCTTATTCACTCTAAATATAACAGTTGCTCAAAGAATATTGGATAAATCAATACATTAATTGGCAGGCTAAACAGTATTCTAGCAGAATGAAATAGCATAGCCCTTGCCTCAACTTCTTAGTTGCTTCATCTCATAATTCTAATAACCATGTTCACTTTTCCTGTGTTTTTTTGTTTTGTTTTGTTTCTAAGGTTTTACTGCAAAAATACAGTTCCTGCTCCACCATTCTTTAAATCTCTCTTCTGTCTTGTCAATCTCAATTGTCTTTAAATCATACTAACTGAGGCAGAAGAGTTTAGTTCTTAAGAGGATACACTCTGGAGCCCCCTGGAGGGTGTGATTATGGAGTTCAGGTGATTATGACTGTGGTTTTTTTCTTCAACTATAAATGAGGGAATATACTGCCCCTCTGGTGAGGGGATGGTGAGCATTAATGTATACATAAGCAGTGAGATAAAGCCTAGTACAAGAAAACACTTAGAAATAATCGCTATTACCAACACTTAATAAAATATTACCAGTTTCCACATGGACTCTGTGTCATTTGGGATTAGTTATCACTTATTTTCCATCCACTTGAACAAAGGATCCAAGACAGCTTGACTCCGACCTGCTATTTAGAGGTTTTCTTTTCAATCATCTTACTAGAAACTGTAGTTAGTACATTATTTGCATCTTACTAGAAATTGTATTGTGTCCATTTTAACTGGAATTTGAAATCAGTTCTCAAAATACATTAACTATATCATGCAACGCGCACACACACACACACACACACACACATTCAACACACACAATATAAAAAGTAATTTCTTCAGCTGACCAATCTCTTGGGAGCATCTTGACCCAGGCCCATTGAAACAACTTTATAGTCTCAAGTGTGTAGGTGGACAGAACAAGGCAGTTGCCTTCTCACTACTTAGCAAGCGGTCTTCTCACTACCCTGTTAGCCACTTAAAGTTCCCTTAATGGTCCACCACATTCAAGAATGAAGGACTCTGATGGTTTTATTTATACTTCTTAAGAAAGGCATTAGTGATCACTTATAAAGATAATTGATATTGCAAGTTCTAAAGGTCCCTATTTCTTTTCACAGCAAACACAATATGATCTTAAGATTATTTTTGTTGTTTCTTAGTAACAAAATGACTGAGGTATCCAGAAAACAAAGTCCCAACCTACAGACAAAGCTCTGTCTCTGTTCGTCTTGCTGTAGGCAATTACACCTCTCACTAGACCCAGAAACATACACAGATGATTTAATGCTTAAAACAATCTACCGATTATGTCTATAGGAGAGGTCTAGGAGCTTTTCTATAAAGATATTTTACTGCCAAATTACATTTTAATTAATTCCTTCTTGGCATTTCTTAAAATGCATTCGTTAGAGCAGGGTGGTGGGAACTTTTGACACTGACATACAAATAAATAATTAATATCTCAGAGAAACTCCCCTGTGTTGTGTTGTGTTTTTTTTTTTTAATTCTGAAATTCATTTGCTTACGGTTTAGGCTCAAAACAGAAATGTGGTATTTAAGAGCCTGGTAAATACATCCCAACAAATGTGTCTATAAACCAATTATATCTTTATGCCTCATTGATCAGTATGTTCAAAGTTAGGGAGAGAGAATGTCTGCCGTTAATCTGTATGTTGTAACTTTAAATCCTTCTCTAAAGAGCCTTGTATAAAGGGAACGGCACCTTCTCAGAACATGTTTCCATTTAAATCCCAATGTAGTTTAAATATGTTCTAATCCCTCTCTATACCTCTGCCCCCTCCGCATTTTCATTCCTGTTTGGCTCATGGGGACACTCATACTATCTAGGATTTGATCACCTGTTTTTTGTGTGTGCAAAATCAAATTAGAAAAACCAAGGAAAATTCCATGCCATTGAAATAGGTGCTCATTATGGGAGAAGGGTGTCAGAGCTCAACAAAAGAAACTGACAGAAACAATGCAATAGGACCAACAGGTATGTAGAGCGTAGCTCTATAAATAGGGCAGTCTTAAATTAAAAAACAAACATCTATGATTGAAAGGGATATACAGTAGTCCCCCCTCATACCCATAGAGAGTACAGTCCAAGACCTGCAGTGGATGCCTGAAACCATGGATAGTACAGTACCTGATACACACACACACACACACACACACACACACACTATGTTTGGTCCTATGCATATATCTCTTTCACTTAAAGGCAGCACTTTAGAACTTCTCTTTGGCATATCTGAGTTGCCAGCATCACTACTCTTGCACTTTGGGGCCATTATTAGAGAAAGGAAGGGCTTCTTTTACACGTGCACTGCCATACTGTGACAGCTGAGCTTGATGACCAAGACAGCTACTAAGTGACAGCTATACCTTTCCAGGAGAGTCTACAGCATGGGGACGCTGGACAAAGGGATGATTTACCTCCAGCACTGGAAGGAGGGGGACATTTTGAGATTTCATCACACTACTCAGAATGGGCTTCCATTTAAAAGTCATGAACTGTTTCTGGAATTTTCCATTTAACATTTTGGTCCCCGGCTGACCATAGGTAACTAAAATCATGGAAGGCAAATCCGAGGATACTGGGTGGCTACTGTAAATGTTTTTGTCAGATCTGGGTGGTTCAACTAATGTGTGAGTCATTGTAATATATCAGACACTGTGTCTAGTGTTTCATTTATATTATTTAAATGAATCCTCATACAAGTATTGCAAGTTTTTATTAAATGGCTACCACCTTATTGAGCAGAGTTGAGGTTCATAAAGGATATAAAGTACTCGTGGAATCTAAGGGGGAAAAATGTTTCTAGGAAGTTTGAACCACAGAGAGACAATAGCCATCTGGTGCCAGGAGCTGATGGCCATTTGGCTCACCATAGTCAGGGTAATTGACCCCCTTCCCATTTGATTTTCATATGTGAGTCATACATGTGCAGATGTAAATTCTTAAGATTATAGGATTGGACTAATTGGAACCACCTGCCACCACTGGCCAGGTTAGGCTGGACTACCTTAATTGTTAATTGACAGCTCTAGATGCTAACATATGTAGGTGGGGGGAGAAAAGTCACTCAACAGAACAGATGCTGGGCACACAAAAATCATAGTCCAAATGGGGTGCCCTCTGGACAGCTATTAATAATTGATCTGAGATGAAACCTATTACAGTTTTTGGATAAAGTAGAAAACCCTCAGGTTGTTGCCTATTTTATGTTATCAAAAGTACTTCTCTTGTCTCCAACCACAGAAATGTGTTAATAGTTCTTTCCATCTGTCATCATAAGACCCGCACAGCCTACTGTGGGTACACGTGATTGAGGCTCCACTTATTGCTCTATACTGTATAGATTGTGTGCTGAATCTGTCTCTGAGCAGGTCATTCAACCACCTCTAAGCTCCCATTCCCTCATCCATAAAATTAAGTTGATAAGAGCCCTTTTACCAATAATAGTGATGGTGTGCAGAGGAGACAATGTATGTAAAGATTTTGTCACCGTGCCTCTTCCGTGATGTCCCACTGGTATCTGGGGAACTCTGGACAGCATGAAAGAAAGCAAAGCACTCATTCTTGGGAAACCCTGGCTCAATAAATCAATCCAAATTCACCAATGATTTGGGCTGAGAATCAATATTTTAAACAAAAACTCAGGATGTTTGATTTCGTTGGGCTCCTGCACCTTTAAAATGAAACTCATACATGAGAATATGACCATCAGCATCTATACATATCATGTTAGCTAAGACACAGTAAAAATGTCAAAGTCTGTGTTTAATTGTATACGGCCTGTTCAAGTAGTACCCGATATCACAAATAGTCATCAAGGAAGCAAAGGGTTGTTACAAACTAACACCCCCTGGGAAGCATGCTGTAAAATAGAGGGTCAAGCAGCCCTATAAGTGATCTGTTAACTACATCTTCACCCAAGTCACAGACAAGCCCAACTGAATTGTAAATTACATCAAAGAAGCTCATCCCTGAAATGAGGTTACAGCAAAGCTACCAACCTGTGGGGGCCCTGACCAGAGAACGCCGGAGGTTCCAGGCCTGCTCACCATATGCATGTTTGCAGGCAAAGACAAAGCAGTATCACTATGATAAAGGCCCCTTTGCCCTATGCATGCGTGAGGGCAATGACTCAGCAGTAGCCCTGTAAATACTGCGCAAGCGCACCCTTATATAACCTGTTTATGTTAATGTAGCACCAGTGTCACTAATTGGCACCAGGCCTCTTTTGTTTAAGCTTGTATATAAGGTGCCACATGTAAGTTTTTGGCTTCTTTGTTCAAGTAAAGCATGTCCCACTGACCTGCTGTCACCCATGTGTTCTTCCAATTTTCTGCACCCAGAGGGGTCAAGTCCCTGTCTGAGGAACTTACCCCCAACACAACCCTTCCCATGTACATATTAATTTTTCAACTTTGGTATGAAGTGGTAATTTAAATACGAGTGAGTAAAACAGTCATCTTGCATAATGGAGGAGAAATATTCCTTCAGAACAGTTTTAGCCTCCTTCTTTGTTCCCTGATTTCAATCCAGAATCTGTCCAAATCTTGCATCGTGGCGGTTAGAATCGGTGGTCTTGGTAACCTGGAACAAATTCTTCCTGGAAGGAATCAACTTATGCTCAGAGACATCACAGATCAGTGTTTGAGGAACTTTGAATTTTGTTATCAAAGATGAATCTGCATCCATCTGACACTGACATTTGCACTTTTTGAAAGGTTCCTTGTTCTGTCTGGGTTGCAAAATCAGTTTGCACGTTGCATGATCATGTGCAAAAGAGCAAACTGTCTAACGGGAGGCTGGCAGTGCACTGTGAAACTGCTCTCATCAGAGAAATGAAGAAGCGCTTTGGGGCTGCTAGGTCTTGCTCCTCTCCTCCGCCATCAATCTCTAAAGGACTTACTAGTAACATTGTTCCATCGCTTCCACAGTGTGCCTGCGAATGGCCATTGGGGACTGGAGGGGAGAAACTCCTTTTTTCTCTGCTGAGGATTAAGCCAGTGGGGGAGTTAGGAAATGCAAATGAGCCTCTCTCAGGCCTCTGTGGGCTGTTTATCCACGCACAGTGTTTTTACCTAGAACCAGTAGCAAGTTCAGATGTTTGAGAAGCAAGAATGGAACTCTCCATTTGTTTCGGGTATGGTAAAATATTTTTGTTTGAGAAAACTGCCACTTCAGCTGCAGTGTCTTTCTAATATCAGCCATATGGAGACTGTCCTATTAGTAAATGCTACCATTGTCATCTTTGCTTGATAATAACAAAAACAACAACAAAAGACACAGGATCCAGATTTACTTATCAAAGAAACCCCGAATTAAACAGAAGTCTTAAATTCATTTGATATAAAACTGTACCGCGCCGGCACGGCCCAGGGTGAACCTGAGTGGGGGTGGCTGAAAGGCTTAGAAAAGACAGACAAGAGAATGAAAGCTGGGTCTCCGTGTGACGCTGCTTCCTGGGAGACAGCGCCGACACCCACACACCGTGTCTTTATTTTATAGCAGATGCCAGGAGGCAAAGTAAGGGCGTGGTCAAGATGTTTACAGCATTCTCATGAGTTTTGATCCTACTCAATTACATGCACCTGATCAAGCTTTGTTTACATGTAGCCTATATCACTTAGGCACCTGGGGCCACGTGTTTGGATCATAAGTTCAAGCTTACAACTACAGCTGTTGGCTATCATTGTGCTGGGAGGGCTCTGCCCTCCAGGCTGGGACTTGCACGTGGCCACGAAAGGACTGAGCCTTCTCATCAGTCCAAGGCTTGAACCTGTCCAAACACTGTAGCCATGCCCCACATAAAACCATACATTGGCTTGTATGAAAAGTAAGAAGAATTATGATTTTTTTTGAGTGTGGTAGGAAAATACTATTTTCTATATATGCATTCAGTAAATAATGAGTGATTACAAGTAATTTCAGGAACAAAATCACTACCCTTAAACTCAAAATTCAGCACAAAATACTATTTCTTCACATTAAGTAGTTTTTTATATTGGGAAAAATCTGTCCAAGGTGCTTACTGCTGTACTTTAATCCAATTTAATTCAATGCTATCCTTTTTGTCCTGGTTAATAGCGTTTCCTTTCTTATGTCCATTTTAAAAGTAAGTATGAAGTTTACTTTTTGCCTGGGATGGTACCAGAAATGATGTCTCTTTGAAATGACTGTAATATTTTTCCAGAATCTCTGACAATAATGTAAAAAATAACATTATGGCACCATCTAGTGACCTAATATTTCTCTTTTTTCTTTTGATATTCAGCTTGAAAGTGCATATTTCTACTGATTGTATAAAGTTTTCTGTACTTTTAGCAAACGTGCAGCTAGAATTACGTCCTTTATATGATGACCCATGGATAAAGCAGACTGATCTTAATAAATTCAAATTTTAAACATAATTTTCCCCTTGTAGAATAGAAAGTATTTTTATAAGCAGGTCAATAATTATGGTCCTAGCCTAGTTCTGCAAACAGGTACTGAAATTTCTATACACTCATATTTGGAAATGAGTAAGTCCATTTCTAGAAAATGTTTTTATCAACAAGTGAAACTTTTGGGGGTAAGAAAACAGGCAAAGCTGATTTTATTTTTCTTATACAAACAATCAGGATTACTTACATAACAACAGTATAAATCCAACAATACTGGGAAAAGAAAAGGAATACCTTTTAGACCACCAGAAATAACATGATATAATATACAGCCATGCATACATATTGCCAATATATATGTACTGATTGGCCTCTTGGTATCCAAATTGATTTACAGATTATTCCTTAAATTCATAAATGTCACTATTGTATCAATATATTATTATTCTAATGTTAGTTTACATTTTAAACAGAGATGTATTATATTTTGGCGTGTTTGTTTAAATGTGAATTATCAAACTCTATTTTCCTCTTTGCAGTGTGTTGCTTTATATTTGTGGTGGATGGCGGAATTCAGGAACTGGATCTTGCTGAGAGCATACGTAATACTTGAGCCTTTCAGCTATAAAAGAGAGTTTAGTGAATTATACCGTAAGTAAACCATAACATGAAACATGTTTGACAAATAAATGTGTCTCCACTGAGGATACTGAATTATGTACTTCCCCATTTGACTTGTAATAGCAAAATAATAGCTAGCAGGAACAATTCAGGTATTTAAAATACAGCACTGCAAAATAAAATCAAAATTGTGTTTTAATTTGACACAGCATTTTATAAAACTAGTGTTTTTTTCTTGTGTGTGTTTTTTACAAAAGAGTTAGGAATGATTAGTCCATATCTTGTAAAAAGAAGCCTGCATATCTCACTCCACTATTTATTACTATGAAGCCACATAGAGGCTCATCAGTGGTTCCTGACACTCGTCCCCAGATCCCTTTTCTTATGCAATGCAATGCCCTTCCACCGTGTGGAAAAGGGCATGGTCCTAACAGATAAGAGCCTGGATTCATCACTTGTCAGTGCTACCATGCTTCTCACCATGTACGCTGGGCTTGCTGTGAGATCTTTATTCTGAATCCCGGAACGTGCTTACTCAAATGTGGTCTTTAAGTAACTAATCTTGATCAACTGATTTGCATGGAAGGCCTGACATATCTTCTACACTCTCTTTAAATTCCTGGTTGCTGAGTTTAACTATTAGTCCTGGGAGTGTCTCTGTGACTGTGCTTCTCTACAGTATATAATGTCTGAGTGTCCTCAAGGTGATATTCTCTTTTATAAACTCAACTAGAGGCCCGGTGCAGGAAATTCGTGCATGGATAGGGTCCCTAGGCCTGGCCGGTGATCAGGGCCAATCAGAGCCTTCCTTCATTCTGCATCGCCCCATGGTGATCAGCGCATGTCATAGCAAGTGATTGAAATTCCGTGGAGACAAGTTTCATATTAAGCTTATATATATATTAGATGAGGACTAAAGAGAGCTGGTAAGAGAAGACTACTTAAAATCCTATATTAGTCCCAAACCTAGCAGAGTGAATTCCATTTGATTTTAGGGTTTGGGAATCATCTTTTTCACTTAATGTTCTGTCCTCAAGCTTCCCTGGGGTGGTGGTCCTACCTACTGATTCCCCTGGGGCAGCAGCATTGCCCTGCTTGGCCCTGGGCAGCAGCCCCATAACTGCAGCCATGGAGCAGCTTTGCTTCTGAGGACCTGGGCAGCACTAGTTTGGCCCACCGAAACCGAGGAAAAATAGCCATGGCCCCCAGACCTATTACTGTGGTGGGAATGGCAGCCTTGCACATTTCTGAGTCATCTTCAGGTTTATTTTCCCTCTTGGTGAAAGATAATGCAAGTTCACAGCTAGACAGCTCTATTGTTCCATCTTGTAGGATCCCAGAAGTCCCACCACAGCTTTCCTTCCTTTTGTCCTGTCTCCACCCCCTTTCTTTAGTCCAAGTTCAGGCTCCTATAGCCCCACCTCATTGATGGAATGGCCGGTTTGATCTTTGAGCTACATCAGCAGTCTCTTTACAGAATGACTGTCCAGCCAATCCGTTGGGGTTCTCTCCAAAACACACTTTTTCACTTTTCCAACATGGATAGGCTGAGAATTTTCTACATCTTCAAGTCTTGGTTCCTTCTTGCTGAATAGCTTATTTTATAATTTATCTCTCTCCTCTCACATCCTATCTAATAAAGATAGAATATTCAAATTGACCGTCACTCCATGACAAAGATGGCGGTGCCCACAGCCAATAAGGAGGGAATAAGCAAATTGATGTGACAAAGATGGCAGCGGCCGGGCCAGGATGCTTCTATCATTGCCATGGTGACAACGCAGGAGTTCTGCCCTGGCCATTCTGGGCCTCTGGGCAAGCGCGTGTGCGCATGGAACAGCCAGGGCGGGGAGGGATGCCTTCTATGGGCGGGGGTGGAGGGGTGAGCAGGGGGTGGAGGGAGCTACAGGAGGGTGGCAGGGCCGGAGCAAATGTGGAAGGCGGCTCCATCCAGAGCGAAGGCCAGGGGAAGGAAGGCCTATTCTTGCACGAATCTTCATGCATCGGGCCTCTAGTTTTACTATAAACAGCGAGGGGCAACCAGGCTGCACCTTTGACATTTGGCTTAGAAATCTTCTTAGCTAAATATCCAAGTTAGTCACTTACAATTTCTATTTTCCACAAACACTAGAACACAATTCAGCCAAGTTCTTTGCTACTTAATAATGAAGACTGTCTTTCCTTCACATTCCATCACCATGTTCCTGATTTCTGTCTGAGATCTCAGTGTGATGTCGTATTCTTACCACTGGTCTCTTTATAAGGCAATGTAGGCTTTTTCTAACATGCACCTCAAACCTCTTCCACTCTGCACACTTTACCCAGTTCCAAAGCTTCTTCTATATTTTTAGGTATATTTTTACAGCTGCTCCCCACTTAATATAAAATCTGTATTAGACTTTGCCAGAAAAGTAGAATCAATAGGATTTAGATAGATAGATAAATGATAGATAGATAAGAGATATTATCCTTTTGTATGTGTGTATGTATATGCAATATATATTGAATATCCATTAAACAGTGAATTTCTCTATGAAAAAAAAACGTGACCCTTTAACTGAATACTTTGCAGGACTTAGCATTACTGTATTTGCCATATTTACATTTTATTCACTTAATCCTCACAATTCAATCAGGTGTATAGATGAAAGGAGAATAAAACATTACGTTATGGAATGAGTAGTGAATTCTGGCTCCCTTAAGCATCTGGAGAAGATGTTGCAAGTAGAGAATTATGAAAGATAGTGAGAAAAGCAGGGAAAAAAGGGGAGCTTATTACAGATTCTTCAATGTCTAAGTGATTTGTCAATTTTCTAAATTTGGAAGTAAAGAACAAGAAGAAAATCAGATTACATATTCCAAAAGATATGCATATATCATTTTATCACAATTCTTTGGACCAGATTCACATGCCCATCACCCAAAGAAGCACTCATCAAAGAATGAACTATATGAATTATCATAAATATAAAAGTATTCTGTTCCCTCAAAGCAAAATCAGGCTGTGATTATTATAAGAAGAAGGAATGTTGGAAGACAAAATTCATAGATATCCATTACTCACATTCATCTGAATGTCTGGAAAAAAATTATTTTTTAAATATAAAATTTAATATATTTTTATTGATTTCAGAGAGGAAAAGAGAGGGAGGGAGAAAGAAACATCAATGATGAGAGAGAATCATTGATCAGCTGCCTCCTGCAAGCCCCCTACTGGAGATCAAGCCTGCAACCTGGACAGGTGCCCTTGACTGGGAATCGAATGGTGACTTCCTCATTCACAGGTTGACACTCAACCACCAGGCACACGGCCAGGCCATAAATTATTTCTTATCCCTTCATTTATATATCTTGCACTTACACTGAGTGGTTAGCAAAGGAAAACAGTCTTATAATATCTGAGTATATTTGTAAGAAAGGGGGCAAAGAAGGGAGAGAGAGAGATTAGATAAAAAAGAGAGTTTCATCACAATTCTTACCATCAGATTCTTCTACCCATATCCTGTATGCTACAACCTTAGAGAAAAATCTGACTAATTTTTCTAGTTATTTTTCACTTTGTTTCTCATTGTTTTATTTTCTTGTGTTAGATAAGAGGATTGGAGGCAGGAGAATTTCTGCTCAGTTACTCACACCAAGAGTCTGGATAATGCAATTATAATAACATGAGAATGGATTTGAGAGTTTACTGACACATTGAATTTGATTATCTCTTTTATTCACTTGATTCACCTGTTTTATTTTCTTTTCTCATAACGGAAGCAGGAAGAGGCAGTCATCTCTAGAGAGCGGTTATAACATTTCTGCCTAATATTTTTAGACTCAAGTAATTCACAATTCTGATAAGGTTGGGGACTTTTGAGATGTTAAAATGATTGCAAGAAATGAACTCATTAACGGAGTCCCTATCTTCAAGTCACAAGCCATTAGTTCAATAAACTAATGTCAGATCTTGAGTATTTACCTAACCAGCTACAGCCCATTATTATAATCACACCTAACCATGGGGCCTTAAATGTTTATGGGCAGAATGATGTGCATGACCTTGTTCCCACACAGCCTGCAGCAGCTCCCTGCTTGCCACTAAACAGATCATTTTAATGGTTTTACCTGGACTGAGATGGGAGAAGATTCAAATTATATGTCTTTCAATATTTACAAAAAAATTCCAGAGAGAAAAATGAATGTGAGTTTCTACTTACATTTATGCGATGATAGATAAACCCAAGCTGTTCAATAGCCTCAAACACAATGCCCAATAACATAAATGCATACAAATGAAATACCTGCTATTTGACTAAAATTATATTATTTATGATATTGAAATCCTGAGATTTAAGATTTGAATATACGGCACTTGTGTTGGATTTTTTAAAAAGTAAAAATAGATTTAGTATATATCTAAATAGGACACTTGAAGCTGACAATAAGGATACATTATTTTGTGGTGGGAGGAAGGGGGAAGGTTATGTAAATATTGAGTGCAATGATTTTATTTTTTTAAATATATTTCTTTATTGATTTCAGAGAGGAAGGGTGAAGGAGAGAGAGATAGAAACATCAATGATGAGAGAGAATCATTGATTGGCTGCCTCCTGCACACCCTCTACTGGGGATCAAGCCAGCAACCCAGGCATGTGCCCTTGGCCAGAATTGAACCTGGGACGCTTCAGTCTACAGGCTAATGCTTTATCCACTGAGCCAAGCCTGCTAGGGCTAGTGCAATGATTTTAGTAGTGACTGAAGCTCTAAGTCACAGATGGAGATATGATTTTGTGGTTCTGTATTTTAGAGTTAGGTTTACTGTATAAAAATGCTTAATACAACCCATAAAAGTTAAGAATAGTCAATATTTTAAAATAATAAAATGAAGATGTATTCAGTGTTTGCTCTGTGACAGGTATTATTCAATTTACATGTAATAACTCAATTCATCCACCACACAGGTGCTTTTATTTGCCCATTTTAGAGATGAGGGAAGTCAACAGTCAATGACAGGAAAAAAACGTGAGTACAGACCATGGGTAAAGTGCTACCAGCCCCAAGCATTATTTAATGATTCAATAGCCCATCATTTTTTAGTTCCTATCATGTGTCTGACAGTGCATTGAGAACTGAAATAAGGCCTGAGTCTTGTGTGTAAATGATTTGGTCTAATAGGAGTTAGCTGTACGTGTAACATGTTTCAATACAACATTATATGGTTAAAAAAAATAATAATTTGAAGCAATATATGGAACCAATTAAATCCAGGGAGACTTCATGGAGGTGGTAACATTAAAGCTGATCCTGAAAGAATAAAAAATATACAGTGAGTGGCCAGATTATTATGATCTCTGAATGCATAATAATCTGGCCACTCAGTGTATATATACATATATACTAGAGGCCCAGTGCATGAAGATTCATGCACTCGGGGCCTCCCTCCGCCCAGCCTGCACCCTCTCACAATCCGGGACCCCTCGGGTAGGGTCCCTAGGCCTGGCCTGAGATCAGGGCCTATCGGGTCTTTCCTTCCCAGGTCTGCAGGAAGCTGGCCCCACCCCTGCCGCTGCCACTGCTTGTCATCTGTGCAGCACTGCCTCACCTACCCTGCCACTGGTGGCCTCCCTCTCCAGGCGACAGGCTGGGGTGCAATGGATTGGCTGGCCTGGGCCTCCCTCTTTCTTTGCTGGGGGGTGGGGCCAGCCATGCAAGGGGCTGTCTGCCTACCTGATTGCCCCGAAGCGCTAGCCTACCTGCCTGATCAACCCTAACCACTGGTCTGCCTACCTGATCACCCCTATCCACTCTGCCTGCCTGCCTGATTGCCCCTAACAGCTTGCTTGGGGGCGGGGCCAGCCCAGTGAGGGTCTGTCTGCCTACCTGATCTCCCCTAACCACTTGCCTGCCTATCTGATCACCCCTAACCACTGCTCTGCCTACCTGATCACCACTAACCCCTCTGCCTGCCTGATTGCCCCTAACCGCTTGCTTGGGGGCGGGGCCAGCACTGACTTCCAGTTGGTCAGCCTCTGGTTGTCGCAGGAGCCAACCGCCAGTTGCCTGCCATCCGTCGCAGGCTCTCCACTTTTGCCCAGCCTTGGGCTTGGCCGCACCCCAGCGTCCCGGTGACAGATCACAGGAACCGACCGCCCGTTGCCTGCCATCTGTCGCAGGCTCTCCGCTTTTGCCCTTGGGCTCGGCCGCACCACAGCGTCCCGGATCGCAGGAGCTGACCGCCAGTTGCCTGCCATCCATCGCACCCCAGCGTCACCAATCGGCCACCCCGGCCACCCCGAGTCCCGCCCCCTGCGCCTCCACTGGCCCAATCGTGGGCGTAGCGGAGTGATGGTAATTTACATATTACTCTATTATTAGATAGGATTAGAGGTCTGGTGCATGAATTCGTGCATGGGTGGGGGCTGGCCAGCCTGGCCAGGGGGAGAGGACATGGGCAGTTGGCCATCCTGCCTGCTGGTCGAACTCCTGGTCGAGGGGACAATTTGCATATTAGCCTTTTATTATATAGTATATACACTGAGTGGCCAGATTATTATGCGTTCAGAGATTATAATAATCTGGCCACTCAGTGTATATCAGGTATAGAGAGAGGATGTATTCATTACTTATCAGTGATTCTTAATGTCAACACCATTGACACTTTGGAAGAATGAGTATTTGTCGGAGTGAGGAAGGAAGGAAGCCCTTCTGTGCTTGGTAGTATACCTAGCAGCATCTCTGTGCTATGTCCACTAAATGCCAATAGCAGCCCTCTCGTAATGGCAATCAAAAATGTCTGAGGCATTGCTAAATGTCCCTTAGGAAGGGGGCCATAATCATCCCTAGTTGAGAGCCACTCTTCCCCAGAGGAACAACATATTCATAACCACCAACAACAACAAGAACAAATTGGAAAAGGAGGTTAAGCATGGCCATACATCCCAATGGAGATGGAGAAGGAGGATGCTGAGGAGAGAGCTGTGGAGGCAAGTTAGGTCACACTGAGAAAGCCAGATGGCTCCATGTAGCAAGTTAGATTTATTCTCCTTGGCAGCTGGGAGCCAAGGGGAAGGAACAGAATCACATTGGTTATATTAGGACCTAACCTGGACAGCTGTGGAGCAAAACTTGAGTGGAAACAAGAGTACTCATTCCTTGTCTCCAAAGTACACTCTTTGGAATATCATTTAGAATTGGGATCTTTTTTTTTACATTATTTCACCCCATTAGTAGTTCTATGGGGGGAAAAGGAACATTATGCCCCTTGCAGTTTAGGCTAGATTGGTCTTCATAGCTAAGTAAATCCAAAATTTCACCTAATTCTTCATCATCACCTTTATGTAAAATTTTAATGTTTTTTTGTCCACATAAAAGTACTATCTGATACAAGTAAAGACTGCCTTATAAAATAAAAATATATGTATGCACTTGCTAGTGTTGTTTCTAAATTGCAGTTTTCAAGTTGTCTTTAAAATTCTCCAAAGCTCCTCTATTCCCCTAGGTATCATTGTCAATGCAGCCTTTCTTTGACAATTTTCCAAACGTGAGATTTCTTTCTTCCTGCCTCTTCTGAAGATTATGAATGCCATGACCCTTGGTGATCCCACACAGAGTATTTCTTGTGTCTATCATGACAACTGTAACAATGCAAAATGTCAAACTCACTCCAGTCAGGACGCCACCAGACAGCCTCCCAGGAATCCTGATATATGCTACATACCTATGGCATACAACTTTATGAATACAATTCTGTTTGGTTAGAAATTTTGAAGCAAGTAAAAAAACAACAAAAATTCTTTATCCTCCAAATCTCTCATCTTGAAAAGGAAATACACATGTGTGTAATATTCACATGTGCATACATGTGCACATATGTACTACGATTTGAATATCAACATAGATTTCCAGTATACCTAACAAATCATTATTTTTTAAATGGTTAGACATATGTGTTATATGACATAATGTTTGTCTCACATGTATATCTCATAGTGGCTTGGTTCATTACATATATATTTTTTAACTTAAAGAAAAAAATGAGAAAATACTACCAAGTTCCCATATAGCTTTCACCAACTTCTTCTAATGCAATTATGTAATATTATTCTGTAATTACGGTATAGTTATCAAAATGACAGAATTAATGTTGGCATAATACATGTTGGAAGTAATTAAAAAACTGTCTTCAGTAATTTATTATGTTCGGTGACAACTATGTAACTTCAATATTCACCTAAAATTTTGATTACTCAAAATGATATCCATTTGCCTTAACTTTTCCATAGTTTCTGCTTAACATTTTCAAGGTTTCAGATATTTAGGATGCTAACTATGCTACCAGAAACTTTGATGAGGTGATGTGCACAGTATTTATGGCTGCCAAGTGTCACAAAGTATTAGAATTTCCTTGGGAGAAAAAAAAAAATCCCAGTTTCTATTCCCAGTGGTGTGAGAAAATACATTTTAATAAGTTTCTTCTCTAATACTGGTGTAATTTATAGACTGATTCAGAAAAAAATGTTGTATAAATGGTTATATTTCAGTTATGTAAACTTAACATTATCTGTCAGGTGATATGGGAAATTTCCCACAGATACTTTTTTTAAAAAGAAGTCTAAATAAACTTGTTGACATATGTTTGCTGATTCTACTCTCTATATATTGACAAAATAAATGAAAACAAGACAAATATCTGGACTAATATTCATCTTTAATGTAAAAAAATGATTAGAAAGAGAAGAGAGAAGACATTAGGGATAAACAAAAGAGGAAAAATGATGGAGAGAATTAAGAGAGGGTTTAAAAAAATGCAGATAGTGAAATTGGAGAAAAGATAAAGTAGGGAAAAAAAGAAAGGGAAACGAAGGAAAAGTAAACAGTAATGGCCTGGAGGAGATAATTAAGAATATGGAAAAAAATAGAGGGGAGACAGAAGGAATAAAAGAAAAAATAACTATGAGTAAAACTACAAATTATCTATTAGATATAATATGACAATCCCATGCTATGTGATTCACTTACATGATTTTATTTAATCCTCAAAACTCTTTAGAGAAATTCCCATTTTAAGTCCTATGTTATTACCTGTCTCTGATAGCCTTGATGACCATGTCTCTTGAAGATGACTTACAGAAATTATATTAAGATTTGAAATGATTTTTTAACACTAACCTCAACTCAATTTAATTATTTCTGAATGCATTTATTTCATCTGTAGTATTATGTCTAAATCTGATTTTTAAATCTGAAAATATATTTATTTCATCTCAACATTTAAAACATATTTTTGTTGGGTATAAAATTCTCAGTTGAAAATTTTTCCCCAATCTGTTTTCTATGGTTGGAGATTGAAATGAGAAGAAAATTTAAATATTATCAAGTTATGCTTTGCATAGTTTTAATAAAATTGAGCTATCCTATGGTAAGCCCAACTTCCAAAGTCCAGCACTGTCGCTGCCTGGTGCTTCTCGCTTTGATTTTGTCAGTGTTTGAGCGTTGAGCTGGGAAAGTATTTGACCTGGGAATTATCTTTCTATTTAGTCTGATCAGAGCCTTAGGTGCCAATCACTATGAAAATAGATAAGAATGCATTAATTCTTCCTACTTTTGAATTCAGGCCTTCACTATTCTAGAACATGGGGAGAAGTACTATGTTGAGAATGTTAATGTTGCTTGTAGATATAGTCCTTCAGACTCCAATACATTCTTCCAGTTCCATCAGCAACAATAACTTTATTTGTCCTCTTTTCTTGATGTTATTAAGTAAAGTCCTTGGTTTCACAAACTTTCTCTGCCTGTCAACAATCAGATCCAGCATCTCATCTCTGGAAATTATTTTCTCAGTATTGTTTGCACATTAGAGATGGTTAATTTTCTGGATTTTTTCATTATAGTAGTGAGGGAGCTAATGGTCTTATGGTCCTTTCATGTTTTATTTAAAAGCAGAATGCTTACTTATAGGATTCTTGAGGAAAGAATACAACCAGAGTGGGGCTAGAGCCCAGGATCTGGACTAGCCAACTTGTGGAGAATTGTCACAGATAAAAATCTCTAAAGTCTGAAAGGTTTTATGTTTAATTTGAGAATGTGAGATGAGTAAATATTTTTTTCTTCTAACTATTCTGGTGAAGTATAGATATTCACAAATAGTCTTTTACAATCTTTGGCACAAGATTTAAATTATGGGTTCTCTGACTGTGACTTATACCAGTAATTACATAATCCCATTATACATTTATAGATGATCTGACATTGTTCAATGATATATTAATCGGTGAACAGAAGTGACTGGTGTTATAAGGAATGCATTTTCAAAAAGTAGCAGAAATCATGTTTCTAAGGAAGTTAGAATGACTGAGAAAATGTTTTACAAAGTAAAAAACTTTACTTTGCAAAGAATTTTTTAAAATAAATAGAAATGGTCCCTGAAAGACAAACATCATGAGTTCACTTATATGTGTAATCTAATGAATCAAATAAGCTAAAAACCAAAATAGAAATGGATATATATATATATATATATATATATATATATATATATACAGAAAAAAGACACATAGCTGTTAGAGGGAAGGGGGTTTGGGGGTTGAGTGAAAAAAGTGAAGGGGTTAAGCAAAAACAAAAACTAAAACTCTCATAGACACAGACAACAGTATGGTGATTACAAGAGGGAAAGAGGGGTAGGGGAAGGTAGAAGAGGGAATGGGGGGTGGATACTTGACTTGGGGTGATGAACGCACAATACAATATACAGATGTATTATAGAATTGTACACCTGAAACCTATATAATGTTATTAACAAATATCACCCCAATAAATTCAATTAAAAAATAAACAACTTTGTTCTTGATTTTAATAAAGACATCTTGAGTGGCTTTCAGTTCCACAAAATATGAATCTAAAAAATTACCCCATTCATTTGCATGATGAATGACTATTCACATTTAGTTCTTTTATTCTCAGTATGAAAAGATGACAGCTATTGTAAGTTCCTTAAGTGATAATTAGTTCTCTATGACAGTTTATTATGTTGCCACAGCTTATTAAAACTCTTCATTTTCATACTGTCACTAAATTCACTATTGGAAGACCACTTTTAAAATGAAAATTTACATGTAATTGCTAAGTCCTTGAAAAAAACACACATTAAAACAATTAGGAGGTAAGGTCAAATGGCAAGACTAAAAGAACACACAAGCTCATACACATATGCCCATTCTTTTCTTTTGTTTGTTCTAGCTAAAATTAATTTCCTTGGTTACTGTAACTTTTCAAAAAATAAAATTTAAAGTTTCCTCTGTATATGAAAAATTATTATGAAAATGATTTTCTCCTATTGATTTTCCTGTTTGTGTGTTTGTGTGCATATGGCTTTGTGAAAACATTGGTATATGCTAAAATGTTTAGTAATGCTTCACAATTTATAGAAGGATGTTATCATAATTTCATATACTAGAAAACTGAGAATTTTTAGAAAAATTTTCTGTTGCGCACTAAGCATGTAGTAATTTTTAAGAAAAAATAGTCAATTTTTGAAAAATGAGATTACCTTCTTCAATGAGAAGATTTCATTGCTTAATAGTGGAGAACCGCCCTAACCGGTTTGGCTCAGTGGATAGAGCGTTGGCCTGTGGACTGAAGGGTCCCAGGTTCGATTCCGGTCAAGGTCATGTACCTTGGTTGCGGGCACATCCCCAGTGGGAGGTGTTGCAGGAGGAGCAGATCAATGTTTCCCTCTCATCGATGTTTCTAACTCTCTATCCCTCTCCATTTCTCTCTATAAAAAATCAATAAAATATTTAAAAAATAGTGGAGAACCACTAAGCTGCCATTTCAGGAATCCTGAAATAGTTCTTGGCTCCTATTCCTTATTGTAAAGATTCATTTGCATACTTTATATCCTGTTATTTATCCAGCTTATATAGTACTTACTGTTTTATCAAATACTGTTATAAATGTCTTTCCAGTATAGATTTATTTAATCCTTATAACAATTGCAGGAAATGTAACTATTAATAAACTAACTTCACACATGGATAACTGAAGCAAAGAGAAGTTCTTTACTTTGTCACACAGCTCACAAATGAAAAGAGAGCATATGAACCCAGAAAATTAAATTTGAGTATTCATTATACTTACTAAAATTGGGGTACTCCACTGTAACTCTTTCTAATTAATTTATTATCACACAATTATGGAGGACAGAAGTCTAAAAGAGAAGTCTCTCTCTCTCTCTTTCTCTTGTAAGGATACATGTGATTGCACATAGGTGCCTCCTAGATAATCCAGGATAAACCTCAACTCAAGATTCTTTATCAATAATTCCCATATAAGGTAATATTCATTCACTTGTCATATTAGGTAATATTCACAGGTTCCATGGATTAGGAAATAAAATATCTTTTGAAGGTCAGTTTTTAGTCTATGACACACATAGTAAAGTTTCTTCAAAACTTGCTTTGAAAACTCAGTTACTTTGTAGAATTTGGTCCATATGAATTCAAATAGAAAATATGTTCCTTCAAGTGAAAAATCAAGATGAAAATCTAACATAAGTCAAACTAAAAAAAACTGACTAGAACTAAAAAAATGACTTAATTTCATTGAGAGAATTTATAAGGAAGGACAGAAAACAAGCTACGCTATTTCAAAACCCTTATGACAAAATGGGACTTAGCGTCAGGCTTGGGGGCTCAGTGATGTAGCACCCTGCCTGTGGACCAATTTGAAAACAAGAGCATGAAGACTGGGGATGTCTGTAGGGAGGAAGAGAGGGATCTTTGAGGTGGGAAGTGTGGAATGTACCTCCATAAATAGGCTAAGGACATGCTAGGGGCAGACTCATTGACTAAGTAAAAATCATTACGATTCCTCCCACGCTTTGCTGGAAGATTCAGGTCAAACACTGGTATCCCAAAGAGCTGAAGTGCTGGATAGTTCTCACGTATTTTCAGTGGTTTGGAAAAATACCAAAATAATGTAGTTTTTTCAAAGCCTCTGAATTATAGGGTGCTTTTATTGAAAAGTCTTAATTACTTCCAGGTGATAATAGTCATAGTCTAAGGAAGCTACATGTGAGACTGTAACAGGTATCTTCCTAAATGTATTTGTTAGTGAGGCAATAAGATGTCTATTGCTTGTTTCTTATTTTTAATGTTCATTTTAAGTCTAAATGAATACATTTACTTAATGTCTAATTTAGAAATGATGTAGACATACAATTTTAATCAATATCCATCAAATTTGAGGCCATGTTATTGATATGGATAAGCAAACTTGTGAATAGGTCATCACTAAGCAGCCAGATGAGCATTTCATAAACACTGAAGTACCCAGATGATAAACTGATGGGATGTGTTATCTTTTAAAGTTAAAGGTAAAACTTAATTTGTTTTCATAACTCATTCTTCTTCATCATCACAGCCTATGGCTAAAATTCTATTTGTCCTTCATCAACCTGTTAATCTTTTACCAACATTTATCAACCTACTATCTATACTTTTTGCTAAACATCTGTAAAAGCAAGAATTTGGTGAAAAATGTTCCAATCAGACAAATATTTCACTTGCATAATTTTTGTACATGGGATTCATAACCAGTGATTAAAAGAAATGTTCTGAATATTCTATAAATTTTTAAAGTTAGATTATTCATAGGACTTTTTATTTTAAAAAAATATATTTTATTGATTTTTTTTTTTTTTTACAGAGGAAGGGAGAGGGATAGAGAGTTAGAAACATCGAGGAGAGAGAAACATTGATCAGCTGCCTCCTGCACACTCCCTACTGGGGATGTGCCCGCAACCAAGGTACATGCCCTTGACCAGAATCGAACCTGGGACCCTTGAGTCCACAGGCCGACGCTTTATCCACTGAGCCAAACCGGTTAGGGCAGTGGTTGGCAAATTCATTAGTCAACAGAGCCAAATATCAACAGTACAACGACTGAAATTTCTTTTGAGAGCCGAAAACCAACTTCTATGCATGGGCCACGAAGTTTCAATTGCATTTGTACGTGCGCACCCGCACATGGTATATTGTAGAAGAGCCACACTCAAGGGGCCAAAGAGCCGCATGTGGCTCGCGAGCCGCAGTTTTCCGACCACTGGGTTAGGGCAATCATAGGACTTTTTAATATGATGGGGTTAATTTACTCATAGAAATGAAGTTTTTAGAATTGTATTTCTTAAGTGATTCATCGGCTATACTTAATAGACAAATACCTATAGCTGGGTATATCTATCGTCTATATCTTCAACTGTCTTGATTTAGACAGTTGCAGATATAAATATGTCCATGTCTTATGATATTTTCCTTTAAAGATTAGTAATGAATAAGATATGCATCATAGTCAGTTTGAAATCACTATTTAAATTAATTATGGCAGCCATATCAATTAGACATAAGAGATTTCTAAAGCTAATTAGAGTCTGAGAGTTTTTAATTTGACGTCTGTCTGTGTAATATGTGCTTTATGCATTAAATTAATGAAATTAAGCCTGCATCATTATAAATTTCCACTTTCATAGCTCCATAAGTTTCACAATTATATGCCATATTTGAATGATAATTGAATGAAACTAAATAATTATGTTCACATTAGCATTGCTTTGGTTTTAAGAATATATCCTTTATTTTTCACTCTCATGTCATCCCAAAGAGGACCCAGCAGAACACAACCTGTTGCCAACAAAACCTTTTTGTCATTTCCAAAGTAAGGACAATTTGACAGGAACTTCAAAGGAGATACGGTACATCACAAATGCACGAATACACTGCAAAACAGGGCAATAACTAAAGGCCAAAATAATTATAAAATCTGATTAATTCACAGTGCAAATTTTTGCAGACTCTTCAGTTTAAAAGAACAGCATTTAAGTGCGATGATTATCTGCTGTTAGACTCAACACATATATGAAAGAAGTTTTACTTTTCAAAATACAAAATTTGATTACTTGTCTTTATTCCACACACAAACACACACACACACACACATACACACACACACACACACACACAGGTTGTATCACCATATAATGTTTTGACATAAAATTTTTTTAAACAAATCTTTATTGTTCAGATTATTACAATTGTTCCTCTTTTTCCCTCCATAGCTCCCCTCCACCCAGTTCCCACCCCACCCACCCTCTGCCCTTACCCTCCCCCGCACTGTCCTCATCCATAGGTGTATGATTTTTATCCAGTATTTTCCTGCATCCCCCACACCCCTTTCCCACAGAGAATTGTCAGTCCACTCCCTTTCTATGCCCCTGATTCTATTATATTCACCAGTTTATTCTGTTCATCAGATTTTTTATTCACTTGATTTTTAGATTCAATTGTTGATAGATATGTATTTGTTGTTCATAATTTTTATCTTTACCTTTTCCTTCTTCCTCTTCTTAGAGAATACCTTTCAGCATTTCATATAATACTGGTTTGGCGGTGATGAACTCCTTTAGCTTTTTCTTATCTGTGAAGCTCTTTATCTGACCTTCAATTCTGAATGATCGCTTTGCTGGGTAGAGTAATCTTGGTTGTAGGCTCTTGCTATTCATCACTTTGAATATTTCTTGCCACTCCTGTCTTGCCTGAATAGTTTCTGTTGAGAAATCAGCTGACAATGGTATGGGTGCTCGTTTGTAGGTAACTAACTGTTTTTCTCTTGTCACTTTTAATATTCTCTCTTTGTCTTTTGCTCTTGGAATTTTAATTATGATGTGTCTTGATATGGTCCGCTTTGGAATCCTATTTTTTAGGGTCCTCTGTGCTTCCTGGACTTGTAAGTCTATTTCTTTCACCAGTTGGGGGAAGTTTTCTGTCATTATTTCTTCAAATAGGTTTTCAGTATCTTGCTCTCTCTCTTCTTCTGGCACCCCCATAATTCTGATGTTTGTACACTTGAAGTTGTCCCAGAGGCTCCTTACACTATCTTCATATTTTTGGATTCTTTTTTCTTTTGCTCTTCCAGTTGGGTTTTTGCTTCTTTGTATTTCAAATCTTTGACTTGATTCTTGTGATCCTCTAGTCTGCTGTTGGATCTCTGTATATTATTTTTTATTTCAGTCAGTGTATGCTTAATTTCTAGTTGGTCCTTTTTTCATATCCTGAGGGTCTCACTAAATTTATCGGCGGTTACTAGAAAATTCTTGAAAAACCTTATAACTGTGGTTTTGAACTCCATAGCCAGTCATTTGCTTTCCTGCATTTCTTTCATTTGTGACCTCTTTCTTTGCCTCCGCATTTTGGCTGATTCCCTGAGTTGATAGAGTGGCTTTATGTGCTAGGTGTCCTATAGGGCCCAGTGGCTCAGCCTCCCCAGTTACCTGAGGTGGACACTCTTAGTGAACCCCTTTTTGGGCTGTGTGCACAGTCTTGTTGTAGTTAAGCCTTGATTGTTGTTGGTATCACTGGGAGGAATTGACCTCCAGGCCAATTGGCTGTGAGGATCAGCTGTGACTACGATGGGAGAACTTCTGTGCTGGAGACACCCTTATGAGACAAGACTTGCTTCAGTGGGGCTTTGGTGCTCACTGAGTCTGCCCCCTGAGTGTGTTCCTTATTGATCTGATGAGTTGTAATCTGGATGGTCCTACTCTGACCCCTGGGTACCCTGGCTCTTGGATCACCAAGGAGGTGCTAATTTAGCCTCTGCCTGAGGCCACCCAGCAGGAGCTATGGAGAGATCTGCAGATTCCTCTTCTTTGTTTGGGGTTTGGAGATGCCCAGATGAGGCCCAGCTGTGAAGCAATGCAAGCTGCTGTGGGGCCTTGGGCCTTCTTTTGGATGTTCTGGGTCTCACTGACCCAGCTGCAGTTTGTTAGGTAAGTTTAGAATTCAAAGGACCAGGCCATTCATATGCAAAAGCCTCTGCACTCAGCTTGGATGGAGTGGAGTCTCAGCACGGAGCAAACAGTAATGGCTTCATGGGGCGGGATCTCAGGGTGGAGCAAACAGCAATGGCTTCCTGTCAGCCCTGCCCTAAGAGGCCTCTGGGTGTCAGTGTCCCTCGGTAATTGCTGCAAGCACCTCTGAGAGAAAGCCGCCCTCAAGTTTCGCCTGCTGCCAGACAGTCCAGTTTCTCCCTGTATGAGTCTGGGTCCCCAGAGTCTTGCCCAGAACTGGGGTTCAGAGTAGTCAGGAGATTTTGTCTCCCTCCCAATTGAGAAAGCCAACCACGTACTCAGTTGCCAGCCCTCTCTGCACACATGCGCACACGCCTCGGTACCTCTGTCTTCCGCAGCTCCTCTGAGTCTGAGTGTGCTTTTCTCTTTCCTTCTAGTTGTAGAATTTCCACTCAGCCAGCCTTCCTGTGGTTCTGGATGATGTCCGTTTTGTATTTTAGTTGTAGTTTTGAAATTGTTGTGCGAGGCAGCAGTTCAGGTGTTTACCTATGCCGCCATCTTGGTTTCTCCTCTTGACATAAAATCTACACTAATAAAAGAGAAACATGCAAATTGACCATCACTCCGCTACGCCTGCCACCAATTAGAGCAAGTATGCAAATTAACCCAACAAAGATGGTGGCTAATTTGCATATGCAGATGCAGAGTGAAGACTGAAAACAGCATAGAAGGAAGAAGGAGGGAAAGCGGAAAGCGGGGCGGTGGTGGTAGCGGGAGGTAAGCATGGGGGGCGGGCGGCGGCGGGAGGAAAAGCATGGGGTGGGCTTCGCTCAGGCCGCAGGAAGCCCTGTTCTTGCAGGAATTTTCCTGCAACGGGCCTCTAGTTTTAACATATTCTGTGAAAAGAGCTATTTATAGTGAAGGAAATAATTTGCATGAAAATGGGACTAAAACATAACCTATCGGAGGAGTGCAACCCTGCCTTTAGATTTGCTTTTGACATTTGTGTTTTAACAGGTTATTAAAATTTAATTTGTCTTATGATGAAAATCAAATCCTTTTCTATTTCAGCAGTCTGAAGAGGTACAGACTCAATTACAAAATGAGACTATGGCTGAAGGTTTCTTGTGCTCTTATGACCCTGTGGTGTGAAACTGATGATAAGCCCATCAGATGATCCACATAAAAATACGTCTGCATATAAATGACTATGGGAGGAAAGACAATGTCCAAGAAAAAGGGCTGTTGGTCATGCTCTACATGAGACATTTCAGATGAAAGGATTCTTTGTATTTTTGCAATAACTAGAGTCATGATAACATACTATTTGTTTGTTGCAAATGCTTAATTGGAGATTCTGCTGGAATAGGGTTATAGCACAAAACCAGATGGGATCTCTCTATACTCCCACCCTGAGGAGAGAAATGAGAGAAATGAAGTTAGAGGAAATGCGGAAAGAAGGGGTAAAGGATAGAGAGGGTGGGGAAGAAACTTTACCATAAGCTGAGTTGATAAAATGTATCTAAATAACATTTGGCTAGTTGGAAATCTACAAGATTTGTGTAATGGCTTCAATCTACTGCTCCGGCCATCATGCATACATCATTTATTTATATCTGGAAGTTTATACCTCTTCACCCATTTCTGTATTGGCTTCCTTTAGACTCTTCAGAATTTTGTATAATTTAGAAGTGATACAAGTAATCAACCAAGGATAAGTCATTCATCTCTTCTTCCCCTTCACCTATTTCACCCATCCCCAACCCTCTTCCCCTTAGGCAACCATCATTCTGTTCTCTGTATCTGAGTTTTGTTTTGTTTGTTCATTTACTTTTTTTTTAATAGTCTACATGTAAGTGAAATTATATGGTGTCTTTCTCAGACTTATTTCACTTAGCATAATATCCTCAAAGTTTATCCATGCTGTTGCAAATGGCAAGATTTAATTATTTTTATAGCTGACTAGTATTACATTGTGTGTGTCTTGAGTGTATGTGTGTGTGTGTATGTGTAAGTGTGTATGTGTGTGTGTGTGTGTGTGTGTGTGTGTGTGTGTGTGTGAATTGATGGAAATTTAGGCTGTTTCCATATATTGGCTACTATAAATAATGTTGCAATGATCACAGGATAGATATATAGTTTTGAATTAGTGTTTTCAATTTCTTTGGATAAATACCCAGCAGTAGAATTGCTGGATCATATGGCAGCTCTATTCTTATTTTTTTAGGTAAATTTCCTACTGTTTTCTATAGTGGCTGTACTAATTTACATTCCCATGCTCCAGGTTCCTTTTTCCTCCATGTCCTCACCAACACTTGCTATTTCTTGTCTTTTTGATAACAGCCATTCTGACAGGTGTGAGGTGGTACTTCATTGTGATTTTGATTTGCATTTATCTGATGACTAGTGATGTTAAGCATCTTTTCATATGCCTGTTGGGCATGTGTATGTCATCTTTGGAGCAAAATATTGTGAATAAGATTTTCTGCCCATTTTATAATTATTTGATTTTTTTAATGAGTTCCTTATGGATATTAAATCCTTATCAGATATATGATATACAGATGACTTTCCCCATTCAGTAGGTTGCCTTTTTATTTTGTTAATGGCTTTCTTTTTAAAAAATATATTTTATTGATTTTTTACAGAGAGGAAGGGAGAGAGATAGAGAGAAACATTGATCAGCTGCCTCCTGCACACCTCCTACTGGGGATGTGCCCGCAACCAAGGCACATGCCCTTGACTGGTATCGAACCTGGGACCTTTCAGTCTGCAGGCTGGTGCTCCATCCACTGAGCAAAACCAGCCAGTGATTGTTGATGGCTTTCTTTGTTGTGCAGAGCTTTTTGGTTTAATGTAGTCCCATTTGTTTATTTTTCCTTTTAACATTGTCTTTGGAGTCAGATCCAAAAATCCCCACCAACAGTGATGTCAAAAACTTTACTGTGAGTTAAGCACCTTTACATTTTAATAAAAAATGTTCATCCATTTAAATACTGGTATTACTCAATTTATGGAGTCAGTGGGTTTTAATAACATTGGATACACAAGAAAAATGTGTAAGCTATGCTGTTTTTTGATTGGCATATGGATATAAATCTGATATAATGAAGAGTCAAATATTTGCTCCTAAACTGAGTTGACAACTGGGTTTTGATATTGACAAGTCCCAGGTAATGCTGAGCAATATACTGTAGACCATTTCGATAGTTGCCAGCAAGATCCAATTGTTACTTGCCTGGTCCTATTTTTTTGTAAACCACTAAATATATTTTGAAGAGATTTTGCTTTTTTTCCAACCATATTTGCAACTCATTTTCTATTCCTCTATCACTAGGTACTCACTCAAAACAGACATTTTTACACACATTTCTCATAAGTTAAGATGTTTTCTGAGTCCTGTTTACTAATGAATTAGCTTCGGTCTCCAGAGAACAACTTGCCAAGATGACAATATGCTGAAAAAAGTAGAAACAGACTATACTGGGATGAAGTTGTGACTCCTGTGAAAGAGACGAGATAGGAAGGAGGATGGTATAGAAATAGTCTCAAACTGCAGTGCAATCCCATCTAAGTTTTGGCTAACACACTGGGCACTCTTCGGGTGGGGGAGGCCTGATGGAGGAGTCCCACGTTTTGCTGGACTGATCCTGCGCTGGACCCGCAGTCATGCTCAGGCATCAGCTGGGTTCTGGAGCAAATGCAGGGGAGGACCCACTGAGACAGCAGCTGGGACTGGCAGTCAGTTCTGCTCCCTGCCGTGGGCACTGGGCAGGGCACCTGGTCATGGTCAAGAAAGGGCTTGCAGGCACAGGAGCTGTTTGCAATGACCCTCATTCACTGGGATCTGCTCCAATAGCTCCATCTAAAACCAGTATGTACGGCAGACCAGTTCTGCTCTGTGTCCTTGGGACTCTTGGAGTCTCAGGGGAAGTTATAAACAGATTCCAGGGTGAGGCTTGTGATCCAGCAACACTCATCAAAGAGAACGTTGCTATGGTGAATGGGGGAAAGGGTAGGTAAGGAACAGGTCTTAATTTGATGACAGGGACTAACATGAGCCTTCTCCATCTACCTGCTCATGACATTTAAAGCAAATTCAGTTTGTGGAAAGCTTCTTTCTGACTGTGTTTTGAGAGCTACAGTTTGGTTGCTGGAAGTCTTCAGACCATTGTTGCTATTTTCATCGTCTGATCCTTCGCATACACAATGAGTACAAACAGCCTGTGCCACTCTCCCTTCAACTCTTTTCACGGTGTGTGACGTGCAGGGTTTGTTTGCAATAGGAGCTGTAGGCTGCACCAACACTTGCATTGTGTGCCGTTAACATCCAGGGGCACTCAAGGTTAATTGGAAATGGTAATAAGTTTAATCACGATGAACTCATTTGGTGCTGATGCGGATGTCACCTGCACTTCCATAAAAATTCCATTGTAATTTTGCATTAATTAATGTCCACTTATCAATGAGTGTTACAGCAAATTAGTACAGGAGTGACAACTTATGTGCTTAAGAAATGCTTAACAAGGGGAAAAAAACAGCATTTACTAGGTCATCTTAAAATATAACAGATTGAGATGTCTTTATTATTTAAAAGAGGAGATTAAAATCACGTAAAGTGGTGATAATTAGGGGAGATTTTGATAAGAATCTGAGAACTAATGGGGTTACAGCAAACATTAGGAATATAGATTTGCTTGGATTATCATTTTTTAACATAAATGACAGAGAAGAGATGGAGCTGCTCTTATCATTACCCTGTAATAAGAGAAGCTGCTGAATTTTCAATCATCATCAGGAAGCAATGGTCTTATTCATGTAAAATGAAAGTATTTTTCTCCATATGTAAAAATGCTATTAGACATATTTGAAGGCATTATACTCAGATATTATTTTTCCATTTCTGTGAATGACAACCATTAAATGCAATCGTAGCTACATGACAAGACTATTTTTACTACATCAAAAGGAAGAAAAGGATTAAAATGAATTTATTCAAAGGTGTGATTTGTCAATTTTGTGCTCTTATCAAGGAGCACATGGGACAGCTTTAAACCTAAACACTGAGATCTGACCTCCCATTTGAATAAGTTAATGTGATCTGGTGTTCTTTGGGAAATACAGAAACCTCTTTTGTATCCAGAAATCCCCAGAGAAATTTTTGCTTTTAGGCGGTCAGCTCCAAGGTTCCATTTCTTTTCATCACTTTTCCTTTTATCACTTGGCAGGTCTTGACAGCTTAGAGGGTTTTCTAGGTGTTCTGGCACACAGTACAGTAGGGAAAGAAATTTATAGTTTCTTTCCTACTACCTAGATCTTTTAAAGGCATAGTATAACTCTTTGGAAATCCTTCTTCTGAGAGAGAGAGAGAGAGAGAGAGAGAGAGAGAGAGAGAGAGAGAGAAAGAAAGAGAGAAATAATTATAAATGCAATATTGAAATGCATCCTTTAGAGAAAAATGTAGAGCTATCAAATTTTTACTGAAGTATTTCTTGGAGTCCAATTACAAATTTTTGGCTCCATTAATTTATATATGTTCTTAAACATTTTAAATAATTTTAAAACTCAGAACAAAAAGATATTTAGTAAATGTTTAGTAGCTTTCTTTGGGATTTGTTCATCCAGCCAGTTTTAGTTTTGAGAACCAATCTCCTTTGACTTCGAAGATGTATATTTCCTCTAAACATTCAATGATGGTGGCATATATGCTCGGGGGGGGGGGGGAGAAGAAATAGATTTATAACAAATAATTGACATTAAAAATGGAATTTAGTGGATATCTTGTTTCTATAGCTATTTCAACAGAACAGATAAGCCTGGTACCTTCACTCCCTAGTCAGTGGGGATATAAGGTGGGGGTTGTGGCAGCAGTGTCAGTGTGAATAAAATAAGGGGGTAGATCATTACTGTCCACTTCTGAGTGCTCAGTACCCACTGTGGTACCCCCATGGATTCAGTGTGTGCTTGGATTTTGAATGGAAAGCGGAAGTGGGTTTGGTATTCCATGCAGAAACACAGCATTTCAGCATTAAATTGTCCTTAACTCTAATATTTTCCAACCCCCATGAATTTCCCCATGAAAGCATCTCTTTTGCTCATACCCCTAAGTGGATAGCTTTGTTTTCAGAATTTTGAATGCCTAAATGAGTAAGTTAATCAATGTTTCTAAAAACATAGAGGACTATTCTTTTAAATTGAGGAATTATACACAGTAAATTGCACAAACCTTAAGTGTACAGCTTAATCAATATTTATGTATATTTTCATTTACAGCTACCACCCAGAATAAGATACAGACTGTTTTAGTCACTCTAACTAGCTTCTTGTTGCTTTCTAGGATATATGTAAAATTAGTTGATGGAAATATCCCTCTTTGTGCAAGAATAAATCAAATAATATCTTTATTTAGGTAAAAAAGAAAAGAAAGCAACCCCGGTACTTAAGGAAGAGTTGTTCAGTGGTTGTGTCTGTCCATATCCCACTGTCAAACTCTCATTTAATTTCATGCTACCAACTTGCAACTGTCAGCACCTGCAATTTCTTTCCTAAGGGCTTCCTTTGGCGATGGGAGCCGCTCTCCTGGCTGAATGGATGTGCGAGGGTACTAGCACCACCCAGGAATAGCCTTTCACGAATGACTGACAAGAAGAGTTGGTGTATCAGTAGCTCCTTTGGCCCTTAAATGAGATAATTCTTAGGCAAGGATGTGTACTCTTTACCTGAGTTCTGCAATGGGATGAAGCTCTAGTTATCTAGAATGGATATTTGCTTGATAACTCATCAGGTTTTAGCTGTCCACCACTTTCTGTCACAATTCCCTACATTCCTACCAATATTTCTTGGAATATTTTTTAACATACTACTGATATTCAGTTCCTTTTTTTTAGGTGGGGTCCTTTTGTGAGGCAATTCCAACTAAATCAGGTTAAAATGCCTCGTAATCATTTTTTAAAGGATCTTGGGTTCTTATTCACCAGGGAGAAATAGGAAACACCACAAGTCTAGAATTTTTGAAGAAGCTCTTGTTATCTGGGTCCAGAAAGCATCCTGACAAATGGTTCTGTTTTATATCCTGATATAATAGTTACTGGTGAGTAATGCTGTTCATACACATAACCCAGACATAACAAGGTGTAAAATCCCCTTAATTGAAACTTAGAATAGGAAAGTAAAATACCTTGGGAACAGGTTCTTTTCAGCACCACGGAGAGCATCCAGTGATTCAACCTCAATTCCATGAACTGGACAAACTTCTAAACATCCGCACTCTCATCAAACAGCCTAGACCAATCTGGCTTGTGACTGCTTTTAATAAGACTAACAGTAGAGGAGCAGGTACAAAGTACATCACACAGAGAGGCTTCTACCCTGGAAAAGGTTAACTTAGCACCTGTGGATGACCTGGTATTGAAACAATTCCCCACGCGTTTGTTTCTCACAATAGACTTCACAAGGACAGTATATACTCTAATACACATGACGCCAAGAGAGGACATAACAGGTGGATTTCCACTTAAATGCCCTGGAAGAGAGCTCAAGCATGTCTGTTGTGTGATGGAAGTAGGCAAAAATAACAAAATTTGGTACTTCTCACTATTATGAGCTCTTTGTGGATTGAGACTAAATGGTATGTGCACAGGAAATCTGGCTTCATCATAGTCCTTCTATGCACCCTTATGTCTGCAGAGTCTGGTGAAACCAAGCCATTTACCTTTACTATAACTCTCCTCCTTTATTCCCCTGGTACTTTGCATTTAATATATCTTCTTTCATTTATATTAAAATATGTATAGGAACACATATATTTATTCACCATTCCAAAATTGGTAGTCAACCCCTATCTGAAGTCATTTTCAGCTATTTATATCAAATATTTATTGATTACTTACTAAGGGTTAGTCACTGATCTATGCCTGAGAAATACAGCCATGAAAGTAGACAAGGTCCCTCCGTTTAGAGTGCATATAGTCCAGTTGTGTAAAGCACTAATGCATACTTACTATTAAACATAGTTTAGACAAAAATAAAAAGGATATAAAATAACTAGAAATTAAAACAAAGAACATTTCTTCTAGGTCTATTATACTTAGCCCTCTGAATAAATAGAAACCATCTAAATAATATAATTTTGAATTAATACATTTATTAGTTTAAGATTAATTCAGTATCTAAATCAGTGATGGCGAACCTATGACACGCGTGTCAACACTGACACGCGTAGCCATTTCTGATGACACGCGGCCGCTGAGGCGGCCGCATGCCGAGGATGAAACATTTGCTGCTCCTGAGGATGAAACATTTGTGAAATAATGTTTTTTCCTCAAAGTGACACACTACCCGAGTTATGCTCAGTTTTTTGGCGAAGTGTGACACACCAAGCTCAAAAGGTTGCCCATCACTGATCTAAATACTTTATTCGGATATGCAGATCATGGCTTAGCTCCTGTTAAGAAACTTGATCTGCCATGATGTCCTTAAACTCTATACTCAAGCAATCTGAACCAACCCAAGTTCTATAACAATCTCTCTTTTATGCCCCTCTACTTGGTCATAGTTATTCTTCCTTTTTAAATTCAGTGATGCCCCTTTGGCTGTTGTCTTCCTGGAAAACTACTATTCAACCTTCAAGACACAGGACACTGAACAAACATTACTGATTTGATTATCTATCAATGATAGTTCCAGACATACAATTCCATTTCCTTTGACCTCGAAGCACTTTACACATCCCTAACTCAATCACACTACTCACTGCATATCTCACTGCAGCATATGCAATGTTTGTTTGCAATTTTTTAACAATATTTTGTTCATTGTTGGACTGTTAATTCTTTTGAGCAAGATTTCTCAAACTTTAGTGTGCATATGGAAGTACCAGGAAATCTTGTTAAAATACAGATTCTACTTCAATGAGTCTAGGATGGGGTCTGTATTTCTGTATCCCTAGCAAGCTCCTGGGTGATGCTGATATTTGGTACCACCTGTTCCCGAACCACACTTTGCGAAATGAGGCTTTAAAGGCTATTTGTTCCTCTTTGAATCTTAACTTTCTAGCATGAAATTTGGCACTTCATGGGCACATCAGTGTTTATATCTAAATGGTTTGATCCACATGCTGTTATCCTTTCAGATGGCTCCAATACCAAATGGCAAAACTCCTTGGACTTCTTTGTTTTCTTTGCAAGACTTCCTTGAATTTTGTATGCACGTAGGGCTTTCTCTGATTTGACATATCTAAAACACGGTGGTGAAATCATAGCTGAGATTTGCAAGAACTGGTCAGTGTTGTAAAATTAAAAGGTAAAATGTTTCTGGCATAGTTAACTTTTGAGGCATAGCGATATATTAAAGAAACATACATATATATCCAATACTGTAATTAAATTTTAACGCATTAAAAATAATCAACTCCCTACAGGAACAGAACATTTTCAGTTAAAAAACTACTTATCGTTACTATAGCCACACAATGTTGAAAGTGCTGTTTGATCTTTTAACAATTTCATTTTAAAATATTCACAGAAGAGTGGTAATTAAATTACATGGGTACCATGGTAACCACAGCATTGAATATGCTTAGACCCCGTGCTCTAGCATTTTGGGAGGGAAAGGGGTATTCTTATCCTGTGACAATTACGAACTGCAGGTGTTCAGGTTAATCTCCCCCGGAATAGGGTAAGCATATTGAAATGAAGTAGAACCAGGGATGGCAAGCATTGCTCAGGTATAAAGAAACCCTGTACCAGAGTAGAAAGTGCTTTGGACTGAGAATCAAGGTTCCCAGCTCTAATCCAGGCTCTGCTACTGACTAGCTGTGTGTTCTTTGGTAAATGGATCACTTTCTCTGAGCTAAAAACTCCCCATGTGTAAAATGAGAAGGTTGAACAATGGACTGGATGTTCTAAAATACAACCTAGTTCTTTCTAATTCCAGGGAATCTTTATAATTGAATAATCACTACTGAGTTTTGATACACTTCATAACTCATAGTTTTTATATGGGGTCCCTAGGGCTGCATTACGAAGTACCACCAAGGGTGGCTTAAAATCACAGCAATTTCACCTCTATCCCTCTCTCATGTGCTGTGCTCATTAAACAGGGATAGGTACAATGAGATTCATTTCTCCTGAGGAAAAACATGAGCCTTTTCCAGTTCTGCATAATATAATCCCATCTTTGGGTTCTTTTGCTTCCATATTTAAGAACATTGTAATGTCTTTCTGCAAGTTTGATACAATGGCTCTCAACTGGGAGAAATATCCTTACCCAGGAAATATTTGATAATATATGTGGAGAGGGTAAGTGTTGCCACAGTGACTGGCATGGGGGATGCCAATGACATTTAGAGGTGAAATTCAGGGAGGTTAAGTATTCTGCAATGTATGCAGTGGCCCCATCCATAATACCATGTGTTTGTTCCTCACTGAGAAATACAACTAGAATATAATTGCATTATATGTACATTTGTGTTACATGAATTTAAAGAGAAAAAAGTACTGTATCAATAAATGGCCTATTTAGAGGAAGAATGTAAAATAAAATAATCAGCATATCTGTTCAAATACAAAGACTTAAAATATTTTTTTTCAAGCAGACCAATATGCAAAATGCATGTCCTGTTACCACAACTGCCATATGGCACTGTCACAGGATAATTAGTTGGAAAAAGAAAATTCCAGCCACATTTTTTTTCTGGATATATCTTGAATTATGCCAAATATGGATTGTGGAAAGTTTTAAGATCACATATCTTACATCTCTTTTGTTTATTTTTTTGTAGTCCACATTAATAGAAATGATAACTCCCTATCGGATCCATAAAGTCTGTCTTACTTTAGACATTTGACATATATACTACGGAGAGGAACCCGAGAATTAAAATGATTTCCAGTGGCTAGAGCTGTCTGATATTTGAGTGACTTAACTGGTGATGTTGTAGATCTTCAGATGTTTAGAATTCCTGGGAAAGTACGTATTTAAAAAGTAATTCCCAGGAAGCAGAAATAAAATAAAAAGACCTCCCCTCCTGGTTCTATTGCTCAAGGCTCTCACAGTTTAATATAATTTGGGAATTATTATGGTTTATGGATGAGGCTTCAATTATGAGGAAAAAATAGTAAGTATGTAAAACTTTTATTCTGAGACTTAGTTTGGAGATACATTTTGAGTATCAGAATGTCAATTTTTAAAAAGTCCATTATTCTGCAAGTCAAACAGGTTGTTGCTTCTCTTACATTGACCTAAGATCATCACTCTAATGAGAACAGTTATGTCAAAAGTGATCAAGGACATGACATCTTCTCAATGATCTCTATGTAGCATACTCTAAATGTGTGTGGGGGTGGAGGAGGCAGATCCAAAGGAAGGAGTAATTAATTATAGAGAACAAACACTGGATGTGGAGAAAGGTAGACTTTAATTGAAATTCTGGCTCTGCTTCTTCAGAATTCTATGATTATGCAACTTAATATTTACCAATGTATGTTTCCTTGGCTTCAACTTGGAGAAAGCAGTGCTGTATCAGATCTACCACAGGGCTTGTTAGAAATATTTAAATCAAGCAAACTGGGTGAATGCAGTGGAAGTTCATTTTCTGCATTGTAGGCACTCATGATGGTTGATTCTGAATAGCATGTCGCATTTTATTTATTTTTATTTTTAAAAAATATATTTTATTGATTTTTCACAGAGAGGAAGAGAGAGGGATAGAGAGCCAGAAACATCGATGATAGAGAAACATCGATCAGCTGCCTCCTGCACAACCCCTACTGGGGATGTGCCCGCAACCAAGGTACATGCCCTTGACCGGAATCGAACCTGGGACCTTTCAGTCCGCAGGCCGACGCTCTATCCACTGAGCCAAACCGGTTTCGGCAGCATGTCGAATTTTAAAAGTGTGTAGGAAGATTGTGGTACATCTACACAATGGAATACTATGCTGTGGTAAAAAAGAAGGAATTCTTACCATTTGCAACAGCATGGATGGAACTGGAGAGCATTATGCTAAGTGAAATAAGCCAGTCAGAGAAAGATAAATATCACATGATCTCACTCATTTATGGAATATAATGAAAAACATAAACTGATGAACATAAACAGATCCAGAGGCAGAGAAACATTGATCAGAATGTCAAACCTCAGAAGGAAGGTAGGGGAGGGTGGGGGTAAGGGGGAGAGATCAACCAAAGGATTTGTATTCATGCATCTAAGCCTAACCAATGGACACAGACAACAGGGGGTTAGGGCATGAGTGGGGGGGTTGGGGGTTATGGGGGTTAAGGACACATATGTAATACCTTAATCAATAAAGAATTTTTTAAAAAAATATTTTAGAAAGTGTGTAGAAAGACTGAGTTTTATTGTGAATTGGATGCTGTAGCACCTTGTGTTTTCTGCCAACTTCTGTTACATTTAGAAGCAGATGATTATAATAGGAGAGATAAAGGTTTGGGGGGCACAGTATCCTGTGTTTGTGTGGTCAACAAACAATGTTAATATCCAGGGGAACAAATGCATTCCTCAGAGTGTCCTGAAGTCTCTAGTGCTGCATGGACGTCAGTGAGGTGTGGTTTTGTGGCAGAGGTCACAGCAGTACCTGATGGTATTGCGTCAAACATGAAAGTCGCTACACTAGCTGGGAATACAGAAGCCAGGCATTTGGTCATAATGCAGTTTGGAGCTAAAGTTTCTGGACCTCCCTTTGTTTCACTAACATTTCCAAATAAATAAAATATTCAGGTTTATCTACAGCTTAGGGTCTCTCTCTTCCAGATGGCACCAATAAAGGGGAATCCATGCATATTTCTAGAAAGTGCCTTCAAAGTGAGTTTATTCATTTTCCTCCCAAACTTGAACATTTATTTTTTTCCCTTCCTATTAAATAAAAAAGATTAAAAAAAAAACAAAATAACAACAAACATTCACCACAGTCCTAGTAAAGCTCTAACTCTACTTTTAGAATGCAAGGGGGATTGGAAACCAAATAGTAAGCACAAAATACCTAGAGCTTTATTACTTATATTAGGTAAACAGAAAAATTATTGTTTGTGTAGCATTCCATAGTTTACAAATGACTTCTTATGTATTATTCTCTGTTAAGAAATTAAGACTCATTATTATTCTATTTTGTATAATGGAAAACCAGGGTTGGGACAGTTAATTTCCTTAAATGCCCCCTGGTCCTTCTCATTTCAAGGTGCTGTTTCCTGTACCTGGAATTTTCTGTCATTCTCTAGCTCCTAGGAATATTCCTCTTTACAGAGCTACTGCCTTCTTAGCCTTCAGATTTTTATTTAAACTCCAAAGCCTCAGAAAGGCATTGTTACCTACATAGCCATACAATTTTAAATCTTCCATTTTCATAGGAGCATACAATAGTTTTTCTTCAAAGTGTAATTAAGCCATCTCATTCCATCATTAATTGGATCTGTATTCTCCTTTGCATGATAAGCTTCATGAGTTAAAGAATCCCAGGTCTTGTAATCTGCTATAGCCCAGGCCCAAATCAGCATTCAGAACATAACAGATGCTCAGAAAGTATTTGCTGCATAAATAAGGAAACTTACAATCACATCATACTAGTCTTTCATCTATACGTGCATTAATAGAACTTGATTGTTTTTCCATTTAGACCCTAAGAGAATCATAATGCTGGAGTATGTTCTTTACCTGGCCATCATTTACTAGTAAGGAAGATAACTAATGCACCATACCATCTGGAAAAGCATTTTGTCCTACATTATCTCATTTTAAAAATTCTCTTATACACCAAGAAGGATACAAAAAAATAACTGTTACTTTTTTTTTTTTATGAGAAAACTGATCCTCAGAACTTCGGAATATTTATGTGTGTGATGTCTGTTTGTGTGTGAGAGAGGGAGAGAAAGAGAGAAGAAGAGAGAAGAGAGAAGAGAGAAGAGAGAAGAGAGAAGAGAGAAGAGAGAAGAGAGAAGAGAGAAGAGAGGAGAGAGGAGAGAGATTATGAAATTATGTTTTCTAGAACAAGGTCACATATCTGCCAACCAAAATCTTTATCTTTTTGATAGTTCAAACTTCTTTTTTTTATGAGTAATTAAAATTTAACCGAGCATGAATATTTATTATGCTAAGATAATATTTTTAACACATTTCTATTTTAAACATGGGTAATGAGGTTAACTTGCTTTTCTCCAGGGTCCAGAAAAAGCTGGAGAAAGTTCACCAACTGATTGGAGCACAACCTACTAGCTGTTCCTCTATTCATAGCCTTTGCTACTTTCTCAGTAATACAACCACCAAGTGATTGGTTCACAAGGCCTCCAAAATGATGATTATATTTGTGTTATACCTTAGATGCGGTAATATAAGTAAGTTATAATTAAATGGAACCTAAGTGAAATGTGTAAGTTCTAGAAAGTGCCTTCAAAGTGAGTGCACATCCTTCCTCTTTTCCAATTCTGGTGGGTGGAGCTTGAGCAGCTGCATTGAGCCTTCTGGCAAGAAGATGTACTGAAGATGACAAGACCACAAGTGAGAAGCAACCTAGGTCTTTGATATCCTTGGGTACATTTCACTGGTCCTAGGCTCTACCTTCTAATGATAAAATAGTTAATTGTGAAATAAAGACCAGAGCATGCCTAAGGAAAGTATTGCAAATAGTTATGGGTAGGAATTGTGCAGTGATATCAGAAAACAATGATTCATTGTTTCAGAACATATGGCATCTTGGAGCCCTATCTATAGGGGAGGCTACAAAGCTAGCTTTGGCTTGAAAGACATTTCCTTTCAAGTCGTGCTAAGGAGTTTAGACCCTAACATAATTGTCTGTCATAAGTAGACTCTAACCTGCAATTAGAATTGGAGTTCTTTCTTGTATAATGGTAGAGGATTTCAGTGAGGTTGTAGAAATCTCCTTCTGATCCTGACATATGGCTTCCCCCCATTAGTCAGCCCAAAGGAGGATGACTTTAATCTTTCTTGAAGTGCAGACATTCTGCAATTGTGCTTGCCTGCTAGAGGCTGACATGAGAGTTAATTGTTATTTATATATGATAGTGGTCCAAAAATCAATCTGATCCCACTGCCTCTGCTGTGGGGTGGCCATAGAAAACGTGGCACACAGGAAAAGTCTAATTTAAGAAACACACCTGTCAGATATAGAGCTCCTTGCCCTAAGGATATCATCAACCCTAGAGATTTAGTCTCCTGATGTAATATGTCTAACTTGTCTCATTCACTGACTATGTTGACATGTAATGCATCGCAGAAGAATAGAAAGAAAAGAAGGTTGTAGACATTTTTATGACTTATTGACAGTATATTCAAGTGCTATAAAAAAAAAGCACAGGAAAAAAGGTTTTTTCAACTGCGACTCAGAACTGTGATCATGAAAGAATAGATTATGTTTGGACTATTGTGCTCTTTTTGAAACTGATTATCCAAAGATGTACATAAGATTTTCTTCCTGGGAAAAGAAAAGCTCTCTGGGGACCCTCACATAAAGAGAGAATGGCCCTTCATGTGGCAGAAACACACCAGGCTGCTTGATTGTCATAATAAAACATCTCCCGTTCTCATTGTCCATGTATATGCGAGCCAAAACATATGTTATAAGTGACTGGGATTGGATTTAAGATGCTACAGAGGGTGGTGATCTGCTAAAATATGAAATACCAATTTTTTAAAAAAAGGTAAGAGGAACATATTCCTGGAGAGGAGAATGCTTCTCTAGGGATATTTGTGGTTTTTACTGACTGAACTTGCAGTTCCAGTTAATATGCTAGACTTACTTGTTCCTAGTGTACTTATTGCCCTGAATACGAATTATCTTTCAGTGCTTGATAATCACTTACAAGATCCTGTGAAAGACAAAGGAAAAAGTAAACCATCTTTCAGCTTCTTCCCATATCATGGAATCCCTGACTCTTCTATACTAAGTTAACTCAAGGAATTCGTAGTTTCCCATATCTATGACCTTGAACTAGGCCATGAATGTCCTCTTTCAAATATGACTCTTGAATATGAGTCTGATTTTATTTTAAATTGGCTTATGACCTCGAGCTTGCCCAACCTCAATAGTAAACGTTAATTCAGTGACTCCAATTTAAATTGTTCCAGTTTCAACTCGGTAGTGCCACCTTGAATATCTTGTATTCAAGCACTATTTTAAATATCCCCTAGTACTGGCAACTTCTGAAATTGTAACTGGCTGCTGCTAACTTTTAAAACTTCACCTGATATTCCCAAGGTAAGAATCAGCCATTATTCCTACCTCCTAGTGCCAGGTGACATCAAGTGTGTGATCCTTTCACAAGTCATATACCATCATATCAAAACCTAGAGATGGCATCAGGGAATAGCAGCTAATGATAGGGCCATTATAGCAACTGAGGAGTGAGAGAGTCTGAGAAGCAAAGCTAGAGATATAGACTTTCCCTGGGTCAAAAATTTGGGAAACATCTGAAAACAGGTACTCTAGGAACAGCCTAAGACAAGTTGAGGAAACAAACACAGTAAGTAGTAAGAGCTGTTAGATTAGACAGCAATGTAGTATTTCAAAAGCCAAGTGGACTATAAAAATGGCTAAATAGGAAAGCATTGGCAGCATTATGACCTTAAAAGCAATCAAGATCTGTCATTGCCAGAAAGACACTTACAGAGATTCTAGTTGACGGAAGCCAATGTCAGAGCTTGCCAGTAGAGGTAGTTAAATTCTACTAGGGAGGTGGTATATTCATTAATAGAATTAGAGAGGATAGTATGGACATAGAGCTAAAGTCAAACACTAAGAAAAAGACTTGCAGACTTTCTTTTGATAAGACCCTTTATTCATCGATGCTACTAAGTAATAGCACTATTCTGAGCACAAAAGCAGCAAAGTTAATTAAGAAAGAGGTCCTAAAATAGAGGAGCTAACAGTCAAACAGGAGTAATTTATCATTAGTAAGATATGTTTTATCACATTTTAAATTTAAGAACATTCCTAAGAAGGTATTGGGGATGTATTTGTAATATATCTGAGTGGAAAAGGCAGTAATAATAGTATTGGCAATAACTAATAAGGTTTTAAATTAAGAAATGCTAGATTTGTGTGTGTTTGTACGTGCATGTATGCACATGTGTGCTCATGTGTGACATTTGAAACCATTATAGGATTAAATTGACAAGATAGAGGAAAAAGGAATTAGACCATGTTCTTGGCATCTAAAAATGTCTAACAGTATTACCTGAAATAAGGGACAAAACAAAGGGGTGCTTTCTTTTGTGTCAGACAGGAGGGGGATCAGTTCTGAGCAGCTGAAGTTTCTAATGACTCAATTACATGCTGTCTTTATGTAATTTTCAGGAAGATGGATACGTCAATCATGTTTGGTCCATGTGGTTAGCAGAACAACGCAGGCTGAAAAAAATCCCTCCATTTGTTCATGAAAATCAATTCATGAATTTTCCTTTACTGACCTTACAAAGATGGAGCTGGAAAAAATACCAAACAGCCCTCGCCAGCTTGGCTCAGTGGATAGAACATCGGCCAGCAGACTGAAGGGCCCTTGGTTCAATTTGGTCAAGGGCATGTACCTCAGTTGCAGGCTTGGTCCCAGCCCTGCTCAAGGCATGTGCAGGAGGCAACTAGTTGATGTATCTCTCTCACATCGATCTTTCTCTCTCTACCCCTCCCTTCCACTCTCTCTAAAAAATCAATGGAAAACTTGGGTGAGGATTAACAATAACAACAAAATTACCAAACAAGGAAAAAACACAGAAATTTATTCATCTGTGGGCAGAATACTCTGATAATGATTTTTTTAAAATTAGTACTTTCAAAGGGAGAAGTTATTTCTTTTTCTTATTTTTACAAGAGTAGTTTATTATCACATCTGTGTATGTGAGATAAACTAAAGGCCACAATTATCCAGATATATGCTATTCATAATGAATACTGGTTAGATTATTAGGATAACTGAAGAGTCCATTGCCTTAATGTTATTTGACTGTGTCTCCAAGAATCAGTGTTAGAGATAAAGTACAAAGAGATGTAGCATCCAAAAGAACTAGGTTTATATCTTGCATCTTCCACTTACTAACAGATCAGTATTCATGATATTATTCAATTTCAATAAGATCTAATTTTCTCATCTAGAAAATAAAATAAACAGATTTAGTACAGAACTTATAGAGCCACTAGAGGCCCAGTGCACAACATTCGTGAACTGTGGGGAGGGGGTCCCTCAGCCTGGCCTGCGCCCTCTCCCAGTCCGGGACCCCTTGGGGGATGTCCGCCTGCCGGCTTAGGCCCACTCCTAAGCTGGCAGGCGGACATCCCCCGAGGAGTCCCTCGTGCTGCTACGGAGGTGGGAGAGGCTCCCACAGCCACTGCTGAACTCGCCATCCATAACCCTGGCTTCTGACTGAGTGGCGCTTCCATGAGTGTTCCAAGGCAGCGCTAAGGAGTCGTGAGCCCCACTTCTGGCTGAGCGGCGCTCCCCCTGTGGGAGGGCACTGACCACCAGGGGACATCTCCTGCATTGAGCGTCTGCCCCCTGGTGGTCAGTGCACATCATAGCGACCGGTTGTTCTGCCATTTGGTCGATTTGCATATTAGCCTTTTATTATATAGGATGCTGTGTCCAATGCACTCAACACCATCCTAAACTTGTAAAACATATGCAATCAAAAAAAAAAAAAAACATATGCAATCATAACATCAGCCTTTTGAAGTAGGGACTCTTACTATCCCCATTTTAAAGATTAAAACTTGAGACAACAAGGAAACACTAGCCAAAGTGACAAAGGTATTACATGGTAGGGTTGGAAAACTAACCTAGAGATTAATGGTCTCAGAAAGCAAAGTCCTTTCTTTTAGCTACACAGTGTGTGCTTCTCAATGGTGGGGAAATCTTATGCCTTGATTCCTTTTTTATATTATTCCAGAATCTGGGACATTTTTGAAAGAGTAAATAAGAATGGTGATTAGCCGAAACCGGTTTGGCTCAGTGGATAGAGCATCGGCCTGTGAACTGAAGGGTCCCAGGTTCGATTCCGGTCGGGGGCATGTACCTTGGTTGCGGGCAAATCCCCAGTAGGGAGTGTGCAGGAGGCAGCTGATTGATGTTTCTCTTTCTACAATGTTTCTAACTCTCTATTCCTCTCCCTTCCTCTCTGTAAAAAATCAATAAAATATATTTTTTAAAAAAGAATGGTGATTAATAAAGGATTAATAAATAAAATATAAGATTTCCAAGAAATTAGTTTAGTTCATTACTAGTTCTCGCCTGGTGATGAGTCTGCCTTTCTCTGAATACAAAAATAATTTAAGTGAGTGACATGCGAGGTGGCGAACTAGGTAGTCCTCCATTCACATCCCTCCACAGAACAATAATTTGGCACACATCCATGATCAAAAGTGCCTTTGTGGGAACATTTTTTTCTTACAATACTGGGAAAAAATTGCCAAACAAGCTGCTCTTCAGAAATGAAGAAGAGATAAAGATGTTCCCAGACAAATAAAAGCTGAGGGAATTCATCACCCCTAGACCTACCTTGTAAGAAATGCTAAAGTATTCTTCAAGTTGAAATGAAAGAACACTAAGTAAAAACATGAAAACATATGAAAGTTTAAAGCTCATAAAGACATATACATTAACAATAAGCTATCAAAAAAGAAATTAACAACTAATTCTATTTAAATAGCATCAAAGAACTGGAATACCTAGGAATAAATTTAATCAAAGAAGGGAAAAATCTGTACACTGAAAACTAAACGACACTGATATAAAGAATTTAAGAAAACACAAATAAATTAAAAAAATCCTGTATTCATATACAGAAATAATAAATCAAAAATTAATATAAACTTTGGGTTATTATTGTGTCAATGTAGGTTCACCTATTGCAACAAACTCACCACTTTGCTGGAGGATATGAATAATGAAAGAGGCCATGTACATTAGGCAAAATGGATATGGGAAATATATGTACCTTCCCTTCACTTTTGCTGTGAACCTAAAATCGCTCTAAAAAAATAAAGTCTCACTTTTTTTTTTTTAGAAAATGGTCTGAAAACCTGAATAGACTTTTTTTCCAAGGAAGACATACAAAAGACCAATAAATGTGTGAAAATATGCTAAATTTCACTAAACTGACAAAAATGCAAATCAATACCAAAATAAGATATCACCTCAAACCTTTTAGTATGGTTTTATAAAAAAGATAAACTAGCCACATTGGTGTGACTCAGTGGCTGAGTGTCCACCTATGTACCAGGAGGTCACCAATTCAATTCCCAGTCAGGGCACATGTCCAGGATCCAGACTTGATCCCCAGTTGGAGATGTGCAGAAGGCAGCCAATCAATGATTCTCTCTCATCATCTATGTTTCTATCTCTCCTCCTCGCTTTCTCTCTCTCTAAAAAGCAATAAAAATATTTTTAAAAAGACAAACCATAAGCATTGGCAAGGGTCTGAAAAGAAGGGAATCCTTGTACACTGTTGGAAGTACTGGTTGGAAGTAAATTGTACTGGTTGGAAGTAAATTGATCCTGCTGTTATGGAAAGCAGTATGGAGTTTTCTCAAGAAATTAAAATTAGAACTACTATAAGATCCAGCAATCCCACTTATAGGTACATATCTAACGAAACTGAAATCAGTACCTTGAAAGTTGTGTGCATTCTGATATTCATTGTAGCATTATTCATAATACTCAAGATATGGAAACAACCTATTCATCATTGTATTTATGGAGAAAGAAAATGTAATATATATGGTCTAATGTAATAGTATTCTGCCATAAAAAAGACAGAAATTCTGCCATTTGCAATAACATGGATAAACATGGAGGACATTAAGCTAAGTGAAATAACCCAGAAACAGAAGGACTAATCCTGCTGATTTCACTTAATGTAGAAACTAAAAATATTTCCAGAATAGAGCAGTGAGAATTTTTAAAATACCTACTATGTACCTAATACTGTACTCAACACTGTAAGGAACACAGAGTATTCAAGATATGGACACTTAACTGGAATGTTGCCTTATTTCAAGTGAAAAGGTAACCGTGAGACCAAGATAAATAATTCCAAATTCTCTGATTCAGGCAAAAATTCCCCAAGTAAATTACTAATGAAGGCACCGTGACGGAGCATAAATCGAAGGCAAAGAAGGAGAAAGGAATTACAATATACAGGGGCTAGAGGAAAATCATGAATCATAGTTCAGTGCTTCCAAAAATCACCGTTGTTAATCATAATTCAAATCTTTTATGAGGTTTTCCTACATGACACTCTTTATAAATGAAGGCTTTCAGCCAATTGGTGATAAAACTGAATTAATGAAAATTTATTAAGATCTCTCGCAATGTTCCAAACACTGTGCTTTATTCACCTATGTTAAAAAAGATTGGTATAATTGCTACAATTTTATCATTTTATCCCAAGGGGAAAAAGAATATTTTACTGTGGCACAGTATTTATTTCAACTGCTTTTCACTTTCTGTATCCATTCGGTTTAACATTTAGGAAGAACTTGATGGCATCAAAGAAAACCAGAGCACAAATCACAACTGTCAACTCATAGTTTTAGGCTTTAACGGACTAAGATGAATTGCTTCATCATTGAATAAATCATTACTAATCATAATTTGTGTATGTTCTTGGACTGAGAAACTGAGACTGGCGGTACTGCAGTCTGCCCAGAACTAATTGCTATAAATGTGCCAGATGTTGTAAAAATCTGGACACATTTGTGATAAAGCCGAATGGTGCAAATTTGGTATGAAGCTAGAAGAACATGATTTAAGGGTGTAATCTATATTTCTGACATTATAGGTCAAAGAAATATAGTAAGTATAGAGAGCCTTTATTAATATTGTAAAAGGTTATTTCCCTCTGCACTAAAAACCATTTTTTTTTCTTTTATGTCTTGATCCTAATAGATCTGGGCTTGGCTATAAATTTCCAGGCTCCCGCAAAGGGCACTGGTCTGTAGAAAAATAAGGAACCAAGGTTTAAATTAGAACACTTCTCTTTTATTTTAGATATTAACAGAGACCTCTGCCTTGTTATACACAAAAATAAATAATAAAATAGAATGTTTCCATTCTAGGACTATTAGAACAGAAATAATATGTTAGGAAAAGGAGAGGGAAAAAAAACCTCCTTGGCACTTCCTGATTCATTTAGAATTAAGTTGCATATTCCTACATTAAGTAATAAGCAAACATTACTTAGAGGTTATGGTATCAATATTTCCATTTTCAGTACATTGTTATGGTAATAAAGCCTTTTAGTCAAGGAAAATATAAAGCCATAAAACTTAATGCTCTATTTGAGGAGCAATTACAGCAAATTATAAGCAACTGGGTTGTACAAAACTGCTGTGAATAAAATTTTAAAGTATAATAATATAGTGTAAGCATTTATCCAGCTGATACTATCCATTTATTTTAAGTGTCAGTCTTTCTAAAGATAATTACCAAAAAAATCTGGATTCCTGAAATAGTTATCATGTTGATTACTTAGAGGGGTAGGCTTCAAATAAATTTTAGAGTAAGAATTTTTAATGGAGTTCTGGTATGAAAGACCACATTTTCTGTTCCATCTCATTTAATCCAATAGAGAATTAGTGGCATGCTTCATAGAAACATTGTGTGTGTGTTTAATTACCTTAGCAAGAAAATTGTACATTGACTGTTCACTATTTTTTACTAAGTATCTAAGTATTGAAGACATTCTATATAACTTTGAGCATTTTACTCATGAGAGTTTCATATGCTTTGAAACCTACTAAATGACTAGACTTTGGTACATAGTAACTACTAAATTTAGTGTATAAAATTACCTCAATGATTGTTTTCCTATGTGTGCTTTTATTAAACCATAACATACAAAAAGCAATATGCAATCAAGAATATATCTGTATTTTAATTTAATTAGTTACACACCATAAATTATTACTGATGTTATCTTTTTATTAAAACTATTTCCTAAACTTATGTAATACCAATTTGGTAATTTAAGAAATATTTGTGTTTAATTGTCATTTAATTATTATCTACTTACTTTGGATGAATGTAATAATATTAATAAACCAATTAACTTGACTATTAAGAATTTTAATTATAAATTGTATATGTGCAATCTGTTCAATATTTAATATGCTTGTTTCCCCACTAGTCTTTTTTTAAAATATATTTTCTCTTTTCATTTATTCCTATAGATTATTTGGGATGAGTTGTAGTAAATCATGAGATATTTTGGCTAGTTATTAGTTTATTTAATCATCTTTCAGCACAGCTACATTACTATCTCTTTGCAGTGAATCATTCTAAATGTTTTTGTTGATTATATGCATGTATGAATGCAATGGAAAAATATACCATCTATACTTATAATCCTATCTAATAATAGAGTAATATGCAAATCATCACTCCGCTACTCACAAGCCACGCCCACAAGCCACGCCCCAGTCACACCCACCATCCAATCAGAGTGAGTATGCAATTAAACTGAAAAGATGGCAGCAGCCCCGCCCCCCCAGCCTCTCCGGGTCTCTGGGAGTCAGAGAAGTCAGGCGCCAGTGCCTGAGGCTGGCTGCAGCCACAGAGACCAAGAAGCCGCCTGCCCCGTGATCCCAGGCCTCAGCCAGCTGGAGAAGCGGTTCACCCCACGTCCTGGGGGAGACAAGAAACCAGGTGCCAGCTCCTGAGGCTGGCTGCAGCCCAGGAGATGAAGAAGCCGCCTGCCCTGTGATCCCAGGCTGCAACCAGCAGCAGAAACCTCAGGTCCGCCTGCCCCACCTCCTGGGGGAGACTGAGAAACCGGGCCTCAGCGCCTGAGGCTGGCTGCGACCTGGGAGATGAAGAAGCCGCCTGCCCCGTGATCCCAAGCCACAGCCAGCTGGAGAAGCCGCCCACCCCACGTCCTGGGGGAGACAAGAAACCGGGTGCCAGCACCTGAGGGTGGATGCAATCTGGGAGACGAAGAAGCTGCCTGCCCTATGATCCCAGGCTACAGCCAGCTGGAGAAGCCGCCCACCCCATGTCCACCCGCCCCACGTCCTGGGGGAGATGGAGAAACCAGGCCCCAGTACTTGAGGCTGGCTGCAGCCCGGGAGATGGAGAAGCCGCCCACCCTGCGGTCCTGGGCACCAGTACCTGTGGCTGGCTGTGGCCGGGGAGACAGAGAAGCCACCCACCCTGCAGTCCCGGGCACCAGCACCTGTGGCTGGCTGTGGCCTGGGAGACAAAGAAGCCACCCACCCTGCGGTCCTGGGTGCCAGCACTTGCAGCTGCAGCACAGGCGAAGACCCCTGTCCACCATCCCCTGAGGCTGCAGCCAGCCTGGGTGCCTATGGCTGACCAGAAGGAGGGAAGCCCGGATCCTGGGTGCCTGTGGTCAGCTGGAGGAGGGAATCCTGGGTACCAGGTGCAGGCTGAGGCAGAGGTGGTTAGGGACAATCAAGCCAGCAGGGGAGTAGTTAGGGACAATCAGGCTGGTAGGCAGAAGTAGTTAGGGGCAATCAGGCAGGCAGGTGAGCAGTTGGGAGTCAGCAGTACTGAATTGTGAGAGGGATGTCCAACTTCTGGTTATCCCATGAGGGGTCCCAGATTGGAGAGGGTGCAGGCCAGGCTGAGGGACACCCTCCCCGCTGCCCCCCGTGCACGAATTTCGTGCACTAGGCCTCTAGTCTATACTTATAATAGGGTAATACGCAAATTGGTCGGGACACCGTCACAAAACGACCGATCAGCAGGAGGGTGCAGCTGCAAGCTACAAGTGGCAGAGAGCTACAGTAGGGCAAGGCAGCAAGCTATGAGCAGCAGAGAGCTACAGGAGGGCAGGGCAGCAAGCTACATGCAGCGGAGAGCTACGAGTGGCGGTGGGTGGGGTGCCCAGCTGAGGCAAGTAGCAGCGAGCTACTCGGGCAGATTTGTGCACAGGGCCACTAGTCCTATCTAATAAAAGAGTAATATGCAAATTGACCATCATTCCAACACACAAGATGGCTGCCCCCATGTGGACACAAGATGGCCGCCACAAGATGGCCAGCAGAGGAGGGCAGTTCAGGGAGACCAGTCCTGCAAGGGAGGACAGTAGGGGGGACCCAGGCCTGCAGGGGAGGGCCGTTGTGGGGAACCAGGCCTACAGGGGAGGGCAGTTGTGGGGGACCAGGCCTACAGAGGAGGGCAGTTGTGGGGGACCAGGCCTGCAGAGGAGGGCAGTTGTGGGTGATCAGGCCAGCAGGGGAGGGCAGTTAGGGGTGACCAGGCCGGCAGAGGAGGGCAGTTGGGGGAGACCAGGCCAGCAGGGGAGGGCAGTTGGGGGGAACCAGGCCTGGAGGGGAGGGAAGTTGGGGGCGACCAGGCCACCAGGGGAGGACAGTTAGGGGCGACTAGGTCTGCAGGGGAGGGCAGTTAGGGACGACCAGGCTGACAAGGGAGGGCAGTTAGGGGCAATCGGCCCAGCAGGGGAGCGGTTAGGTGTTGATCAGGCTGGCAGGGGAGTGGTTAGGGGGTGATCAGGCTGGCAGGCAGAAGCAGTTAGGGGCAATCAGGTGGGCAGGCAGGCAAGCGGTTGGGAGCCAGCAGTCCTAGATTGTGAGAGGGTTGTCCCAGATTGGAGAGGGTGCAGGCTGGGCTGAGGGACACCTCCCCCTCCCCGCACGAATTTCGTGCACCGGATCTCTAGTAGACATATAATTGCCTGCCTTGCCCATGAGTTACCAACTTCTCTGATATATACAATACCCATAGAAATTGCTAAATGGTCAGCCTACTTATCATATTTTTTATAAACTTGACCCACTGGCAAACACTAATTAGCTTGAAGATAAACACTTGCCCAAATCTGGTTAGTGAGATAATTTATTTCAGTTAATGATGAAAATAAGAGAAATGCATTAAGGTGCTATAATCTCTAAACTGAAATATCTAATGGGATGAGATAAGAGTCAGAGCCTTGGAAAACAAAAGACACATGCTAATCAACATAATGTTAAGAGGAAAAACTATTCGTAAGAAAATAAAACTTTAGGAAGCAGACATAAGCACACAGGAACTGTGCTCAAACACACACCCACACATAAAGAAAAATAATACCATGCAATCACTATAAGTGAGAATTCAGAAAGCACTTCAGTTTTTGTGTATTATTTTCAGCCTCCAAGTGGTAAGGTTTTTCTTTTTGTTCAATTTGCTAAGGGATAGCTAAGGAATTGAATTTTGCATTCTCAGTTACTACCCTTTTACTATAAGCTATTTTCAATAAGTTTATTTAAGCTGCAATCGCAAGCCCATGACATAGTAAAAAAGACTCTCCCCCCCCAAAAAAGAAAAAATTACAGAATTCTTTCTAAGATTGCTTTTAAATAATTTGAAATTTTAAATAAGTTTCAAAAAAAACCCAGGCAAAAAAGCCTGTGGTTGGAAATTATGAATACTGGCTTCCCTGAAAAATGCTCAGATTTCTCCATGCCCATGGTCCAGGTCCCTGAGAGCAGTCAATAATTCTTCACAAAGCATTCACTCTTGGGAACCCTTTTTTAGCATATCTGATGAGATGTGGGACACCCCTGTAGGCAATTCATTTTGTCTTCCTAGATTTATTTGTAGATTATGTCCCCTAGTATTCAGCACTCACAGTTCAGCTAAAATACATGGAGAGATTCCTAGCCTAATAATTATATATTAAGGAAGGAAAATTAGCAGAAACAACAAGAAACAGAGTAATGAATGTGAGACAGGATGATAGGGATCAAGAGTGGCTAAGACTCCGCCCTAGCCATTTTGGCTCAGTGGATAGAGCTTTGGCCTGCAGACTGAAGGGTCCTGGGTTTGATTCTGATCAAGGGAACTTCCCTCAGGTGCAAGGGGACCCTGTGGGAGGGAACCAATTGAGGAGTCTCTCTCATATTGATGTTTCTCTCTCTTTGTTTCTCCCCATCCCTTCCACTCTCTAAAAACCAATGGGAAAATATCCTATGAGGATTAACAAAAAAAAAAGAAGGGAGGGAGGGAGGGAGGGAGGGAGGGAGGGAAGGAGGGAGAGAGAGAGAGAGAGAGAGAGAGAGAGAGAGAGAGAGAGAGAGAATGAATTAGCCAAAAGCTGAGAAAAAGAGTAGAATATCAAACATAGCAAGGGAACAGTAGTCTTTTCCAGTCTACTTCCTTTACAACCCTAAGAGTAATTGCCATAATTTACAATCTCCACAGCAATGGGACCCTTTGTTCATCAAATACCTTCATTTTAGGAGACTATTCCCAGCCACCATGACCCCCAATGTGATATGAGCTCTAAAGAGAGAGAGAAAAAAGTAACCCTTTAGATTCCCCCAACCCTCATTCCCTGGAGAATTCATTCCGTTACTTGGGCTCTTTATTTTTTTCTCTTTTCCTTTAAAATCTTTTCACCAGCTCAGAGTCCTTATATCATTTTTCTTGCTTCTCTAAGAAAACAATAGAGTTTCTGTTATTGAGAAAAAAAAATCCTGTTATAACTGTGAAATGATTATAGTTTACTTTTTATTATGACTTCCAAAAGTATTTTTATATCATTGTGTAAAGTGTGTGGAATTGCATTTTATGAGATATACTGTAAGATTATGATTATTGATAAAAGGCCCTTACATTGAGCTCTTGCATACTATTCTCTTTAGGTAGGTCATATGACTGAAGGGCCACCAAATTTAATAAAATCGAACCAAAACCTAAACAAAATTACCATCCATTGGTCTACACATTTTATGGGTGAGAAACCAGTGCCTATATTGCCCATGTTTATTCGTGTGGCAGATCACATATTTGCAGTTTGCAGGGCTAAAAGGTTTCACACATGGGCATCATATGATAGTCTGTATTCTTTTTCCAAGCAGTTAGAGTGACACCAATGGTTGGTATGTTTCCCTATCTAAGAACAGACCAAGCCATATGGGGGCACTTCCTCTAAATATCTTCTCTAAAATGGGGACAATTAATTACCACATAATATGCTCTAAAAATTAAAAAAAAAGAGTAAATTAACTACTTACTAAGTATAGGTAAGTATTCAACTACTGTTTATTGAAATAGTAAATATTCAATTAATGGTGATTCTGGTCATTTTTATAGTCCACTAGAGGCCTGGTGCACGAATTCATGAACCAGTAGGGTCCCTCGGCCTGGCCTACAGGATCAGGCCAAAACAGGCTCTCCAACATCCCCAGAGGGGTCAGGCCAGGCTGAGGGATCTCACCGGTGCACAATGGGGTCTGGGAAGGGACTGCAGGAGGGCTCCAGGGCATGTCCAGCCCATCTTGCCCAGTCCTGATTGACCAGTCAACAGTAGCAAGCTAACCTACCGGTCGGAGTGTCTGCCACCTGGTGGTCAGTGCGTGTCATAGCAACTTGTCGAACAGTTGGACACAATATTAGGTTTTTATTATATAGGATTCTTCTGTGCTCTGGCTCTATGGACACTAGGGCCACTAGAAGTTCTCATTCTCCATCATCTACTTCAAAAGATTTATTGGATATGTAAGAGACTTTTTCTTCCATTTTAAGTCATTATTTAATGTTCTGTTGTCTAGAGATAGAAATGGCATCGAGCAATACAGATAGTGAATCTGAAAGGTGCTAAGACATACTAAGAGGCTGCTAACACAGCAAGGCCAGTTTTCTACTAATTGATCATGTTGACATCACAGCTCTTATTATTTATTAACCTGAGGAGACATGTATTTAAATCTGAAAGATCGCAATGGAGGGATATACACTATGTTGATGTCATTATTTTTATTTCATTTCCAGTCTTAAGTGTGATTCTCATTTATAAAGGGTCTTAGATGATAATGCCTAAGGTTAATGAGACAATTGACTTTATACATGATACCAATCGCAAAGATGGTCTTACTATAATTACACATGGTGACTTCCGGCAGAGTTCTTTACACACACAAACATATTTTACAGGAGGTCTCAGGGCTTAAGGGAATTATTTTGAAAGTTTCAAATGTATATCAGGAAGCCAGATGTAGATACATTTAATTAAGTTTTGAGCTGGGAGGTGGAAGGAGCATGAATCACGTGACATGCAAGTTTGTTGTAGTCAGCAGTCTATCCGTTTCCAAAGAGATAAATAACAGGCATTCACGTGAGAGCTTTTAGTGTGTTTCCAGAACCTCCCGTTTGACCTTTTCTTAAGTCTGTTTTTCAAATGGGCTTGTTCTCTGACTGATGTATTCAAAACGCCCCCGTTTCTGCTGACAGTGCCTGATTTTGTTGTTTTATGGGGATGCAGCTTGAGAAATTTGCACAGACATGACCAGTAGCTCCTGTACAAAAGTGGGTTTCAGAAATTGATGGGCCGTAATGCTTCTTGTGTTTTCTCTCCACACAGTGCAGCTTGTCAGCAGTTCATGCAAATGAATTTCATGATTCTACAGACTCAGTCCTTTCAAGGGATAGGATTCCATTTGCCTTGGTGGGACTTCCCCCTGCTTCTATAGTCATGAGACTTTAAGTGACTCCCTTCAGGTGCTCAGAGACAATGAGTTGCTTGGACAAAGTAATATGATATCAGGATGAGAACCACAGCTATGAAAAACAAGTTATTTTTTTTATCTTTAAACTCACCTCTAGAGCTTTTATTTCTATTATGCTCTCTGTCAGTGTTGAGTGAAGCAGTAATTAATTTGCTTTCCCATGATTGTATGCAATTCTCTATTTCATTTACATTTTTGAAGATTTCAGTGCTTTCTTCCCCCTTTTTCCCCTAGAATGACATCATGACATATCTCTGTACACTGTGTCCTAATTAGTTTATCTCCTGACACCGTTTTAATTAGCTTTATGATATGTCTGGTTGACTTTTCCTCATTGACAATCGCTGCTGTGCTTCAAACACAATGGGAGAGTGATGTTACAATCTCATTTACTTTTTGAAATCCCCCCTATATCTAGCACAGAGAGAAAATGTTTTCCTTTTCATGAACAGGAGGCATAACTTACAGTAAAACAAACAGCAGCCTCTGATCAGTAGCCCCCTTTGGACATCTGGACCCTAGACAGCAGTCTGAAAGCATCTGTGTGCAGAGCCGATCACTCAGCAAAGCAGACTCATTGCATTCTCCATCAGAACCAGCGATCCCCAACAAAGTCCGCAGACTGCAGCAATATATGGTCCAGGGAGCAATGAGCTTCTTTGTTTTGTTGTTCTTTTTTTTTTTTTAATATATTTTTATTGGTTTCAGAGAGGAAGGGAGAAGGAGAGTGTGATAGAAACATCAATGATGATAGGCATTGATAGGCTGCCTCCTACATTGGGGATCGAGCCCACAACCTGGGTATGTGCCCTGACCAGGAATCAAACCATAACCTTTTGGTTCATAGGTTGAACACTGAGCCACTGAGCCAGGCCGGCCTAGCTGTTGTTTTTTAATGCCAGTATGTAGCCTTGTGGAGATTTTCTTATATTATTTCACACTACTTTTCTACGGTAGTTTTCCTGTTCTTCTAAATTGGCACAACATACTTCTCATTCTATACGGCAGTTATTGAGTTTCCGTGGTGGGTTAGCATATACAGATTGCTTGTAAGATGGTGAACACTTAATAGATCCGCAGCCTCATTCCCGGATTACTTGAAAGATGTAAAGTAGGAGTTTGGGATTCGCAATCTGCTGTAGAAAATCCCTTTCCTCCCTTTATCCAGCTACTAAATTACGACTTGAATCAGTTTTATTGAAAACCAGCATGCAATCTCTAGCACCTACTCTTGTGTTTTGAGTACAGAATGGTTATAAAGGAAATACTTGAATCAGGAATATCTGGTCTGTTTCATCTGTAACTGGGATAAATATACTCCTGTTGAAAAATGTAACTACTATATTAAAAACACACAAACTCTGAGACATAGTGTCTATCCTCTCTCTTTCAACTCCTGAATTTCAATTTCAAATCTTTGATTAGAGCTAAGTGAAGGGACACAATAAGCACAGCATAGAAATTTTGAAAGCCCACCTATTTGAAATAAGATTTTATGTAGGTCATAAGAAAAGGATGTCATAAAGTTAAACAATAGTAATATTTCAGATGACAAAAAAATCAGAGTTAACGTTGTGTTTTAGGAAAAGATATGTATGCTGTCACAAAAAAGTTATGAAATAAAAAGAACCCATGCTTAAAAAGAGGTCTGCCCGCCCTAGCCAGTTTTGCTCAATGGATAGAGCATCAGCCTTCGGACTGAAGTGTCCTGGGTTTGATTCTGGCCAAGTATCTCAGGTGCAGGCTGAATCCCTGGCCCAGGTCGAGGTGCATATAGGAGGCAACCAATCAATGTGTGTCTCCCATATTGATGTTTCTCTCTCTCTCTGTCTCATCCCTTCCCTTCTGCTCTCCTGAAGAAGCTGGGCCATGCAATCATAGGAAAATTATTTAACTTCTTTAATCCTCATTGCATCATATAGGTGATAGGTATGATAGCACCTACCAGAAAAGGGACAGAAGTATTAAATAAGCTAAGGCATACAAAGAATTTAGCATAATATCTCAACAAAAATTTCCCTTATAGTTATTATTATTGAATTCAGATTTGGCTAACGTTGGATTGATATGGGATTTTATCAATCTGATTGCTTTCTTTTTATATGAATTATATTTCTGTCCATGGTATTATTGAGTTACTTTTTGACTTTGACTACAGAGGGGACTTTTAACAAATCTCTTGATTATTTTGACTGATTCAAGACTACGACACATAGAAGCATTTCTGTAATTGTTACAGCCAGCCCACAATACCAGTCAGTCATCCTTCCCATGCCATCCCAAATCTTAAAATTAAAAAAGTGAACTTTTCCCTTCAGGTTTCTGTGAAATTCACATGACATCTCAGAAGCTAAGAAGATTTGATTTTTCCCTTCTTCATTTCAAACACAAAACTAATGACTTTGCAGCCAAACTGATAAGAGCAGTGTCATTTAATGTCTCAGATGGAATAAGAGGGGGCAAGAGTAGGTATGTATTTTTAGCTGTTAAGAGGCAAAGCTCTTAATACACTGCTTTACCTTGTCAAGAATTTTAATACCACTGGCTAAAATACCGATACACCTCAAAGTAGATCTCACATAATCAAAAGCACCTGGTGCCTTAGTGCATGAGAGATTGGCACCCAGGAGTTACCCCGTGTGAGAATGTCCTCCAAACTCTGCAAATCCCAAGTCCGTGATAATGATGTGACTGTCGCAAGCCTGGCGCTGAGGGCTGTCTTCTCCAAGGTCACTCAGCAGTACATCTTGTTACTCACGTATTTACCATTTACTGTTGCTTTTATGCACAACCCAATTACAGCTACCTGGAATGCCAAAAGTCTTTCTGATGTTACCTAGCAGAGGCTGCTAACAATACTGTAGCAAAGCCAAGGTAAGATGGGTGACTCTTACTGTAAGTTTTCCTAAGTAAGTCAAGTATTTAAAATAAAATTTGAGGTTGTCTTGGCTTTTCTGCCACAAGGTGTCATAATATAAGGAAAATCCCACTTGAGATAATTAAGAGTTTGGTGAAGTATTAGCTTGAAATAACAGAGTATGGCTGGATAGCGAAAATAAGCAAAAATCAGAAGAGACTGGCCAACTGGAAGAAATTGGGAATGTAAAGGGTGCCTGTTACAGTCAGTGAGGCCATCATGCCGCACTGCCACATGCATGTCAGACACAGAACATCGCAGGTTACCTCGGCCCCAATGCAGCTTCTCGGCCCTTCTCAATGCAGAGTTCCAGGAAGTACGGCCAATCAGCCCCACTGTGCCTCTAGATCAATCTTACAGACACCATGATTCTTCACGCTGTGGCCTTTCTACAAGTCACTGGATTGGCAAAAATAAATAAATAAAATTAAAAAAAATGAGAAGAGTATTGTGCATGTAGGTAGATGATATAAAAGAAACACTTAAGATGGTTAGGCTTTATGGGTGTTGGAAATATAGCATTACTAGATAATAAGAAAAGTGAGATGAAAAGAATGTGTGGGGTGGGGCTGTCAAAACAATTTACTAATAAATTTCATGGAAATGGCACTAGTCCCCATTAGGTTTCCAAAAGTGTAGGAGTGATGATGTCAGATTTAAAGGAAAACTGAAAAATTGGCTTAGGGTGTAACAATTAGGGTTAAGATTTTGAGGAGAGGGTGTGGAAAAGAACCAGGCTGCATGTAATAAATTTTATCCTATCTCAGGGACATCATCCATTCCTAGGCCTTGCCGATTCAGTCCATAGAAGGGGAAGTCATCATTATCAACATTCCTCATACACTCTGTACAGTGACTGAGGCCATGCCCTCACTAGGAATATTCTTCTCCCACCTATAATTATATATGTGTGTGTGTGTGTGTGTGAGTGTGTGTGTGTGTGTGTGTATGAGGCCCAGAAATTCATGCAGTGGATGGGGGTCCCTCAGCCCAGCCTGCCCCCCCTCACAGTCCGGGAGCTCTCATGGGTGGGAGGCAATCCAGCGATCAGGGGAAGGTGACACCCCCATCATACCTCTGCTGCTGCCACTGCTGGCAGCGCAAGCCATGGCCGGCCCTGGTACCTGAGCCTTGGGAGGCCCTGGGCGGCTGGGCAGCTTCTATCCGAGACTTGTCTGTGCCTTGGGCCAGCCCTGGGTGGCTGGGGACCTCAGGGGACTGGGGGATTCTGGAGGCAGGCGCGCGGAGCGGCCGGACCTGCCTAGGGACTGCCGCAGGTGCAGGTGCAGCGACCCAGCAATGACTGCCAAGGGGGCTATGAATCAGGCCCAGAGAGAGGCCCGAAGAGAGAGGCAGGGTCTGATCCGCAGCCTCTATGGCAGCTGTTGATCAACCATAGCCTCTCTCTTTCTCTCCGGGCTTCACCAGCAGCCGCGCCTCTGTTTCTCTCTGGGCCTCCATGGGGGCTGCTGATCAGCCCCACCTCTCTGATTAGGCCCAGAGATAGGCCCAGAAACACTGACGGGCATAGAAACCGACCAATCAGAACCAAATCTGGGCAAACTGTGAGGAGCCAATGGCTGCCTAGGAGGCAGAGCTTTTGATGCTGACTGGCATAGAAACTGACCAATCAGAACAAAATTGGCCAGCAGGGGAGGGTAGTTCGGGGTGATATCAGGCTGGCAGGGGAGGGCCATTGGGGGTGAGATCAGGCCAGTAGGGGAGGGCAGTTGGGGGCAACCCAGCCAGCAGGGGAGGACAGTTAGGAGCGATCAGGCAGGCAGAGGGGTTAGGGGAAATCAGGCAGGCAGGCAGGTGAGCGGTTAGGAGCCAGTGGTCCCAGATTGTGAGAGAGATGTCCGACTGCCAGTTTAGGTCCAATCTCTGTGGGATCCGGCCTAAACTGGCAGTTGGACATCCCCCAAGGGTCCCCTATTGGAGAGGGTGCAGACTGGACTAAGGGAACCCCCCCTGTGCACAAATTTCATGCACTGGGCCACTAGTTTAAAAATAAAAGGCTCTCAGTGTCTGTGTCAGATGTAGGATAAACCCAACCTATAAAATATTTTCAGAGTAGGCATGATCTGCATTTATGTCCTTATGATTTTTAGGCTAAGGTTGCTCCAAGCCAGAATCAGGCCAGAATAAGATAAGGAGAACCATTCCATGAGGGGTTAATGAATATACATCTGCAGAGAAAAAATCACAGCATTTAAGGGTGCCTATTGTTTTGAAAATCCCAATGTGAGTTAGAAAACAGTCCTTGCAGTCCTAAGTGGATATTTTATTGAGTTGTACACTTGTAACCTGTATAATTTTATTAAGTGATGTCACCCCAATAAATTTAATTTAAAAAATAAAAGTGAAAGAAATATCACTTTCTTGAAAACTGAAGGTTGATGCCAATGTCAAGGTTTCTAGAAGTGAATCTTTATTCCAGAAAATTGTTAGGTTGCAATCTGATGCCACCCTTCCCAATAAAGTGGAGATATATTTGGACAAATGGCTAGAGAGACAAGAGAACTTCCTGAGAACTTCTTATTTATTCCTTCACTCCCAGTTCTGGAAAGTCAAATGATGTGGCTTCCAGATGACTGTTTGCCTCCATGCTTTGATTTTCTATGAGCAAAGACATAGAAGAGGCCTCAGCATGTCCAAAAGAACATGCTTTGAATGAAATGCTGCACCACCCAATGTGAGACCCAAAGGTGGTTATCACCCTTGCCAGTGTCCAACAAATTGGCCAACTCAAAACCCATCCTGCTGTTGTGTGTTCTGGTGCTGTTGAGTAGGCTTCAAATCCTGGCAACACTAAGAATGAGTGATGTCCACAATGTCCTACCCTCATTTTACTGTTACCATACTCATTAGGGTCACCCTGAAATCATTACAGATACTCATGCTAGGGACAGGGTAAGGATTATATAACACACACAAATTCTACATCACTAATTTTCTCAACAACTCACACTTTTATAGAAAAAAAAATTCAGACTTTCAAAGATGAAGCATTTTGTACAGATATAACCAACTAGCAGCAATGGAATGAGAATGAGCCTAAGACACCAAAGTCAATGCTTTTTTTTCCCCTAGTGTGTCCATAAATATATTAAGCATGAGTTTTTTAAAAATCTGAATCTCATTCAAGATCTATGCAGATGTTTCAACTCTATGACCTGATTTTCAGCTACCTGCAAAGGAGGTGTGGCAGGTACACTGGGGCAGACATCCAGCACAGCTGTTTCACTGGCATTAATACAGCTTTCATTGGAGTAATTTTACCTATGAAACTCTGTCTTTCATCTCTGAATGCCCACGCACTTCCCCTCAAGGTCTAAAGGAATTTGAATTATGCAAAGGAGTGTAAGAAGTTCAAAGGAAAACTGGTATTTTTATCCAGGTAAAGTTTTTTTTAAAAAGTTAACTTCATTAGAAGTGCACTTATTTCTAGAGGACTTTAGTCTAAATTTTCATGAAGGTATCTCCAACTTACGAGGCAAGCCTTCAGAGCCATCTCCACCACAACTTATGCTTCAGCTACTCTCTACCTATCCCGCAACTAAATAATTTACCCAGGACTAAACAGAGTACACACTCCCCTGCCTCTGTGACCTCATGGCTATGTTTCATCTACCTTGAATGGGAATTTAATTTTACCACTTAACTTCTATTTAGTGTTATCACATGTTTTGTTGTTATTCCCAATTTAAAACATTTCAATTCCATTCAGATCTCATTGGTTATCATTACCTTTTTTCCCCACAGCACTTTGCCCCCAAAGTTTTATCAACATTCCACCATATTTAATTACTTCTCAACACATTTGTGCTGCTTACCATACTTTAAGCATACAAGTCTCCGGGGTACTGTATTACACCTTTATATCCCTTGAGCCTCGTTCTACATTTGATACACTTATTAGCAGATATTCAGCAAAAGGTTGTTGAATGAACATGTAGATGGATGAGTACCTAGTCAAGGTGGTCTACACTATAATGGGACTTGGGAAAATCTCCATAACCCAAAGTGCATTTGGGTCCCTGAGCCAGAACTTGAACTAGTGTTTGTTTTGATTTGCTCTTTTTTACAGGAAACCACTGCCTTGCATTTAAGGCCTGTTTCTGCACAGCAGTTGGCACATCAATCTCTAGATGCTGTGGACCTTCTGAATCCAAAGCCAGCATCCACATGGCCTTTTGTCCAGGCAAATAGAAGTTACCCCACTTTGCAGCATTCTCAGCGAGGTCCTCATTGTTCTTGCAAAACCAGTTTGCACATTGACATCAAAAATGATAGTGAAATAATAGTGAAAAAATGATAGTGAAACAATAAAAAAAACACCCAGAAATTCACGTGGAGGGCTGAATTGCACCATATGGCTTCTTATTTTGTACCTAAACTCAACAGGGTGAGTTAAGAAAGTCATTTTGGCAATGTCCTGTTGTGCCCGGTTGTAGAAGGGCATATGGTGTATTACCCCACGTTGCAGCTATCATGAATTTCCTTGTGTTGAGCTTTGCCTCTCTCAAAGTTTTATTTTTATTTCCCACACAAAGGCTTCAGCAGGGATTACTTGTTAGACTACTATTCTTTTGCCTCTTTCATTACCATCCACATCTGAAAAACTAAACTTGAGGTGCTCGACTCAGTTATTTCTTATGGCAACTAAAGTTTTTAAAAGGAAAATATTACCAGTTCTTGAGGATTTGGGGATTTGAGGTCATGATGGAACTGATTGTTCCTGATGAGTAGTTACCTTATATCTTGCCATTAGGGAAAGCATAGCAAATGGAAAGAGACTGAGAGTATGTTGAGTAGGAAGAAATTAATCTAACCACATGAGTAGATGAATACTACATGCTTAACCCTATTCTAGGTATATTGTATAATTAATCTAAATTCCCTCTCAAAATAAGATGAATAAATATGTTTTCCCCCATGTCACTTATCACCTTATAAGAGAGTAAATTATATACTTATCTATTGGGCTTTTTTATTGCCTGTTTCTCCAACTTGTATATAAATTACACAAGAGAAGGTATTTTTCTAAATTTTGATCAATAAAGTATCCCATGCATCTAGGACATTATCATATAATAGATGCCAAATAAATGTTTATTGAATGAATAAATTATATTCACTTTGAAGAAACTGAGGATCAGGGAGTTTAGATAATTATATCCATGTCACAGAGCAAGGAAGTAATGAAATTGGGATTTTAATCTTTGTGTGTGATTGTCAACACCTGCTCTTTATTCTAGCATGTTGTAGTATGTGTAATATGTGTCCTAAAAAGAAAATTTCTGTGTTGGCTCCCAAATAGATCACTAGCTAGTTCTTTAATTTAGGGAACTACTTATTCTTTCTGAACCTGAAAAATGGAGAAATACAAATAAATAAAGATATGGACATACCTATATACACACACTAGTATATATTCTCTCATTTAGTATTTATAGCAACTCTAAAATATAGACAGGATAGGTATCATTATGTCCATTTATAAAAAATGTAAAAAAAGACCAAATGAATTATGACTATGGAGTCTCCTTCATAGGTTTGGTAGGTTAATCAAATGAAAAAATGTTGGTAAACTGCTTAGCACAGTACCTGAAACACACTCAATACTCAATGATATTTTTCCTTTTCATTCTTTGTATATTACTTGGTTATCTTTTTTTAATATTATAACCCTCATTTCAAAGTCAATACACCTGAATAAATTTGTATGGATTTTAGTCTAATTCTACCTCTATATTTCCATTCATTCTTTTTTTCTTAAAGGAGGGAAAAAAAAAACTTTTATTTTTAACAATATTATCTATATGCTATGTTGAAAAATCTTTCACTAGTCACACCAAAAACAACTGCATAAAACAAACATTTTAATGCACAGTTAAGATTGAAATAATTATTTTTTAAAGTCCAAAAGCTTTTAGAGAGAGGGAAAGAGATAAGGATGTTTAGCTGATGCTCACAGTATGGCCATCCTGAAAGTGTTTGCCAGTTTCAATGGCCAAGATGTTAGAGGTTTTTTTTTTTTTTAATTCTTTATTGTTTAAAGTATTACATATGTCTCCTTTTCCCCCCATTGACCTCTCCCCAGCCCTTCCCATCCCCCCCCAGCACATGACCTCACCCCACTACTGTCTGTGTCCATGGGTTATGCTTATATGTATGCATACAAGTCCTTTGGTTGATCTCTTATCCGCCTCCCCTCCCCATTCTCTGTTACATAATAAGCTGCTGATGGACGGATCCCTTCAGATACCCTATTTTCATCAGTTGTTTGATGATTTGTATATTTTTCCATTTGAATAGAATACCTGGAAGTAAGGACATGTTAGGTACATTTTCAGGCACAAGAATAAAATTCTTTTGTTTCTACTAAAGCAATCCTCAGAAAATAATAATAAATGATGAGAGTTAATTTTCAAACATCAAATGTTCAGCCACAAATTAAAATAAAAACGTCAAAGATCCTGATTTATGAACATTTTTTACAATGAATTCTTTTTCTTTTAAATGAAAAAATATGCAATTATGTAACTCATGTGCATGCGTGTCTGTATACATTCAAATCTTTATATAAAGTTTTCTTTCTTTTTCTTCAATCTAGCAGAAAAAATGGTCAGCTTTGAAATAAAAAACAACCTGCTAAAAGCAAGCAAAAGTGCTGAGCTTGTTGAAATGGGATGATTTTCTGTTAAATGCACTTTTTCTTTTTTAACCTGAAAATGGTAATTTATAATAAAAGCTGTATAAACCTAAATATGTCCCCAACATTAGGTTCTTTGTAAGACTTAAATGTTTTAAAAATGGCCTCTATGTGACATTTTGCCCCACTTGTCAATTTTCTCTTTAGATGGTTTCAGCGGTTTGAGAGTTGGATGCTGCTGCTAGGCACTTTTCAGGAAGTTTGAGGATTTACACCTCTCCGCCCTGCTGTTGTATTTCATCATGAGGCAGGTGAGATGTGCTTTGGCCATTTGCACCTGGCAATGCACTGAGGAGACTGTGCTTAGAAAGAATACTGTGCACTGATTTCAACATATGATGTTTACAAAACAACTATGATATAATCATATGTTTCAAGCAATTAAATAGAAATTTGAGTATGAGGAAGGTTAATATCCTATAAGGGAAAGTGTAGTTTATGTGACATAGTGACTCTTTAAGCACCAGAACCCTTTATCATTGATTAAATGCTGGCCTCTCCGTGGGTAAAGTTTTGGCATTTAGTTATAGCTACAGTGCATAAGTGCAGGTGCAACCCAGCTGATTAGTCAACAGTTTGTTAATATTTGATGCATAGCACACTAAGTACTTTAGCACTTAGAGACCTGATATAACAATTAATTAAGACCCTAAATGAAGTCAGGCAAAAAATGTCATTACCTTAAAAGATTAAAAGAGTAAGTTTAAAGGAAATGTAAGAAAATTTAAAGAAGACCCCAAGAGAAATAATTTCTAAATTAATATATAGAAAACATTGTAACCAGGTGATGTAATTTGTAAACATTAGCAATGGGATATATGTACAGGGGTGAGTAAAAGGAGGTTTACAGATGCTTGTATGGAAAATAATATAATAATTAATAAATAATAATAATACAGGAATATACTATTTGTTTCATGTACTCACAACTGTAGACCTACTTTTGCCCACCTCGTATATTATAAAAATTGTCTGAGTGAGCATCACCATGAAATCTTGAAGTAAACAGAAATTCTCATTCACCTAGAAGAATGTCAGATCAATCCTTACAATCTTTTCTCAAATATAAATGAAGGTCTTCAGTTCCTCACACTTACTGCATCTAACAACCCTAACCTTGAATGGCTGCGGCATGGCCTCAGCACACCTTGTTCTGTAGAAGTCTACTGAGGAATGGTTGTGGATACACTCTGAGCCTGAAGAAAAGTTACTTCCCTGCGGCTGCCTTCCAGATCATGCTGACACAACCTTACAAGGCTGGCAAAAAATGTCCCATCTTTGGGCTTCCTAATTGCTTCGTTTTCTCCCACTTTGACACAGGATTTCTCCTTTCCCTTTCTACCACCCAGTGAGGGAGGTGTCCAATTGCATTGGACTGTGCCACCTCCATATTCTGCATCATACAGCACATGAACAGCAGATCTCTTTCTTTCTTGCACATGCTTGACTGTCTCCCATAGCATGACCTTGATGTGGTGTTGGGCTAAAACATGCTCTCATAGCCAGAAGGGAGGGTGAAGAGGGATAAAGGTGATGGAGAGCAGGACTCTATGAAACACGCATGTAGAATCACGGTACAGCATTAGAAATATTCCCTATAATTAAACAAAGCAAATTGTCATAGCGAGTAACATGCTCCAGTCCACGAGCTGAGCCATTATTAGGGACGAAAATAGTGAGATCATAGGGTCTATGGCCAAGGATCTCTTTTGATCTCCAAAGGTTTAGCAAAGATCTAGAATGAAATTGGCTGAGAATCAATAGGAAAATAATAAGGGAGCAGTGGTGGGATAAGGCATAATCAAACATTCCCAGAGTAACAGATTGTTTTGGTCACCTCCCCTTCGACCTTGTGTCAGGGGAGGGATTCCCACCTTAGAGTTAGGGAGATGGATGATCATATGGCCCCTGCCACTGTCAGGTGCCAGGGGAGGAGGACACTGAACAGTGCTTGGCCTTATGGAGGAAGCACTCAGGAATAATGTGAGCAAGCCGGAGCTGTGAGAGGCAGCTTTGTAGTGAAAAAGGTGTGAGGTGAACTCTGGTTTCTGAGAGAGGAAGTCATTGTCTTGTTTAAATAATTCCACAGGCTGGCAGGGAACTGCAGTTCACTTCTCAGGGATAAGCAGGAATGGTCCCATGATAGGAGGGGCTGTTGGGCTATGTGACCTTATTTGAAGGAGCACAGTCTGTAGCAGGGCTTGTGGTTAGGGCTTTTGAAGTTGTCTGATCTCATCAGCTATCAAAGCAGCACGTTTCAAGCCTTACACCACACATTAGCAAAGTGTCTGCATGGAAGAGCAACATAAACTTTCTTTATGGCAGGGCCTGTGATGATAGAAGATGGGCTAGTTGGTTAGAGTGGGACTTGATTGTGGTGGTTGTTAACTCCAAAGCATGACTCTTAAGCCTTGCAATGTTTGAAAGTAGCCAGGTAGGGGCCTTCTGGACTGGAAATAGCTGGGCTTACCGTCTTCTAAGAGGACTGCGTGAAGAATGGTGAAACACACACAGTGAGTCACTGGTGAGCCCTGCTCAGCTTCGGAGGGTTTAATTTAGATTTCTTATCAGACAACAACCTGGTTTTTGTGTATGGGTTTTACTTCCTTTATTTTTATGACAGCAGTAGAACTTGCGTGGGGCCATTCCATTGACGTTAAAATAGCATTTCTATTGACACTGTAGCAGCATAGACACTTGCACTGGCAGGGAAATGACTCCTGTGGGGCTGTTGCTATGTCTATGGAAGTCTATTAGACACTTCATCCACATCCCTAACAGCTCCGGACTTGCAAAGAGTAGTAAGTGCGCCTTCAGTGCTGTTGCTATGGCGATGTCAGTGCACTGGTGCTTACCTGGACACTGCAGCAGAACTTGCACTCATACTTTAGGCATACCCATGCAAAACACACACATACATATAAACATTTGTGCTGTACTTTTGACCTCACTTATAAATTATAGATTAAATATATACTATATCTTGTTATTTGTTACTAGAGGCCCGGTGCACGAAATTTGTGCACTGGGTGTGTGTGTGTCCCTCAGCCCAGCCTGCACCCTCTTGCAGTCTGGGACCCCTTGGGGGATGTCTGACCGCTGGCTTAGGGGAGCAGGCCTACGCCGGCAGTTGGACATCCTTAGCACTGTGCAGAGGAGGGAGAGACTCCTGTCACCGCCACTGTGCTCACCAGCTGTGAGCCTGGCTTCTGGCTGAGCAGCGCTCCACCTATGGAAGTGCACTGACCACCAGGGGGCAGCTCCTGCATTGAGTTTCTGCCCCCTGGTGGTCAGTGTGCATCATAGTGATCCATCGTTGCGCCATTCAGTTGATTTGTATATTAGCCTTTTATTACATAGGACTGTATATGTGTTACACACACACACACACACACACACACACACACACACACACAATAAAAAGTTTCATGTCTGTGAATAGACTTAAAAATTAAAATACTCCCTTTAATTTTTAAAATATTATAGTTACTGGTGAAAATGTGGAAATCGCCAAGTTACCAAGGTAGGCAGAATTCTAAGATGGCCCCCAAGATTCCTGTCTCCTAGGGTACACACCATGTATAGTTACTATCCCTTATAATTCTTCCCTGTTGAGTATGGGTGGGATATGCAAATATGATAGATTATCAATTTTATGATTAGTTTAATTTCTATGTCAAGGTGAAGGGAATTTGTGGATATAATTAAGATCCCAAATTAGTTAATTTTCAGTTAGTAAAAAATAGATTATGGTGTGTGGGTCTAGCTTAATCAAATGAAAGCCTTTTTGAAGAGATCCACAGAGTTTCACAAGCCTTTCTGCAGAGATTCTCCTGCTGACTCTGAAGAAAGGTCCAAGCTGTGAGGGACCAGAGAGAGGGTCCTGTGGTGTGGACCTCTGAGTGGCTTCTAGGACCTGAGAGATGTTCTGTATCACAGCCAGTGAGGACATAAAGAACTAATACCTACCCCAGAACTGAATTGTCACAGTAACACATGGGCTTGAGAGAGAACCTCAAACTCCAGGAAGAAATATTCCAGACCAATCAAGCTCACCTGGACTGTAGCCTTGTGAGAACCTGTCCCAGAGGACCAAAGTAAGCCGTGCTCTGACTTTATTTTTTTATGTTTTTAATGATTTCAGAGAGGAAGGAAGAGGGAGAGATAGAAACACCAATGATGAGAGAGAATCACTGATCAGCTGCCTCCTGCAGCCCCCCACTAGGAACTGAGCCCACAATTGGGCATGGGGAATCAAACCATAGGTCAACACTCAACCACTAAGACATACCAGTCTTGCTGTGACCTGACTTTAGACGCCCAGAAACTGTGAGATTAAAGGTGATATTTTTAGTTAAGTTTGTGGTAACTTGTTACACAACAGAAACCTAATAAAGTTTAAAAGTTTAAATATTACCTATAATTAGGATTAGAAGCATTTCCTCTCAATTCTTAATTTCACTTTCCTCCCCTTTTTATTGAATTTATTGGGGTGACAATAACAAAATTATATGTTTAACAAAATTATATGTCTGGAAATTTTTTAAATGATTGAGACCAGCAAATATATAATCATGTATACTTTATAATTAACAAGTGTCAGTAAACCATACTTCAAAATATTTTGTATTTTGATTTTAAAGGCTGATTTCCCTTGTATAAAATAATAATTCATTCATTGTGGAAGACAGCAAAGATGGTAAGGAAGACAAAAATCTAAGATAATTTGTGTTAATAATTTATAGCAGATCATTTAATTTTTATTTTAATGACATATATGTTAATTATATAGAGACTTTAAGGTATAATGAAAATTAATAAGAAAAATAAAGTTGCCTACTGTCTATCCATCAGCTAAACTTTGTTAATATCTAAATGTTAGGTAGAAAGGCACACTAATTGCATTGACACAGGATTAAAGATTTCCCTAACATGTAATTGTGCAATCAAAAAAGAGAAGAGAGGGTTAGTTTTTTGTTCTCAGACATGTTTACATATTGGAATTATCTGGTGAAATTTTTTTAAGTGTTGGTGCCTAAGTCCTCCCTTTCGATATTTTGATTTACTTGTTCTAGGGTTGGGCCAGGTCTATTTTTTTTTAATTTCTTTATTGATTAAGGTATCACATATTTGTCCTCATCCCCTCATTCCCATCCCAAATCCCTCCACACGCATGCCCCCACCCCCCTGTTGTCTATGACCACTGATTAGGCTTATATGCCTGCATACAAGTCCTTTGGTTGATCTCTCCCCCGTACCCCCACCCTCCTCTACCTTCCCTCTGAGGTTTGACAGTCTGATCGATGCTTCCCTGTCTCTGGGTCTGTTTTTGCTCATCAGTTTATGTTGTTCATTATTTCCCCTAGATGAGTGAGATCATGTGATACTAGAAATACACTTATATTTTGTTTGTTTTTCAATAAAAATGGGGCTGAGAGTCAAATTTGGATGAGGAAGAGAAAAGTAAAACAAAAGGGTGATGAGTTGGGAGAAAATAGATATAGAATCTTCCATAAAATGGAAGACTTGTGAAGGTCTCAATGAGGTCATAATGGCGATAATAGAAACACTAAACAGTGAATCTCAAATTTAATATGGTACCAATTACCCGAGGATATTGGTTCATGAACTCCGGATGGGATCTGATACTCTGCTACAGTTGAAGACAGCAGGAAACATAAATTTGAAAGCAGGCAGTTGTGACTAGAAAACATAAGGATTGAATTCATAGTTTTCAAGGAGATATTTGTTTCACTTCCAAAAATCCTAAAGGGGAAGTTCTCAGCATTAAGTGAAAGGATTCCCTCCCATGTAGTATTTGCTTCTAGCCTCCTGGGCAACAGAAGGAGGCAGGGGTAAGATTGTGTATTTAGCCCTGCCAGTGTGGCTCAGTGGTTGAGCACTGACCTATGAATCAGGAGATCGCAGTTCGATTCCGTTTAGGGCACATGTCCAGGTTGCAGGCTTGATCCTCAGTGGGGGGTGTGCAGGAGGCAGCATATCGATGATTCCCTCTCACCATTGATGTTTCTATCTCTCTCGTCCCTCTCCCTTCCTCTCTTAAATCGATAATATATATATATGATTGTGTATTTAGAGACTTGTAGCCCAAATGTATGGTTCTGGTGCTCAGACTATGTTATGCATACAAGAGCATTCATTCTTACATTTGAACATGGACAGTGCTAATTCTAACCCATGATGCTCACGTTCAGAATAAACTATCACGGAAAGTGACAAGTATATTACTTGGCAAAAAAGTGCTCAACAAAAATTGTGCCTACTACTTTGCCCCTACTGATCATTTATATCTACCTGGGAAGCAGAGGTCACCCGGATCTCCGGAATTCTCTTTCAGAAGAGTGACTATATGTAAATAAGTAGAAGGTTCCAGATGTTGATAGGAATTAGTATCTGCAGTTCAAAGCAACATATATTTACCACCTAAATTATAACAATTACAGCCTTTGACAGGCAGTTTGGTGAAATCATCATGTAATAATTTCCATTATTTACAGCTGAGTGGTTGTTGGGAAAATGATAGACTAATTTATGTTTGCTAAACAAAGCAGGACTTATTTTATTTTCTACGTATCAGAGCAAGTTGAAATAAAATACCATGCAAGATTTGCTTTTGAAATAAAGCCTGATTACAATGTATACTGGATTCCTTTAATGCAGTAATACATAAATATATATTTGTTTAAAATTACAGATATAGAGTTGATTCATTGTCCTCAAGAATTTTCTATCCAAAGTTCAGCATGCTTTTCCACGTGAAATGTACAAACACATTCATTTATTGATTAGACGTATTGCAGGGCTGTCCAAGTCTAGCTACCAGGCATGTGGTGGTCAGCTCTGCATGGATTTTCTTCAGATAACATAGGCATACGAATCAAAAGACCTAACAAGAACTCTCTGGGAGTGCAATGTGGGGTTTTCATGAAGGGTAACTGGAATGTAGACTAAGGACTTCCTCTAAAATATTTTAGCCCGATAATTTGAAGCCCCTTAGTGGCACCCATAAGACATACATTTTTGTTTGTTTGTTTTTAATCTTTAAGTACACACTGTGCTTCCCACAATGATGCTTCCTTTCAAAGGCACTGCAGAATCGTGGGCATTCAAACAAATGTGAATCTGAACAGTTGCTTTGCTCTTGTTAAGCAGATAGCCTTGGGAAATGAACTTGGTGAGCCTCAGTTTCTTAGTTGGTAAAATGTGAGTCACAACACAAAAATATGATGTGGTAGTGTTATTAGATATATTGTGTTTAAATGATTAACTATGGCAGGTGCTTACAATTTTGTGTTTGTCTGTGTGTTTGTTTGTTTAGTATGCCACAGGCCCCACCTATGACCTGTGTTCATTTCACTCCTTGGGTTTGGATGTCCCAGAGGGAGATGAAGGCGACAGATCGGCCACAGGGAGGCTGGTGATCTGCCATCTGTGCTGATTTAATTACAAAGACAGTAGAGTCCTCCCTTACAATGGTATCCATGAAAACAGATATTTGTACCAAATATAAAAGGAAATGTCCTTAGGAGGAAAAACATTTATAAAAGTAAAACAAATGAGCAGAATCCCTAAATTAAAAAAAAAATAAAGCAGGGACACAAAGAATACAAATGTGAAATAAGCATGGCTAGTTCACAACTGAAAAAAAAATGTTTAACTTTACTTATTTATATAAAAATACTGGCTAGTGCCTACTATGTGCTGAATATAATTATAGGTACCAACAGTCCAATGAAGAAATAAATATGTGATTGTCATCAAAGATAGCCATCTGTTGTAAAATGTAAATAATTACAAAGGTTTTGTGCAAGAGATACATTCATGAAGTCATAAATAGAATTCAAATCTTGCCTGATTAAATAAGTAACTTCATGACTATAATCTACTTTTATATTAGTACTCTTTTTATTTCCTTGCATTAAGTTTAATGATTTCCAATGGGTATTATATCATTTGTTTGGTATTTCAATACATTTTAGCATATCTAACTTCCTTTCTTAACTTATTGTTATTTAAGCCTATTTTTCAATACTTGCAATGACTCCTTTAATTAGTGAAAACTTATTATAGAGAATAAAGATGTTATGGAGAATAAAATTAAAAGCTGAAGAGGCATCAAAATCACTATGAGACATTTGGATTCAGATAATGAGCAAAACTCAAATATTACTGAGCAAGTATGCTAAGTTTATCAAGTTACCACCTTAAGCAGTGCCATCCTGGGACCACAGCATAAAGAGTTTACAACACTTAGCTTGCAGTTACAGCCTTGGCTTCTTAATCAATTTTAAGTAAAACCCAAATAGCCCTGGCTGGTGTGACTCAGTTGGTTGGAGCATCATGTCCTACACAGAAGGTGATGGGTTTAATTCCCAGTCAGGGCACATACCCAGGTTGCAGGTTCAATCCCTAGTTGGGGCACAAACAGAAGACAACTGATCAATGTTTTTCACATCAATGTTTCTCTCTCTTCCACTCTCAAAAATCAATTTTTTTAAAAAAATTAATGAACAAAACAAAATAAAACAGCATCAATACATATTATTTAAAACTAGATTCATTATATGAATCCAAATGTCTCATAGTGATTTCGATGCCTCTTCGGCTTTTGCATGAATGACATTCCTGCAGTGGGGGCGAGGGTGGGGGGTCCCTCAGCCCAGCCTGCACCCTTTCGCAGTCTGGGGGCCCTAAGGCCGTGATTGGCAAACTGCGGCCCACAAACCACATGAGGCTCTTTGATCCCTTGAGTGTGGCTCTTCCACAAAATACCACGGCCTGGGCAAGTCTATTTTGAAGAAGTGGCATTAGAAGAAGTTTAAGTTTAAAAAATTTGGCTCTTAAAAGAAATTTCAATCATTGTACTGTTGATGTTTGGCTCTGTTGACTAATGAGTTTGCTGACCACTGCCCTAAGGGGATGTCCAACTGACAGCAGTGGGACATCCTTAGCACTGCTGTAGAGACGGGAGAGGCTCCCACTACCACCACTGCGCTTGCCAGCTGTCAGTCTGGCTTCTGGCTGAGCAGCTCTCCCCCTGTGGGAGTGAACTGACCACCAGGGGGTAGCTCCTGTGTTGAGTGTCTGCCCCTGGTGGTCAGTGCACATCATAGTGACCGGTTGTTCTGCCATTCAGTCGATTTGCATATTACCCTTTTATTATATAGGACTAGAAGCCTGGAACACAAAATTCTTACACAGGTAAGGTCCCTAGGCCTAGCCTGCAGTCAGGGCTGATATTCCCCGGCTGCTGGCAGCCGGACTCATCCCCGTTTTCCCACTCCCTGTTGGGCAGGCAATCGGAGCCTGCCGGCTGTGGGGAGGAACTGGGAACTGAGAGTCTGGCCGTTCCTGCCTGCTCGCTGGCCCTGTCCCCCGCCGCTGGTCACCCTCTTTGTGTGGGCGACTGGCGGGGCGATCAGGGCCTCCCGCCTTGCACCCACCTTGGCCTGGCACAGCCCAGGTCCACCGCCACCCACCCCCAGTTCCCTGTTCCTCATTGGGCGAAGGAGCCTGCCGGCCGGGGATAGGTACCAAAAGGTTGGCCGTTCCTGCCCACTCGCTGGCCCCCCTGCTGCCAGTCACCCTCTGTGTGTGGCGCGACCAGCAGGGTATTTGGGGCCCCACTTGCTTGCACCCTCCTTGGCCTGGCACCACCTGCATCCCCTGCCACCCACCCCCGGTTCCCCATTCCCCATCGGGCAATGGGAGCCTGCTGGCCAGGGGGAGAGATGGAGAGGTTGGCCGGCAGGCCCCAATCAGGCAATCGGGGCCTGTGGGCTCAAGGCAGCTCCTGAATTGAGTGTCTGCCCCCTGGTGGTCAGTGTGTATCATAGCAACTGGTCATTCCACTGTCAGGTCAATTTGCATATTATGCTTTTATATATATACTAGAGGCCCAGTGCATGATTTAATCATGCACCTGGTGCACCAGCGGGCTGGCTGTCCGCCGGTGCACCAGGCCTTCCGAAAGCCTCCGGCGCGGCGGAGGCTTTCGAAAGGCCTTGTGCCGGAGCAGACAGCCGGCCAGCTCCCCCGCTTTGGCTTTTGATCGCGGGGGAGCTGGCCGGCTGTCCGCCGGTGCACCAGGCCTTCCGAAAGCCTCCGGCTCAGCGTCTTGCTGGCCCAATCAGCTACCCCGGCCACCCTGAGTCCCGCCCCCTGCGCCTCCTGCTGGCCCAATCGTGGGCGTAGTGGAGTGATGGTAATTTACATATTACCATTTTATTATGTAGGATATTGTGCTTCCTAGAGTTTCTCTCTGTTAAGATTTTGTATTGTTTTATGTCAACTAATGATCACAACTTAAAGAAAATGACTTCACATTGTATTACAAATATATATATATATATATATATATATATATATATATATATATATAATGTATAACATAAAAAGAAACTGCAATAACTGAGGAAGCTTAGGAGGTTGAGGAACACAGAAATGAATCGCCTGACACAGGATGGGTGTGTGTGAAAAGACTCATTGATGAAAGCAATGTTTAAAGTGCAACCTCAAAGATAAAGAAGTTGTTCATGGCAACAGAAAACCAAAAAAAGTGAGATGTTATTTTCTATAATAAGGGAGAAAAATATCTTTTTCTGCTACCCTTCTAAGCTCTTTACTGGGATCCCTACAACAAAAGACAGATTTATAATCAACAATAAACATATTTCTGTAATATACGTTTTATGTCATATGAGAACCTTTGTAAGGAAGTGAGGACCTGGAGAAATGGAACCCCGAGTGTATTCATGGTAGGTGTGGTGTAGAATGAGAAGTGATGAAAGATATGATAGAACAAACGTTTGAGTATATGAATAAATAAAATGGGGAAAACTCAGCAAGACTGAGATTTAGAACTTAGATTCCTGTCTATATCTCTTTGTCTCCTGAGAAAGGATGCCCCTTTCCTCCTACTTCAGGGAGGGCCGCTCTTACCTCGCATATGAGAGTTTTATGACTTCCTCCCAGTTTTAGTAGAACTCAGCCTACCCTTGTGGCTTTGAACTGAGCGCCTGTTGATTCTGTTGCCTCAGCTGTTAACATGGTCAGGGGGTCCAGCTCTGACCTTCAGAGGTTAACGTCCAGCTCTCTGGCCCCGTGCTCCATGCAGCCTCAATACCCAGCACATGTTTTGAAGGGAAGAAGAGTCACATGCTAGAGACAGGTCCTTTCCCAGAATGGGTCTTTGCTTGCTAAGCATCATGAGTGGTCAGGTTTCACTCTGTCCTCTGGATGCACACAGGTCACCTCCAGCCTGCCTTACGATCCCAGGACTCAGTCCATATGCTGTGGGAAAAGCTGACCACATGCTTGCAGCCCTTCATTTTCAGACAGGTAATCTTACACTCGACAACTGCTGAACAAACCCCTGCTTTGTCTTCCTCCACTGACTGTATTAATGGAGCTATAGCTTTCTGTGTTTTTATCCCTATTTTACAGAGGGAAAATGCAAGATTATGTCATGACCAGAATTTGACAGCAATATTCTGGCCCACACTTCTAATAAGTAAAATCTTCATGTTTTAAATAGGCATGCGAAGTGAAGGTTGAGCATTTTGTAGTTTTTTTTTTAATGGAATTAGATATTATGTGCTTCGATGAAGTATTTAAAAGTCTGGGTACTATTATTTTGACACTAAATTATAAATATTATCTCAATTATATAATCAGTTTTGTTTGCATTCTTCCTTATGTTTCTATACAAGTTTCCTGTAGTTACAACTAAAATGTACATACAGCCAAAACCGGTTTGGCTCAGTGGATAGAGCGTCAGCCTGCGGACTGAAAGGTCCCAGGTTCGATTCCGGTCGGGGGCATGTACCTTGGTTGCGGGCACATCCCCAGTAGGGGGTGTGCAGGAGGCAGCTGGTCGGTGATTCTCTCTCATCGATGTTTCTAACTCTCTATCCCTCTCTCTTCCTCTCTGTAAAAAATCAATAAAATATATTTAAAAAAAAATAAAATGTACATACAATCTTATATGTATTTTCCATTTAATGCAATGTCTCTTGCATTATTCCATGTAGTTAGATGGTCTTTCTTCACTCTGATCTTTCTTTTAGAATTTATACAATAAATCATTTAATAGATGTTCTTTAGTTTGCATAACCCATTTTCTCTTCTCTCACTCTATTGTTGCTGCTCACTTTTAAAAGGAATTTAAATATACATGTGCTCATCACATATAAAACATAACCTAGAATCTTAGAAAATACAATAACAGATCAAAGGGAATCCACATTTATATGGCTCTTGAGCAATCATTTTAAAGTTTCATTCCAGATTGAAGAAAAGAACTTATAATTTGCCAGAAATATTTACAAATATCACTTCAGGTTACAAGAGTGGTACAATCACTAACTTAGAGGTTTAAAAGAATAACAATTCTATCATTTCTCAAGGTTTCTGTGAGCGAGAATTCTGCAAAGAGCTTGACCATAAGGTTTTGGCTCAACTTTCTTCTACACCTGAGTCACTTGGTGGCCGGAGCTGAACGAGCAAGAAGCGGAAGTAGCTGGGCCTAACTGAGCACCCCTTTCTTCGTGGGAATCCTGACAGTGTGGGCTTCCTCACAGCATGGCGGCCTCAAGGCATCAGCCTGCTTACAGCCCAGCTCCAGGCTCCAAAACGGAGTATCCCAGCAAGCAGTGAACACACACAAAAGTCACATGAGGTGGTGTGCACATTCCACCCTTACGAAAGAGTCGCAAGCCTGGCCCAATCCTATGACAGGAGAAATAGACTCTACCTCTTGATGAGAGAGTGGCAAGGACCTAGGAGAGCAAGGGGGCACATGGTATTGTTTAAATTTTGTCCCTAATGGTCCTTGAATCCATCAGAAGAGGATACACAATAGTTTAGATACCAAACAACTGTCTCTTAAGTGGTTTTGCATAAAAATGACCCTTGCTAGCTTGATTTTGTCACATGGGCCCTTCCCAATGCCCGTCTAGTTATTCAGAAACAGGAAAACTCAAAATATCACTAGGCACCAGTTTACCACAACGGTAGATTATTATTTTGAATCTTGTGGAATAAAAACCTATAATCTATACTAAACGTATTAATAACCCAGTGTTATACATCTTCTAATATCATTCAATATTAGTCTATGCCTTTTTATTTGTATAAAACTATGATGATTTGAATTATTATTCAATGGCTATTCACTCCCCTTCTCCTTCTACATTGGACAGAGTTTACTACCCTTGCTCATTAATTTCAAGCATAGTAAAGTAACTTGCTTTGACCAATGGACATGACTCAAGCACAGTTTGGCTTAGCATTGGCGATGACAGTAACACTGACCCTAAGAGGTCCGTGTCTTAGGCAATCACAGCCTCTTCAGCCTGGTCCAAGAATGAACACACACTATGCTGACCCAAATCCAACCTGCAGTCGGAAGCAGTACTTCCTCGTTGAGTCCTTCCTAGAAAAAACAAAACATCCTCAACCTGCAGCTGAATGAGTGGTAAGCAAATGTGTTTTTATAGGCCCTGAGTGGGGTGCTTTGTTACAAGGCTCTATTATTTCAATAGTCACTTCATATAAGAACCAGACCTGTATATAATTTTTGTCATTGCCCACAGTTGCCTTTTCCCCCTATTAACCCAAGTTGATTAAGTAAACATCACAGATGTACGACGCAGGCTCAACAAGACAACATGGACATCGTTGCAGTTCTTGCAGCCACTTTTTGGACTTGCCGAGGGAGGGATGAAGATGTGCCATCTTCCCGTGAAAAAAACGATGTCAATGTGCCAGCTGGCTCAGGGCCCTGATTGAAAGGAATAGTAATGAATGAGGCAGAAGTAATGGCCACCATCTGGGTAAAGCTCAAGTGAGCTTGTTTGGACAAGGCTCCAGGGTCAAGTAAATGGAACGAACTTTAATTTCGAGATGCAGCTGTGAGTGAACAAGTCCCCACGCCTGCAAGCCATCGCAGGTGTGGGAAGATGTCGGCAATATGTTTTCAAACGGGGTGGGGTGCAGTTGTGTCTTGGAGGCTCTGGCAGTTGTCATGTCTGGGAACCACGTGAAGTGGCCCCTCAGCAAGCCCCGAGAAGCGGGAAGGTATTATTAGAGCTTCCTTGAGCCAAAAGAAACAGCATGGGGCTTGCACCAGAAGAGGCATGTTTCTGCAGGGCTTATTACAGCATGCTGACTCCTTTTTCCGCCGCAACCTGGATTGCTAAGAATGACACTTTATTGAAATGCCTGGATTGCCCGGGTTTTGTTGCTAAGTGTTTACATTGGTAAAAAAATATATAGCTAAGCATCAGCATCCTGCTGATTAATGATGCCCTCTTTGGCAACTGGGCTCCATGCATTCTGAAACAACGTGGGTTACTAGAACACATTGAATGATTTTAAAAAGGAGGCAGACATCGGAATGAACAACAACAGCAACAACAAAAAATCAAGAAGACAAAAATTGGTTCCAGGACCACCTTGTGTGAGGGTTCATATTTGAAGCATTTTCCTTTGGAAGTTCTTATTTTGTCCTGTTTTGGGGTCAAGCCAGTCTAATAATCTGCTTAGAACAATGGTTAATGGCCTAAAAGGAAACATTTGTGTCTCCTAAATAGCCCTTGAGTGGGATATACTATAGTGGCTGAGTAGACTGCATACAGTGGGATGGATAATAAATTATAGTAAGTAGTTGCTAGACAGTAGCTAATAATACTACAACTTACCACACCCCAAATTTTAGAAAATTATAAGTTGACAAGATAGAAAAAATAGTAAACACTTGGTGAAGAATAATTCCTTTCCATTGCTTACGACATGAGATGGTGGCATGGGGGCTGTTGAGAAAGGGTAACTCATTTAAATCCTTGAGTGTGAGGGTAAGGGAGCTGCCAGGTGAGTTCCTAAGTTCAGTGAAGTGAGGGCAAAGCAGCCCAGTAGATGAGGAAGACAGGGGGTGTGAGGTAGGTGCTATGTCCTAAAATATAAATATTTGCTAGGAATGCAGGAAAGCCCGCAACAGACAGTTTAAATAAAGGAGACTGCATTAAGCAATAAACGTTTCCCATAGCTCCAGGTGTGTCATTGTGGAATCTTTTTCACTCTTCTCCTGGTATTGTCTGCCTTCTTCAGGGCATCTTTGTGCTGAATTAGAATTTTGCTGGAGATCTCTCTTGATCACTAGAATCAGATTAACTTACAGGGTGGGAGTAATGTTTTATCGTTCTCTGTCTTCTCAATGATTAGTATACTGCCTTGCTACTAGTATACTGCAGGTACTCTATGCATACTAGTGGATTTGAAGAGACTGCAGCCTATTAGTACCTAGTGAAATTAATCAGAATTTAAATCACTATCATATTAGAAAAAAATAGTTGTGGCAGCCAACGTGAGCTTGGATGGGAAGAAAGAAGTTCATGTTTGTTATTGGTATCTATATAAATTGGTTTCATCTCCTTTGGAAAGATTAAAAATGTTTATTATGACATATGAAAATATGCAGAACCATTAGACTAGTAATATTGCTTTTTTTGGAACTCCTCCTAAGGATATCATCCAAGGAAGAAAATAAGTTTTTGCAGAGAAGTATCAACAAAATATACTTTCCAAAATAAGGAAAGTAAGAATTGAATTATATTACTTTTATCAGGGAGGGTAAGAAGCATTTAAGAAAATTGTGAAAAATGTAAAAACCAAGGCAAATGTTGGAATTATGACATTAAGTGAAAGAAGTAAGTAAACTAGTATGCTCGCAAGATTTCTAATTATGTAAACTTGTGAAATAAATACATAATGACTGAAGGCAATGTGTTACAGATAAAATAATGGTGAGAGGAACTATTTTACTGGGAAAATTTTACTATGCTTCCCAAATTTAATAAAACCCTACAGTTTCACTATGATCCAAGTAATTGAATATAAATTAATGTACAATATACTCAGTATTTTCCATGGAGTACAAAGTTCTGTGCTACTCTGGTGCTTCTGCTATGGAGGATTTTATTGTACAATAGAGATTTAGGTATATCAAACATATTACACTATATTAGCTAATTGCTGAGTATTAGAATTCTGCACAGGGGCAGCTTGGGAGGGTATTCTATGTAGGTGGGAGAACTGAAGGAAGAAAGGGTTGGGTGGGGTAGAGGTGCATTTATTAAATAGGATGAAATAAACAAACAGACAGCAAATACACTGTCTACTCTAAACTATTTTTTTTCCTAATTTCAAGCAGACCAAAGTAAGAGGCTGTGTCCAAGGCAGAGGGACTAAAGTTTGGAGGCAGAAATATAACAGTGAATTCAAGTAGAGGGGGAAAGATGGTATGGCAGAGGGGATAGGTAGAAATCTTAAGTTGTGTAGTTAACCATAGAGAAGACAGGAAGTCAGAGGGCTCACTGCGAAGGGAAATGTTCTGTATTCTTTTATGAGATGGTCATTCAGGTGTGGCAATAAGGAAACAGAGGAGAGGCTCGGGAAAAAACGTTTATTAGACTCACAGGTCCCATGAACAGGAGGGGAACTACATCGTGCAGGACCACATGGGAAAGACACATGGGTGGTCAGCAAGCAGACAGCTTTACAGGGAGGAGAAAGCTTTAGACCAGAGCCTCTCCTGGGGTTTCTATAGGAAAGAAAAGAGAGGGTATGGCGAACAGTTTAGGTTGGCTAGTTGGAACTATTTCAGTGGTCTCTGGTTGCCTGGTACCTGGCCCTGGGGTTATGAAGGCAGAGGGACATTGCCCCTGGGTGTGTAGAGCAAAAGGAAGAGGTAGGGCTCTACCTTGGTTAGTTTGCTCATCAAAGATGTCCTACGCTGGTCCTTTCCTACCTCTGAGAATGACAGTCTCTCCTGAGCCAGAAATATTTTTAAGGATGGTAAAGCATCATAATACACACACAATTATATATATTTAAATAAATAGACTGAAATATTAAAGGAGAAAAAAAAGAACACATATTCTTCTAACTTATCAATAAACAATGGATCTGAGTTTCTAGGTAGAAGAACTTGATCTCGTTCTCAGATAGGTTCCTCTGTATGCCCGCATCACTTATCACTTACTCGGTAACTAAGACTCATGTGACGCTGGCACTTATTTTTCAACCAAAAGAGTATTTCCACCACTTCTTTTGAAATATTATATTTTTAATGTTTTAAACCTAATTGTGGTTTATAGAGGCAGTGTTTTCTTCTTAATGGAAAGGGAAGGGAGTAACATATCTCCAATAGACTTCAATTTATGTTTAATATCTGTCTTTTGGATGCAAGTTACATGAGCCAGAGCCAATCATTTAAAAATTCAGTAGTGATTATTGGTTAGTATCAATTGATAAGGATAGAACATTATGGACTCAAAGAGAAATGGTCTGAGCTTTGCCACACTGAGTCAAAGAGCTAAAATAACATTGAATACCAAATATGAGTAGAGACTTTATCATCAATGAATTAAATCAACATTATTGTAATTAACTGCATTCTATCATCTTCAAACAACACCCAGAACGAGTTTTTAATTCTCATTTTCCATGAATGAAAACTGGATTTTAGAGTGGTCAATTAGCATAACCAAGATTATATATATATATATATATATATATATATATATATATATATATATATAGTTTCAAATTCAGCTCCTCCCAAATACAAAATCCAATTTATCACTGATGGTATATTATGCACTGTGTTATAATCTCCTTAACCTACACAGAACACACTAGTGCACATGTGCCATGGATAGCAAGACTACATTAATGATGCTGTCACAGGAGATGCGCATGCAACCCAGTTCATTACATAGACAGCCACGAGGTGTCTGGCAAGCTCCAGAATCGGGTGAAAAGGAGATGAATCAGAACTCATGCTTGTAGACTTTTTGGTCTCCTGGGGTGACTGGTATGTAAACAAATGGTTGAAATATCTTGATGAGCATAGCTGTAGTAAAATGTCACACAAGATTTGATATGAATATTTATGATGAACAGATGTTGTCCAGGTGAGAAAGTCATATGAAAGGATGGAGAGAAGTACAAGGCAGGAGGTAGAGGAAATGATATGATACCAGGTGCACCCACCATCTCTCTGATATTAATTACCATCGCTCAGAAGTGGCCTTAACAATACAGGGCCATGCGCTCAGCCTCTCTCTCTCTTTGTCAAAATTAGTCCAGAGAAAAGGGAAAAGGGCAAATTCTCTGATGAATAGGTGGTTCCTTTCCTGAGTGTGATTAGTTATAGGAGCTGACAATCTGTCATTCTCCATCCATTTTTAGGAAGGACTGCAAATTATTCTGTTGGGAGAAGCTTGCATGAAGAATAGGTTTAGGGACGCTGGCGCCTGCCCCTCACAACCAGGCATCCCTTTGCAAATCCCAGTTGCCATAACAACCAGATAGCACTTTTGGTCCCAAACACAACACACTCTTTTATGGTGATGATTATTATTAGTCAGTTTGCACTCCGGGCAGAAATCTGATTTACTTTCCCCGAGGAAAGTCACCATATGACATGCGAAATGTCAGCGAGAAAATAATGCGGAGTGGAAGCAGGGAAGGGCTATGAAATAAAACATGTGTGGGAAAATACACCTGGTGAGCCCTTTATTATTTTTAAGTAAAAAGGTGCCAGGTTACTCAGCCGGAAGTGCGATGTTAACTGTATCATGTCTGTGAGCAACATGACAGTTTATCGTGAAGGTGGTGGTTGTAAATGATCTATCATGGGGTGTTTGATAAAATGTGACACCTGAAAACTTTGAAGGTGTATGATTTTTTAACATTATCCTGCAGCTCGACTGATTGAAACTGAAAAATCCATTAAAAAATGAGGTGTTTCCCCTAGCATGCCAATCAGAATGGAACATATGCCTAGTTTTCTGGGCATCGGTTTAAGAATGGGAGAAAGCAATTTCACTCCCAGAAGATGAGTGATCACACTGACTATGAATAAGTTATTCTGTTCCAAATGCGCTGCTTTGTAAAACGTAGAATTTTAGCAGTTTCTTCCCAGTCAAACTTCGCCAAACCGTTATGTTAACCTTTAATGAGGTTTGACCTTCAGGCAAACACAGAAGAAGAACACTTTTTGGAATCTCTTGTGTGGAAAAGAAAATTGCATCTGCTGTACCAGCCGGCTATTTCTTCATGGCATGTTTATCAGTAATGTGCCCCAGCCCAGCAAAATTGTGTCCTTGAACCAGGGATATAAAATGATACTATTAAGGGAGCCAAGCCAAGTCTGGTCAAAGAAAGCCATTTATTTCCACTGACCCAGCTGGTCAAGTGAATTTAGGTTCAGCAGCTTGGCTCACTTGAGAATCGAGCACTGCCATCATGCCTGTAATTACAGCATGAAAGTGGTTTCCAGGAAAGAACATCAAAAAGGAAACAGACTTTCCCTGGCAGTGTTATACTTCAGAACTGGAGAGTGGGCAAGGTGAACAGGAAGCACGTATTTTCATGTGATTCGTACTGAAAACACTGTTTGTATCAATCAGCTATTTTTACATAATAAACCACCCCAAACTTAATGGGTTGACACCATAAACATTAATTATTGGTTCAAATGCTGTGACTTGACCGGGCAGTTTTTCTAACTCTGGGCAAGCTCATCGGGGCTGGATGGCTCAGGACGGTTGTCCTTAAATACATAGGCTTCTGATGGGACTATGGGAGTGGCCTCCATGGATGATCAGGCCTTTCTGTGGTTTCTCACCCAGCAGGAGGGGAACTGGAGCTTCTCCATTTGGTCTTTGAAGGGTTCCCAGAATTAATAATGGGCAAGCTCCAATGCAGACGATTCCCAACTTCTCCCCAAATCACGTTTACTAATGTTACATTGGCTGATTCCAGTCATATCACCAAGTCAAAATTCAAAGGATGGAGAAGTAAAATAGACCAGCTGTCGCCAACCTTTCAAACCTCAGGGACCACCAGTGGTCCAAGAACACGGGTTGGCGACCGCTAAAATAGACAACCTCTTGATGAGAGGGACAGCAAAGAATGTGGGGGATTTTTTTTTAAATGCACTTCAGCATTCTCATTGTACTTGAGGATTATAGATTTCCATATGCTTTTTTTCTTATAAAGAAAGGGAATGTTTCCAAATACATTTCAAGGTAGAAACAGTAGCAGTGAGTTCATCAAGGTTAAACACATAATTATAGCTGCTTCTACAAAATCTAAATTGCATGATTTGAAAATTAAATACCTGAGTAAGTAGGATTAGTTGGGGTTATCTTCATTTTATTTTGGTTTATTCTTCCACATGACATAAAATCATTCTGTGGTGATGTCATCTACCACAATGGCTAACAGGGAAGGATATTCAACATGTTCAAAAAGGACAGAGGATGGAATATTTGTTTTCTTGCCATAATTTGCGATAATCAACCAATAGTTCCTTACTATATTCATGAGAGAAGTAAGACCATGTATAAGGAAGTTGAATAATTTTTTTTAAAAGTCACACAGTGTTCAAGTCATAATTCTGTATTTAAAAATTACCCTAAATTCATAGATTAAAACAATAATCATTCATTCTCTCTCAGCATTTGCAAGTGACTCAACTATAAGATGCTGGGACAGAGTCTTTGATAAGTTTGTATTTAGAATGTGACTGGGGCTGGTGTCATTTCAAAATCTTATCTTACATTCCATGTCTGGGATCTGTGCTTGGAGATGTCAGCAGCTGGGAGCTCAAACAACTGTGGCTCCTCCAGCATCTCTCTCTCTCTCTCTCTCTCTCTCTCTCTCTCAATCCCCCTCCCTTCTCTTCCTCTCCCTCTCTCTCTTTCATTTCTTTGCAGAATATCTCTAGCATGGAAGCCTTAGAGTGGCTATATTTCTCATATAAACACTAGAGGCCCAGTGCACGAAATTCGTGCACGAGTAGGGTCCCTAGAGGCTGCCAGTTGCCAGCCGGGGCCTCCCTTCCCCAGCAGCTGGCCAGGGCCTTCCTTCATTCCACACCACCTCCTGGTGATCAGCTCATGTCATAGCAAGTGATTGAACTCCCGGTATCCCAGTCGAACTCCCGAGGAGACACTTTGCATATTAGGCTTTTATATATAGAGATATGAAGTCTCCAAAGGTATGTGTCCCAACAGAGAGACAGATGGAATGTGCATCCCCTCTTCTAATCTAACCTCCACATTGTCACAGAATCACTTCCTGTACGCTCTATTCATCAAGGTAGCCACAAAGGTGCAACCAGAGTCAACAACACAGACCCACCTCTTGATGGGGGAGAAACAAGGTTCAATAAGGGCAAGTACAACTGAAAATAACTTTTGGTCAATTTTAGGGAAGTATAATCTGCTATATCTTGGTAAACATTAAACTTTGTGACATAGATCTTCAGTATTATCCTTCTTATTTTCTTGGACAAAGTTCTGGTTATATTATCGCATAGTTCCATATTTCTTTGAGAATTCCAAGGTTATCATTGACATTTATTTTGTGAACCTTGGTTTATTTCTGCTTCAATCAACAAAAGAGCCCCAGGAATAGCTTGAATACAAATATCTTATTTGGCAAATAATCTTGGAAAACAGAAGAAGAGAACTGAAGAAAAAAAAGGAAAAATCAGTGTGAAGATGCATGGCCACAGTGGTAGGTGACTTGTGTTTTCAAACTTGCCTGGACATTCTGAGAAGACTTATGAACTCCATCTCAGAGCCAGGCGTTTAGAAGACTAAATAATGGAACAAATATTCTTGGTTTGGTTAAACATGGCCACAGGGTCATTAATTCCCCTGCATTTCCAGCTTGCTCATGTAGGAGCACCTAATGCATTCCACAGTTAACCTGCAAAGGACATGCAGGGAAATGCCAAAGAGGAAAGTAAGAGGTAGGTGAAGTGGTGCTTGGGATGCCCTCTGTGCTACCCTCAGACTGAGCTAGTAGAAGACTGCTCAGAGAAAGAGGTAAGGCTGAGATCATTTCTAGTGCTGTCTGAGAATTATACGAAGCACATTCATTTACTCCAAAAAGAATCGATACTGAGCACTTACTGTGTGCTGGATTCTGTCCTACCTGCTGGGACACAGAGGTAAAAATATACAATAGTAGACCCTTTGTGGACCCTGGTGTGATAAAGCTCCAAGCAAGCAGATCATCACAACACAATAAAATAAGTGGCATGAGAGAGGAATACACTATGCTATTGATGAATAGGAGAGGTGGAAAACAAGTGTATCAAGGAAAACAATGCATGACTAGAGAACCCTTTATGAAAGGTTGATGACTGACTAAATCTTAATCAAAGAAAGGTTTCTAAATCTTAAAGAAAGGTTTTTCTTTTTTTAAAAATATATTTTATTGATTTTTTACAGAGAGGAAGGGAGAGGGATAGAGAGTTAGAAACATCGATGAGAGAGAAACATCGATCAGCTGCCTCCTGCACACTCCCTACTGGGGATGTGCCCGCAACCAGGGCACATGTCCCTAACCTTTCAGTCCACAGGCCAACGCTCTATCCACTGAGTCAAACCGGTTAGGGCCAAAGAAAGGTTTTTCTAAATGGGACATGGAGAGAAAGGGAAGCAGGCATTCCAAGCAGACAGTGAAGGATTACACATGAAAAAGCACATGTCTGACACTGTGATAAACCTCAGGACACACGTTTATATATTCATAAACTGAGACTCAATGAATGGAGTCAATTGGCCAGTCACCACTTTTGGATTGACAATTCAGGCAAAAAAATAGAAATCCTGTATCCTCACCCAATTTTTCTTTTCTATTTTTTAGGCTTACCAAATACTAGTTTTCAATCATTTATTTAAAAACAAATACGTTATACACCATGTCACTTTTTTCCCCATTAGTTCTTATGTTCATTAGCAAGTTGAATCAACTTTGGGTAAGGTCGGGAAACTTTGTTTCCTCCCTCCTATATATTTTTTTAAGTTCTTATAGGCTGGACTAATAATAAAATTGACACAAGACCAGATCAACAGGAGAAAGGGTAATTAATATGTGCACATGGGAAAATCATAAATGATAGTCAAAGAAATGATGAATAGCCAATGTGTTATACTTTTTAGACAAAGAAACAATAAATGTGTGAAAAAATGACAGGTCAAAGAAAGAGTTAGTTTCATTAGAAAGAAATCTAAGCAAGATTTGGGTAGGTATTAATGAGGAATCTAAACAAAGCTTGAGTGTAAGTAGTAAATCAATACAGAGGCTACAAATTTGTTTACACAGGCTGAAGATGGTACCTAACAGCCAGAGAGCTTACCTTGATCCTCCTAGGCCCGTGGTCGGCAAACTGCGGCTCGCGAGCCATATGCAGCTCTTTGACCCCTTGAGTGTGGCTATTCCACAAAATACCACGGCCTGGGCGAGTCTATTTTGAAGAAGTGGCGTTAGAAGAAGTCTAAGTTTAAAAAATTTGGCTCTCAAAAGAAATTTCAATCGTTGTACTGTTGATATTTGGCTCTGTTGACTAATGAGTTTGCCGACCACTGTTAGGCCATCTTCATCCCCCATCCCACACCCAGAATGTATATCCAGCTACTCTTAGATGTTTGAGGGAATAAAACAATATGCACTAAGAACATTCCAAACTGACGTTCTCCACTTTAAGTGCCTGCTTCCTGACAGAAAAGGGGGGACATTGTTTCCAACTAACTAAAAATAATAAAACAATTTCTATATACCTGTCTTCTGCAATGTCCGTAAAAGGAGTTTCAGATGACTAAGGTTAGAAAGCCAAATAGTGAATTGCCCATGTTCCAGAACCCTGGGCCAGAATTTAGAGGGGGGACATCAAGGCATACCCTCTGTGTGTTTCAAGTTTGACAATCTTTGGTGTTTAACTTATTCCGACCCTTAGAATCAGAATCTGCAAGAAAGGTGTGCAACGATACAGTTTCCAGTCCTCCCCCCCCCCCCCCCCGCCGCCCCCAACTCATAGCTAATGAGTCAGCATTTCTGGCAATGGGTCAGAGATCCCAGCTTTCCAGGAGCGTCTACTGTGAGCCTTAAACTCACTGGAGAGTCTAATCAGTGAGGCTGCTCTTTGCTCACCCCAAACATCACCTGCAGGCATCACTTAACACCCACAGGGCAGTTGAACTTGAATCAAAGAATCGCTCCAGGCTGTTCTTTCTTTATCCTCATGAATGTCCTCAGGAATCCTCTCTGCTACCTCCACAGACACATCTCTTTTTTCTCCTTTTCGTCCCGCATCTAACTCAGTTTTAATTTGGTGAGTAGACCTTCTACCGCTGCCTTCATTGTCACCTGGCAACCCTTGTCCTGGGTCCCGGGATAGCTCAATGCAGAGACCGGCCCCCTAATATTCCCTAGGTAGTTAGTTCCTCCTTGCTTTTGTGAATCAATAGGGACATTCTCCTCTAATACAAAACGTTTATAGTGTGACTGAGTACTCAAGCACCCATAACACATGGTGCCGTCATGACTATGGACGTAACACATAAATAAATGGAAATATCTGGCTTCTTGTCTCAAGACAGAAAGCACACAATGACCCCCTGTGTAACCTTAGCCAATTAATTTAGATTCTCTGGTACTCGGTTCAATCATTTTAAGAAATGGATTAAAACAGAAGGACTTTGACACTACGCATTGGAATTTGGGGGGGATGGAAACTATCCTGTTTATTATAAAAAGTTGCAGTATGTAATAATGTTGCCTAGCCTTGCCAAATGTCACCTGGGATGGGGAAAGTTTAAGCAAAATTGCCCACAGTAGAGAGCCATTGGACAGCAGGTGCCCACTTCACAGGATTCTTAAAATAGTAAATGAGATAAGGCATAGAAACGTGCTATTCGAGTTGAACAGATTTTACAAACTAAGGGACTGTTTTTATAATAAATAAGAACTATATCATGTTTCAAACTAGCTGTTAGTATGGTTCAAGCAATTTAAACATCACAGGACATTAGTGATAATGATACTTTTAAGTATGCCAGTCAAAGAGTCATACAAACGGGAATTCAAGCACACTGTGACCTTGGTCAGTGATCCAGCAGAGAGGGCCAAGCAAAGATGTGCCTGACCCAGAGACAGCCCAGCCCTCCTCTGAGTAGGATGAAATGCTTTATGTCTTTATAAATGTAAACCCTTCAGATGGAGTCACTCGTCAGCTTTTATGCCTCAACAACAGAAATGTATTTTAAATGGGCAGTCCTGTAATATCACTCCATCAAACCAATGTTGAAAGTCCGTAATTTTAAATTTGCCATTCCCTTTTTAAAATACTGCAGCTAAAATAGCTTAGAAACTAGAATGAAACCGAAACCCTATTCCAGGTAAGGCCTTTTCTTCAAGATAGAAAATTATATTTTAGTTTCCTTCCATTTATTTCTATGAATTACTATTCCCCTCTGAAAGCATTAAAGTCTCTTCCTCTCTCTCCTTCCTTTTCTTTCTTTCTTTCTTTCTTTCTCTCTCTCTCTCTCTCTCTCTCTCTCTCTCTCTCTCTCTCTCTCTCACACACACACACACACACACACACACACTCACACACACACTCACACACACACATTCTTTTCAAATCATCTTCCAGCTAACAATCAGGCGAGAGAAAGACTTTGTTTCTAATGCTGATGATAACCTGGCATAGAGGAACAGCATTGCCTGTGTAGCCAGGAACCCTGTTCATATCTCCTCTCTGGCCTTTTCGGCAGCTGTGGGTCACCTGTGAAGTCACCATATGAAGTCTGTTTCCTCTTCTATAATGTGTAGACTTTAGTGTCTTCTTTGAAATACAACTGTGAGTGGTGAGTGAAAATAAATATTTACACTGGATAAAACAGTAGATATTTTAAAGAAGTTGATTTCTTTTCTGCTCTCATTTTTTGCTCGGGCCCCAAATTTGTAGAAAAAATGAATAACTCAGCCTGGCCAGGGGTTAGGGAAGGAATAATGAGGAAATGGACTTGTAGGAAAGGGTTGAAAATCCTTTCAAAACTATAGAGGGGAAAAAGAGTGGTAGAAAATGACTCCATAATCCAGGAAAATGTTCTCAGCCCTATATTAAGAAATAATCCTACCAGGGACTCAGGCCAAATAACCTATAAAATAGCATGATGGCCCTTGAGTCAGGAGAACTAACGTCACATCCTGGCCCCATGTGTTGCCAGTCGTGTGTCCACTGATAGACATTTTGTCTGTCAGTTTTGTTCTCAGGAGAATGATGGGAATGATTTTACACACCTGGCAGATTAATTATAAGGAGCAAATGAGACAAGACAAATGAAAGGCCCAACTTATGATAAAGTCAATATTAGTTTCAGGAGTGGAAACAAAGACCTTGACCTTCTGCCAGTTTTTGACCCCATTAGCACCAACTGCCCACTCCTTGCCTTTGTGTGGATTGTAAAATACAGCAAAGGCTGTCTCTCTCCTGGTTACCACATTAACCAGCAGAGAACTCTCACAGAAGCCGTTGCCTCAGGTTCCAGGAAAGCCTGAGTGAATGCAAGGCACTGCTGACCTAAGCATGGATTGCAATCATGTTCCCCAGTGGGCACTCCAATCCATGCGGTTATGGGTTTCCTTCATAATGGACATTCCCTCTACCATTACAGCAGCATAACCCTACGTGAACCTAGGAAAGAGGGCCACAGCTAACTGTTTCTTTGTTTTTATTTTGTTTTATCTATCTGCCCTCCCAAATATTTACAAATAGAACCGTGAGCAAGTGATATTCCATCTCAAATCTGGGCTTCAGCTATGTCATTCTTAAGTGCACAGATTGGACAAGGTAACAGCCAATGTTTGCTCCAGCTCCAAATTCCAGGGACCAGGCAAAAAGTTAAACATAATCAACATCTCTTCACGATCCAATATCCGTTATGCATAAGTTAGTTTATTAATATTAGAGTTCATTAGTGAATAACAGAATTAATGCCACAGAGATTATGAACGTGTACCAAATTTTGTTTGGTTTTACTTTATGAGATATGCAATAAAAAAGATCTTCCACCAGTTAACATTTTGTTGCTAATCTTGCTTGCAGTACTGCCTAATGAAAAACAGCTAATTAATATGCTTCTGATAATTAACTACACCATATCCTTGGCACTTAAAAATCAACATTCACAAATAGCTGGAACCATGTTGCATGGGCATGCCTGTACCTTCCAATCTTCAGAGAAGACTGTGAATTACATATAGTATCTAATGAATTATTTATAATGGTAAGAAATGAGCTGAAACATGCATACCAGCCATGGGGAAGAGTGAACTATGATAGCACTTGGAATAGCATGAACAATCTGTGTGCCAGGCCTACGTATTACTTTGAAGAGCTTTGTAAGCAATCTGTGACTTATTCAGGCTTGACTCTCTTTAGGAAAAAAAAAAGTTAAGGTAGACCTTCTCAATTAATTTCCTCCGAGACTGTGATCATCAGTCTTTTGTGAAAAGAATATCATCTTCCCCAATGTTCCTACTCACTCTGTCCATCAAACTCCTTTATTTCAGTATTTTTGAAATGATGTGTTCCTAAAACTGATAGAAAACTAAAACTTTTTATGCATTGGAGCTCCAGATAGACATTTTTAAAAACAGAAGTATTATTTTTCTTGCTTTATAAAATGATATACAAAGCAAATCTGAAATAGAAAATATCATCCCTATTGTAAACTCTATCATTTCATCAAAAGCTTATTGAGAAAAGAAACTAAGTTTCATCTTCGTATCCTCCCCTAATACCATGCACCTGCTCTGTCTCAGTGCATACTTATAATCTAGAAAGTTTATTGAGCTCCTTGCAAAAAAGTAACTGGCACGTATCTGAACAACAAGAGGCAGCAGCCTATGAGGGAGAAAAGGCCACCCTTTTGAAGCAGTGACTATCATAGAGTCATAGAATGAATGTTTGCTGAGTAATGAGCAATTTTAACACCAGAACTTATTTGTTTCCTGATGATTAAAGGCAAATCCAAATGCCCAATTACTCTTGTCCATGGTCTGTTCCAATGTTTTCCTTTGGATCTGACTACGTATATATTCCTTTTTTTTCTTTCTCATAATGAGCTCCACACCCTGCCCCCAAGTGGACTTATCCTTTCTCATACCCATTTAAAAACAAAATCTAAATACGTAGCTATCTATCAACCTACCTATCTATCTATACCTTTATATATCCTGTAGTCATGGAACAGCCCAATATGCCTTGAGATGAGAATATAGAAAATAAATCAGTCATAGCCCCTGTCCTCAATATAGGAAGAAACATTTGAAAGAAGTGATCCCAGAAGAGGAGATAACAGTGTAAAATCCTAGGGATAAATTAATATTAAGCAGCATATTCAGGAAATTAGACTTTACTTCAGAAAAATTTCATTGTATAGACTGGAAAAATTATTACTCTTAAAATGTCCATACTACCCAAAGTAATATACACACATGTTCAATGCAATTCCTATCAAAATCCCAATGGCATTTTTTTTCACAGAAATAGAACAGATAATCTGAAAATGTACATGGAACTCTAAAAGACAACTAATAGCCAAAGCAATTTTGAGAAGGAAGAACAAGGCTGGAGGACGTCAGCGTCCCCTGATTTCAAGTCTCATTACACTCCCTGATGTCAGCCTATATTTCAAAGCCATAGTAATTAAAGCAGTGTGGTATTAACATGAAACAGAAGAGAATATAGTCAAATAATTAATGACAAAGGAGCCAAAAAAAAAAAACACAATGGGGAAAGGGCTATGTCTTTAATTAATGGTGTTGAACAAAATTGAAATATCTACATGCAAAAGAATGAAAATGAACCAATATCATACACCATACACAAAAATTAACTAAAAATGGATGAAATAGCTGAATGTAAACCTGAACCATAAAGTTCCTAGAGGAAAACATAGGGGTAAATTCTTTGAAGTGGGTTGTGGTAATAATTTTCTTGAATGTGACACCACCACCAAAAATAAACAAGTGAAACTATATCAAACCAAAAACTTTCTACACGGCAAAAAAAGATCAACAAAATGAAAAGACAACTGATGCAAATCAAAACGACAATGAGGTACCATCTCACACCTGAATGGCTATCAACAACAAATCAACAAAGGATAAGTGCTGGCGAGGATGTGGAGAAAAAGGAACCCTGGTGCACTGCTGGTGGGAATGCAGACTGGTGCAGCCACTGTGGAGAACAGTATGGAGTTTCCTCAAAAAATTAAAAATGGACCTCCCATTTGACCCAGTGATCCCACTTCTAGGAATATACCCCAAGAAACCAGAAAAACCAATCAGAAAGGATATATGCACCTCTATGTTCATAGCAGCTCACTTTACAATAGCTAAGATCTAGAAACAGATGAGTGGATTAAAAAACTATGGTACATCAACACAATGCAATTCTATGGTGCTATAAAAAAGAAGGCACTCTTACTGTTTGCAACATCATGGGTGGACCTGGAGAGCATTATTCTAAGCAAAATAAGCCAGTCAGAGAAAGAAAAATACATGATCTCACTCATTTGTGGAATATAATGAACAGGATAAACTGATGAACAAAAATAGAGCCAGAGTCATAGAAGCATTGAACAGACTGTCCAACCTGAGAGGGAAGGCAGGGGAGGGGGTGGCATGGGTAAGAAATTAACCAAAGATCTTGTATGCATACATATGAGTATAACCAATGGACACAGATAGTATGGGGGTGAGGGCATGTGCTGGGGGGTGGGAGTGGCTGGGGAGAGGTCAATGGGGGAAAAAGGAGACTTATGTAATACTTTAGACAATGAAGAATTTAAATTTAAAAAATGAAAAGATAATCTACTGAATGGGAGAAAAATTTTGCAAATCATTTATCTGATAAGAGACGAATATCTAAAATATATAAGAACTAATATAACTTAACTAGAGGCCCAGTGCACAAAATTCATGCACGAGGGGGGGTGTTAGTGTGTGTCCCTCAGCCCAGCCTACACCCTCTCCAATCTGGGACCCCCAGGATTGGGCCTAAATGGGCAGTCGGACATCCCACTCACAATCCAGGACTGCTGGCTCCCAACTGCTCGCCTGCCTACCTGCCTGATTGCCCCTAACTGCTTCTGCCTGCCAGCCTGATCACCCCCTAACCACTCCCCTGCCATCCTGATCAACAACTAACTGCTCCCCTGCTGGCCCGATTGCCCCTAACTGCCCTCCCCTGCCAGCCTGGTTGCCCCCAACTGCCTTCCCCTGCTAGCCTGGTCACCCCTAACTTCCCTCCCTTGCCAGCCTGGTTGCCCCTATCTTCCCTCCCCTGCCGGCCTGGTTGCCCCCAACTGCCCTCCCCTGCAGGCCTGGTCACCCCCAACTGCCCTCCCTTGCCAGCCTGGTTGTCCCTATCTTCCCTCCCCTGCCGGCCTGGTTGCCCCCAACTGCCCTCCCCTGCAGGCCTGGTCACCCCCAACTGCCCTCCCCTGCTGGTCTGGACGCCCCTAACTGCTCTCCCCTACTGGCCATCTTGTGGTGGCCATCTTGTGTCCACATAGGGGTGGCCATCTTTGACCACATGGGGTAGCCACCTTGTGTGTTGGAGTGATGGTCAATATGCATATTACCTATTTATTACATAGGATAGCAAAATATTCCAAACAAACTGATTTAAAAATTGTCAGAAAATCTGAATAGACGTTTTCCCAAAGACATGCAGATGGACAATAGGTGCATGCATAGAAGTCCAACATCAGTAATCATTAGGGAACTGTAACTCAAAACCACCATGACATATTACTTCACACCTGTTGGAATTATAAAAAAGACAGGAAATAATGTTGGAACCTTTCTGTACTGTTGGTGGGACTGTAAATTGGGGCAGCCACTATGTAAAACAGTCTGGAATTTTGCCAAGCATTGAAAAATAAAACTACCATAAGACCCAGCAATTTCACATGTGGATATTTATCAGAAGAAAATAAAGAAATAACTCAAAAATAATATGCACTCCCATGTTTATTGTGGCATTATTTACAATAGCCAAAATATGGAAGCAACTTGAGTATCCCTCAGTGGATGAATGGATAAAGAAAATGTGCTACATATATACAATGGAAAACTATTCGGCCATAAAAAAGAATGAAATCTTACCATTTATCACAACCTGGATGAACCCAGAAGATATTATGCTAAGTGACAATATAGACAGAGCAAGACAAGTACCATGTAATTCACTTATATGTCGAATCTAATAAACAAAATAAATGAACACAAAATAGAAACAAACTCCTAGATACAGAGAACTACTTGATGACTGCCAGATCGAGGGGGTTTGGGAGATGGGTTAAAAAGGTAAAAGGATTAAGAACTAAGTAAGGAAGTCCCACTCTTACATAATATATACTTTTTAGGGTAGGGTCTGGACAGTGCGCTTTTTAAAAAAAGGTTCAATTTATAGGAAAAAACAAGGAACAGAGGAACATGTGAAATGATACCATAGAATGCAATCAGAAAATTCCAAAATAAAACTAAAGGACAAAGGATGTGAGTTTTTCACAAATAAATTGCAAGGAAGAACTTTTCATCAAGATGGCAGAGTAGGGAAATGCTGTGCTCACCTCCTCCTAGCACTACATCAAAGTTACAGCTAAACTACAGAACAAGCCCCCTGAGAACAGCCTGAAGACGAGCTGAACAGAAGTCCTACATAGTTAAGGATATGCAGAAGAAGCCACACTGATACTGGTAGGAGGGTTGGAGATGGGGAAGGGCAGGCCCCACACTCACATGTGTCAGTTAAAAAGTGGGAGTGGGAGGATATCCAGGCTGACACTCCTAGCCCATGGTCCCAGTGCCAGGAAGAGAAATCCTCATAACTTCTGGCTGTGAAAATAAGCAGGGATTGTGGGCAGGTTCCCCTTAAGGGGCTGGTGCATGTATTTACTCACTGACAGACTCACTTGCTCTGAGCTCCAGCATTGGGGCAGCAGCTAGACAAGCACCAGGGATGTACAGGGAGGAACTGCTTTGTCTGGCTTCAGAGTGAGGGCTGGGAGAGCAGCTTTCTCCCGGACAGAAGTGCGGGCAGAAGCCATTGTTTTTTCATTGACTTTCCCCCCACCCAGCTTACATCCTTATCAGTAATTCCTTTAAATATCAATGGTTTAAAGGCTCCCATAAAAAGACTAGTTTCCATCGATACACAAATAGATTAAGAAAAAATGAGACACGTATACAAGAGAATATTACTATGCCATAAAAAGAATGAAATCTTGCTATTTCTGACAACACGGAATGGACCTTCAGGGCATTATTCTATGTGACATAAATCAGAGAACAAGTGCCATATAATCTCTCTTACATGTGGAATTTAGAATGCACACACACAATCACACATACTCCAGACTCTTAGATAGAAGAACAACAGACCAATGGTTGCCAGGAAAGTGTTTTTTGTTATATATTTTAGTTTAAATAAATTGAATTTTACTGGCAAGCATGATTTGGGACACCCTGACCCCAGGTTTCCCTGGGGTCACTCCTTTCCAGCACTTATCATGATTAATTGTTGGCGCTGTCATTGTTGTTGCTCTAGTTTAAAGTCAGTAACTCACTTTTAATGTTTTTGCACATCGACAATTTGAAGGAGAATTACTGTAGCTTTCCACCATAGTGTTCCCATCAAGGTGGCCTTCCACTCTTTGTGGTTTGTGCAAGGCTCCTGGCAACCCAAATAACTCTAATCTCTTTATTTTCCCCAATATTGCTCACCCTGAATCTCATTCATTAAGAACTACTTGGAGTTATCCAAAAACCGAAAGCTCTGTCATGTCTCAAAAGCTTTGTTCTTTTGCATTATCTTTCTAGAATTCATCTTATTATTTTTTTAACTTAAACCCCTACTCTTTATTAAAGGCATCGTTCATTTTCCTTAGGGACTTCTCCTTTGCCCTCCTGTCTTTTCAGGATGAGTAAAGTATTAGCCCCTTAATCTCCCATAGACCCTTACAGGCAGCTTGTTATACTCTGATGGAGACTGCTTTTTTTCATGCTTTTCCTTATTGATTCTCAGTATGAGAGTTCTATATTCCCAGAACCTTGCACCAAAACTGGTGCACAGTAGACATCTAATGAATGTTGTCTAGACTGGATATCAGGGTCGACATGCCCTATGTCAGTGACCAATTAGGTTTATTTTTATCTGCACATATTTTTGAAATATGCCTGTTTTCAACATTCCACTTAGAAGGATGGTTCCTTAAACATTTAATAAAATCTCCGAAGCTCTTCTTCCAGGGTTTGCTTGCTGTGACAGCTGCAGACCTCAAACTCCCCATGACAACACTGCATGGCCAGGTGTCCACCTGAGACTTCCTCTTCCCTAAGAATGCAAGCTGACAGGGCCCGGCCTCTCCATGACCATGTGAAGAGCAGAATCCATCAGCATCTGGAACTGTGCTGTGTCCATGAGGGAAAGTTTTCTTGTTCCCCAGTGACTCGATGGCTTAACAGAGGACTGTAACCATAAAATTCCTTGTACAAATATTTGAATACATGATGTCCTTTACATCAGGGAACTTTTTTTCCAGATAAATTGGACAGTTTCCGTACAGATGTGTTCTATGTGGTGGTCCCCAAAAAAGTGTTGGAGCCTTAAGATGGCTTCTACTCCTTTCTTTTTAAAAATATTTATTTTTTATTGATGTCAGAGAGGAAGGGGAGGAAGAGAGATAGAAACATCAATGATGAGAGTGAATCATTGATTGGCTGCCTCCTGCAAGCCCCCTTCTGGGGATCCAGCCTGCAACCCGGGCATGTGCCATGACTAGTAATCTAACTGTGACCTCCTGGTCCATAGGTCAATGCTCAACCGCTGAAGCACACAGGGCAGGCTACACGCCTTTCTTATTACTTCTCCTGGGGGTAGACTAAACCAATGAATAAATGACCCAATGAATGCATGCGTGCTCTTAACAATGTGAAGAGGAACCTGTGAGGATTCGATGATGCCACACTACTGAAACAGGAAGCCAGAGGTGCCCAGGTAGCGGCACAGGTGTTAAGAGTCAGCATCCTTCCCCAGTTACAAATCCGGAAGTCATTTCTGCATCAATATACATTGATCTTCAAGTTAAACTTTTCAATAAAGAATTAAAGGTGCAGAGTGTGTGCTAGCATACTACCATTTGTAAAAAATAAAACAAAACCAGAGAAAAAGAAGAATTATGTTTGCTTGTAGGGGTTTAATTTCCTCTGAAGGATACTCAAGAAATCAATAGCAGTGGTCGCCTCCAGGCAGGGAAACTGGTTAGCTGGTGGAGAGTTAGGAGGCAAATTTTTCCCTGTGTAAACTTTTGTGCTTTGTGAATTTTGATCCATAATGATATATTTGTTACAGTAAAATAAAAATGAGTCTGGCTAAAAGACTGAGTCCTGTCATTTGGGAGTGTGGTCCTTTTCAAAGCAGCCAGGGCAGTTACCTCTCCCCTGGGGCCTTGCATACCCCCTTCCTCTTCCATTTAGATGCCATCAGTGAATTCCTCTCACCTATTGATTAGTCCTCCATGGACTCATATGATGCCTGCTGCATTTGGGGTTTGTTTTCATCAGACACCTTTCCCCATACTAATCTGGGTGTAAACAAAACATCAGCACTTCCTCACATCTTAGCCAGAACTTTGGAGAGGCCAATTAGGTAAAGATTTCCTTCCGAAAATTTAAGCCCTTCTGACAACAGAGGGGGGTGGGGGGAAAAGAAAGAAAATTGTACAATTGATTTCACGAAGCATCAAATATATATTGAGTGCCTACTGGGCATGGCTGAATAATTTACATTATGATGGGAGTTATATTTTACTTACCTTGAAAACAGGTCAATAGTAAATAGAAAGCAGAAAACGGGCATTTGTTAAGCCACCACTGTATGTGAGGATGGAATCCGTGCCTCCCTGTACTAGTTTATTTAATCCCCTCAAAAGCCTGTGAGAGATATTTTTTGTTATTCTTGTTTTATAATTGAGAAAACAGGAGGTATTAAAGAATGATTCATGCATGCAATCCCTCTGACTCTAAGGCTCCTTTTTCCAAACACCTGTAGAACTACAGAAAATGGTGTAAAAATAGTAAAAACTGAAAAGCACAATGTCTTTGTTTCTGCCCTACTTGATTAATCCTACGCACAGTTTGTCACCGCCAAATGCAACATGATTTTATGAAATGCCTTAATCTGTTTACTCATCACTTAAGCATACACTAGAGAGACTGGCCACTTGATCTTTATTTTCCCACTAACAGATGTTGTTAGTAAGAAACATATAATTGAGCACTTCAGGGAAATTACTTTAAAATATCATGCTCACCCTCTCCAATAACTTTCTATGTGGTTACCCGAAATGAAGACACATTTCATGTTGACTCATCAAAGGCCCTATGCCCCCTCCTTTGAGACGATCCTACCTTAAAAAGTCCAGTTTCCAGTTGCCAACCCCATACAAAGAGGGAGAATGGCAGGCCTCCTGCACATTCCCGGCCACTGTCCCCTGATCGGCAGCAGCTTTCTGAGGCTTGTCAGCCTCTCTCCAGTGTTTCCTTTCCCCACAGCCAGGGGGTTACTGCATTTATAAGCATGTGTCTCCGTTTTAGAAAGTCCAGAATCCTAACATACATCTCTCTCTGGTAAGATTTTTAAAGATACGTTAAATGATCAGTGCAATTGCTTGATTTCTCCTGTCTCTAACACACCTGTTTGCCTCTCTCTGTGAGGTTGCCTGTACCTAGCATGCTGCCACCTGGCCATCCTCCTCATCATCTCTTGTTCATTCTCCGGTATCCAGGTCCTCACTGCCTTTTCTCTGGAACATGCCCACTCTCTAGGCAGAGCTAGGCATCTCCCCACGGTGACCATACTGAACAGTACAAAAAACTCACTTGCGACATTTGTTTATCATCTCCTCTCCTCTAGAAGAATGCTATTCTACACGCTGCTGTGCATGCTCACACAGGGCTATAACTATGCTATTAACAACTAATTTGTGCCTAGAACAGTGCCTCATTCAATGTCTGAATATATTTTTAGTGAATGCATAAAAATATACTATTTGTTTTCCATTAGAACAACAGAGATTTGTTGAGCCACTGCTGTGTGCAGACGACTATGCTGGGAGCAGAGTGAACCCACACAGAGTGCATATAAGGAGCATGAGCTGTAGAACTACACAGACCTACCCCACCTCTTACATACTCTAAGATGGATGGCAAGTGAATTAACCCATTATTATGATCAACCATATGGAATTAGAATACTGTTATTCACCTCTCATTAGAAAAGTGAGGCGGATAACTGTATTTAATTCCTTATGGTTGTCCTGTAATTTAATGAGATAAATTCATATTAGATATTTACTAATGGACCTGGCAAACAGTATGCTTTAAGGACCTTACCATCCATTTGGGAACACGAGACAGGCACAAAGATTTTTGTAAACAATAGTTTCTTTTGGATCATCTACATTCCCCAATCACAGGCAAGAGTTTTCCTGGTGATGGTAGTGGTGATGGGGAGCAATCTAATGGCAGGGACTGGATGGAAGAAGTGGGGAGCCTGCCCAATCTGCCAATTCCTCTCTTTCACTATGCTAGCCCAGTCTCTTGATATTAACAACTGCTCTTCATACACTTTTGAGATGAATGTTCACATGCATCTCTTTCCTCTGGCAGAATCCCAGGTCCCTAGATACAAGTTGCTATTAGTTGTTCCTATAGCTTAGGTCCTCAAGGTAGTTGAAAAAGGTCATTTAGGAAACTACTCCCAAGGGCCTAGCTGGACATCATCTTTTCTTTCAAAGCCTTTGGGAAAAGAAGGGCACGTGGGTAATTGCGGCCTAAATATACCCTGACTGGATGCCTCAAGGAGTCCAACCTAATCGTCCCTATATACAAATCCATGATTACCTTGTTTCTTTAAAAAAGAAGTTTTAGCCCAGCTGGTGTGGCTCAGTAGTTGAACATCGACCTATAAACCAGGCGGTCATAATTCAATTCCCAGTCAGGGCACATGCCTGGGTTGTGGGCTCAATCCCCAGTAGGGAAGGTGCAGGAGGCAGTCTATTAATGATCCTTATCATTGATATTTCTATTTCTCTCTCTCTCTCCCTTCCTCTCTGAAATCAATGAAAACATGTATTTTTTTTAAGTTTTAGAAACAGCTGGCATTTTCTCTGTACTCGTGCTATATTCTTGAAACTTCCACTTATCTCTGCTCTAAAGACCTCCATCTTTTAAAATGGCATATTATATGCATCTTGAAAGCCATGTACTGTAATCGATATTTTCCACTGTGGAAATGTGCTTTAAAAAGAATACAGTGTTTATCCTATACCAAATCTCTTTTGGCTTACATAGTCACATTAGAAAGCTCAGCAGCTTAGTGGTCACTGGAGGCTTACAGATTCTGTGTTCTTTAGGTAAAGACACTGAAAAGTGAAACAGAAAATACACAGAGACAGCAAGTAATGGATGTGACTGTTCACTTTTTGAGTAACTAAAATATTTTACTAAATTGACAGAGTATTTATTGATTTTATCATTTATTATTAGTAGCATTTTTTTTTTAGGAAACCTCTCTTTAGATGTGGGATCTTATACAGAATGAACATACAGACAATATAATAATAATAAAGATATTATAAATGTAAAATGACTTTTTAAAATTTAATATACTATGTTCTTAAGTTGATTATACTTTTTAAATATATATAAATATTTTATTGATTTCAGAGAGGAAGGGAATGAGATAGAAACATCAATGATGAGGGAGAATCATTGATTGGCTGCCTCCTGCATGCCCCGTACTGGGGAATGAACCTGCAACCTGTGCATGTTGACCGGGAATCGAACAGAGACCTCGTTTCATAGGTCAACTGGTCACCCACTGAGCCACACTGACCAGGCTAATTACACTTCTTTAAAAAAAATGATCAATTATCACAAGAATGTGCCCAATTGGTAGAAAGGGTTCAATATGGCTTAATTAATGCTAGTTTCTTTTTCCAGTGGAAGACATAGTTCAGTTTTACATACAATGTAAGTTTAATCACCAGAGAGAAGTGGTGATAAGAGTCTAGGTACCGATTCTCCTACAGCTCTCAAAAACTGTATAACCCCAAATTTCTAGAAGCACAAAACAAATTGTCAGTGCAGTTAGGTAGATGCGTTAGCATTAATTTTTTTACCCTTTTTGCACATACTTTTTCAGCTTTATAATGTACCAGTGGATCAATGGCATGAAAAATGAAGTTTCTAAGCAATTTAGAGTCAGAAATTATAGTCTATATTTCATAATCATTATAACTTCTTTTACTTCACAGGACAATCTGTTATGCTTCAAGTATTCAGAGAGAAAGTGCGTCAATACTTATTTCATTATGGTCTTCAAGTTTCTTCTAAAATAAATGTGCAGTTCCCATTTAAAAGCTCTCCAACAGTGAAAATTCTGCATGAATTAAGTTAGTGCGAGGAAGCCCAAAGGACACACATGCTCTTAATTTATTTATTAGTTTATTAATTAGCCTGGTGTAAGATTATTCAGTAGCTTTTTTCAAACACTACTTTAATTCATGCTTAATTTGAATTGTCCAGAAACATACAAATTTTAGATAGAATTTGCAAAGGAATTTTTATGTTAAAGCTGATGATGAACACATTTACTTTTGAAAATGCACCTATAAGGTATTTTTAATGAAAACACAACAATTGTACCACTTTCCTACATCATATACAACAAATAAACTCAAAATAAATTAGAGACTTAATGGTACGACCTGAAACCAGAAAACTATAAGAAAATAGAGCAATGGATATGTCTTCTAGGGAAAAGACAACAAAAGCAAAATGAACATATGGGACTATATCAAACTAAAAAGTTTTTGCATAGCAAAGAAAACCATCAACAAAATGAAAATACAATCAACTAAATGAAAGAAGGTATTTGCCAATGATACATCTGCTAAGGGATTAATGTCCAAAATTTGTAGGAAGTTGATAATACAACTTAACATTAATAAAACAATCAATCAAATAAAATATGTGCAGAGGACCTGAACAGATATTTCTCTAAAGAGCACAAACAGATAGTCAATAGACATATGAAAAGATGCTCAACATCAGTAATTATCAGAGAATTGCAATTTAAAACCAAAATGAGATATCACTTCATACCTGTCAGAATGGCTATCATTAATAAGTCAACAAACAAGTGTTGGTGAGGATGCGGAGAAAGGGAACCCTCATGCCTTATTGGTGGGATTGCAAATTGGTGCAGCAATTATGGAACACAGTTTGAAGGTTCCTCAAAAAAATTAAAAATAGAACAACAATATGACCCAGCAATTCTATGTGTGGGTATTAATTTTAAAAAATTCAAAACACTAATTTCAAGAGATATATGGACCCCTATCTTCTCTGAAGCATTATTTACAATAGCCAAGATATGGAAACAACGTAAGTGTCCATCAACAGATGAAAATAAAGAAGTGTTACATACAAGGTGTCCCCCCAAAATGTATTCACATTGTAACAGTTGATATCTCAACTTTAAAAATGAAATGTCTTTTAATAAACATTTCCTGTATAATAATTCAAAGTGTGTGTATACATTTTGGTGGGATACCCTATACAATGGAACACTACTCAGCCATCTACACTAATAAAAGGGAAAGATGCAAATTGACCATACCTTCATGACACCCACCAGCCAATCAGGAGTGAGAATGCAAATTAACCCAACAAAGATGGTGGGTTAATTTGTATACATAGGCGCCAAGTGGCGGGGGCCCGGTCACAGGCGTTCTGCACTTCCCCAACCGCTCTGGACCTCTGGGCAGCATGGGAAGGCAGAAAGGTGGCTCCAGGCGGAGCAAAGACAAAAAGGAGGCTCTGGGCCAGGGCAAAGGTGGTCCCAGCAGCCACGGGAAGGAAGGCCCATTCTTGCACAAATCTTCATGCATTGGGCCTCTAGTAAAAAATAATGAAATCTTAACATTTGTAACAATATGGATGACATTGTAAAACTAGTCTGACAGAAAAAAATAAATACCATATGATTTCACTTAGATGCAAAAATTAAAAAAGATACATACTTGTAGATACAGAGAAAAAATTGAAGGTTGCCAGATGGGAGGGGGTTTTGGAGGGATGGGTAAAAAGGTGAAATGGATTAAGAAGTACAAATTATCAGTTATAAAAATAGTAAAAATAGTGAAGGGGATGCCCGGCTGGTGTGGCTCAGTTGAGCATCAACCTATGAACTAGGAGGTCATGGTTGGATTCTCAGTCAGGGCACATGCCTGGGTTGTGGGCTCAAACCCGAGTAGGGAGTGTGTGGGAGGCAGCCAATCAGTGATTGTCTCTCATCATTGATGTGTCTCTCTTCCTCTCCCTTCCCCTATGGAGTCAATAAAAAAATATATTTTAAAAAACAGTCAAGGGGATGTAAAGTAAAGCACAGGGATTATAGGCAATGATACTGTAATAAGTATGCATGGTGTTAGATAGGTACTTGATTAGGCTTATAAATGTCTAATGACTATGCTGTAAACCTGAAATTAATATAATATTATATAAACTGTAATTAAAAGATAAATTAAAAAGAACTGTAAAACTATTAGTATAATACTTATCAAAAATACCACTAAACTGTCTTCCAAATAGCTGTACCACTTTACATTCCTATCCACGATGCATGAGAATTCCTGTTGCTCCAAATCCTCACCAGCATTTGGTGCTGTCAGTGTTCTGGGTGTTGCCATTCTAATAGTTGCAGAGTGGCATCTCACTCTTTTTTATTTGAATTTCCATAATTACATATGACCGGAAGCATCTTTTCTTACGCCTGTTTGTTATCTGTATCTTTTCTTTAGTGAGATGTCTTTTGTCCCTTTTCAAATCGAGTTGTTCATTTTCTTACTACTGAAATTTGAGTTCTTTATATATTTTGAATAACAGTCTTTTATCAGATATATATTTTGCAAGTTTTTTCTCCAGTCTGTAGCTTGTCTTTTCAATGTCTTGTCAGCCAGTATCTGTTGTAGAGCAGACATTTTTAATATTGATTAAATTTATCTTAGCAAGCATTTCTTTCATGGATTGTACCTTTGGTATTGTATCTAAAATGTTATTCCCATACCCAAGATAATCCAGATTTTCTCCCATGTCATCTTCTAGGGGTTCTATATTTTTGTTTTACATTCAGGCCTAGGGACCATGATTACTTTCTTTTTCAGGTGAGAGGTTTCAGGGAGAAGTGATACTTCAAAGACCATCATATTACACTATTAAAATTAAGTCTAGGGCTCTCATATTTCTTTGGTGTTGTCTTAACTCAAAATATGTTTATTCCTAGTAAGTAAGCCCTACATTGAATTTATCAATGTATGAGAAATAAAACATGATGTGATTTAGTTTGTTATATATCGAGTATTTTCCCTAAGTTGAGCCTATGTGTGTTATGTTAGTAAGAAATTTAGTATAAATATGAAAGTGTGTTTGCACTGTATTTGGTTTCTACTTCTATTATACTCTCCAGATGGCCCCAAATTAAATGTGTCTGCTTTCACCATGTGAAATATTCTCTGCAGGTAATCCTTAATATTAAAAAACTTCCCAAGAAGTTTAATCAGCAAATGGAATATGCCTGGGAAGTAAATAGCTTACTTTTAAAATGAATAAATCAGAAACATAATACTTGACATTATTCCATTTACATACATAATACTTTACTATTTTATATCTTATATGCTATCAAGGCACAATTCATTTCTATGCTTTAAATTTTCAAATTTCAGATATTATTTCTGAAATACTAATTAGGTAATATTTAAGTATTTTAAATTTTTAAAAAATTTTCATATTTTTCAAAATATATTCCCCATGACTTGTCAATTTTTAATTTACGAATACTTGCAAAATATATATTTTCATTTCTCCAAATGTGTTTTATATTCTCTGGGTACTCAATTAATAAGATTTGAGGGAAATAAAGCAATTTTTTAAAAATTATGTACTAGTTTTCTTTTGTTGTAGGGAAGATATAAAAAGTTCTATATTCAAATTAAATCTTAGCGCATTGTTCTGAGTGCTTTTTTATTTATCTGAATACATTATTGGTTATCAAATTGTGCTTGCAGAGATAAAGCTACCTTTATTAAATATCAAAGTATTAAAGATGGCTGATTGCTTTCAGAGCAATTGCATTATTTTCTTTGGGATTTTAAAAATTGTCTTGAGATTGGATTGTGTCTCCATTAAACAATAACTACAGATAGTAATGTTTTCATCTGTTTTTGAAATAGAACTTTCTTACATTTCACTGTTTGATTATTACATTTAAAAAAAAAACACAGCATTTCTGCCAACTACGGGCTTCATGTTTAAATAATAAACTTTATTTAGATTAAAACCTATAAACCTTTTTTGTGGAAATACGATGATTCAGAATACAAACTATGTGCTACAGTTATATTCTTTCAGGTTTAAAAACTGTATTAATTGATTAATGTGTCCTGAGATACAGATTAATAAATTATAAAAGTACCCTTAAGGAGAGCATTATAGCAAAGAAGACAGAACAATCATAACCAGATGAGATAAACCTTACAATACAGGAACACAGTTATAATATGGAGCCATGTAGAGAGTTCACTTAGCTCTATTTGTTAGCAAGAGCTGCAAACAAGGCGCTTGGGCCTTCCGTAGAGAGAAAGTAGGTCTGCCTACCAGTGCTTCTCATGGACGAAGTGGAAGCAGCCAGATAACCAGGAAGTCTGGTTGGTCTGTTCCATTCAGTACAGCATCCCCAGGCAAAAAAAGCTGGGAAGGTTGGGGCATCAATCTTAGGAGATCAATGGAGACTATCCAGCACTGTAAATTCCTCCAAAATATTATTTTCTAAATTTGTCTTACCCATTTATTAATGTATTTTCTTTTACATAAAATTTAGAATCAATGTATTCAAGCTGTCTGAAAATGTATGCTAGTACTTTTTACTGGAATAGCATTTATAGTTTACTTTGGATAAACTAAAACTTTTTATTAAGGTGACCCATCCATGAACATGACATATTTCTCCATATATTTGATTCATCTCTCATTGATTTATCTTATAATTGGGTCCATATAAATTCTATGTATGCATTGTACTATAAACTCGTAGAAAATATTTTATATTTTTATAGTCTTCAGAAACCTCTCTATTTCCCCCAGCTGCTTATATTACCTTGGAGTTATTCTCTATCTTGGCATTAAGTGTCTAAGTCCCTTCTTTTGAATTTGATGCCGGAGCTCAGCCCAAAGTTCAACCAATTCACATTTGCTTTCCCCTCTCACCAAGGATTGCTACCCCAAGGAAACTTCCCTGCATTGTTATGTTTCACTAGTCACTTTTCTCATCTATTTTCTCAATTTTATATATATTCTGGAATGTGAAAAGTTGATAGGTAAAATGCTTGCCTTCACATACCGTTAACAACTCTTTCTCAGCTGGGTTCCATAACTGCTCTGGGATGAATACCTGATATCCTAATGTAATGCCTGCAACTACTGTGCCCTTGCTCAGTCACATTGGGACTCATCTTTCTCACTTGTCCTCTGGGCAACTCTCTACTAGACACACTCATACCCACACTGAGAGGGCTCTTTGTGTCCTTAATATATTTCACTTTTTTAAAGTATATTTTTATTGATTTCAGAGGAAGAGGGAGGGAGATACAGACATAAATGATGTGTTTGGCTCTTGTGGCTCAGTGGTTGAGCATCAACCCCTTAACCAAGAGGTCACTTGTTTGATTCTGGTTAGGGTACATGCCTGGGTTGTGGGCTTGATCTCCAGTATGGGGCATGCAGGAGGTAGCTGATAAATGATGTTTTTCTCTCATCGATGTTTCTATTTCTATCCCTCTCACTTCCTCTCTCTCTAAAAATCAATAATTAAAAAAAGAAACATCTTTGATGAGAAAGAATCATTGATTGGCTGCCTCTTACATGCCCCACACCAGGGATCAAGCCCACAACCTTGGCATGTGCCCTGACCTGTAATCGAAGCATGACCTCCAGGTTCATAGTCCAAAGCTCAACCACTGAGCCATGCCAGCCAGGCTACTGCATTTCTTAAACGTTTCATAAGTTTGTGGAATATTTAAGCTTCTTGCTTCTGACTAATATCTAGTGTGGTACTGCCATGGGAGGTGAGGAAGGGGAGGCAGGAGTCCATCCTAGCTTGTCATCTAACTGGGTGAATATTTATGCATTTCTTGAGGAAGCAGGGTTCTTGAAAGGTATGGAAACAACTCACTTCACATGCCATCCTTAGAGCCAAGTACCAAAGAGGGCTTAGTTTGCCCGACTGCTCAGATGACAAAAGACAAACACAGAAGCAGAGAGGGAGAAAGCTCATCAGGAAGGGCCTCCCAGAAACAGCAATTTGGGAGTCATGAGCCTAATTATGCATTGCCTCTTCCCGATCTGCCTCCAAGCTCCCCACAAGTAAACATATGCATATAGGAGAGAACTAATGAGATAGTGAGCTCGCCTCTCAGGGGAGTACTTCTAAGTCTAACCCACTTGACATGGTAATGGGATCAAGCTTACTCTCTTAAAGGGCTGCACTTACACTTTGCACTAATTAGTCCTTCACGGATTCCAGTAAACTTTAAAAGCTTCAGTAAAGATAGCTCAAATATTCATATAAGTAGAGTGTTCTTTTAATTTGATTTCATCAAGATGCTCATGTTTATAGATGTACTTGGCAAAGCCTAGGTTTGGTTCGTGGGCCTGTTTTCCAATTCTTCTGCTAATACTCAGGATGTGAACTTGGGTGAGGTATTGTTCTAATTGCAACATGATGATAATTTTCTCCACAATGAGTTTCTGTGTATAAGACCTCACTGGTACAAAATTGACACTCAGTACATCACAGCTTTAAAAAAACAAACTCCTGCCTGGCCTTCCTGGCTCAGAGGTTAAGCGTCGACCTATGAACCAGAGGTCACAGATTGTTTCCTGCTCAGAGCACATGCTGGGGTTGCAGGCTTGATCCCCAGTGGTGGGTGTGTAGGAGAGAGCAGGTCAATGATTCTCATCATTGATGTTTCTATCTCTCTCCCTCTCCCTTCTTCCCTGAAATCAATAAAAAATATATATTTTTTAAAAGTCCTTCTTTGTCTCCTGAGCTGTAAACTCAAGTTATTCAATAAAGAGATAAAATATATGCAACTATATCTGGGTAGAAAGGCAGTTCCCAGATATATTTGTGCAGTTAATATATATCATTTCCCCATGTACAAGAAAGAGCACACATTAACCAAACCACTGCCAAGCGCATGTGGGTAGTACTTATAAGTAGAAGTTCATTTTGTTGGAATACTGTTTTTTCAGTACATCTAGCGTTATTGTACTAGTCCACCCACACAATCTGCTTGGTTGCTGTTTGGCTAGGGCAAACAAACTCCTTCCTGTCTTTCATTATCATAAATATTGGGAAAACTCTCCCAAAGCTTATATTTTTTCTTTACTACCATGATTCAGAAACTCTTGCTTAGGGCTTCATTGTGAGAGCTGTATTACAATACATAGAAGATTCATAAATATCTCAGTTACATTTAGCCTGGCACTGGTTTGATGAAGTCTAAATCCCAGTTTTGCTCATGGGTGTGAAAAACAAAAGACAAATTAAATGTCCAACATAAGGCAAATGATTGAAAAAGTATATAACCACAAATCAACATAATGGCTTGACATCAAGGAAAATAAAAGTTACCATGCAATTTTATATGAGAAAAATTCTAAATCCAAAATTTCAAATTGTGGGAACATTATATTGAAATGAATAATAATATGAATCTTAGAAGAGGATATGCTGAAGTAATTATTTCATCAAAATAGGGTTGTATGAGTAAGTATCCAGTGCATGCATTTGTGTTGTTTTCAAAGTATGTGCATGTGACAAAGTGAAATCAGCAAGTCTCTAGTCCTTCTATGAGCTAGTGGTACACAAAAAGTTTTCTGACCTATGTCCACATTTTTTTAAAATATGGCATATATTTCTATGTTAGTTTTAATTAAAAAACAGTTATGGGCTTAAATAATTCTGACAGTAAGTAATTTAAATCACTTTTTATGTTATGATGACAAATGTAGTTCTTACATAATCCATGCTAATAAAAGAGCAACATGCTAATTGATGCCCACCAGCCAATCAGGAGTGAGTATTCAAATTAACCCAACAAAGATGGCGGGTTAATTTGCATATGCAGGCTCTGAGGGCCGGGGGTGGGGTGGGACACTTGCGTCATCACCATGGCGACGACACAGGCATTCCACACCATCCCAACTGCTCCGGGCCTCTGGGCAGCATGGGAAGGTGGAATGGTGGCTCCGGGCTGGAGCAAAGGCGGTGCTGGCAGTCAGGGGAAGGAAGGCCCATTCTTGCACAAATCTTCATGCATCAGGCCATTAGTTTTAATATGACAGAGATTTTGATTTGCTGCCTACCAATTTAGTTTACTCTCCCAGACTCCCTCAAGCATCCCTTCATGCTCCTCTGCTATTCCGGATATATTTTAAGAAGTCCTACTCCTACTTCATAAAGTGTAAGGTCTAATCTAGTGGTCAGATTGAGAGTTGATCATCTGTATTAGAACACACTGTATATAAATTAAGGCAAACTCTAAACCAAAGTATCAATATACAGCACACATATGATTATGCATAGTCTAATCATTCACATTTTATTCTAGCTCAGATCTTTCTCCTTAGTTCTAGAGCCATTGAAATAATTACTCCCCAATGTTCAATCTGGATCAATCACATGAACTTTAAAATAACCCGATCCAGGACTTACTTGTAATCTTTCTCCCACATGCATGCCTCCTCCTAGATCCCTTGTGTTTAATCGAACCACCATTTACCCATTCACCCACACCAAAATGGTCATGTTGTTCCAACCGCAGACAGAAAATAAATAGGTGAACAAATTATATTGAGTCCACTTCATCAGCCTTTGCAAACCTGCCCTCAACTCTTCATCATTATGGCTGCCAGTGGGTGCCATGGACCTCTACAGCTATTTCTGCATCTCCTAAAAGCATCTTCTAACTTGTATCTTTGCTTCTTGTGTGCTCCCTCTCGGTTCTATGCTGACATGGCCATCCAGAGCATACTTCCTTTGAATTGTGCTTCTTGTAGCAGAACCAGACAGAAATAAAATACACCAAATGCTATTATTTGATTTTCTGAAGAAAAGTTCTTGTCAGTGTTATATATGACAAAGTGTTTTTTAAAGACTGAACCTACTCTTAGTCATGAGAATGCCAAATAGCAATGCACATATTTATGTGAAATATAAAAGTTCTGTTTTATTTGTTAAAAGTCTTTTTGTGGCATATATTTCTTCAAAAAAATAACAGGTGAGATATTTAAAAACATGTTGCCTAAGGGAGCAGTGTCCACCATTCAGATCATCGGAGGTATAGTCCACCTTACCATCGGGAGAGCTTGAATAGTTGCAATATTATTCTTATTTTTTAAAGTATAATTTCATTAATGTTAGCCTTCTCTACTGAGCTATACTAAAGACTAGTTAAGCATTCTCTGATTGAATTTTCATATTAATGCATGATAATGATAATCATTTCCCCTTAATAGAAAACAGAAATGAAGCTTAGAAAGATTATGTAACTCACTCAAAGTTTTTGAGCTTTGAAGTAGAAAAATGAGGAATCAAATAGAGGTTTCTCTAATTCTAAAGTATAATTTATTAATTTACATTAATCTCTCAGTAGTTTTTCATGTTTCGTCTTACTAAATAAGAGTTTATTTTACAGTTGGAAGTTATATAGACCTTTCCCCCCAATATTGCATTTGAAACAACAAAAAAAGTATTTTAGAAATATCTTTAATTTTTCACATTGAAATACTTATTCTAAAGCCTCTTAGGTGTTTCAAGTGAAATATAAAAACAAAATGAGAATATAGCAACTGTAAAGTTTATCAGTAAACTATGTTTTAAATATTAAAAGATAAAAGAATAATGACTATTTATTTTTAATTCCACCTAGTGTCCTAACTTACATGCTGCCTGCTTAAAACAATACTGTTTATACCAGTGTTTACTACAAAGACTTTTTACCTATAGCTTTCTGCAGGTGAGAACTGGTCAGTTGTTTTGCATGCAGAGGAAAGATGAGCTAGGATGACACACACCATAGGCTTCTGACTACTAAGACACAGAACAATTTTTACAAAGACACGAGGGCAGATTCCGGAATGAGTGACTAGAACTGGAGAGGTGGTGACAATATCGATTTCCATTTGACCCTGAAGGAAGAAGGGGGGTGATTTGTAGAGGCTTATGATCACAGGCAAGTGACTGTGGTGTCAGGGAAGTCACACAAGCAAGGGGGCGTGTTCCACAGGAGCAAGCTAAATCCAAATACGCGGAGAAAAAACAGCAGCAAAAAAAGTATCCAGAAGGGGATTCCAAAGAGGAAAATTGGGCATAGCTTAGAAGCTATGAAAAAAATGGAGAAAGACACCCTAATCTTTGCTGTGAGAACAGCAGAAAAGCTGCCTGTGAGAACTGGACCAAGTCCAAAGTGAGAGATCACAGATGAAGCACACACACGCATAAGCACACAGGTAATGAATCACAATCACCTTACATATTGCTATCATTTTACTTGATCCTTATAATTGCCCTTTGAGGTGAGCAGGGCAGAAATAATCAGTGTCCTTGCTACTGCTGAAGAACTAAGGCTCAGAGGTGTTAAAGAATGTGTCTAAAGGACTCGGAGCCAGAAGGAGAATAAAATCTGCAGCTCAGGGAAAACTCCAGGGCCAGCACCCCTGTCTACAATACACACCCACTCGCATGTCCGACAGGGACAAAGGGATGCTAGAGAAAGTCACAGCAAAGTACATAATGTTCCCTGCACAGTTTATAAAAGTAACTTCCCTAATACATGGTATTTCAGTTTCCTATGTGGCCACATAAGTGAATAAGGGGTGATAATGACATTCTCATTATTTTAGGAATGCATTTGCATTTGCATTTGATATAGCTCCTACCAGGCACCAAAACCACAGAGGCAAGTGTCTGAATTAATTATATTTGTTTGGCTGATTAGATAAAAAATGCAAACATAAACTGCACAGCAAACGACTTTAAGATTATTTAATCTTTCTCTTGAAAGGGAAATGGGTCTCTGAAGCTGTTCTTCATTTTAAACTCAAAAACTAGATCATTAAATCAAGCGGCTGAAACTGTTCTTTAAAAATTATCCCCCCCCCAAAAAAAAATTAGTGCATATCCTCAAAGTGTCTGAAATAAGCATATCAATCTACATAATATCAGCACTTATTTATGAACTTGCAGTTATTTCTTAGATTAGCCTGCTCAATTCTTAGGAGCCAAGCCCCATGCCTCCATGGGAAGTGCTGTCATACACTGTGTCCATGTAGCGGACAGCGACTTTGAAGTGGGGATAAGGGCATGTGAAACCGCCCCCTGAAGTTCTCCACGTGCACCATTAGCTTTGTGGGTGTGCTCTCGCCACACCTACCCTGTCGTGATCATGAAGTTCCTGTTAAATGAAGCTCCACCAGGATTCTCCTTCTGGACACCGGCTGCCAGCCCACCTTCAGATTTCTAAGTTCTCAAATGGGGTCCAGTGGTGGCTGATACCTTTCTAACGCTCTGAACTTGTCTGTACGCTGTGCCTCACTTACCAGTGAAGAATAATTCCTGGAGTTGGAGCAGTGTTCCAAAGTCTTATTATTGCTCAATTAGAATACCTGCCACTCCCTCACTCCATCCTTTATTCTGGAGTACAAATCAACTGTATCTGTTCCCTGCTTAAAACCTTTCAAGGGCTCCTGCCACTTACAGGATAAAATCCAATATGGCTCCAATCCATCTCCCAACTTTATCTGATATTTTCTCCTCATACTTAGCATTACAACTATATATATATCATCTATCTATCTATCAAATATTATATTAGATTCATATAAAGCTACCAATTCCCAGATATCCATGTCTATATTATCATAAATATGTATTTCAACACCAGTTCTTAAAATGTGTAATGATCACTTTCTACAGGGCTTAACATAATTAAGTAGAATCTTCCTAGACTGTAGTGGGCAAGGGAGGAGGGCTTCTGCTTGTGAATGTGTGTGTGCATGTGTGCATGCATGTGGACATATGTTTTTGAGATATATTTAAATGCTAATTAGCAATAATTAAATTTTGAGTGACTTGTCTTTGGACAAAATAAAAGGCTCTAATTGGGGCTTAAAGGACACACCATTTAACAAAGCAAATGTTTAACCATCATCACTAAGCATTTACCCTCTATAGGCCAAGACAGAGTAAGAAACTCGATTGCAGAACTGGTTCCATGGTAACAACAGATAGGAAGGTAGGGAACCAGAAAAAGCCCAGACTCAATAACTGTAACGAGAAGCAAGGTTGATGTGGCATCTAGAGGAGCTTAGGTGATTGACAGTGAGTCACAGACCAGGGTGACAGAACATGGTGTTCCTAGGAGCAACATTGATGGTAGTTACCATGTCTATATAACCAAAAGAAAACTTTACCAAACAAACAAAACAAAACAAAAAAGTCAAGGAATGGAGGATTAAACAATAGGAGCGCAGTTGCTCCAATAAGAGGCATGATTCTTTGTCCAGTTTCCATAGCTGAGTCAATTTTTATACACAAAACTTATTTAAAAGGAGGCCACATATGTGAAAGAAGCATCCTGCAATATACTAAACCAATATATTGATCATGTCATGCTAATAAAACCAGAGATCAAGAAATGGATAGCACATTTGAAGGGCTTAGAAAGACATGGTCTGTCTAGTGAAAAAGATATAAATCCTATTAAAATTCAGGGTTCCACTACATTAGTAAGAAAATTAGGTGTATAATGGTCTGGAGGATGCCTGGACATCCTCTCCAAAATAATGTATATACTGAATTTTGCTTCTCCCTTCATGAATAAGGAAGTCCAATTGTTGAGTGCCTCTTAAGGTTCTGGAAGTACCTTACTGTTACCTGGGAAAACTACTTCAAACTACATACTGGGTGACAGGAGAGGCTAATAAACTTGAAATGGTTCTAGAGCAGGAACAAGATCTTCATCAGGTCAAAGGTATGGCCCTGAAGAAATGGCTCTTTTTAGGCTCTCTGACCTCACATCACACCCATCCACTGACTTGCTCACTAAACATATATACACTCACCTCCTTCCACTTCCAAGGGCAGGTCACAATCTTTCTTTCTTACCACAGGACCTTCGCACACACTTTACTCTTTGCTTGGCGTGATATTATCCAACTGGATCTAACCAATGATGTGTCAGTTTAAATGTTCTTTCCACCACATATCACCCCATCTATAGTAGATCTTCTGAAAATTCAGTTAGTCCCTTAGTTCTTCCATTCACAGTAAATGTCATAGTCTTCTTGTTTACTTATCTATCATCGTCTCTTACACTACCCCTTAAGCTCCATGGTACCAGTAAACTTATACTTGCAGTTATTTCATGCATATTTACATTGAATCCCAGCACATGGTTCTTTTCTAATAGTATTTAGAAATTCACGGGGAAGATCAGCATGGGATATAGTAATAACCATCCTTGCTCCCAGAAGATTTCTCTTTGCTGGTACTGCATCCTTAATTAATTCCTATCAAATGGCCTTAAGACTGTGGCCTGTAATAGGACTTGACTTCATCTCTGTACATGAACCCTTGGTGGACACATCCCCTCCACTGACATTGCTGCACAATGGCCAATGCCATTCCATGCATGCTTTCCATGCACACAGGGAAAGGGGTCTGAGGAGATGGGTCTCTAATTATGACAAGTCCATCAGGACTGAAGAGTTACCATTGAATTGATTATGTGATTGATCGCTCCAGACCCGGAAACCTGCCACTCAGTATGTTGTCTCTTTGCAAGTACAAGTGGTAGGAACAACTTTCCTCATTGCAACATTATTTGATATTCAAGTTCATAGGACATAAGATGGTGAGATAATATTGTCAAGCAACATAGGGTTAATAAGGAAAATGCATATTTGTTCTGTTTCTGTGTTTCTAAAGCATCTCCCCAAAATCTTCAGCTAAAAACCAAAGTTATGCCCTGATAATAAAAACCAGCTTCATCCTCTTGTGTTTATAAAGCTAGAACCATTTGTGTGTGTGTGTGTGTGTGGTGTTGTGCACATGTGGAACAGTTGAACACTGGAAATAAACCTCACAGCCTGCTCCCGCCTACCACTGAGGGGCACAGAATAGGATCAAGAAATGGTGCAGAACCCTATGCTTAAGATGTGATGGGGAGATTAAGCTGAACAACTAGAACAGGTGCTCCCATCGATACGGAACTAATGGAAGAGACAGAAGAGAAAAATGAACAACAAAAAAAATGTAATACTAACTTTTGTGCAATTAGAGCAAAAAGAGAAGTTTCTGGAATGAACAAAATGGGTAGAATTTAAGCTCTGCCACAGGAGTGTAAATGTCCTGGGGACAAAGAGCAAGCTGTCACATTATGCTTATAAGCCCCGTCCTCAACATGTTACCTGATGCCCAGGAAATGCTCAATAAAGGAACGGAAGCAAAATGATGTTTAGAGGAGGACCGGCACATAAGCAGCCCACAACCCAGACAGGTGCCTGATAGGGCCTGTTCCTATTGCACCTGAAAAGTATCAGGCATATGGCTTTGAACAGCTTACTTCACCACGACGCCTTCTTTTATAAGATACTTGGCCTTTTGTGAGTGGAGCTACAGCTGTCTCTGAAAATGGCAACATCTGATCCTGAGGCCTAGAATATATAGCACTTGAAAATGTCATTCATTTAAGGTTACCCGCTGATGCTAAGAGCTTAGAAAAAAATTAATGGGCAGATCTGGTGACGGAAAAGAACAAGCAAAACAACCGTTTTTATCAATATGAAGAATAAGAATGCATGTTTTAAACCTAAGACCTTCTTTTTCTTGATATAATTCTAAATAGGTCTTTATGTGGCCAGCTTGAAAAACAACAGACAAGACAGAATTGTTTCTTTCTTTCTAAAAAATGTGATCAGGTAAAGGCATGATATGTGACTGTTGTGTGGCTCTAACAAATGGCAGGAGCAGGAAAATTAAGGGTTTAATTACAGATGAGTTCATTCATGGAAGTATGATTAGGGTGACCATTTCTTATCAGACAATCTAGGTTCAAATTCCCAATTCACTCTTTTTTAATTATGTGATTTCATCTGTATAAAGGAGATTGCAATGGCATGTACCTCGCTGGGTCATTTGGTGAGTTAATAATGGGTATAAAGCCTAGATATAGAGTAAATAATAAACATCCCTACTAAGTTCAAACTTATTTTTACTAATTGGCACCTTGAAGCCCATTCATTAGGACATTTATGAAGCATGGCATGTGCTTCAGGTATTGTGTGCCTGAGGGGGGAAAATCAGAAAATGGTCTTTGCCTTAGTTATAATTATAAAGTTTGGAAGTCAAGCATGGTTACAAAGACTTAAATCAGATATAGACTCTAAATAAAAGGAAGTGCAAGTTGTAAGAGAAATCCCATAGCAAGTGCTTAATCACTCCTGGAATGTTCAGAAAGAATTTTCTGGGGTGCGAGGAATAAGCTCTGTGGTTTGACAGATGAGTAGGAGTTTGTACCATTGTCATGGTGGAGAAGAAATGTTGGCCAGAAAGAAAAAGCAAGGTAGCAAAGATGCCTGGCATATTATAGCAGCCGCAAGTAACTGGGCAGGGGTGGAGAGTGGCCTTTGTGAGGATGGGACAGAAAGTCTGCAGAGCCTTTCACACTGGGTCTCTGAGCCAGGCTCGGATCCTTATCCTTTACTAGAGGCCCAGTGCACGACATTACTGCACTTGGAGGGGGGGCCCTCAGCCCGGCCTGCGCCCTCTCGGGGAGATGTCCAACTGCTGGCTTAGGCCCCATCCTACACCAGCAGTTGGACATCCCCCGAGGGGTCCTCAGCACTGCTGCAGAGGTGGGAGAGGCTCCCACCACCGCCACTGCGCTTGCCAGCAGTGAGCCTGGCTTCTGGCTGAGTGGCGCTCCTCCTGTGGGAGCGCACTGACCACCAGGGGGCAGCTCCTGCATTAAACATCTGCCCCCTGGTGGTCTGTGCGCATCATAGCAACCTGTCGTTCCGCTGTTCAGTCGATTTGCATATTAGGGTTTTATTATATAGGATTCTATAGGGAGACCACAGAGAGGCATTGTTGTGAGGAGGGAGAAGGGTGTATCTTATTTTATTTGTATTTTTTAACTTTTCATATTGAAATGATCTCAGACTTCCAAAATGTTGCAGAAATAGTACAAACATTTTCTATATACCCTTTACCCATTTCCCCCCAATGCTAACCTTTTGTATGACCATAGCCAAATGTCAATAAAGGAAAATTCACATCGAGCAACATGTGGAGAGTTTTGGCTTCAGCACATTTTAGCTCTGTGACTTGACTAAACTATTACAGTCTCTGTGTCTTTATAACTTGGGAATAATACCTGCTTTGGACACCAGGTATAGAACGTGAATTATGCATTGTTTGGGTACCAAACATAATATATCTTCTGGAATGCAACAAGCTTGCAAACAATTGTTGAATAAGTGTTATGCTTCACAGAAATGACTGTACCTGTGATGAATTAGTCATAGTGAAGATGCCTCCTGGCTGCCTCAGTGGTAAATGTGCAGATAACAAACACGTCTGACTTACAGGAGTATAGATAGGACTTCCTCAGTGTCAACTTAACAGTACACAGGACTTTAAAAAAGATATATGGACCTCACACCAGCTCAATGGGAATATTAGATTTGGGCTTCATAGGCATACCATTTCTTTTTGTAGGAACCGCTGCTCTTCCTGTTTAGCTTATATTTTCTGAGTAAAAATTCTGATTCAAGCTCTTTTTTAGACATTGAGGATATGATAGAAAACTTCTGACAGGGTTCCCAGTAAGACCTGTCTCTTGGCATTCACTTTGCCTAATCCCTTCCCATCTGCCAAGTAGATGTTGGATTTAGCAAACGGTTTCAATCCAATAGAATAAGACAAGAGTAATGAGCTGTCTCTTTCGTGCCCAGGTAAAAAAAGACTGAATTGTGTGTTGCTAGAACTCTCTCTCTCTCTCTGGCTCTTCTTGTTCTGATGGGAAGAATAATGTAGTGACCCTCATGGCAAGGAACTGAAGGAACCCTGTGACCAACAGATTGTGAGGAACTGAGACCTCAGACTCACAATCCACAAGGACACTAATCCTGCCAACAGGCACTTGGGTAAGGGTGGGAGATTCCTTCTTCAGTTGAGCCTTGGTTTGAAACGTCGATGGCATCATTGTGAAAGCCGGACACAAAGGACCCAGTTCAACGGTGTCTGAACCACAGAAACTCTGATGAAATAAATGGTGTTATATGTAATAATCATTTTTCTAGGGAATATCTCCCATTGGTTCTGTTTCTGGGGAGAGCCGTGATGAATAACAGGTATGGTTTACATAATGCTAATGCTGTTTGGGGCCTCACAGCACCTACAGCCCAGGACAGAAGACCAAGTGACACAACCCGACAGCACTTAGTTCGGTAACTGTAAAATGCTGTTATGTTTCTAGCCACAAAGTCATAACCTAATCGGCAATGTACATACACAACTGGTCACTGAAACCAACAAACAGAACTGCACAGGGGAGGCGGAGGAGGAGCCCGCAGACCCAGGGGCCTTCCCGCAACAGGGGCTCCCAGCTGCAGTCTGCAGTGACTGCTCTGCCTCAGTACCAGACTCCGATGCTGTCTCAAAACCAAGAGGAACTTTCATTTCATTTGCTTGTACAGTGAATTACTTTCCAGCATGTCTTTTCTTATTTTTGAGTTTATTTTGGTGACACTGGTTAATATAATTGAATAGTTTCAGGTGTACAATTCTATAATCCATCACTTATATATTGCATTGTGTTCACCATCCCAAGTCAAGTCTCCTTCCATCACCATACTGCCTTCTGTGTCTAGGATTGTTTTCTTCGTTTATTTCTTTTTGCTTAATCCCTTCACTTTGACCTCTTTGCAAAAGTGGAGTTTCTGACATTTGGAAGATGAGCTTTATTTTCCACTTGGCACAATATCAGTTAGATAGTAGTTACTTAGTATTATCCAAGTTGCCTACAATCTTAATGGTTGTGTAGGCCACACGTTCCCTCCCCGGCCCGTGTTCTTGCTAACACACACCCATCTCTATGCCACCCACACAGTGGGCACCACCTCCTAATGAAAATTGGAGACATAGCATACCTCTCTGTATTTGGGCCATGGCACACTCTTCGGGGAGAGAGATTCCTGCAATACCATGAAGTCCAAGCATGACATGTTCCCTATCTGAGCCTTGTGTTTAATGGATGGGCTGTTTGTGCTTTTGTAGAGAGAGTAAATCTCCCTTTCCTAATCACTATTTGTAACGTTCACTATAACTCCTTTGTAAAGAGATCTTTTTCTCCTTCCATCTGCTCTGTCAACCAATCTCCAAGGACACTGGGATGAATGGCTTGCCCCAAGATGGAAGCTTTTCATTAATTTAAAATTAATCCAGAAATTCTGAACTTCTATGAGGAGGGTTCATAGTGGATATCTTACTCTTTTTCCCCCCCAAAGAATATTTGGAACTCTTAAGTTTTCAGGTCCCCTTCATCAACTTAAAGTTGCAATACAGCTCTAGCCAGTTTGGCTCAGTAGACAGAGCATCGGCCCGAGGACTGAGGGTCCCAGGTTTGATTCTTTTTTTTTTTTTTTAATATATTTTATTGATTTTTCACAGAGAGGAAGAGAGAGGGATAGAGAGTTAGAAACATCGATGATAGAGAAACATCGATCAGCTGCCTACTGGGGATGTGCCCGCAACCAAGGTATATGCCCTTGACCGGAATCGAACCTGGGACCTTTCAGTCCGCAGGCCGACGCTCTATCCACTGAGCCAAACCAGTTTCGGCCCAGGTTTGATTCTTGTTAAAGGCATGTAGCTCAGTTGCAGGCTCAATTCCTTGCCCTAGTCAGAGCTCCTGTGGGAGGCAACCAATTGATGTTTCTCTCTCACATTGATATTTCTCTCTCTCTCTGTCTCTTTCTCTCCCTTCTGTTCTCTCTGAAAATCAATGGAAAAATATCCTCAGATGAGGATTAACAAAATAATAATAATTAATAATAATAATCTCTCTCTATATATATAAAAGTGTAAACAACCGAATAACCAGTCGTTATGACGTGCACTGACCACCAGGGGGCAGACGCTCAACACAGGATCTGCCCCCTGGGGATCAGTGCACTCCAAAGTGGGAGTGCCAGACACAGGGCTCACAGCTGGCGAGCGCTGCTGTGGCTGCGCCAGCCTCTCCCAATCGGGACTGGGTGCAGCAGGATGGGGATGAGCGGGAGCAGCAGGCATCTTTGGACTGCTGATTTCAGCCTGATCCCCACCAGGCTGCGGGGGTCAGCCGAAACTGGCAGTCCAACATCCCCCGAGGTGTCATGGATTGTGAAGAAGCACAGGCCAGGCTGCGGGACCCCACTGTTGCACAAAAATGAATCCATGCACCGGGCCCTCTAGTAATCCTCTCTAATAAAATGGTAATATGCAAATTAACCATCACTCCGCTACATAAGCCACGCCCACCAGCCAAGCCACACCCACCAGCCAATCAGGGCGAGTATGCAAATTAACCCCAATCCAAGATGGCTACAGCCACAGAGAGCAAGGTTTCCCAGGTAACAGAGCAAGCCAAGCTTTGCATAGCTGTTGCAGGCCTAAGCCTCCACTCAAGCTACAATGTTTCAATTATAGAAGGTAAACAAATTCAAACAAATGGCGGCAGAATGGGGCTTGAGAGAGCAGGCCAGGGTTACCGGCGGCAACAGGGGAAGCAAAACTTTCCGCACACCCTGGCCGGGCTCACCCGCTTAAGGCTACAAATTTTCAACTGTAGAAGGTGAATTAACTGCCACAGAAATGGCTGCCGCCCCAGAAATGGCTGCCGCCCCAGGCTACAAAGTTTCAATTGTAGAAGGAAAATAAATTCCAGATACCAGGGCCTCCCCTTGGGTTGTCAGGGGGCGTGGCCGGCCTGCAAACCACCACAGGCCCCTCGCTCAGGCCGCCCCACACCCTGAGGGAACCCCCACCCTCATCTGTGACACCCTTCAGGGCAAACCAGCTGGCCCCCACCCGTGCACCAGGCCTCTATCCTATCTAATAAAAGAGTAATATACAGATTGATCATCACTGCAACACACAATATAGCTGCCCCCATGTGGTCAAAGATCCTGCCCCCATGTGGACACAAGATGGCCACCACAAGATGGCCAGCAGGAGAGGGCAGTTGGGAGACACCCGGCCTGCAAGGGAGGGCAGTTGTGAGGGACCAGGCCTGCAAGGGAGGGCAGTTGAGAGGGACCAGGCTTGCAAGGGAGGGTAGTTGGAGGTGATCAACCCTGCAGGAGAGGGCAGTTAGGGGTGACCAGGCTGGCAGAGGAGGGAAGTTGGGGGCAAACAGGCTGGCAGGGGAGCAGTTAAGCATCAACCAGGCTGGCAGCGGAGTGGTTAGGGGGTGATCAGGCTGGCAGGCAGAAGAGGTTATGGGCAATCAGGAAGGCAGGCAGGCAAGCAGTTGGGAGCCAGCAGTCCTGGATTGTGAGAGGGATGTCCGACTGCCCGTTTAGGCCCGATCCCACCAGGATCGGGCCTAAACGGGCAGTCGGACATCCCTCCAGGAGTCCCAGATTGGAGAGGGTACAGGCTGGGCTGAGGGACAACCCCCGCCCTGCACGAATTTCGTGCACCGGGCTTCTAGCAATAATAATAAAGTTGCAATACAAAAAGTTTGAGTTTATAACAAATATATTTTTCTTGTGGATAAAAGTGATCATTAACTAGGAAATTGTTTTCCTCAGCTTCTGTTAGCACAAGAGGAGTCCCCATTTCCAAAGCTTCCCAGACGGTGGTGATAGAAATTCCACATTTCATTTTGAAAATCATCAGTGTATCGAAAGAACCATATACTGTAAGTTGGATTTCATTTATTTGATGGCCACTGCTAGGATTTGAATATCTGTTTCAAAACACTTTTAGAACTAGCAAATTAGCACATTGGGTGAGGCCATTCCTTTTAGTGACTTTTTCATAACAATAAAAAATCTCACTGTCTTATGGTCTGCGGCTTTGAAACATGCTTGCATTTCATCATTGCACTAACTGCTCTCCTTTGCATTTATGAATATTCCAGGAAAAGCAGGGCAGAAGTAGGACTTTTAACATGCTGATCTCTATTTACATTCAATTTGAATGAGCCTCCATTTAAACAGAGAAAGTAGGTTTCCAATTTTAAAACACTAATGAATAAGAAAAACGCAATAATGCTATGTTTATTCTACTTGGTGCTAATGTGGAATACTATGGGAGGTACTTCTTTGTCGTTTTAATGCCAGGAGGATTTTTTTTTTTTAAACAATCTCTGCCACCTGTGTTCAGTTTGAGATACAATCATTCACTGTCTATAAACAAGTGATAATATTATTATGCATTTCTGTCCCCTTTTCATTCTTTACAAGAGTGACAAATATCCCTTTTATTAGATCCGATAGCTCCGGCTGGGCACCAGTGGACTCATTACCATTCCATTAATAAGCAGAGGCCTCCAGAGAATCTAGCTTTTTCCAGCAAACCCCCCCTTCATCTTTTCTATCTCCCCCTGGATTTTCCCAACAAAAGCCGCATGGCTGGTTATCTCTTTCATTTTGCCATTCTCTTTTAAAAAGGAAACAATGGGAACCAAGTCTTGAGATGAGATGGGTGATACTGAAATGATGCTGACAGCCAGCGACAAAGCTGCCAACCCCAAACGGGATGCTTACATTATTTATGAACACTAAATGTCACCAATTTCCCCTTGATCAGATAATTTCAGGAGACAGATGCATTTCGGGGGGTGCGGATGGGGCGGTGGGGGAGAGGGGTGATTGTACATCCACAGCCCACTGCTCTCATGCCCTCCCACCAGTAATTCCATAGATCACCTGGCTCTGTGTCCAATTCCCTTCAGTGGGTAGAAGACAGGTGCACCTGATCCTGTTTCAAGTTTTACTACAAATCTCAAGATAGGTTGCTTGATAGGGGATGCCAAGTGTGTTCTAAACCTAATGGGACCCTCTGCAATGTGAAATCATTAGAAAGTCAACTGATTTTTCTTTAAAAAAATTCTGTTTCCCATGCTCCCTTTTGAAGTCAATTATCAGAGGGAAATTAGCAGGAGTTGAAAGGAAAAGAAAATATCCCTCTGGCTCCTGGATCCCTTTATTGCTTTGGTGGCTGGGAAGGAGGGATTCGAATAATGAGGAGAATGAATACAATCTATGTCACTGGGATTATCAATAAAGAGATGACAGCCAGCTATTCAGGAATATTTAACTAACATTTACCAGGGAGTCGGAGTCTTTTCGAAGCTTCAGTGGCTAAGAAGAGATGTATAGATTCATTTCCTATCAGCCTGGCTTTTATCCTCTCCGTCATGCAAGTTGAGCAGCGAGGCATGTTTAAAAGCCAAGCATCCTATAACAGGGGTCTCTGGGGGGAACTTTTTTTGCTTCATCATTCAATGTTCTGTCTTTTGCATTAGAAAAGAATCCTAGAGTTCTTGTGGTTTGACCTCCTGAGGATAGATCAGAAGTCTGAGAACAAAAGAGGTTTTCCTAAAATTAATATTTTTTACATTTCTGGAGAGCAGATATGGGGCTATCAACAAAGCCTGTCTCTGAGCTTGAACCCTTTCAATTCAACTAAAATTGCACACAGCCCCAGTTACTCCTGCACTTTCTGCACAGGGAGAGAACAGCATCACTGAGAACCACATTCACGTGCCAAAAAATAGTCTTCAAACGCTACATGTCACAATGCGTGTTAACTCATAAAAATAAGCAGGTCATCTAAAAGCTGACTTCTGGTAGAACTTTGTCAACTGGAAAAGAATTAGGGTAGTGGTAGAGGTGGTTAGATTTAATATCGATGGTGCAACAGCTATATGTACTATTGCTGTTACTCTGCCCATTGGCTCATTGAGGGTTTATTTCATTTCAGATTACCTGCTGAACACTAGCTTTTGTTTTTCTTTTTTTTCTTATCACTTTTTAGGTTGCGTGTGTGTGTGTGTGTGTGTGTGTGTGTGTGCGCGCGCGTGTTTATTAGTCAGGGTTCTCCCAATAGGAACTAACAGGCCTCAGATTGTTTGAATACCACATTCTTCCACCTCTTCCACCCCGACACTTCATGTTAGGCATTGCAACTTATGGAAGTACATTGCATCTGGGCTGTCCTCACTTCCTGTTGTATCCCACCTCTCTATAGCTGAGCGGAAGTTAAAAATAATCATGCATGGGCAATATAGGTGACATAGACTAAGCTTCAGACCTAGGTGGATGGTCAGCTCCTCATGGACCTTGCCCTGCTGAGGTGCACTGTGAAGAGCTGGAAGCCAGGCATCTGATTCAGCTCATTTCTACGCATTAATGATTGGTGATTATAGGACATGAATGCCTTCAGCTTTCCCAAATTTCACTTGCATTTAGAAATGAATTAAGAGCTCATTTGCTTAAAATATTAATTTTTATACATTTTTGAATGTCATATCTTGGCTAGGCTTACTTTAAGTATGCTCTAGGGATACCACAAGGGATATACTCATGGCTACCAATCAAGTTGCTTTGATCATGGATGGGCAAATGTTCCAAAATGGCCAGTGAGATATATTTCGGGGAATTTTCTTGACATTGGGGAGAAAGGAAACTTATTTTTCACTGGGCCTGATGATATGAAGAGGGAAGAACTGGTTACCACTTTGCCATCCCATTTGAGAGCCTGACTGGAGAGGAAAGTGTAAATAAGTGAAAAGGGTGCTCAGGTGGGGAGTTCTGAATAGTTCATTTATCTCTTTTCTCTTTTTAATGAAACAGTATGAATTTAGGTTTTGTATAAGTTTTAGCTGTGAAAACATTGAGCCACATAATCACTATTCCCATATTGTATTTAAGAAAATTAAGCTCCAGAGATGCTTAGAAATATTTTACTTCACAAATCAACTATCTTAAAAATTGAGCCACAATAAAGAATAAAGTCACACTGATTTTTTTTAACTTACCTTCTTCCTGCTAATACCCATTGTCTGTCATTTCTGGGACTTTGGAAATGATTTTTTTTGAAAGCTTTACATGAGAAGGAAAAAAGTAAGCATTTTCTCCTTCTAGCTGATACTCGTTCAAATGGAAGAACCAAGCACAAACAAATGGTTTAATGAGCTTCGATAGCACTAACCCCTTATACACCACAATTTCTACAACTAATGGTTAACATATTTAAGCACTTGCTATATTCCAAGTCTATGAAAAGCAACTCACGTATTTTCTCACTGAATCTTCAAGTTAACAGATGTGGAAAATTCTATTAATATCTATTAGCAATCTACTTTGAATTGGTAAAATATAAATCTCACATAAGCTGAACATTTTTCCAAATATCACAAGCTAGCAAGTAGTACACTGTGAATTTAATTCACCTCTGACTTTATAATATAGAATCCACACTTATAGCCATCCATATAGAGAGTATGCAAGCCATTTATCTTCCACTAACTCATTTAAAATGCACAAAACACCTTAACCTAACTTATAGAAGAGAAAGTTATTCATAGCATATTCTCATCTGGAATTATTTTCCCATAATTCTGTATGCATGCTTTTTCTTTTCCTCAATTCATTCTATTCTTCCTAATCTCTCTAGGTCCAGGGAAGAATAGGGATTTCCCAGTAACATAGATACTTCTTCTCAGGATGCCCAGTTCTTACACTATTTCTTTATCTGCATGAAAGGGGTATTGCTTTCCCTCCCCAAATGAGCAAATTAATAAGTACTTTATTTATGACTGAATACAAACAATAATTGAACACATTACATGTAAAATCCATATTCAGTATTATATTCACACACACACACACACACACACACACACACACACACACACACACACACCAAAAAAGGGAAGTATGTAAACAAGGCCTATCATTATCATTTTATTAAAAAGTATATGGAAACAAAAGTGGTAAAATCACGATCATGATGATGGTAACACCAATAACAACAATATCTGCATCCATGAAACTGAAGAAAAAGCAGCTTAGGTAAAACAAGGAAGGTAACCCTCTTCTTCCCTCCAATCTTACTACCAATCATATACTTTTTTCTTTGCACAATGACAATGACCCAATTGACTACCTGTACTGACAGGCGCTTTCCAATTTCTTACCTTCTTCAGTAGAGCATAAAAGAAGGCTGAATTGACAGCTGAGGGTTTTCATGAAGACTCGTCCCGCACTGGCATCTGTTACAGAAAATCATATGAATTAGAACCAGATTTGAGTTTGCCTCTGATTCAATCAAGTTCCGTTATAGTACACGCACTCCTAAAATCAGAAGAACATACATTGTATCCCTTTATACAAAACCTACTATTACCTACATTGTACAATAAGTAGGACAAATGGGGACATTTGTAATACTTTAAACAATAAAGATACATTTTAAAAAGGTGGGGGACATGAATGAGAGAGAGAGAGAGAGAGAGAGAGAGAGAAAGATATCAACAAAACCGCTCCCTTCAATACGACTACCCTGTGTTATTTAGATCTTTAATGTGATCCATCAGGTATAAATGAGTTTAATTTTTAAAAAACTAAAATTTAATGCATTTTGAGTCCTTGTAGGTGTTACAGGACTTATGTAGTAGGAACTCAGCAGATGATTACTAAATGAATAGAGACTTGATATTTGTATACATCTTTTACAAAATTTACTTATAGTTAAGAACATTAACTGAGAAGATTTACTCATATGCTTTGGAGAACTCAGTATGATAACAACAAATGAAGAGAATTACTCAACCCTTTTAGAAATCACTTAACCATTCATTCATATCCATTTGTTTTATTATGAGACAAAGCCAAATCAGAGATACAAAAAAGCTTAAGCTTCCAATCATTATCAAAAATGGTAATAATTTTAGCCCTAGTTGATTTGGCTAGGGGATAGAACATTGGCCCGGGCCCTGGTCAGGGTGCAACCAATCGATGTGTTTCTCTCACATTGATATTTCTCTTTCCCTCTCTCTTCCACTCTCTCTAAAAAAAAAATCAATAGAAAAATATCTTTACGTTAGAATTAAAAAAACAAAACAAAATATAATAATTGTAATAGTAACTGAATATACATATTAGTAATAATTTAAAGAGTTCTCTATAAGTGATTTATAGTGTTAGATTTTCATTATCAATCTCTGCAATAGGTACATTGGACCAGTTGTTACGAAGAGACTTGGTCATTTAGACATAATCCTATAAAAATTGTTGACATTAGACGTAGACCTAATATTCTGCTTTATTTGAAGAAGGAAAATACCACATATTAACGGAGATTATTTATTAAAATTTTGGTGCTACCAAGTAACATGTGTCATACCAAAAAGAATATTCTCCTATATAATAAAAGGCTAATATGCAAATAGACCGAATGGCAGAACAAACGAACCACTGATCGCTATGATGAGTGCTGAGCACCAGGGGCGCACGCAAAACATGACAGGTATCAGCAGCAGGCGGCAGAGCACAGAACATGGCGGGCATTGGCCACAGCAATATGGTGGAGCAGGTGAGTAGGAGCCTCAGACCAAGGCAGGGCACCAGTCGCTGTCATTAGGGCGAGCCTCTGGTGGTTACTGAAAATACTTTGTTCCCGCATGCTGTGGTCTTGCCCAGTGCTCACACCTGCTGCCAGCACCAAAGCTGCCACTTGCACACCCTGCCAGCGCCCAGCACTGGCCCCAATCTCTCGGTGCCATCAGCAGTTGTGAGCAGCAGCTGTTGGCCCCGATTGGTGCTCAGGGTTTCTCTACCCCTCACCGCTTCTCCTGAGGGGCAATAGGGGCAGCAGCCGCCACTCGCACCCACGGACAGCGCTGGCCCCAATAGCTCCGCGCCATCCATGGGTGTGAGTGCTGCAGTGGGAGTGGGCTGCTAGCAGACAGGAGACCAGGGGCTATTGCGAGAGGGGCCAGGTGGGGACATGAAGGATGGGCCAAGATCCACCCCTGTGCCTACCACATCTTTCCAGCCCACAGTTCCTTTCAAGGTGCACAAATTCATGCACTGGGTCCCTAGTCTATATATATAAAAGCCTAAGTGACCGAATAACTGAACGAACAGTCAACCTGTCGCTATGACGCGCACTGACCACCAGGGGACAGATGCTCAACACACAGGATCGGGCTCCCTCCTGTCTGGATCGGGCCTGTGGGGATCAGGCTGAAACCGGCTATCCGACATCCCTCGAGGGGTCATTTATGTTTAGTAGATCTTGATGTGTGCAGATGGATTCATTGACCTGTGTGCTAGATGGGTATCCTTTTCCTACCTCACCATTGGAGGAGCCCCCATAGTCGAACAATCAAGTGATGAGAATGACAGTTCAAAGAAAAAGGATTTCTATTTTGAATAGGATAGTGCTTCTCAGAGTGAATCCTGAGAAACTCATACTGTGGGAAGTTCATTGGAACTCTAAGGGCAAAACTATTATCTTATACTAAAAATAAACTTGGAAGGTAGTGGAGTAAGATATTCATCTGTTCTTTCTTCAAGGAATTGATATGGAAAATTACATTCAAAACTGTAGAATGCACAATATTTTCAAGTGTGACATGAAATGTTCACCACAGTGAGTTGGGCTATAAAGAATTCTCAATGAATTATTAAGTGTCTTTTTCTGACAAAAATTTAATAACTTTAGAAATAAGATAAATATCTATAAAAGCTCCCATTTATTTCAAAATCAAGAAAATATTTCTAAATATCCTGAAAGTGAAAGAAGAAATACAAGGGAAATCAGAAAATATTTCAAGATGATGACAATGAAAACCCAAGTTAACTACTTGTGGAGTGAAGCTAAAGGCAAGCTATAAGTAGGGATTTTCAGAACTTTCAATGTTTCTATGAGGAAAGAAGAATTAAGTTAATATATATGAACATGAATCAATGAAACAGAGAAGCGGCAATAAAAAGCAGTACCAATCCACATATTGGTTATTTACAATGCTCAATAAAATGAATAAACCCCTATCAAGACTGATGAAAAACAAAAATAAAGCTAAAAAGAGACCGCAGATAGCAGGTTTTAAAAAGGTGATATTACTACAGATCCTGCAGAGAGTATGAAGATAATAAGAAAGCAATATAATACATATTTTATATAATAATTGAAAAGCTTGATTAAATGGAAAAATTCCTTACATAGCAAAACTTACCAAAAGTGACTCAAAAAGAAAGAAAAATATTTGAATAGCTCTCTATTAAATTAACATTTTAAATTAATTAGATGCACACACACAGACACACAATTCAGTGCAGAATGGTTTCACTGGCAAATTATGAAATTACATAAAGCATTTAAGGATGAAAAAATGCCAAACATAAACAAAGTTGATCTTGAAAAGGATTCAGGACATAGAATACTACCAAACTTGTTTCATGAAGTGAGAATTACCCTTAAATTAAAGCCTGACAGAAGATAGTGCATGGAAATTAAATTATAGAAAATGATTAGAAACACATATCCTTAAAATTATTAACAAGTCATAGAAAAGGGTAATAAGTTATGACTGCAGGAAGCAGAATAATACTAGGAAGCAGAATAATTATCAAGTAGAACAGGAAGGCAGAAAAGAGAAGTGGTCTAACAAAGTATCTAAATGATGGAAGAGAATCAAATATTTTTTAAAGAATTGGTGAATGTATAAAATCTATAATTTGCATGACTTAAAAGTCAATTTAAGAGTTTATAGTGACATTGGACCATTTTTAACTTAATAAATGTGTTTATTGTAAAAATTAACACAACCTATGCTATTCCATTTTAAGTAAATGTGGACTGATGCAGATGATTAAAACCTGATTCCTTGCCTGCATTGAAGCATTATTAAAATTACATATATCTGCACACAACACATCCAGTCAAGACAGTTTATATGCAAATCTAATGGCTACTAATTCCAAGGAATATCATTTAAAGTGATAGTACAAAAAATAAAAGATAGATTTAAGAGCGTGGACGGGTTGGAAGGACTACTAAAAGTTTGATTAAATAAAAAAGCATATTGATGCACCCTTTATTCACATCTGATGGCAGACTCATTCATTTCATGGATAACGTTGGGACTATGGGGGTAAGGGTTTTATTGCAGTTATACTTGAGGAGCTTGTTAGAAATGCAGACTCTGACCCCACCTAAGAGCTATCTCATCAGAATCTGTATTTTCACAAGATTTGTATATGTATTACATTTTGAGAAAACTCTATAGGATCAGCACAGTATGAGTAAAATGAGTGAAAGAGGTAGGTAAGAATGTATGTGTACAAAACCTATATATATATATATATATATATATATATATATATATATATATATATATATATATATCACTGCCCTATTATTTTGTTACCAATATATGCATTCCAATATGCCACAGAATAAGACTAGAATAAATCCTAAGGTTAGATGTATTGATTTTATTTCGGGAAATTTATCCTGATAAATTAGAAACTTGGAGGAGGTAATAAATAGATATAGCACATTCATAAAAATGTATAAAGCCTTAAAATAGATAAAATGTCTAACACATAGAAGAAATATTAAGTAAACATGGGATGTCCTTACAATAGATTGGGAACTATCTAATATATACAGCCATGTAAATTTCAATAATGAATAAAATGATTGTCATGTAAAATAAATGATAAAAGCAAACCTATGCAAGCATTACGACGTCAACAAATCAAATGAACGTAAGAACATAAGCATATTACAAAGGAACTTTTCAAGAGTTCATTGAAAGCAGAGTTTATTACTCTCCAGTGGAACACTGGGATATTTAAAAATTTTGCTCTCATTTATATAATTTTTCTATATTATTTAATCATCTATATTAATTTTAAAATGAAAAATAAATTAATTTGGGAAGATTACTTCTTGTCCAAAATGAAGAAACTGCAAGGTTAAAATTGGGATTTTTTTGTTGGATATGAATAAACATAGGTGCAATAAAATAGGGCAGAAAAGAGCATTTTGAGTTGTCCTAAATTCTATCTCTTACTGAAAATAGGACAATGAAACAAGAATTCTGACTTGCCCTAAATATCATCTCTTTCTGCTAAGTCAGCTTTAGTAAGACAGAAGGTCTCAATTTTGTCATATATTTCTGATTGGCACTCAAATAGAGTTACTGCCCACCAATGTGTAATTGCAATTAGCTCTTAGAGAGTTATTTTCCCCTCTAATTCTGTAAATATGTAGAGGGTTATCTGTGAGTACAACAGGGAAAAGTGGGTAGAGGGGAAGGAATAGCCACAGAGACATTCCACAATGTCCACAGATGTTTGTGGCCCTGCTTTATCGTGGTTAAAAGAGTGAAACAAATAAATAATTTAATGCCCTACCTTTTTTTTACACAAAAGAACTTGTTTTCTAAACTTCTTTGAACAAAATCAATCTATGTCCACCATTTTTACTACTAATGAGTCAAATTGCAATTTAAATAAAATAGAAATGTGTGCCTGTTATTGACAGCTTATATCATGCAGTATTCATTGATTTAAAAAATAGAATGCAAATAGGATCAATTTATAGAACTATGACAAGCTCATTTAAAGAGTTTTAGTCTAAGTATTTTAATTCTGCCTAATTTAAAAACTTATTCACATCAGATCCCATTAACTTGCTCAAGTTTGATAGAGATAACTGGAAAACTTTGGAATACCAAATCAGAATAATTTTACTAAATATACACTAATAAAATACTGCTACAAAAAATGTCTGAGATTTTACTGCCTATGTTTTTTTCTAGTATTTTTATCATTTCAAGTCTAACATTTTTAAGTCTTTAATCCATTTTGAGTTTATTCTTGTACATTGTGTAAGAAGGTGGTCTAGTTTCGTTTTTGCACATATCTGTTCTATTTCCCCAACACCATTTGTTAAATACATTGTCTGTATCCCATTGTACGTTCTTTGTAGCATATTAATTGACCATAAAAGTGTGGGTTTATTTCTGGGCACTCTATTCTGTTCCACTGATTCACATGTCTGTTTTTATTCCAGTACCAGGCCATTTTGATTACTATGGCCTTGTAGCATAGTTTGATATCAGTTATGACTCTTCCAACTGTGGTCTTCTTTCTCAAGATTGCTGTGGCTATTCAGACTCAGAATCAGAATCAGAGCAAGCAGTCCAGTTCCTCCACGGCCCCAGTCCTTATGCAATCATCATAATTAGCTAGTTCATATTAATAAAAGAATGAAAGCAAAGGGAAGGCAGACTTTGGAAGCATGGTCAGGAGGGAAACTTCACCAGGAAGCTACAGCTTCACACAGCCTTATTCTTCCAAGGGGATTAACACCCCTCCCCCCCTCCCATCAGGTGCTGGATTGTTGGGGGAGAAAGAGGAGATAGACACCACATAGGAGAAGTTGGGGTGGCACAGGGCAAATGCTTGCCTGTCAGTCTACCCTGGGAACAATGGATTGACTAAGGGGTGGACTCCATCAGACACGTGAGAAATCTTGGAGAGTTAAACGGTTAGTTTGAAGAAACTCCTGGTTAAAATCCCCAGACAAAGGAGCCTCCTCCCCACTCTTGTTCTCTCCTTGTTAGCTCTTGCTCTGTGTCCTGCACGAGCCTGTTCTCTCTCCATAGCCATATGGCCTTAAGCAATGGACTGCAGCTGGGAACACCAGCTAAGCTAGCCTGATGCTAGACTGGACTTCAATATGAAGAAGAAACTACGGGCAATGGCTTGTCCTCTGCTGAGGACAAGACAGGACTTTCTCCACAGCGAGACAGAGAAGACCTTGCAGGGGAACCCCCTTAATTTTACATCATCGATAAAGCTTTCCATGGAACCCCATCCTCCCATGGGGCCTCAGGAAATTCTTTTCCTCCAGGCACCACAAGAAGTCCACTTCCACTGACAACACTCACAGCCCTTGTGAGGGGCTCTTTGATTACTATGGGAAGGAGACAGGCCAGTAAGCTAGGACAAGCAGAAGAGGGAAGCTGAGACAGAGTTAAACAGCAGTTTGCAGCCATCTAGTAAACCTAGATGCCAAGCTGTTTGCAGCATTCTAGTAAATCCTATCTTCCCTAAAGCGGGGACACTTAAAAGTAAATGATTTGCACTTCTCCCCAACCTGAGGGTAAATAGCTTAAATCACCCTACTCAGGAAGACAGCAGAAATCCAATTAGTGCCATTTGCCAACCACACCCAAGGACAGATGTAATTAAACGAATAAATCTCATTTTAGTATATCAGCATAAAGTTGATGAATATTCTATTGAAATCATCCCCTAAGACCTCCCCTAAATGCCCAGCCTTTAAAATCCCTCTAAACAAAGGTCTGGCACATGCTCTGCTTCCCAGGAGCATACCCGCACCTCCCACCACCTCCTTCTTTCCCCATAGGCATGCATCACCTAAACTCTTAAGGGACCCCACAAGACTTGCAACCAGGGCAGCAATGGGCAGCAGCAGATCATCTCAGATAACCCCCCCCCCAACATGCCCTCAAGGGCCCCTTTTCTCTGACTTCTTACTGAGCCAAAGCAGACTAGCCTAGGCTCATTTCCCCAGCCCTTTCTTGTTTCACTGTCCTCAGCTTTAATAAATGTCCTCTAAAATTCACCTGGACTCATGTTGTGAAATTTTTCCTCCACAAAGTCAAGAACCCACACACTGCCGGCTGGCCCTAGGCAGACCCATTCAGGGCCAGGACCCCTTTCTGGTAACAGGAATCTTTGCTAAAGGACTGTGTCTTTGGATTTGAGAAAAAAAACTTTTCCAAGATGTTCTGTTTTCCTTTGTTGTCACATTTAAAATCATATTTTTAAAAATGCTCAGACATGAACCTGCCTTTGAAATAGAATTCTCTCAAGTTGCCTTTCATATCTCACTAGGTGGCTTTCGGAAGCTTTCAGACCCTGTGTGTTTAAACATCCTTTGTTCTCATTCCCAGGTATTGGCCTGGCACTAGGAAAAGAAAGGGCTGCTACTTTTGTGATGGAAATGCACACCCAGGCTTATTCATTAAGGACAATAGATTAAGTTCACCGAGGACTTAAGTGCCTCTGACTGAGTTCCCTTGCAGATGCCAGCTAAGAATTTCCTACTCATTTATATTGGGATTCTTTGGCCATAGGGGTCTGTCGCACACAGAGATGATAGAACATTAGATCCAGGAGGAAATGTAGAGCGGTAGAGATTTGCACATTAGTTCATAAATGAGTAGAGTAAATGCATCCTCTTTACCTTTTGTAACTAACTGCTGATTGTGTGTGGGTGTGTGTGTGTGTGCGCGCACGCGCGCGCACGCCTCCACGCTGCTATGTTGTCAGTTATGGAAAAGGGGATTTTAACTTGCTAATTGAAAGCACTGTAGGAATTTCAGATTTTAAAATGTGTTTTTTCAAGTAACTCACTTTCTGATAGGTAAATGCTAAAGTTCTCACTTTTTTCCTCCTTCTGAAGATAACCTCTGAGTGTGTAAAGGCCAGAGCACTTCAGTGGGGTTTAAAGGGTATTTGCTGGCAATGTAGAGATTAACCTGACTCTGTGGCTGGCTTTGGCTGGGACAGTCCCTTGCCCAGGGGTATTATTCATAGTGACCCTTTCACTATGAATGTAAAAATGTCTTTGCTCAGAGCAACTTTGTGTCAGGCCTTACATTATGAAATCCAGTAAACCTCTTGCTTCATTTAATTCATTAATTCGGCCAATATCTGAGCATTTTTCACAAGTCAGACACAGTTCTAGGCTCTATGTGATATGGCATCGAATAAACCAGACTAATCTCTGCTGTCATGAAATCTACCAGTCAGCGTTATTGGTCCACATTTTGGGAAAGGTTAAATGATTTATGTTATAGATGACTAAGCAAGGCCTCCAAACATAGTGACTTGCCCAAAGCCTCTGAGCTCAGTGGTAAATCCATAATCAGAATCCCAGTTGCCTGACAAACACCTTCTTTATCTACAGCAGGGGTCAGCAAACCGCAGTCTGTGGGTCACATCTGCCCATTGCCTGCTTTTGTAAATACAGTTTTTTGGAATACGGCCAAGTACTGCATTGAAAGGCAATTCCATTTTTTAATTTTTGGAGGTAACTCCATATAGCTTTAACACAGCGATTGAACCAATGTGCATTCCCACCAACAGTGCACTAGGGTTCCTTTTTCTCCACAGCATCACCAACACTTGTTTGTTGATTTATTGATGAAAGCCATTCCGATAGGTATGTGGTGATATCTCATTGTGGTTTTAATTTGCATTTCTCTGATGATTATTGATGTTGAGCATCTTCCCATATGTCTATTGGCCATCTTTTGCCCATTTATTTAATTGGATTGGTTGTGTTTTGGTGTTGAGTTTATGAGTTCATGTGAGTGTTACATAAGGCACTCAGGAGTAAGCAATGATTCTGGGCTTTAGTGGCCTCTCAGCTCAGCTAGAGACATCTTTTCTTATAAATCTGTGGATCACTGCTATGAGACTTCCACATCCTGGGATTGACTTAATGAGAAAAGATAAATGAGGAGAAATTACATTCCCATTAAGTGGACAACGCTACCCTTGAGAAGGCTGCTGGAACTGAAGCATCCCCGGTCCCTCAGATGTAATCTTAGAAGCACAGAACTTGATTGATTCATTAAATATGTGTTTGTGTTTGACTCTGAAGTCAGCAGTGTCCTAAAACTATTCCATGGACTCAAGGGACTAAATTCCGATTTATAGTGCAATTGTTAAACCAGCACAGAAGCCATGAAAAGTTTCAAGACAGACTGGCTCTTAGCACCCATGAAATATGAGCAGATTCCAAAAAAAGTATTTGGAAATTCTCCTTGGGACTCATAAAGCCATTTGTAATGTGAAAAGTGAAAGAAGCAAGTGCAAAGACTGCTAGAATTTGGTGCAATTCCATCTTACTTATCATAATCAAATGAGCTAATACTTGTCCAATGCATTCTATGTACCAAGGTCTATGCCAGGGATTTTATTAACTTTATCCTATTTAATACTCTCAGTCATCTTAAGATACTGGCATTGACTGTGTGTGTGTGTGTGTGTGTGTGTGTGTGTGTGTGTGTGTGTGAGTGAGAGAGAGAGAGTGTGTGTGTGTGTGTGTGTTATCCTCACCGGAGGATATTTTCTCCATTGGTTTTTAGAGAGAGTTGAAGGAAGGGGGAGAGACAGAGAGAGAGAAATATCAATGTGAGAAACACATCAATTGATTGCCTCCCCAACTTGCCCCAACAGGGGCCAGTTATTGAGCCTTCAATGGAGGTATGTGCCCTTGATCAGAATTGAACCCTGGACCCTTCAGTCCATAGGCAAAGCTCTATCCACTGAGCCAAAGCAGCTAGGGCATGGCATTAACTTTATATTACAAATCATGAAATTAAATCCTTCAAGGGTTCCCTAGTGTGTAGAGGATTGCTTCTTCTGCTTCTGCTGTCCCAGGTTATGGCCCTCCTCCCCAAACTGCGATAAATACCCAGAAACTTAACATGTAATGTAGAAAGAATGTCTAGAATGTGTTGTATGTCATATATGGGAGACAAAGAGCCTGGGGGAATATAAAAGGCCAAACCCCACTTTATTTGGGGCTCAGCCTTGGGAGCTGACTTCTCTGAGCCAGCATCTGTGCAAATAAACAGTCCTTTTCTGAACCTCTGAGTGCGTTTGGTTTGTTGCTTCCCGCCTGCCTGATTTCTGCCATAACACTTGTGCCTGTTTAGGCTTCCTCTACGGAAGCCTTCTCTGATAACACGAAGAAGTTTAATTCACTCTTACTTCCATCCGAAAATCTACTGACATTATTACAACGACTCTCTCACCTACTTTAAGTAAGTGGACACAGATTTACTCAGGACTACAAACAAACAAAAAATAAACAATAAACACTTTCTGTTGAGATTATCTTCTGTTTAGTTGTTCCTTCTTTCCATTAATCATCATCTGTGCTAATAAAATATTTTTTTCCAAAGCCTTTATTTGCATAAAATTCCCAGTGTTTGCTCAGGTTATTGTAAGTATATAAATAACAGCTAGTACTTATTGTATACTATTTATGTTTTGGGAACATGGCAAAACATGTTACATGTGACATCTTACTTAACCTGCATGACAATCCTGTGAGGTATTATCACATGTATTTTCCATGCAAAGAAAGAGACTCAGAGAGAGTAAGTAATGTGATCAAATTCATACCACTCCATGTAATTTCAACACCTGTATTCTTTTAAACAAGTATGTGTACTTCACTTTAATAGAATATTTTTAATCAGTTACTTAAAGATACTCCTGAAAAATGCTGCTCATCACTTATTTCTAAGAGAATGTCTCACCTCTATCTGTGTGTCCTTCCATTTTTTCTCTGCCTTCATTCTGGGCCCGCAGCCATCTTTAGCTAGCCCTCTTCATTGCTATGCATCATGCTGCCCAGGTAGAGTAAACTGGAGTCTTTTTATTTAGCACCCTTGGGAGGTAGAAATACTAACTTCCCCAGTATATCTATATTAAAAAAAAAAAACCTCCTTTACCAGACTGAAATAAATACTTCCTGGGAAACACCATTTACTGTCCATCCTAACTACTTTCAGGTAAGAAGTTTTCATTTTAACTTTCCTTGTGTCCAGTGATTCTGTAAGTAAGTTCTCCCCAGAGGAAGGAAGGACGGACCGACACTTGACACTTGAGCTTGGTAGGCCACCACTGCATGTCAAGGACTGCTTGAAAGTGAAGAATAAGGAACAGAAGCAGCTCGGTGATGGCAGAATTGGTTTAACATCCTCGTTTTGGACATAAGGATTAGAATGAAAAGAAGACAAATTTGGATGCTGACTCTTATTTAGGGACCAAGTGGTGTTGGAGAATTATTCACCATTACTAAGACCCACTTCTCCTATCTCAGTTAGATCATGTGCACACTTCACTGAGTTGTTTAGCCAGTCTGTACTTGTCGAATGCCTATGTGCCACAGTTCTTGTGAAGATTTATTGGGACAACTGGTATAAGGCAAGGCATGTGGTTGGGGTTTAACACATGCATCACCTAAACCAGGGGTTGGCAAACTCATTAGTCAACAGAGCCAAATATCAACAGTACAACGACTGAAATTTCTTTTGAGAGCCAAATTTTTTAAACTTAAACTATATAGGTAGGTACATTGTTATTAACTTAATTAGGGTACTCCTAAGCTGGCCTTTGCTAAAAACTCAAGGGGCCAAAGAGCCGCAAGTGGCTCGCGAGCCACAGTTTGCCGACCACTGGCCTAAACCAACACAGAAGCTAAATGCCATCTGCCAATCTTGTGAGAAACTGGGGAATTCCATTAGACCTTCTATTATTAATCCCATTTGTTTTGAAGGAACCTCTCTGAGTAGAATACTCAGACTCTTTTAGAGATAAGAGAGGTCGGGGAGCAAAGAAGAAGGTTTTCTGGGAATAGAATTACAATATCTAGTCTGATAAAGAGTAAATGTAAAAGTTAAATGCCATAAGGCATAGTATATTCATCACAGCTAGTTAAACATGCAACAAAATACCTTAATTATGGATTAGAATGCAAACAATGAGAAACTGCTAGAAAAATATAAAGTATATGTTCAGAAAATAAGGAGTTCAATCAGCTGGGAATTCGTGAAATGTTCCCAGAGAACAGGCAGCTAATAGAGATGTGGAAGATGTATTTTAAACTCTCATTGTGATTTTCATGCAAATGATGCCATGATGCTGACACTGCCTGAGGGAGAACTGATCTCTGCTCAAGTATCCCTTTAAGGCAATCTTGGGGAGGCAGATTTCCCAGCCTGACCACCTGGCTGCCAGGTTCAGTGCACTTCCAGGTAAGCTGCTTTCAAACCAGAGAGGAAACTCGCCTTTTAAATGATTCTGATTCCAAGTACATCTCCACTTCCTCCTTACTTACTCCATGTTATTCTAAAACTCAGAGCAAGAGGGGCTCTTTGACACCACTGAGTCCAAAGATTTTGTTTGACTCTAAAGAAATACAGGCTCAAGTATGTTCAGTGACACACAGCTTGTCCAGGAGGAGAGTCTAGGAAAGCTGTGAATACGTAATGGGAAAGGGTAGCTAATATTTCGTGAAAGCCTATTATGCTGCAAGCACAGACCAAGGTGTTGTAAACACATTGCCTCCTTTGTGAAGCACATTGAGCCTATGAGTGGATATTGCTAGTTTTATTTAGGACAGAACAGAATTGGAGAATTGAAGTGACCTTCACAAATAACTAGTCATTTATCTCTAGTCTTAACATAGACGTTTGACCTCCAAACCAATCTTCTTTGAGTTCTATAGCCTGCCTCCCTATACATTTATTTTTAAAAATGTAAGAAAAACTCCAAGCCATGAGTACAACAGAAGTTCTATGTCAAAAACCACCAGTAGTAGCAGATGCATTGATTTATTTTTTCCTTCTTATTAACTAGTTATTTTGATATAGACATGCAATCTAGATATAACAACTTTATAACTCACAAGTAGGAAAACACCCTACAGGCATTTTGGAGGCTTTGTTTCCTTAATGAAGAAGAAACAACTTGAATGTATTAAGAACATTTAACTCATACTTCAGCAACCTGATTGATGATTTCCGAAAACACAGTTGACTCTACCTTAGCAAGTTACTGGAATTTTTACTATAGTACACAGGACACTGGGGGGTGAGGGGAGGAGTTGTACTGTTCCATATTTATTTAGCTATGATTAATATAGTGTTGAATAATAATTTTTAATTTCCATTTTAAAAATATATTTATTAATTTACCTCCTGCCAATATGTGGCTCTGGTTGCCACTATTTAGAATTTATTTCTGTTCTGCCTAAGTGTCATTTGCATAATGGAATGAGGTCCCTTCACTAGCAGTTGGTTGTGGGTGTTGGACAGAGAGACTGGGCAATAATTAGTGGCATCTGGCCTCTGGTTTCATTAGCATGCAAATGGAACTCCTCCAGGCCATGACAGCCTGGTGGCTTCATAACAGTCACTATAGTGCAGAGCTGCTTTTATAGGCATAGCGGTGAGATTGCTTTTTAGAGAATAAACTGTGTATGTCTAAATGAATTTGACTGTCTAGCTTGGCATCTTGGAATCTTAGGGATTTTATTTTTTATTTTTTTCATGAAGAAGAAATAGGACTGCAATATGCCAGTCTCAACCTTCCCTTTCCGCTTTTAGGCTATGAGAAGTGTAATCTGAGCTCTTGTTTCTGTCTGGTCTGCCTCTATTTCCCAAATAAAAACCTTACTTTTCTCCTTCTATTTTTCCTTAAACTACCCAGTTTCATCTTTATAATATACTATTTTATTTGTTTATTTTGTTTTTACTCATGGGAATACCTTAATTAAGAAATAAGGTTCTCTATTCCCTATTTCGCTGTGTCTAGACTCTTCCCCATGGTTTTCATGGGATTGCTGACGATGGTGGATAGATTGTAATTGGAACGAACCCTTCTTGGAAGCTTGGTATTTACAAAGAACTGTTTTATCCTCATTTTATTTTTCTCACCAATTCAATAAATTGGAACTATTAAAATTTTTATTTTCAGATTAAAAATTAAAATTATAGAAAGAAAAATAATAAGTCTTAGAAATGTCCTGTAACTCTACTAAATGCCATTCAGTAAGTGCTATGGCCAGGGTTTAAATTCTAGCCTCTCTGACTGGAAAACCCCATTTTCTTAGCCACTTTGCTTCACCATCTTCCACAACAAACAAACAAAAAATGCCTAATGTCTGGAAAGTAATTCTGTGCTCTGAGAATTGCCTAAACAATAGAATTTTATTATTACAAAAACATACCAAGCCTCATGATATACAAAACTTGTCACAGTGACAACCTTGAATGTTTTACTTATTTGTACTTGGATGTTTATTTGATTCTTGCATACTAATGTGATTTTACTTCTTGTCGTCTTATAGGTTAAGACCATTATTTTACAAAGAATGTCGAATCTCCCTCTCATGGATATTTTATGGGTATTCCATGACAATTGTGTTTCTTGGTTCATTAAGTTTGGCAAAACTTGGGTTAAACAACATGAGCAAGTTTTCCCTAGAGCAGAATTTCTAAAAGCCTTTAATATTTAATTTGAATATACCTAACTTCAAGGGAGGCTGAGACTGTTTTGTTTTGTTTTTTTTGGTGTGTTTTTTTATATTTTTTTTTCACCTTGACTGTGTGAAGTTCTATTTGCCAGCAAGGACAAAGTTTCAGAGGTTGTGGGTTAAGAACTGTTGAGTAGGCAATGCCTTATTTATAGTGTATCTATATTACCCTGGGCAATAAATTAAAATGAGGCCTATGTTTCTCAAAGGCCTTTGAATCACAAAATGTTATTCACATTTTGATTCTCAGAAGTCAATGCAATGCAGAAGAGTAAAATATGTCTCAAATTGTCGCTGCAAAGATTAAGGTAGAGAATACACACAAAGTACATAGTCTAGCAACAAGCACAGAGCAAATAATCAAAGTTCCTTTGAGCTAAATATGAATCAACCTCTAGAACTTTATATTGTGTTGTTTTTCTTATCTAATACAACTAATTTTGAATTACTAAAAGTATGATTGACAAGAGATAAAAAGCCACAACCATCATCCTTAATAATTGTCAGTGATCTGCAGTGAATTAATGGCAGTGGCCTCTCTCTGTTGCTATCAATTACACACATTATAAATGGATTGACAAAAATCTGCCAAGACATAGACTGTTAACAGGGATTGACACTTTGGTTATTGCTGGTGTCAGACATTAATTTTGGAGAGTGCAACCAGGCCACATTAAAATGCATATTGTGATGGTTAATGGTGTGAGATAGAAGAACCTTTTAAAAAGTTTTTTGAGATATAGGTTGAGGGAGAGATATATGCACATGTCTGAGAGAAGAAATGTGAGAGGAGACTGTGCCCACACAATGATTATTGACACATGCCAATAGAGCTCTTATAAAGGAAATATTTTGAGCTGTTAATCTGAACCTTCCTAAATTTGTTAAATAAAATCTAAAACAATCTTAATATTGTAGCTATTAAAAATAACTTACTTTTAAAATATTAAATCTTAGCCCTGGCCAGTGTGGCTTGGTGGGTTGGAACATCATCCCCAGACACTGAAAGATTGTGGGTTCTATCCCCGGGCAAGGCATGTAAGGGAGGCAATTGATAGACGTTTCTCTATCTCAAATCAACCAACATCCTCAAGTGAGGATTAAATATATATATTAAATCTTTGAAAAATGAAATTAAGTATTTCTTCATTGGATCTCAGAGTAAAATTAATGGGGGGAAAGAAGATGTGGAAATTGAGATCAGGTAGTTTAACTTACCCAAGATACTTTGCATTTAATTGGTAAAAGATCTAAGACTTGGACACAACTTTCAGAAGTGCTGGTCTTTTTTACTCCACATTATCTCCCTAGAGCCCCTAAGATTGGAACATGTGTGGTGATAAAGCGTGGCAGAAGGGATGGTGATGGAACTTCTGAAATGGTGCATAGGAAATCGCTTAAACACTGCCTTGCTGGCGCCCCCAGGGTGCTAAGTGCAAGGCTGGCTTCATCACATGCATTGGGAGGCTAGTTCCATTTCCCTTCCCATGGAGGTCAATGATACTGGCTCCATCTTCACATTATATTTTTAGTCTGCTATTCTGGCCTGCTAAATGTGCTATAATTACAGCCAGCACAGATGAAGAGTTGGCCTGTGGTGACTGTTCTTACCAGCTGTGGCTGGGTGTGCTGGCCCTCTTTTCAATCTCCACTGGCATCCCATAGGGTCCTTTTGGAGCTGGATATTGTCCTCAGTTTCACACTGAGCTGATTCTTAGATATGACAACGTGAGAGCACATCTTTCCCCTGTGGAGAGTTGGGAATACCTCCAAGATTATAAATACTCATAGTCTCCTTAGATATCCTGAAGGAAATGCCTTTTCAATCCCAGTGAGTGGGAAAATGGCATTCAGAAGTGTTAATAAAATATTTGTTTTACACTGAAAGATGAAGAAGCACCTCAAATATTTATTCTTCATATAAGCAGGAAAGGCCATGAACATACCCTTTCCATTCATCCAATTTTCATACTTAAATACCCAAGATTCCTGAGATTCTCAGCTATCATCCTGGATTCTCCTCTCTGGCTGATGTAAACTATCTCCTTGAATATAGTTCTTGGATCTTTGCCTCCTTTTTTCACAATGTGTCTACTTTTTCTACAAAATCTCTATGTGGAGCATTAATTTCTGGTTGTTTATTTTTCACCATGTACGAGTGGAAGATTCCTATGTAGGACACATCAATTGCATTGTGTCAGGCACAGTGCTATATATGGATCACCTCTTTGATTCTCATAATCACCTGCAATAGACTCCCAGGGCTGCCATATAAAATATCAAACCATAAACTGAGTGGCTTTAACAACAGAAATGTACTTTCTCAAAACTCTGGAGGCTGGAAGTCCAAGATTAAGGTGTTGGCAGATTTGATTTCTCTTGAGACCTCTCCTTGATTTGCAGATGGCCACATTTTGTTGTGTCCTCAAATGGCCTTTCCTGTGTGTGTGTGTGTGTGTGTGTGTGTGTGTGTGTGTGTGTGTATCTCTGGTGTCCCCTTCTCTTCTGATAAAGACACCAAGTCCTACTGGAATAATACCAAATCCTTATAACCTCATTTCACCTTAATTATCAATTCAAAGGCCCAATTTCCAAATATAGTCACATGTGAATTCTAAGGGGACATATTTCAGTCCATACCATCATTCAAGCAGAGGGATAGAGCTCGCCTATGTCTTACAGGTGGATGCTAGATTAGCCACATCTTAAAGATGAGGAAACTGAGGCATGGACAGAATGTCTTGCCAAATTGGAAGCTGGACTCTTAGGTGAACTGTGATGGACTGGAAAACCAAGCACGACTGCTGCTTGAGGATCTGTGCGTTGGAGTCAGCTACAGAAGTCCACCATGGTAGGTCATCGGAACAAGGGCCTTGGGGCTGAGGTGCATCTGCATAGGTCACTGCTAGAGGTAAATTATGTTGGAGAAGGGTTTTGTGAGCTCTGGGGGTCAAAATTCCACTTACCAAAAGCTACAGCATGAGTCACATGATGGACATTTATTTATTTATTTTTGTTAATTTCCACCAGGAGATAATTTGTCCATTACTTTTCAGAGAGAGTGGAAGAGAGGGAGTGGATGTGAGGAGGGAGGGAGAAAGGAAGGGAGGGAAGAAAGGAGGGAGGGAGGGAGGGAGGAAGGGAGGAAGGGGGAGAGAGAGAGAGTGTGAGAGAGAGAGAGAGAGAGAGAGAGGAATATTTATGTGTCTTACATGGACTGGTTGCCTCCCTTACGTGCCCTGACCTAGGGCAGGAAGTGAACCACAACCCAGATACATGCACTTGACTGGGAATTGAACCATCAACCCTTTGGTGCAAGTGCTAATATTCCAACCAATGAATCACCTTGGCCAGGGCTGACGGGCATTTATTGAGCATTACTTGCCAGACGATGACTTAAGTGCATGTGCATGCCTATGCACGCGCGCACACACACATGCACACACACACACACTCACCCACACACATTGAGAGAAAAATCTTATCATCATTCTAATTTCTCTGATGAGGAACTAGAAATTAAGGGAGATTTAACAACTTGGCAAAGAGCATAGTGAGAAATCCAATACTCACTCACACTGGCTATTCATCTTTTAGTGCACAAACCTTGATTCATTACACAAAGCTGCATCTGGAGCTTCCAGCTTCCATATCCCACCTCATACTCTCTCACTTTCATTTAAATTTCCTGATGAAGGAGATACCAAGATGGCGGCATAAGTAAACACCTGAACTTGCTTACTCGCACAACCACTTCAAAAATACAAAAGACAAAACAGACATCATCCAGAACCAAAGGAAGGCTGGCCGAGTGGAAATTCTACAACTAGAAGGAAAGAGAAAAGCACACTGAGACTCAGAGGAGCTGCGGAAGTAAAGTGCAGAGGTATAGAGGCATGCACCCATGGAAAGGGCTGGCAACTGAGTACGCAACTGTCTTTTCCAATCACGAGGGAGACACAAGCTCCCGACTGCTCAGAACTCCACTTCTGGGAGAGACTCTGGGGACACAGACTCATACGGGGAGAAACTGGACTGTCTAGCATCAGGCAGAACTCCAGGGTGGCTTTCTCTCAGAGGTGCTTGCAGCGATGACCACGGGATACTGAGACCCGGGGGCCTCTTGGGACAGGGCTGATGGGAAGCCATTGCTGTTTGATCCACCCTGAGACCCCACCCCACCCAAGCTGTGTGCAGAGGCTTTTGCATATGAATGGCCTGGTCCTTTGAAATCTAAAATTACCTAACAAACTGCAGCTGAGTCAGAGAGACACAGAACATCCAAAAGAAGACCCAAGGCCCCACAGCAGCTTGCATTGCTTCACAGCTGGGCCTCATCTGGGCCCCCCCAAAACCCAAAACAAAGAAGAGGAATCTGAAGATCTCTCCATATCTCCTGCTGGGTGGCCTCAGGCAGAGGCTAAATTAGCACCTCCTTGGAGATCCAAGAGCCAGTGTACCCAGGGGTAAGAGTGGGACCATCCAGATTACAACTCCTCAGATCCATAAGGGACACACTCAGGGGGCAGACTCAGTGAGCACCAAAGCCCCACTGAAGCAAGTCTTGCCTCATAAGGGTGTCTCCAGCACAGAAGTTCTCCCATTGTAGACACAGCTGATCCTCACAGCCAATTGGCCTGGAGGTCAACTCCTCCCAGTTATACCAACAACAATCAAGGCTAACTACAACAAGACTGTGCACACAGCCCACAAAGGGGTGCACCAAGAGTGTGCACCTCAGGTAACTGGAGAGGCTGAGCCACTGGGCCCTATAGGACACCTAGCACTGTAAGCCACTCTATCAACACAGGGAAGCAGCCAAAATGTGGAGACAAAAAAACAGGTCACAAATGAAAGAAATTGAGGATATAGAGTTCAAAACCACAGTTATAAGGTTTTTCAAGAATTTTCTAGAAAAGGCTGATAAATTTAGTGAGACCCTCAAGGATATGAAAAAGGACCAACTAGTAATTAAGCATATACTGACTGAAATAAAGAATAATATACAGAGATCCAACAGCAGACTAGAGGATCGCAAGAATCAAGTCAAAGATTTGAAATATAAAGAAGCAAAAAACACCCAACCAGAAAAGCAGAAAGCAAGAAGAATCCAAAAATATGAAGATAATGTAAGGAGCCTCTGGGACAACTTCAAGCGTACCAACATCCGAATTATGGGGGTGCTGGAAGAAGAGAGAGAGCAGGATATTGAAAACCTATTTGAAGAAATAATGACAGAAAACTTTCCCCACCTGGTGAAAGAAATAGACTTACAAGTCCAGGAAGTGCAGAGAACCCCAAACAAAAGGAATCCAAAGAGGACCACACCAAGATACATCATAATTAAAATGCCAAGAGCAAAAGACAAAGAGAGAATATTAAAAGCAGCAAGAGAAAAACAGTTAGTTATCTACAAGGGAGTACCCATACGACTGTCAGCTGATTTCTCAACAGAAACTATGCAGGCCAAAAGGGAGTGGCAAGAAATATTCAAAGTGATGAATAGCAAGAACCTACAACCATGATTACTCTACCCAGCAAAGCTATCATTCAGAATCGAAGGTCAGATAAAGAGCTTCAAAGATAAGAAAAAGCTAAAGTAGTTCATCACCACCAAACCAGTATTTTATGAAATGCTAAAAGGTACTCTTTAAGAAAAGGAAGAAGAAGAAATTGGTTAAGATAATAATTATGAACAACAAATACATGCCTATCAACAAGTGAATCTAAAAATCAAGTGAATACAAAATCTGAGGAACAGAATAAACTGGTGAATATAATAGAATCAGGGGCATAGAAAGGGAGTGGACTGACAATCCTCAGGGGGAAAGGTGTGTGGCAGGTGCAGGATGAGACTGGACAAAAATCATACACCTATGGATGAGGACAGTGAGGGGGGGGGGGTAAGGGCAGAGGGTGCGATGGGAACCGGGTGAAGGGAGCTATGGCGGGGGGGAGAAGAACAACTGTAATAATCTGAACAATAAAGATTTTAAAAAATTAATTTCCTGATGAAGAAACCTATCATGAGTCCCTCTCTAAGACTGAGATGAGAATCTTCAAAAGACACAGACAGTTGAACAAATGTAAGTTTATTCTGCAACATATCTATAGATTGCATGTACAATTTTACAAAATAAGGTTATTTACCCATTTTTCCAGATGGTTTGTATTCTCATGACATTTGTAGCCTTTTTTATTGCAACTATTCCATCAGCCCATCAGAGTCATAACAATGACCATCTCTTATATAGCTTATGTTCTAAAGTCTTTTACTAAGTCAATGCTATAAACCTCTTTGATTTTGGTATTCTAAAACTTCTAAGACCAATCCCATTTTTTGGTCATCAACTGAAAGAAAACAGAGATGGTGATAGCTAAGGCAGCATGTATTTATCAACTGGCAGGCACTGAAGTGACCATTGTACGTGTGTGTGTGTGTGTGTGTGTGTGTGTGTGTGTGTGTGTGTGTGTCTAATTACAGTCAATCCTCAGAATTTTGTGAGCAGATTTGATCTATTATTATTATTCTTTTACATGAAGAAACTGTGTTTTACATATAAATTACTCAAATTTTCTATAGGCAAGTGGTAATGACAGCACTGTGATTAAAGTTCTATGATTTATAAACTTTGAGATAGATGGATAGTTGAAAGATAGATAGATAGATAGATGATAGATAGATAGATAGATAGATAGATAGATAGATAGATAGATAGATCTTCAGCAGGCATTATTTCTCTCTGGGAAATGCCTGCATGGAACCAAAGTATATCTAAATAATTTACTAAGATCATAATACCTTCTTATATGGCTTCTATAAAAATGTTCTATCATTTTGAATAAATTTTCCAACTCTGGACTTCCTCTCATGGCTTCATTCTTTCTATCTATAATTTGTGGATAAAATCAATTTCATGTTGGATTTGTATTAGTAGATTCACATTTAAAACATATAGAGCATAGGATTCCAATAAATATTTTAAATGAATGGATAAATGGTTAGCATTCAAATAATTATTTCCAAATATTGCATTATAAATGTTATGGAGTTAGTTAGGGTAATTGTGAGGTTTTTCTCCACTTCTCTACAATGGAGAACAAGAAAATTCCTACGGGTTCTTTCAAAATAGATTCTTCTGACTCTGTAATAGGTACCTGTGGGATTGATTGAAGAACAATGCCATATAAGGAGTCACAGTGGTTTGGGGAAAGCCAGGGAGCATTTTCTATTGAGATAAAGATAAAAGAGCCTTTTCTTAGAGAAAGTAGTAGCTAAGTGCTTTGTAAAAATAACAAAGCAGAATCATTAGTTTAAAGAAAAAATAGCACTGTCAGAAATTATATATTATACCTTTTAAAGCAAAGTAAGAAGTCAAAGGCATTGTCCCAACCTCATGATCACTTTTTTCCCCTAGATAGGTTTATACTAATAATGCTGTAATTTGTACCAGCTAACTCTTTGTGGAGAATCTAATTTTTTTTGCATTCATGTATTGAAATATATCAAAGAGTAGACTAAGCCTTAATTTCTGTCTTATTTGGACTGAAAGCATTAATCCTGCTCCAAGTACAGGTGCTATGCCACATAATGGGAAGGGGAGGAAACAGCTTTCATCTATACTCTGCTCAAAAGTAAATTAGAGTACAGAGGAGCCAGGCATATATGGAGAGCCCTAGGGAAGTCTGTGTTGTGGCTGAGTCATCCAAACAAGGGGTGGGTTGGCAGAGCTTTGGCAGAGATCCAGGATGAGAAATTAAGACAACAGTAGTAACGAATCGAACATAATGTCTCAGATATGACTTCTAATATAAAAGTAACTTAACTACATGGTTCTCCATTCTCTCATTTGTACCATGGTGAGAGGCAAAGTAAATTATTTCCAAAGTCACTGAGATTCAAAACCTTACTAGTAAGTGTAACTTCCCTTCCCTCTCTCCAACCCTTTTCATTCAGGGGTATTGAGGACTAGGAGGAAAGCTTATCCAAGCTTCCTAGTGGTAAAATACGGGAGCCAAAGTCAAGGCTACAGTGAGGGATTCTGTCCAAAGTAGTGGTACCAGAGGGTCTGGAGGCTCCAAGCAGCACCCACTTCTGACCTTATTTATGTGCTTTGAACCTGACAATTCCTCATTATTTCTTTTCCCAATATTTGACCCTGCATAAATTACAACATGTAGTAGTACACTTGCAAGCATTTCTTGAGTGTGTGTTCAAGAAGCTCCAGGTCTCCTAAAGGATGCATAAGGAATAAACCACAGTAGTGTGTGACCTGTGTGTGGGAGAATAGAATGGTATGGTTTGGGTTCAATGCAAAGAACCCGAGGAACCTGCTCTGAGGTCTCTAGGAATCCTTCATAGAGAAATGGCATCTGAGGAATGTATTCAAGATAAGAAAAGGTATTATGGAGTGCAGGGGGAAGAAAAAATCTTCAAGAGAAAGAAAACTCTTATAGTTGATTCACAGTGTGAAGCTCTTATCATTTGAAACAGCTAGACTTGTGACTAACTCAGAGATGTGGTCAATAAAATATGCATTAAACTGCAGTGAACTGAGCCTGGCCTGTATGGCTCAGTGGCTGAGCATCAACCTATGACTTAGGAGGTTTGATTCCCAGTCAGGGCACATGCCCAGGTTGCAGGCTCAATCCCCAGTGTGGGGCATGCAGGAGTCAGCGACCAATGATTCTCTCTCATCATCGATGTTTGTATCTCTCTCTCCCTCTCCCTTCCTCTCTGAAGTCAATAAAAATGTATTATAAAAAAAACAATCAAAGTGAATTTACAGACTGCTCTCTTTTCCTAGATTTGGAGGAAGCACAGATTATGAGAAAAGAATGAAAGTTCGATCCTCTGTTCTGACAATATTATTAAGACTGAATGCATTGTTTTACCTTACTCTTAGTTCTTTTTCAGATTGTGATGCTAAACCTGTAAGCAAAATGCCATAAAGTAAGTGCATCATATTTTGCCTGTTTGTCTATATGTTCAATTCCTGGTCAGGCACATGCCCAGGTTGTAGGCTCAATCACCAGTAGGGAGGGTGTAGGACGCAGTCGATCAATGATTCTTTCTCATCATTGATGTTTCTATCTCTCTCTCTGTCTCCCCTCTCTGAAATCAATAAAAAAATATATTTTTAAAAAGGAATGGCAAATAAAAACAGCTATTTTGTCTTGCTTCAATCTAACACTTTAGTCCTCCACATGTTCTAAAAGTAGCCATATGAAGACAACCTAGCTTCTAAGAATTTTGTGTATATTTAGAGCCATGTTTTTCAACAGAATTGATGGTAACTCAATCTAGAATGTCCAGTAAATAGTATATGTTGTTAATGAATGTTTTCTCCTCAGTAATTTAGTTTACTATATGCTCCCTGTGCATATGGATAGGAAGATAAATGAAAATTATCCCCTAACATTGATGAAAAGTAATTAAAAGTTATTTGATTTTCTACTACTTTCAAGAAAAAATATCCTGTTTTTGATAATATGATTCAAGATATGCCTCTCCCCAGTTCTTCCACCTTATCGTCATTTCAAACCCAATCAAACTGCTATACATGATTCCCAAATCCATCACAACTCCAGGTCCAATGTAAGACATGTTAAGTTCCTTCTTCCCTAAGCATCTTTTCCAACTTTTCATCCTCCAAGAACCAGCTCAACAACATACTGGTTAGATAAGTGTTCCTTATCACTTTAAAAGTATTTATTTGGGAGACAGAAAAGAGAACATATTAAGCTAATTGAAGGCAAAGATTGTTCAGATATATGCTTTTATCTCTATACTATCATTCCCATTGCAGGAAAAATCCTGCAATAGGGTTTCCTGCTGCACTCTACCCCGCCCTGCCTGCTCTCCTCCCTTGTCCCCTGCCCCGCCTTCTCCGCCAGCCCCCCTGTTTTTCTCCCTTCTCCACCAGCCCGCCCGCTCTTCTTCCTTCTCCCCTGGCCCCGCCTGCGCTCCTCCCTTCTCCCCCGCCCCGCCTTCTCGGCCAGCCCGCCTGCTTTTCCCTTCTCCCCTGGCCCCGCCTCCACTCCTCCCTTCTCCCCCGGCCCCGCCTCTGCTCCTCCCTTCTCCCCCAGCCCCGCCTCCACTCCTCCCTTCTCCTCCCCCCCCCCCCCGGCTTACTTGCATCTCCGCAACTTTGCTCCCTTCTGCAGCTACTGGCTTCTTTCTAAGCTGTCTTGATATGCAAATTAGCCGCCATCTTTGTTGGGGTAATATGCATACTCGTCCTGATTGGTTGGTGGGCGTGGCGTGGCTTGGGCGTAGCAAAGGTGCGGTCAATTTGCATATTTGTCTATTATTAGGTAGGATCCTAGCCCAAGGTTGAGATGAGTGGTCATTCAATCCATGATTAGGGACTGTCTACAAGGATGAGAATTTGCTCCTATTCCTTTGAGGTGATACCAAACAGGAATGGCTTTATCAGGGAGAAATCCTCTGCCTACTTAACAACCTGACAGAATCCTGCAGCATATGCTAGCACGTTAGTTCAGAAAATATGCCAAAATGATCCTAACAGCATCTCATCATTTTTAACCATTGATCCCAAGATCAGAAGTGATTGTTGTGGCTTCATTAAGCCCACTGTCAATGAAAGCTTAAGTGCCTCCTTTGAGTGTAGGACTTTCTTCCAGCCACTCTAATCATAGAAGTGGTCATTTGTACTTGAGTGCCATCAATTCTACATTGTTTTTGGAGTGGTACATTTAATTCTGTGTTGCAGAGTTACAGAAGAGTGAAAAGAATTCATCTTTTGTCACACTGCAGACCTCAATAGATACTGAAGAGTCCCAGACTTATGAAACTATTGATCCTTAAATCTCACCCCATTCCTGTTCTCCACTCTCTTACCCTCATGAATTTTCCAAGGTCCTCTTGGTTCTTTTGAAGAGAAGTTACTTAAAAAACAGGCTTGTCATTGTACATTATCTCCACACATAACACCTAAAAGGTCATTCAGTCTTGTATCTCTGAAGCAACTAACCTTCTTTGGAAGTAAATGAAATATGTCTCTTTGCTGCTGATAGTTCAAAAATGGGAAAGAAAGGTAGAACAATAGGTACATTATGCAAAGTGTTTCTGAAAGAGAACTTATAAATTGGTAATTTAGAAAATCAGTGGGTTGCAAGCGAGACACAGCATCCTCTATTGAGCTTTCAGCAACAACAGAAGTGTCATTTGAGTACACTCTTTAATCAAACTTTTTACAATCTATACCTGTTCTATGCAGAATTAAGTACTTGGGGCTGAGTGATATATTCCAATGCCTCCTATTTCCATGAGATGTAAGATGCTGCTTTATCAAGCTCATTTTTTCACAGCAGGGAGCTCAAGCAGAGAGAAAGGTTAAGCAGTACATCCAAGGTCATGCTGAAAATGAACGGTATAAGTATTTTTTCTTATCCTTTCCTACGGACTCAGTGTTCCTGTTGCTTACAAACAATGATATGACTAATACCATTTTTTCACCAAGCTACTCAGACATTCTTTCCTTTTTTAAAATATATTTTTATTGGTTTCAGAGAGACAGAGAGAGGGAGAGATAGAAACATCCATGATGAGAGAAAAGTCATTGATCGGCTGCCTCCTGTACAATCCCTCCTGAGGATCAAGCCCGCAACCCAGGCATGTGCCCTGACCAGGAATTGAATCTTGACTTCCTGGTTCATAGGTCAATGCTCAATGACTGAGCCACACATTGGCAGGGCCTCACACACTCATTCTTACCGGGTAACAACTACACTGACTTCGGCTGGTCAAAGAAGTACTCTTACTCGAGGGAGAGGCAAGCCTCTTTCCTAGCACTAGGAAATAAATACTAATTGATCTGAACAAGCATTGATAAGTTCAGTCCCTAGTTAATAATGGATGCTTCAGGGGTAAGCATATAACCCAGTTCTGGATAATGAGTATTCAATATAAATATGTTGGAGGGCTTCTCTTCCTGACATAAACTATAGAGTCTTTACATCTACTGTTGTATGTAGTATAAGGATGCTTGGAGCTATGGCAACTGCTTTTGTCCATGAGGTGACCAAAAGAAACATGAAAATGGCCTGTGGTCCTGGGGTATATTTATGAGACAGTATAACAAACCTGGAGCCACCTGTCTCCAGACTTATTGTTGAATGAGTTAACTAAAAGTCTTTGTAGCTAAAGATACTGTATTATTCTTTTTTTTTTTTTCAGTTGAAAGCATCACTAATAGATGAGCTCAGAGTACATATCACAAGTAGACTGCCTTGTACTCTTGCATAGAAAATGGGGTTAAGTATCACATGCTCTCACTTATATGTGGAATCTAATAAGCAAAATAAACTGACCAACAAAATAGGTTCAGAGACATAGAAGCATAGATCAGACTTTGGAACCTCAGAGAGAAGGTGGGAGAGGGTGGGTGGATGGTAAGAGATCAACTATAGAATTGTATGCATATATGCATAACCCAAGGACACAGACAATAGGGTGGTAAAGGCCTAAGGTGAGGGGGGGGGGGAGCTAGAAAGGGTCAATGGGGAACAAAGGGGACATATGTAATATGTTCAACAATGAAGATTGAAATAATAATAGTAATAATAAAAAGAAAATGGGGCTGGTTGGATGGTGTAATAAGCAGTAACTAAGACTTGAGTGGACAGGGAGGGTCACTTAAGTCTATATATTGAAGGGCAAATAGAGTAGAGCTGATGTTCTCCTTGTGCCAGAATTATAAACAAGTTAGAATAGAAGTACAATACACTCAATGCTGGCTCAGACTAGGTGGAGGTTCATGAGAAGATCAGACCAAAGGAGTAGTCATAAGTAGCACATGCCACATTATTACACAAAACTGAACTGGTTCCAGTAATTTGGTATAAACCAAAGCAAGTGGACACAACACCAAAGTCTAGCCCCAGAAAACCCGGATATGGGCTAGAATCAGCAAACCATCAGAAAAATCTAGCCTGCTATTTTTTAAATAAAGTTTTATTAGAACACAGACATACCCACTTGCTTATGTATTACATATTTCAATTGCAGAGACACAAACTCTAAAATAGTATTTGCTTAATGGCCCCTTATAGGAAAGTTTCCCAACCCTTGGGCCGAGCGTCCTATAAGGAGTTCATAGTGTGGAGACACAGAGAATCCTTAGACACACAAAAAATAGGAGAAGTGGAAAGAAATGAACAAAAGGAAAAAAAAAACCAAAAACTAAACATCCCTCTGGAGATATTTGAGTGGGGAAAAGGAATAACTGCCACCTTAGAACATCACAAAAAACACTTTGTATCTATGCCAGTGACTAACACTACAGTAAATATTGTGTTTGCATAATTGAATAAAAGAACAGACACACTTATATCCCTACTAGCATGTTACAGCGGGAACTTTTGATATGCTGATCATCTGACTGCCCACTGGCCCTGGTATTTAGGCAGGCAGCCTAAATAACTTAGTGCATAGGCAGAACAGCTTAGGGTGTGGTGGAGAGGGAGGTGTGGGCTTTGGGTGCTGAGGTGGGGGGAAGGGGAGACAGTGGGGCTGACATACAAAGCTTTGGATTTCTATTTTATCTCAGGGACTAGAGGCCCGGTGCATGAAATTTGTGTATGGGGGTGGGGATCCACTCAGCCTGGCCTGCACCCTCTTGCAATCTGGGACCCCTTGGACATCCCTCTCGCAATCCAGGACTGCTGGCATCTAACCGCTCACCTGCCTGTCTGATCACCCCTAAGCACTCTACCTACCTGCCTCATCGCCCCTGACCCCTCTGCCTGCCTGCTTGATTACCCCTAACCCTTCTACCTGCCTGCCTGATTGCCCCTAACCACTTGCCTGCTTGCCTGATCATCCCTAACAGCCTCTGCCTCGGCCTCCGCCACCTTTGCTTCATCTGGAAGGATGTCCGGAATGACGTCCAGAAGGTTGTTCAGCTACCCAGTCTAATTAGCATATTATGCTTTTATTATTTGATTGCTTTTGGCCAGAAGCCTGACTGATGTTTTACCATTACCCATCAATACGATTACACATACTGTGGATCTGAAATTGCATTCCCCAAACTAAGCATCATCAAAAATGCAACAAAGGAAGAGATGGCTCATGACAATCCAAATGCCTCCACGTAGAAAGAAAAACAAACATTTCCTTTTCATAAAACTTGCTTTGAAAGCTGAAATTCACATAATGAATTCATAAGGAGACTTTGTTATAATAGGAATAATTTGGCCCTAAAATATGAGCTGCTTTTATTCGTATGGTAATTGCCTGGCAGTATTGAAGGTGTTCTCCGCTATCTTGCAGCTCATGCTGATAGTGTTGCCAAGAAGTAGGAAGTCTAGTGCAGGATGCCTCATGGCTGAAATTTCACCCTGAGATGTGTGAGCCAGCAGACAACATTGCGGCCAGTGTCCAAACCATGGCTCTTTACTAATTACAACCTGCAAAAGTAGAATCCTCACCTAACTTGCACCATCCTTTATTAATAAGCCCAGTAATTAAAATACTATGGCACACACACACACACACACAAAAAGGCCCGGCCTGTGTGGCTCAGTGATTGAGCTTTGACCTATGAACCAGGAGGTTAGAGTTGGATTCCTAGTCAGGGAATTTCCTCTCAGAAATCAATAAAAATACATTAAAAAAAAAGATCCTAGTAAGAGTTTTAGTTTTAGGATAAATCTTTCAAATATAGGATGATCTTTACAAAATGTTCTTGCGGATTTCTTCTGTCTTGACTTCCTGCTTCTCTTGTGTTCTGGATAATGCCCACAGACAGTATAAGACACAGTTCAGGTACTATCTCCTTGAGCGAGGCTTTTTCCCTGACCTCCTAGTCCCAATGAATCCCAAACCAATGCACTTCCTCAGTGCTGAGTCCTGCTCCACTGGTACGTACACCGTTGGTGATGCTTCCGTCTCTCCTGAGATGAGGGGGCAACTTCCTTCCTTCTCTTTAACCCCAGTGTTTAATGCAATGCCTCGGCTGCCTATTAACAAAGTAATACAGAGCACCAAAGGGATGTCATGAGAAGCTGTTTCCCTCAATGCAGGACCAATTTTTCTATTTCTGAGATGAAATGGGATTCCTGACCTGCCTTTAAAGCAAAGTAATAAGTGTAGTTGTGTGGCTTTGATGAATATGATCTTGATTAGTCTGGGTTGTAATTTGAGGTCTCTCACTAACTAGCACAATTATTTGGTATAAAACATTCAACCTCTCGTGTTATTATTGTCATTTGTAGCTAAAAAAAGAAAAGAAAGAAACATTGGATAGAATTGGATAATAAGATGCCTTCTTATATTTAATTTTCTCTGAAACTCTAAAAGTGTATTGTGAGAAAAACAGATTTTCTTCTCCTTATTCTAGAAATAACTTTTTTTTTCAAGTAGAGTGGCATATTTATTTTGATAGTACGTACATCTGTGACCTAAAATGAGAAATCATATCTTCCCCAGGTTATTCTAAGAGAAAGGTTAATAAGGTGAATGTAACTACCTTATAAACTTAAGTTTATAAGTTGATAAGTGTAGTACCCCCAAATGTGACATTTTTATATGTGTGTATGTATATGTGAGAATATATATACATATATATGTAATACTAGTGGTCCAGTGCATGAAATTCATGCACATTAAAAGGGAATTAATTGGAGAAAATATTTTGATATTGCTATTTGCCCTTTCTCTATAATAGAAGTGTCAGAGATGAAAGAAAATTAGTAAAATGTATATGAAAATATCCCTCCAGTCAGAGTCTGGGGCGTGATGTGGAACCCAGAGTCAAGTCCCCACCCACCTGTGCGCACCTCGAAATCATGCGAGACCCAGACTCGGCCGGCCCATCCCCATCAAGTCCTGCAGGGCAGGAGGTGCAGCCTCAGGTCCCCCATCAAGCCCTGCCTGGCAGGGGGCGCAACCTCAGGTCCCCTGGCCCCAGGGTGGTGGGGGGGGGGGGGAGAGGAGTGGGCACAGCCTCAGGTCCCTGGCCCTGGCACGAGGGGGCTAGGGAGCGAGGACCATTTTCATATTAGCTCTTTATTATATAGGATAGTAGTATATATTTATATTTACATTATATATAATAGTCTATAAAAATCCTAATGCTAATTATGATGCAAAGTAGGAGTTACTTGAATTATATTTTATTAAATCTGTAAATTAGATGTAAACTTTCATTTTCTTTTTAGAGGAACAGATGAAAAACATAGATCTGATACTCTACCACCATTAACAGAATTGAATGGCCTTAATTTCACAATAGGATCATTCAATATTCATTTTTTAATTTCTGCATTTGCACATAATCTCTCTCTGGAGGCCTCTAACAGATTCAATTGCTTCAGTTTTAATGAGAACTATCAAAGGTTACTATGAGATGATGATCTATACTTAATTCTGAGATTTCCCAAACATTTGTGCAATTCAGTGCTGTTTAGATTCTCTTTTTAGTTTTATTGTCTCGAAGCATTTATCACAATTTTAACTGCATCTTTAATCATTATTAGCACAACCCTTACATTCTTAAAGTTAGTATTTTGAGATTTAATATGGAAACTATTACTGAAGGGAATTTAATAACTTCGCTTATGGGGAAACACTGAAAAATAATTTTATGTCTATTTGATATTTTAGATGTGTTCTGATGAAATAATTTTACCTAACCAAGCAATATTAATATTTCTTTCTCTAAATTTTTACAATTATGATTTATTATTCTTACATACATGCATTGGCCAGAGTAAAAATTGACAAGTGATCAGTTAGAGGTGACTGATACACTTACTGATTTTGCAGAGTATGTGTGAGTCCAAAAACAAAATCCAAACAACTTCTTTATGTATTTAATGTATAACAATGACATCTCAGAAGATGTCATTGTTATACATTATACTGGAGGGTGAAATGCAAGTATACTGACAGCAGCTACTTTGAAGGGATAAGATGTTATTGGAAGGTAAATTGAGGCTAGTTAAAAATATGTAGTTTAAACCCTAGAGCAGTGATGGTGAACCTATGACACGCGTGTCAGCACTGACACGCGTAGCCATTTCTGATGACACGCGGCTGCTGAGGCGGCCGCATGCCGAGGATGAAACATTTGCTGCTCCTGAGGATGAAACATTTGCGAAATAATGTTTTTTCCTCAAAATGACACACTACCCGAGTTATGCTCAGTTTTTTGGCGAAGTTTGACACACCAAGCTCAAAAGGTTGCCCATCACTGCCCTAGAGCAATCAAGAGCTATAGCTTTTACCACTACTGGAAATAAAATGGAATACAAAAGCTACACTATTAAATGAGGGAGGGGAGGTAAATAAAGGAGGAGAAAAGCGAAAGCAAAAAACCCAATGGGGCAAATAGAAAAATAGCAAGAAGGTTCAGTGAAATGAAGTCATGGTAAGTCTAAACACTACAATTAGAAATGAAAGAAATCAAGGCTCTTTTAAGGAATGATAGGTAATTGTTTATTTTTATTTGAAAAGGTTAAGAAATATTTAAAATGAAAAAAGACATTCACTCATATATAAATTATTTCTATTGTTCTTTATTCTTATGTAGATTCAAATTTTTAATTAGCATTTTCTATCTGCCTTTAGAACTTAGATTAACATTTAATATATAGTAATTTTGTAGCAATAAATTCAGCATTAGTTTTTCTAAAATGTTTATTATTTTTTTTCCACTGGTTATAAAATTCTAGGTTGAGCTTTTTAGAAATTTTTTATAAGCACTTTAAAGCTGTCATTTTATTATATGTATTCTGGCGTTCTTACTTTATGAAAATAAATATACTGTAAATATTATATGTGTTCCCTTGTACATAATATGCTTTTTCCTCTAAGTATTCCTAATATTTTTATTTGGTTGTTTGTTTTGTGTCTTAAAGCAGGTTATCCACAATTTAATTATGATGTACCTTTGTATGGTTATCTTTTTCTTTTTTTCTTCTGCTTGGGTTATCTTTTCATGTCTATGATGGTATTAGTTTCCTGTTGCTGCTGTAACAAATTACCACAAACTCAGTGACTTAAGACACCACATATTATTTTACCCTTCTAAAGGTCAGAAATGTGAAATGGGCCTTAGTGTGTAAAATCAAGGTGCCTGTAAAGTTGTGTCCCTTATTCAGGTTCTAGGATAAAATTCATTTCCTTGCCTGTTCAACTTTCAGTAGTAGCCTGCATTCTGTGACTCACAACCCCTTTATAGTTGAAGCACATTCCATCAAGTTCTGCTTCACCGCCCCTCTGCCTCTTCTCTTTGACCTTCTTGCCCTCCTCTTATAGGGACCTAGGTGCTTAAATTGGACCCACATTGGTAATCCATGTAATTTCCCCATTTCTAGATTCTTTATCACCTCTGTGAGATCTCTTTGAAATTAATTAAAATATTTGACCTGGCAGGCTTGGCTCAGTGGTTGAGCATGGACCTATGAACAGGAGGTCACAGTTTGATTCCTGGTCAGGGCACATGCCCAGGTTGCAGGCTTGATCCCCAGTGTGGAGCATGCAGGAGGCAGCCAATCAATGATTTTCTCTCATCATTGATGTTTCTATCTCTCTCTCCTTCTCCCTTCTGTGAAGGCAATTTGGACTAGCAGCCTGAGTGTGCATTCTGAAGCATATTCCAACTTATAATTAAGCCCCAATCCCCTTCCTGCTTGTGCCCTAGCCTTGAAAAAAACCTGTTTCCCTAATACTTAACTTACAGAGGCCATAAATCATGCACAGCCCCCACAGGGGGTTGACTGCTGGCTCCAGCCAGGGCCATTAGTTGTAATCTCACTTTCCCCTTCCAACCATCATAAGGACTGCAAAAGCTGCGAAAAAGCCCGGAGGCTAAGAGACAAAGAACTTAGGGTTATATAAGCATACCCCCACTGCATTAGACTGCTCAACTTTCGGAACCAATTCCCCTGAGCCAGCCAGCACCAGTGCTCCTGAAATAAAGTGCCTTTTCTGAATCTTCCTAGTGCCTGGTTGTTTGTCCTCCTGCCTCCTGGTAATTTCTGCAACACTTCCTTTCTGAACTCAAAAAACTTAATTTTAAATATTTAATGCCTTTTGTTAAAATTTTGGGATATACTTTATAATATCTCATGTTCAATGTCTGATTAGTAGTTTTTGTGGTATAATACACCAAAAAACTATTTAATAGGTTATTACACTAACTATTTATTAGCTCACTGTTTGCAGGTCAATGAGGCAGTTCTTTTGGTCTAAGGCAGTAGGAAGAACCTGCTTGTCTCAATGCACTCATCCTACCTAATAAAATAGTAATATGCAAATTGACTGCACCTTCGCTATGCCAAAACCACGCCCACCAGCCAATCAGGGCGAGTATGCAAATTACCCAACAAAGATGGCGGCTAATTTGCATACGCTGAGGGAGGGAGGAGTGAAGACTGAAGACAACTTAGAAGGAAGAGGGAGGAAAAGCTGAAAGCAAGGTGGCTGCCAAAGGTAAAGCCCGGGCGGGGCGGAGCGCAGCGGGGCAGAACAGGGCGGAGCGGGGCAGAGCTGGGCGGGCGGCAGTGGCGAGCGGGTGCAGGCGCGGTGGTCGCAAAGGCGGCAGCAGCGGCAGCGCACGCGGCCCCAACGGCCTCTTGCAGGATTCTTCCTGCAAATGGGCTACTAGTCTACACTAATAAAAAAGAAAGATGCAAATTGACCGTACCTTTGTGATGCCCACCAGCCAATCAGGAGTGCGTATGCAAATTAACCCAACAAATATGGTGGGTTTATTTGCATACACAGATACTGAGTGGCTGGGGGCGGGATGCACCACCCCAGCCACTCTGGGCCTCTGGGCAGTGTGGGAAGGCGGAAAGGCAGCTCCGGCTGGAGCGAAGGCGGTGCCGACAGCCAGGGGAAGGAAGGCCCATTCTTGCAAGAATCTTCATGCATTGGGCCTCTAGTGTATACATGGTTATCTGGGAATTGGCTCTCACTATTTTGATATTGTATGAGCACGCTCACTCATGCAAAAGTGAAAACCGGAATCTGACAGTCTTTAATCCTCTAGACTAGAACATTTCGTCAAGACCTGGTTCTTACGGCATAGTGAGGAACCAAGGAGAGCAAGCAGTGGTTTGCAAGGCCTCATGATGTTAACTAGCATGATGACACATCTACCACCTTGTTTTAAACAAATCAAGACATAACCATCTCAGACTCAAATGGCAGAGAATAGGTGCTCATTCCTGATGAGAGAACACTTGCATTGTAAAATGGCTTTGACATAGAGGTAAAATAAGTGGCTATTTTTGCAAACAATCTATCAGAGAGATTTTGTTTTATTTTTTTGGAAATAAATATATGGCTTTACACCTATTATAGGTATCTCATACAACAAATTGCATGAGATATCTCACTTTTCCCCCAACCAATGACAAACAGCAATGCTTTGCAGACTCTGAGCACCTCATAAAATTACACTGACTCTTTATTTCTTACTCCCTGCAGGCAATGAGATAGACCCTGTTTTCTTCTCATAATTAAAATATAATTTTCTGAGATTGTTTTCCACCCCAAACCTTCCCACTCTTTAAACATGGTCAGATGCCAATTAATTATCTTAGTCTTCTCTTGCCCTTTACATCAAACTGAGTTCTAAATTGACATCCTTTCTAGCTGGATGGTTGGAGTTATTCCCTTGGAAAATAAGGGTCGGTTCATCTAAGTCACTTGAATGCTCTTTTCTCCAATAACCCAGATGGCTCTATTTTATATTCCTCTGGTAAAATGGAGTGTTTCTTATTGGCTATGCAGGGACAGCACTATAAAGATCAACTCATTTCAAATTTTATATGTTTTCTGTGATAATTATGCTTCTATCTATTAGTGTTTCTAGTCAACCAGGTCTGTCTCCCCAGAGAGTATAAACTCAGTTAACCAAGGTACCATGCTCTACCATATTCATCTGGAGAACCTGTCCTTTTTTTACATTAGATATTCAAGTAAGGTTTGATAGAGGTTTGAACGATGGCATAGTATCATTTATCAACATAGAGACCCATCCAATAGCTGCATCAGAATCATGATTTTCTAAAACCCAACAGGAAACTTAGGTTTACGTATGCAGCTTTAATTAAAAAAAAAAAAAAGCATTCTGTTTAAAAATAATTTTTTAAATTCCTCCCTTTCCAAGATTAGAATTAGTGATTTGATTTAAGAATTAAAGCATGGGATCTTTAATTAGCAATCTCAGAAAAATAAAATTCAAATTAATCTGTAAAGTGTTTAGTAACCATAAAATACAGATAATCACAGAGTTCACCAGAACATTTTCTTCCCAGTTTCCTCTGTAGACTTGATGGGTATATGGGTAGCTGTTAATGGGCAAATAACTCAGGATTCTGTTTCCCGTCTGAAAGGCAGAAAAAAACTAATTCACATTGCGAATAGTTATTGTGTTGGACTCTATGATCCACCCACAGCTCTGCCCACTATGAGGATTTCTTCTCATCTTCCACCTGTGGGACAGTAGTTCAGTATCAATCAATTTTCAGGTCACACCAGTATACCCAGCCAAGCCACATGTGAATTAAGCACATGATTTCTCTTACTCTTTCTATGAAATTTAATAAACAGCAATCTCATTGAAAAAAGGAGTTGGGAGGCTACAAGAAGGAACGCTCACACATGTGTCATTCAAAGCACGCTACTGACGCCAACAGAAACTGACATACCTTGCATCTCCCACAGGAAGTGATACACTTTACCACTTGGCAGAAGGAAGAACAGATTCCTCCTCACTCAGTACAGCTGAGCCAATGGGAGACTGCCATAACACAGCCAATAAAAACTCACTATAGTTTAAACTTTCAATTTTCTCCAATGGACTCTTTGTTTACAATCACCCCTCTCAAGTCCTTATAGAAAAGATCATTGCTCCCCTTTGTTTCTGTGGACTTGCATGGGACCCATTAGACCTCATGTCCTGAATTGCAATTCTTTGTCGTTTCCAAATAAACCCATTTTGCTGGAGAAATGGCTATTAATCCAAATCCAGCTTTTATGAAGAATGTGTAGTCTTGAGGTCTCTATCTTGGTGTGGTTGAGTAGAAGGGAAAACTCCCAGGTTTCATGCTTACTGTGCATTTGTGTACTTTTAAAGCATTGGATTCAGCTGTAAGACTGTAATTTTATAAGTACACTGCACTTGTGTACTTTTAAAGCACTGGATTCAGCTGTAGGACTGTAATTTTATAAGAATTTTCTTTTGGAAATTCTCAGGTATATACTAAATGCAGTCTATATGAAAGTATGTAAATGGTTAAGTTAAAAAATGATTTTTGATAGTGTTATACAGAAAGTACCCATGGTTTCAAGTGAAGGTATAATATGGGAACCCTCTTCCTCTCTGACCATAGGAGGTAAATCCTTGTATATGAGAGCAATAGAAACCACCCTCCACCCTGCGTGGGAGAATGATGATATTGCAGATCAGGAATGGCTCAGAAAACACAGAGACTGCACCCACAAATTAAAAGAAAAAATTCCTAGAAAATCGGATGTGTCACAGTCTTTTGAAAAAGGTAGACCTCTTAGATTTGGAATAATATCTCTAAAATTTCTAACACAATGTTTGCATTTGAGGTGAGTCTGAGCAGGTTCAAAAGCCCAACATTAAATGTTTCCTGTATATAATAAGAATAACTCTGAAACAAGAAAGGAATAGCATAGAACAATATACATATGATGTATTACAGAACTGTATACCTGAAAACTATATAACTTTATTAACCAATGACAACCCAATAAATTCAATACAAATTTTTTAAAAAAGAAACTCCCTGTAAAATTTAAAACTTCAAAAATATATTTGGTATTATCTATTATTATGAAGAATAGTAATGATAAAGTGAATGAATAACAGAAATTTCACAGCATAAGAAAAATTGCATTTTCCCTTAGTCATCCACGTTAATTCTCACCAATCATTTTGTATAAATAAATTAAAATCTTATATCACAATAATACATAATATTTCTACTTTTTTCTAAAGTCTTTAAAGTGTATTATAGAATAAAATATTTATAATTTCCATTTTATAGCATAGGGTAGCCAATTTACCCAATCAATTATTATCCTTATAAAATGTTATTCAGGAATTATAAGAAATTGGTAACTAGCTAGTAGGCTCATCCTTTCTAAGTAATGTAATAGAGATTCTAATACCCAGATTGGGCAGAATAAGGAATGTAATTGCAATGCCATTCATCCTTAAGTAATCTCCGTTATGATGTCTAGTATTCCTATTTGGTGATAATAAGCATTATGAAAACTGACTATCTTTTGTGTCCATTTGTCATCATACATTAACAATGTTTACTTGGAATATAATAATGCTCCATTTTGCCATCACTCCTTTTAGAAACCATTCATTATGTTTACTACATTATAAATAAACCTCCCAAAAGCCACGGCATAGACAATGGCTGTCACCAGTACGTGAGAAATAAAACAACCATGAATTACTCACGTTGAGTCCACAGATTTATCTACATAAAGCTTTCCTCCCTAGGCATTCTATTCCTGCTTTTGAAAATGCTCAGACCTTGAGATTCTTTTATATCCTCCTTTCTTATCACCAGGTGGTGCTTTAAAAATTCTGAATCTTCATTAATATTTTCTTTCATATTCTACTGTGCATATGTACATTTTCTAAACACTGATGTAGCAACCAGCAAATGTTAAATGCCTCAGTAAGTTTTGGTCACTGTCATTTTTTAAAAAAAAAATGTTTTTATTGATTTTTAGAGAGAGAAAGGGAGAGGGATAGAGAGAAGGAAACATTTATTAGAGATAAACATTGATTGGCTGCCTCCTGCATGCACCCTACTAGGGATGGAGCCCACAACCCAGGCATGTGCCATGATCAGGAATCAAATCATGACCACTTGGTTCATGGGTTGATGCTCAACTATTGAGCCACACCAGCCATATCAGTGTCATTTTTTTATTAAAAAATAATGTCTTGATTTATAATCTTTTTTTTTTTTTACTGTCATCTCCTTATTAGGATGCTTCCAGGAGAATTGGTTTAACATGCTGGTTTTAAAATACAACTATCCATTATGTTAGAAGGATCATGGGTAAAATATTATATATTATTCAAATGGAAGAGTTTTCTCTCTTTACCTCCTAAAAATATATATGCCAGAATCTGATGATAGGCTCATACTAGCCTTGGAGTTGCCCTTCTTATTTCCTGAGAGCTATTGCATAACTCAACATTTCATAGAGCTTCCTTTACGAGGGCTGAGAAAGTACCTTCTTCACTCTTTTTTTCATCTTATGCTATACACAGTGCCACCTATTTAATCATATAAGCTCATCTTCACCTTTATTTTTGTTTAGAATGATTATAGGATGGAGATTGTTAAAAGGCCAGACTCTGGGTAAGTAGAAAGAAACTGTTCTGGAATTGTTAAATGGATAGGTAAGCCTTTTATGACAAATACACCCACTCACAATCCAGGACCCCTTGGGGGATGTCGAACTGCTGGTTTCGGCCTGATCCCCACAGGCCAGGCTGAGGGTTCCCACTGGTGCATGAATCTGTGAACCAGGCCTCTCGTATGCATATAAGATATTTGGTTAATCTCTTCCCACCCTCCCCCTATCTCCCTTCCCTCTGAAATTCATCAGTCTGTTCTATGTTTCTATGTCTGTGCATTGAGCATCTGCCCCCTGGTGGTCAGTGCACGTCATAGCTTACGGTTGAATGGTCGGTCACTTCGGCTTTTATATATATATAGATTCTCCACAGAGGAGCCATGGTGCTAGTTATTTCTGCAATTTAGAAAGTTAGTTCATAAAAAACTATGGTATTGCTCTAATTAAACAAACAAGTCACACCTTAATATACAAACAAATGTCTGTGTTAGTCTCTATTCTCTCATACCATTTTCCCGAAAAAAATTTTTTAAAACAAACCTGTTGTCAGGTTTAAATTAGCTTCCTCGGTTGAAATCAGCAGTCTTAATTTGCAATTGAAATCCATCCAATTAAACAATAGATTGCCTGGAATTAATGGTAATTGAACAATCTAAATTAAATGGGAGAAATTGTGGACAAGTGAAGGAGAAAATAAACATGGCACATTTTAAGCTTGGAAAGTCACGTACATTAACGGGACCATGGAATCATGTTTCTTGGGATGCCATTTTCCTTCATACACATCCATAAAAGTCTATGTGGGACCCTACACTGACCTAAAAATTGAGTACTTTGGCAAATGTTGAGGCAACTAGAATTGAAGAAGTGGTAAGTCCCTACTTTGCAATGGACTTACTTTCTCTTGGTTAATAGGACATGGCAAAATATCCCTGTGTTGCCATCAACCACACAAACGTGACAAGAACGGGATTTTTCACTGCATATAGTGTAATATGGCTCCATCAAAGGGTTCAAGTCTCCTTTAATATGGCTCCATCAAAGGGTCCAAGTCTCCTTGCTTAGTCATGATGCAATAGCTAAGACTCTGGAAAATAAGTGCTGTGGTGAAACATATATTGATTTGTTGCCAGAATGAGAGAATTATAGAAATGCAATCTAGCTATGGCATAAGCAACGCTAGGTCTTTGAAGAGATAACTCAAACAATGTGACTTTTCAAAATGGTTCTCTGGCTAATAGTGGGTGTTGCAAGCAAAACAAGGCAGCCTATACTCAAAGAAACTTCTGTGATCACTACAAATGCAGATGGGCCCCCCACCTAAAATTTGGTTCAGAAACACAGATAGTGCCACAAACACACCCAGAGGATACGCAAAGATTTATTCCTTAAAAAATTGAGGTCTCTGTAAGGAGCAGGCAGCCCTATCAAGCAGATCAAAATAGCTTCAGAGAAAAAGAGAAGGAGCCTGGCTGAGTTTTTATTGTAGGCGGGAGGTGGGGCTGGGATGTGGGCCAGAACTTTTGTGGATGTAATACTCTGCTTCTACCAGAGAAGCACCCATGTTTTCTTACCAGCTTGTCCAGATATAGACACAAGGCAAAGAGGCTTAAAAGCTGTCCATGGTCAAACATCAAAATACAGAAAAAATGGAGTCAGACTCTTTTTTATTAAAAAAAAAATATTTATATTGATTTTTTTGAGAGAGAGGAAGGGAGAGGGATAGAGAGATAGAAACATTGATGAAGAAAGAAACATCAACATCAACCAGCTACTGGGGATCGAGCCCACAACCCAGACATGTGCCTTAACTGGGAATCAAACTAGTGACCTTTTTGTTCATATGTCGATGCTAGACCACTGAACACACTGGCCTGGCTGGAGTCAGACTCTTCATTATAGAGAGTGAGTACTGCCTGAGCAAGGTCAAAATGGTATGCTTCCAATTTTGCTCTAGGTCCTTCAGACCGAGCTGACCTTCTGACACACTTCATTCTAGCTGGTCCATTTGCTATGATACATAAAATGCCATTATAGTTCTCAGTAAAAGTTCAGGTGATCCCAACGACCTTCCCTCCCCCTGACCTTGACCCAGTTGTCTCATTTGCCTCAGATTCCCTTTTCTTCTCTGAATCAAGACTCTCAGCAGAGTATCCATACTGGAAACACGTTATGGCAAACAAATCTTGGCACCATTCCAGAATCAATGCCTGGTGCTTAGACCTCTATCTTCTTTGAGAGCTGTAAGTTCTGCTTACAAGTTTGGCTTCCGTATGTTTAACTTCACCCCATTACCTTAGCCTTGAGCAAAGACTTCCACTCCATCCGTTTGTACATAGAACTTCCTGACCAGGGCACCTCCATCCTTAATTGCAAAGTAGGAAATTTAAATATTGAGGTTCCTTAGCTCTGTAAGTTTTGACTTGTTTCTACCTTCTCAGTCTTCTTTCTATATATGGCTATGTTTTTCCCCCCATTTCTTCAATTATCCTTTCTTTGCTGAATATTTCCAAATAAATGCATCTCTTCTATATTTCCTGCAAATACTACATAATTTGTTTTCCCCATCTAGGTATCTCACAAATCTAACTTTAAAATTGAATTCATCATCTACTCCAAAATTGCTGCTTCTCCTTAAACTCATCTCAACATCCTCATAATTTCCCAAATAAAAAAATGTAGCTGGTCATCCTTATCTTTACCTGGCATATAACAAAATTCTAATTATGTAGATTCTACCTCCTAAAAATTTCTCAAATCTACTTAATTATTTCAACATTCATGACCATTTCACTAGTAGAAAAGTCTGACATTACTTTTCTGAATTATTTCAACAGCCTACTGACTGATATATGAAAATAAAACTTAAAACTATAATATGAAGAGACTGTCTTGACTCCATTGTATGTTCATGCCTCCTTTGTCAAATATTAATTGAGCATAGTGGTTTGGGTCAATATCTGGATTCTCTATTCTGTTCCATTGATCTATATGTCTGTTCTTGTGCCAGTACCATGCTTTTTTGAGAACAGTGGCTTTGTAATACAGCTTGAAATCTGGTATTGAGATCCCTCCTACTTTATTATTCTTTCTCAGGATTGCTATGGCTATTCGGGGTCTTTTTTTATTCCAGATGAATTTTTGGAGAGTTCTTTCTAGGTCTGTGAAATATGCTGTTGGTATTTTAATGGGGAGTGCATTGAATCTGTAGATTGATTTGGGTAGTATGGACATTTTAATGATGTTGATTCTACCAATCCATGAACATGGTATGTTCTTCCATCTGTTTATGTCTTCCTCTATCTCTTTTTTCAGTGTCCTGTAGTTTTTGATGTATAGGCCTTTTACCTCCTTAGTTAAGTTTATTCCTAGGTATCTTAATTTTTTTTGGTGCGATGGTAAATGGGATTGCTTTTTTAGTCTCTCTTTCTGTTAGTTCACTATTGGTGTATAGAAATGCCATAGATTTCTTGGCATTAATTTTGTATCCTGCTACATTGCCGAATTCATTTATTAAGTCTATTAGTTTCTTGATGGAGTCTTTTGGGTTTTTTATGTACAATATCATTTCATCTGCAAATAAGGACAGCTTTACTTCTTCTTTTCCAATTTGGATGCTTTTTATTTCTTCTTCTTGTCTAATTGCAATGGCTAATACTTCCAGTACTATGTCAAACAGGAGTGGTGAGAGTTGGCATCCCTGTCTTGTTCCTGTTCTTAGGGGAAAAATTGGACAGATACATGCAAAAAAATGAAACTAGATCACCAACTTACACCATACACAAAAATAAACTCAAAATGGATACAGGACTTAAACATAAGACGGGAAACCATAAAAATACTAGAGGAATCCACAGGCAGCAAAATCTCAGACATATGCCAAAAGAACTTCTTCACTGACACTGCCCCTAGGGCAATGGAAGCTAAAGAGAAAATAAACAAATGGGACTATATCAAAATAAAAAGCTTTTTTACAGCAAAAGAAACCGTCAACAAAACAACAAGAAAGCCCACTGCATGGGAGAACATATTTGCAAATGGCATCACTGATAAAGGTTTAATCTCCAACATCTACAGGCAGCTTATAAAACTTAATAAAAGGAAGATAAATGATCCAATAAAAAATGGGCAACGGACCTAAATAGAATCTTTTCAAAAGAAGACAGAAGAAAGACTAAGAGACACATGAAAACATGCACAAAGTCACTAATTATCCAAGAGATGCAAATCAAAATAACAATGAAGTACCATCTCACACCTGTCAGAATGGCTATCATCAACAAATCAACAAACGACAAATGTTGGCGAGGATACGGATAAAAAGGAACACTAGTGCACTGCTGGTGGGAATGCAGACTGGTGCAGCCACTGTGGAGAACAGTATGGAGTTTCCTCAAAAAACTGAAAATGGAACTTCCATTTGACCCAGTAATCCCACTCCTGGGAATATATCCGAAGAAACTAGAAACACCAATCAGAAAGGATATATGCACCCCTATGTTCATAGCAGCACAATTTACAATAGCAAAGATTTGGAAACAGCCTACCTACGTGCCCGTCAGCAGATGACTGGATCAGAAAACTATGGTCCATCTACACAATGGAATACTATGCTACCATAAAAAAGAAGGACTTCTTACAATTTGCAGCAACCTGGATGGAATTGAAGAACATTATGCTAAGTGAAATAAGCCAGTCAATGAAAGAAAAATACCACATGATCTCACTCATTTATGGATAATAAAGAACATTATAAACTGATTAACAAAAAGATAGATACAGAGACAGTAAAGCATCAAACAGACTGTCAAATTACAGCGGGAAGGTTAGGGCGAGGTGGGGAGATAAGAGATCAACCGAAGGACTTGTATGCATGCATATAAGCATAACCAATGGACGCAAAACTCTGGGGGTGAGGGCATGTATGGAGTGGGGTGGGGGGGCAATGGTAAGATATGTACACATATAATAAATTAATAAAAAAACCTATAATATGACACTACTACATATGGGTTAGAATCACTAAAATGAAAAAGACAAACTATACCAAGAGTTGGAAAGGATGTAGAAAAACTGGATATATCATACACTGTGATTCCTAATTAACTTAGAGCAAGCTATACTCAATAGTTAGTAAACACATTTAATAATTTGAAATACTATTTGAAAGGATGAAAATAATTTCAGCCATTACCTCTCTTCCAAACTCTACTTTGCTTATCTGCAAAATAAAGCACTCTATAAAAACTACATTTGAAAAGTCTTAAGAAACCATAATGCAGGCAGCTGAGTCAGTGACTTGCCCAGTTCAGAGTCATCTTGCTCTTGATTACATGCTATTTTCATTATTCCTGTTTTCTCACTTGAATTTGTATTTTAAACAGATATTATTATAACAACATAATTGAAGAATAAATGGTACATTAAAATATACAAGTGTCAAGGGTATAATTTGGTTACTCTAACATATGTATTCACCCATAAAATCACCACCACAATCAAGATAATAAACATATCTGTTACTCCCAAAACTTGTTCTTCATGTTCATTGTTATCACTTTTGTTGTTACCAAGGACTGTATTTTTCCTGATTTTTTGCTTACATGGAATTACATAGAACTAGAGGCCCAGTGCATGAAATTCATGCACAGGGTGTCCCCTCAGCCCAGCCGGCACCCTCTTCAATCCGGGACCCCTCGGGGGATGTCCAACTGCCGGTTTAGGCCTGATCAGGCCTAAACCGGCAGTCGGACATCCCTCTTACAATCCAGGACCACTGGCTCCTAACTGCTCACCTCCCTGCCTGCCTGATTGCACCTAACTGCCCCCCTGCTGGCCTGGTCACCCCCAACTGCCCACCCCTGCAGACGTAGTTACCCCCAACTGCCCCCCCCCCTGCTGGCCTGGTCACCCCTTAGTGCTGCCCCGCCAGCCTGATCACCCCTTACTGCACCCCCTGCTGGTGTGGTCGCTCCCAACTGCCCCCCCCCACCAAACTGGTTGCCCCTCACTGCCCCCCTCTGTTGGCCTGATCGCCCCTCACTGCCCCGCCCTGCCGGTCTCATTGCCCCCAACTGCCCCCACTGTGGGCCTGGTAGTCCCATGCAGCCTGCTGCTCAGTCCTTCGGTCGCCCCTCACTAACTCCCTGCTGGCCTGGTCGCCCCACACAGCCTGTTCAGTCATCCATTCGGTTGTTTTATATGCGAAACTCACTTAGCCTTTTATATATATAGATGTCCTTTTTTCGTTTATTATCTTTCACTTGCCATAATTATTTTAAGACTAATTTAAGTTGCACATATCAATCATTTGTGTGTATCCACAGTCCAGGTGGCATTATACATGCATTAAAAGACAATAGCCTGTTACTGACTTATCTTTTGGGACAGTGTGGATGGACCTAGAGATTATTATGCTAATTGAAATAAGCCAGTCAGAGAAAGACAAATACAGTAAGTCCTTGGGTTAGCGTTACGTCAGTGATCTATTCCTTTGGCGTGATGTAACACGATTTTCACCGTAAGTCGGAACCCACCTACATAAGCACCTACGTCACTCACATGGAGCACATACACAGCAGTAACAAAGTGAAACAGTAAAAATATAAATTAAAAGAGAGGTAACAATTCCTGACCTTTATTTGTGGTAAATAAATAATAAAAAACATAAAGCACATATGTACATATGTCGAAATGATGGAATTTGTTTTTTATATAAATGAATGGGAGATGGCAATTTAACCATGGAAATGATGTACGTCAAGTCCGATGTTACCTGAGGACTGCCTGTACCATATGATCTCACAGATGTAGACTCTAATGAACAAAATAAACTGACAAACAAAATAGAAACAGCAGCATGGATACATGAAACAGACCAGCGATGTTAGCTAGAAGAGGGTGGAGAGCCTGGATGAAAGGTGTAGAGATTAGCCAAAGAACATATATGCATAAAACCCATATACATAGACAACAGTGTGGTGATGGCCAGATGGAAAGAAGGGTGGGGGGTGGGTGGAGGTGGGTAAATGGTGAGAAGAAATGGGGACATTTGTAATAGTTTCAATAAAAATAAAGTTAACAAAAACAAAAATACAGCAACCTCATAGACCCAGGTTGCTGATTACATCTCTCTTTTCTCAGGTTGGTGTGTGTGTGTGTGTGTGTGTGTGTGTGTGTGTGTGTGTGTGTGTATGCGTGCACACCTACACAGGCATATCTTAGATAGGTACGTAGGTAGATAGATAGATAGATAGATAGATAGATAGATAGATAGATAGAAAGAAATACAGCTCTGATCTGAAGAGAGACTTTAATAAAATATATGGGGAATGAAACCTATGAAAAGTAATTCATTTGTGGGAATGAAAGCATGGCTTTCCTGGAGCTTATGGCAAAGCACTTTGAGATATTAAGTACAGTGTTAGAGGGCACATAAGCAAAATTAAAACACAGACATAAAACAGATTACAGCAGTGGGCTAAATGGAATTAGAATAGAAAAAAAGGTATCTTAAATGTGCAATGTGCTGTGCTGCGTGTATCACATGATGCTAAGATAATTAGAATTGCATATTACACTGGACTGGAGATACCTGTTTTCTATAAAACTGTCTGCAGTAGGTCATTCCAAAACATTATGAAACATATATTTCCTTTCCAAACCTGCCTATCTATTAAGCCCCACAAGTAATGAAATTGAAAATCTACACATGAGGAAACCTTTTAATTATACAAAGTAATACAAACACTAAACCAGAGAATGGATTTAAAAATTCCATTTAGAAATAATGTGTGCTACCTTTTTGAACTGAACTCAGAGTCTATGTATTTTCTTGGTAGAGTTCCCCTCTCAATAGTTTTGTGTTAATGGTATTTTATTTTTTTTCTCTCCTAAGCCTGACTTTCTTTTGATGAAATGAATTCTCAAAAACTTTCTATGTACTTTCCCATGCAGGATATTTAAAATGCTGGCAACTATCTATCCTATATAAGGTAGGCACCTCAGAGTAGCAATAATATGTCATTTTCCAGCTTTGCCATTGATGTGTACATTCTTTGAAAGAAGATTGGCAGTCATTTGTTGGAAATTGGCTCTAGTAAGTAGAAAATACAAATAATGTATATATATTTTGAGGAATTAAACACAGCTCCCAACAATTTGAAAACAAGTATAAACAATGGGATTCCTATACACAGGAGAATCTTTGTAAATATATGTTAATAACATGACATGTACATATATATTTTAAAGGTTTTAACATTTAGAAATAAACATATTCCTCATAAAAATATTTGCTTCATAGACACAGGTCTGTGAACCCGTCCCACTGTATTTAAAATATCCTAAAATCCCCTTCTTTTTTGAAACAAGTTAGAAAATATGTACAAAGAATTCCGTCACTTGAAAAACAGGTGAATAGCTTCCAATTTAAAGCAACAGTAATAAAATTTTTAACAACTGCCACTAAATATAAATTAATATATAAAAAAGTATAAAAGTTAAAGGGGGGTGGAATTAATGACAATGAAGAAGGAGAAATATCGAGAACATGGTCAGAGAGAAATTTCTCTAAAAGTCGGTTTTAGCATATTGAAATATTGTTTAACAATGTTTTGATTAAATGTGTAAGATCCAGCCCGGCTGGTGTGGCTCAGTGGTTGAGTATCAACCCATGAACCAGGAGATCACAGTTCTATTCCCAGTCAGGGCATGTGCCCAGGGTGGGGGCTAGATACCCAGTATGGGGCATGCAGGATGTATCTAATCAATGATTATCTCTCATCATTCATGTTTCTCTCTCTCCTTCTCCCTTCCTCTCTGAAATCAATAAAAAATATATTTAAAAAAATGAAACGAGAGAAAAGAATTAGCACATCAGGTTTCAGTGAGCTGCAGGACAACCTTAACTGAACAGATATATATGTAACTGAAGTTCCAAGAAGAGAGGAAAGGGAGCAGAAAAAATATTGGAAAATATATAATGGCCATGATTTTTCCAAATTTTCTTAAAACCATAAATGATCTAACAATAAGGAAATGGTTAAACCAATGATGAAACATTAACTGAACACAATGTAATGGAATCATACTATTCATAAACTGTATAAGCCAACATGAAAATTCTTGATATAATTTTTAAAATAAATGAGGAAATAATTTTTTTTAAATATATTTTATTGATTTTTTACAGAGAGGAAGAGAGAGGGATAGAGAGTTAGAAACATCCATGAGAGAGAAACAGATCAGCTGCCTCTTGCACACCCCCCACTGGGGATGTGCCCGCAACCAAGGTACATGCCCTTGACCAGAATCGAACCTGGGACCCTTGAGTCTGCAGGCCGATGCTCTATCAACTGAGCCAAACCGGTTTCGGCGAGGAAATAAAATTTTATATACTACATGTTCATGACAATATAAACATGCCTAAATTATTGGGTGAAAACACATAAAACAGTCATATTCTTAAGCTAATTTGGGGTTATTTCTTTTCATTTTTCTACTTTTAACTCTTCGTATTTTATAAAATTTCTCTCACAACTTTTTGTGTGTGCCATAAGCATGAATATAAACTATTTAAAAATAAGTACATATGTAAAAATAATGAAGGGTGGGTAATACATTTCTTCAATAAATATCTATGGATAATGCATTTTACAGGTTGGCTTGTTATCTCTTTGGAAGACAGCAACAGACCTAGAGAGTATGGAGAACATGCAGGACAGTTCTGAGGAAGGAAAGAAGAGAGAAGAAATAATCCTTTACAATAAGCCCTCTTACCCATTCAAGAGGTCTAGCTTCACTCCCCTTGTGACCATTTTTAGCAGGAATGTATATAGAACCAGTCCAATCTTTAGAAACCCAGGATGACATCCTCCTTTGTCACTGATGTCTTTAGTATGGCATGATTCTTACAATATTTAGACTGTTGGCTCATTATTAATGCTTTTTAGTAAAGAGTCCCATTCCTGTCTTTTATTTCATTTTTTTCTTAAGGATTTAGGTAACCTCAGCAGACTGGATCCTCACTCTTTGGTGAGAGACCGATCCAGTGCTCTCCACATGAAAGAGACTGTTTTCATTGCTTCTTTTCATCAGTACCCAGTCATACCTTGTTGGAGGCATTATTTTTTGACACTGCTGTCCTGTCTCCTACTGTTCTTTTGGATAATCTACTTGGATAATCAGCATGTAGGTGCCTATTTGTTTGAAACTGACATCTAAGGAGGAGGATGGAATCAATCAGCAAATGGTTGATCAGAACCTAAGTAACTAGCCTGGCCGGCGTGGCTCAGTGGTTGAGCATTATCTATGAACCAGGAGGCCACCAGTTCGATTCCCAGTCAGGGCACATGTAGGGTTGCTAGCTCCATCCCCAATAGGGGGCATGCAGCCAATCAATGATTCTCTCATCATTGATGTTTCTATCTCTCTCTCCCTCTCCCTTCCTCTCTGAAATAAATAAAAATGTATTTTTTTAAAAAGAATCTAAGTAACTTGAAGTTTTAGCAATATATTAATTAGGGGCTTATGGCAATGAATAATGCTTAAACTAAGGTAAGTATGCAAAAGTCAGAATGAGAGAAAGAAAAAAAGGGAGACAGACAGGGAGAGTAAGGAAACAAAGGAGATGGAGGAAAGGAGAGAAAGAGAAAAGGGAAAACAGAAAAGGGGAGAGGGAGGTGAGGGAGGGAGGGTAGGAAATTGGGAGGGAAGGAGGGAGAACAAGAGATAGAGACGTTTTAACACCATAAGAATTACCTGTAAAATCAATCAGCCCAATGGTCCCCAATAGCCCTATTATGATAGAACTAGAGGCCTGATGCATTAAATTCATGCATGGGTAGGGTCCCTAGGCTTGGCCAGTGATCAGGGCCAATCGGGGCCTTCCAGCTGCTGGCCGGGGCCTCTCTTTCCTGGCTGCCAGCTGGGCCTTCCTTCATTCCACACTGCCCCCTGGTGGTCAGCGCACATAATAGCGAGCGATCAAACTACAGGTCTTCAGGTCAACCTCCCGAGGGGACACTTTGCATATTAGCCTTTTGTATATATTATGATAGAATGATGGATTGGTCATCATCAGCTGATAGGAGCTACATTTAACTTGATTTTGTATGATATATGTTTGCATTAATCAGAGTAGATAATGAAAACACATAGTTGCTGTTTTCACTCTCCTGAATTCCACTATGGTCTCTAATCTGCTAGAGAATCAAGAAAGCTTTCCAGCACCAGAATTTCCATACTTGAACAGTATGTTATGGTAAGTATGGGAATGGTTTTGATTGGGGGGATTTCTGATAAATGAATATTAAGAAATGCTGATCTATCCAAAGTGTTGTTGTTGCTTTTGCCAATTGAGGATAAAACTAACTCTCTGAAAGGGAAAGTGCCTTTTCCAAGGTCACACAGCAGGTTAATTTTTGATGGGCCATGCATACTTTTCAAGACTACTTTTAAGGGTAATATCCTCTGGAAATAGAGACTCCATCTTCAGACATTGAGGAATGCAAAGTTGTAAAACCCCTAGGTTAATATTGTATTTTTCACAAATCTCATCAGAAAATTCTCAACATCTGATTAGCCTAAATATTTAATTAGTTCTGAAAATGTGATAGAGAAAAATAGTGCACACATGGAGTTTTCTGACAGATAATCTGTTATCTACAGAAATTTTTATTGATGTCCCTGAAGCTACAGAGGTGATGAACCATTTACCAAATCTAAAGTCTCTATGGCTTCTCAGGCACAGATGGCAAGAGAGTGCCTCCATTGAGACAATCTCTTGCACCCCAGTGACATTTATTTAAAACTAAATAGTAATTGTTTATAAGAGTGCCGCAGCAATTTCAGATTTGTAAATAATAAATATGCTAATTTTAGTAGACTATTAATGGTGCTTACTATTTCAGGCACATGGTATGTGTTTTTAAAAGCAATTATGTAATATTAAATATAAAGTTATAGATTTTTAAAAGAAAAAAGAAAATAGATTTCTATAGATTAGTATTGTGTCCAGTAGCTGTTAAGCAGTTTAGTTAACCTGTCTTATCTGTGTTTACTGATCTCTACATGAAAAGAATTGAGATGAAATTTGGGGTATGTTCTCAATATATTGTTTAAAAGTATGTTACTGAGAAGAGGGCTATTTTATCTTATTTTATATACTTTTTCTTAGCTAGTAGAAAAAAGTACAGTTTTGATATAAATAAAAATGATGAGATAGATGATGTGCATGGTACCATAAGTGCATCTATGAAACATATTTAATTGTATTTAGATGAGTCCATTGCTAGATCAATGGCTTAATATGAATCATTGTGTCTATAGGTTGCTGCTACGAATGCTTGCATATAGAAATTGAGTTTTCACCTCCACTTTATGGGACTTGAGTAGTCAAATTAATTAAGGGGTGAGAAAGTTCATTCTTGACTCTTGGGGAAGGCTAGTTATAACTGTTGGTAGAAAGATTTCCTATGGGGAGTGTGACTGTTAAAAAAATAATAATGGGAGACCAAAGAGATTTCCTGCAGGAAATAGCGCTTGGAAGAGTCTACCTTGACATTTCTTAGCTGGAAAGCAGGAGTGAGATAAAACAGCCTTGTTGCACCTTTATGATAGTCCTACATAGTATGCTTGACACATTACAAACATATTATTTCATTTTACAAACCACCCATGATGTAATGATATTAATACTAACAATGAATAGTTTTTAAACGCTTTTTTTCCAGTCACTATTACAAACAAAAAATTATGTATTCAATACTCACAACACCTCTATATGATAAGACATTTAGAGATGAGGAAAAGTCAGAGTTTGAAGGCTTTATCAAGGATCGGGATCTAGTAAAGGGTGGAACCAGAATTTGAACCCAGAAAGTTTACTTGGAGTATGTGCTCTTCCTTGGAGTATAGTCACAAGCTCTATGACTCTTCAGTATGAAATAGTATCGCCCTTTGGTATTAGTGGTACTGATGTTCACAGAAGTAATGTACCCCCTATCATATAACTTAGAGGTAGAAGAGTTGGAATTTGAACTCAAAACCATCAAGCCTACTCTCTTTCCCTTGGGAACTTTGGAATAGTCTCTGCTGCAAGTTTTTCAAGGATTTGCTGGGGGTAGGTTTTTGAATGTTTGGACCTACCTTTCTGAACTTATGACCTCATGGCTACCTCAAGAACCATATTCTGACCACTGACTTACCACTCACATTCCAAGAAACTTTATGGGGAGGAAGTGTCTCATCCAGGACACGTCCTCCCCATAAAGCCCTTCTTGCCTTTAATTTTAAAACCCAACTTTTCCTGTATATCTTTCCTAACCATCTCAGATATCTTATCATTCCCCTCTTAATCTTTAACACTTGTTATTTACCTAAGACCATTATTTAGCAGGCTAACTAACCTTTATGTATGGAGTCATCCCATCTCACCACTGTATGCTTATACCTTTCCTTTCTAATTTAATTCTGCTATGAATCAAATCCCGACTCTATCTGGCAGAGTCAGTGGGTTCGTTTGGAATTTATTTTATAGGGAACAACACTTGGTAGGCCAGTAATCTTTCTTGGGGACCATAAATACTAGTCTTCTTGGGTACCATAAATGCCAGCCTTCTCAGTTTTAGTCATCAGCATCCCTGGACAAGGCCATCTTGAAGTCACCTCAAAGGAGTCTTCTTTGCCTCATAAAAAAAGATCCAACTTATACACATGTACACATAACACACACATACACACACACACAACACACACACACCCCTAAAATAACTCAATTTTTAAAAGAGAATATATAAAGTACTTAAGTTTCTCATTATTTTTCTAAAGAGCTAAAAAGAATATGCTCCTATTTTTAAACTAACAAACTGCATTATAAGTCCTGATGCATCAGGACTTATTTATATTTCCAAGTCAGAAACATGTATCTTATGTCAGCTTTAACTTTTCTTTTATAGCAAATTTCATGTAACTGGTGAGTCACTGTTCAAGTTTACAGTAAACTACATGTGTGATTGCTTTATCAACGATCAACATTCAACATGTTCATATTCTTTACACACGTGCACACACACACACACACACGTATTAGTCAAAGTTACCAGGGACAAGAGCAGGTTGCTTCTCTACCTCTAAGAAACCCATTCTAACCATTAACATCCACAACAGTACTCATGGGGATTGATACTACGAGTCCAAACATCCAGCTCTGTTAATTGGGTTCTCTTTGGTTCACATCAGTTCTTTTGACATTTTTAGTAGTTAGCATTAATGGATTTTTATATAGTTGGAACTGTTCAATACTTTTCTACAAAGACAAGGTGCTTCTGTCTGAAATGTTGATCACTTTAATTGTGCTATCCATTCTTCTGGAGGACAATGACACTTTTTCCTTTTAGATGGAGTTGACATGCGTCAGGTAGCATTGATCAACTTCCATATAAATGATCCAAGAGAAGTAAAATTGATATGATGAATGAAACACTTTAGAAATATCCAGAAACATACATATTGTGGATAGTGTTGCTTTCTCGAGATCTTGACATCCTATTATTTATGAATGCAATGTATGTGCCTGTGCATGTGAAGACAGAAGGCATTAGAGGGCTAGTTAGCTCCTTTATTCATATACACACTTATAGAGACATGATAAAGAAAATTAAATTAGACCTTAGTTCAATCCTTAGTCTACCAGAGAGCAAGCACATCGGGGAAATAGAGGTAGTTTAATAAATATGCTTTTGCCAGGTTTTACAGAAGAAACTAAGGAAGAAAATATCTGGAGGAAAAGACCAAAGCATGTAATTTCTATAACCACAGGAGATCTTTTCATTAGCCTTCACTTTGGTTCTTAATTGTTTCCCAGATGCATCTGGGGGCTGGTATGATCATCACTGTACAATTGCTCTGTCTCTTTAGTGATACACAGAAACTTCCATCTGACAAAGTGAAGAAAAAATACTCTATCTAATGTGCTTTATGCTATGATAATACCATTGCTGAGATAATTATGTTAAAATCAAATTGGATTCTGACCCCCTTTTAAATATTTAAGTTGAGACCTTTGAAATACTCCTGCAACCCTAATAATTAGCTCCACAAATCTCTTTGTTTACCTGCCAGGATCGGTAAATGTTTAGGAAGACCCAGCAACTCCTTCTATTCTTGGTGTTAATGAAGTATGAAATAGACTAATTTTGTCTTTTGTTGCTATTGGAGTTTTTTGCCAGTTATTTTTTCTGCCATAGAGAACCAGACATACAGAAATTCCAACCCTCCAAAAAAACTAGGCCATCTTCATCTTACCATTCCTCCTTTTTTTCCAGTGATAAAGGAAGCACAACTACAAGCAACAGCAGCAGCAATACCATCATTATATCTATATCATCTATTCGTCTATACTTATTGAGACTTGCTTCAATCCAATTTTGTCTTTCTCCAATCTGATCTCCACACTGGGTTGGCTTGAGCTTTCTGTCTAAAACTCAGAGTTTTCCTTTGATTTTAAGATGAAAACCACACAACCCCTTGGCACAGAAGGCCCCACAGAGACGGCCTCTTTTGTATTTTCAGCATCATGAGCAGCATGATGGCCCTCTCACACTAACCCAACCACATGGTTTTCTTCCATGTCCACACCTGTTCCAGGCTCTTCTGTTTTGGGACCTTTTAACAGTTTCTGTTTCTAAAGAAATCTTACCTACTTTCTTCACTCAAATAACTGCTATTTTTATATGGATCTCATTTCACTTCTAGTTTCTCAGCAATACTTAGCCTTCTTATTAACACTGATATGAATTAGAGTTTAGCCAACTAAACGTAAACATTCTTGTTTTATTATTGATAAACTAGAAATAATTTTATACTTTTTTGTATATTATTCCTAGCATGAAGTCAAGCCATCTTATTGTTGACTCTTATGTCATCATAAGCAACTCAATATAAATTTCATTAGAATTTGTATGTATTTATTAATATTTGATCAATGTCTAGTTAATGTATAATCTCTATGATTAGACCCATGAATATAGAGGGGTACTTTTACATTCAACATGAAATATCTGGCATGTAATATATACCTAGTAAATTATTAAATTCTGTAGAGCATTACTGCATGCCAGGCTATGTCTAAGGTGATGCACATTTTATTTAATTTTACTTCCAAAACAAACTTGTGACTTCAGGAGCAAGTTATTGCTTATTTTGTCTGAATTTCTATATTAGACCCTCTATACCTAATCTTACACTCGTAAAACAAACAAAAACAAACAAAAAAATAACATTCATCGTACATAAACACACAGAGTGCAGTTTATAAAGGTAATTTTCAATAATATCACACTCTTCCTCAAAAATCCTCCAAAGATTTTCCATTTTCCTTACATAAAATCTAAAACCCTTGGAATTCTGCTTTTAAAAATGTCAACATGAAAAAAACTATTCATCTTCCAGATGTCATTTATAAACTCTAAATTAAATTTGAATTTATACACACATACAAATACACACAGAGAGAATTACTTGAAGTTACTGGAAAATTAAAAATAAGAAGGAAAAGATAGGGGGGTTGTCAAATCTAGAAAAGGAGCAAATACACTAGCTGATAATTCCATTTATATGATTTTTACCTGAGGCTAATCCACATTGTTCTGGATGCCTAGAACCCAAGCCAAAAAATCACAACATTATCGAATTGAAGACAAAAAGAATAAAGTTTGGAGTTGCCAGAGCAACTGGAAAGTTAGGGATGCACAGATGTGGAGTCTAAAATCTGAATATAAATTTTGCTCAAATCCTTGCATAACACCTGAGTTGCACCTGTACTAGAGAAATTACAAAGAACCAGCTGGAAACAAGAGCTAAAAAGATGAAAGAACTGAGTAGAGATTTCAGCTGCTGCTCACGGCAGAAATGAGACATGGGGGTTTTGAGGCCACAGCCAAATTAACTCCCTGATAGAACAAAAGTCAAGAGTGTCTGAAGGCAGGTGGAAAAAATTCTCTAAAATATTCCATTTGTAATAACACACAACATAATTAAAGTTACTATGCATATGGAAGAAATAGCAAAGAGAACAAAAAAGCCAATAGAAATGAGCATGATGATCTTGATGTTGAAATTTGCAGAAATATGTGCTGATACTTAAAGAAAAGCCAAATTGGTAATGGATGAGGTAGTGGGAAATATCAGCAGAGAAAAATAAACTACAAAAAAGAACAAAACAGAATTTTTTGGACTAAAACCTACACTACCTGAAAAAACAAAAACAAAAAATTCCTGGGCTTCAAGGCAATATAGATATGACACAATGAAGTGTCAGTTAACTTGAAAATATAACAATATAAATTATTCAACAAAATAAATAAGCAGAAAAAAATGAAGAAAAATAACACAGCCTCATAGACATGTGGGGCAATATCAAGTACTTAAAAATATCGCCGTTTGCCAGGCCCTAGCCTAGTGACGCCCTGAGGCCCCGCCCCGCCCTGAGGCCCCGCCCCACACATTCTACAAACCAGCCCAGGCTCCACACAGCGGCTTTTGCATATAAATGGCCTGTTCTGTGGCAGCTTAACCAAATAAACTGCAGCTCCAGTCAGACTGCTCCAAAACCACCCAAGCAAAGGAGGAGAAAACTAGTCCTTGCTGTAGCTCCTGTTGGGGGACACACAGTACACAAGGGTACACCAAGAGTGTCCACCTCAGGTAACTGGGAGGCTGACCCGTTGAACCAATAGGACACCTAGTACACAAAGCTACCCTACCAACTCAGGGAAGCAGCGAAAATGAGGAGGCAAGGAAACAGATCACAAACCAAAGAAATGGAGGAGAACAAGTGACTGGACATAGAGTTCAAAACCACGGTTATAAGGTTTTTCAAGAATTTCATGGAAAAGGCCGATAAATTTAATGAGACCCTTGAGGATATGAAAAAGGACCAACTAGAAATTAAACATACAGTGACTGAGATAAAAAATATTATACAGAGACCCAACAGCAGACTAGAGGATCGCAAGAATCAACACAAAGATTTGGAATACAAAGAGGCCAAGGACACTCCTCCAGAGAAGCAAGAAGAGAAGAGAATTCAGAAAGTTGAAGATAGTGTAAGAAGCCTCTGGGACAACTTCAAGCGAACCAACATCAGAATTATGGGGGTACCAGAAGAAGAGAGAGAGCAAGATGCTGAAAACCTATTTGAAGAAATAATGAATGAAAACTTCCCCCACCTGGTGAAAGAAATAGACTTACAAGTCCAGGAAGCACACAGAACCCCAAACAAAAGGAATCCAAAGAGGACCACACCAAGACACATCATAATTAAAATGCCAAGGGCAAAAGACAAAGAGAGAATCTTATAAGCAGCAAGAGAAAAACAGTTAGTTACCTACAAGGGAGCACCCATATGATTATCAGCTAATTTCTCAACAGAAACTATGCAGGCCAGACGGGAGTGGCAAGAAATATTCAAAGTGATGAAGAGCAGGAACCTACAACCAAGATTACTCTACCCAGCAAAGTTATCATTCAGAATTGAAGGGCAGATAAAGAGCTTCACAGATAAGAAAAAGCTAAAGGAGTTCATCACCACCAAACCAGTATTATATGAAATGCTGAAAGGTATTCTTTAAAAAGAGGAAAAAGAAGAAAGATAAAAATTATAAACAACAAATACATATCTATCAACAAGTGAATCTAAAAGTCAAGAGAATTAAAAATCTGAGGAACAGAAAAAACTGGTGAACATAATAGAATCAGAGGCATAGAATGGGAGTGGATTGATAATTCTCAGGGGGAAATGGGTGTCTGTGTGGGGAGTACGGGAAGAGACTGGACAAAATCATACACCTATGGATAAGGACAGCGGGGGGTAGGTAAGGGCAGAGGGGGAGTGGGAACTGGGTGGTGGGGAGATATGGGGGGGGGAAGGAGAAACAATTGTAATCTGAACAATAAAGATTTATTTAAAAAAAAGAATACCATTAGAAAAATAAATAAATAAAAAATAAAAGTAAAAAAATATATATGTATATATATGAAGAAATAGGGACCCCCAAATTCTAAAGTTTAATTAAAAACATAGATAATAATAAAAAAGAAAGAAAAAATAAATAAATATCTACATATTTATTTATCCTCCTCTTGAAAACTGAATTTCAGAAAGCGCTGCACTTTACCAATTGTTCTACAACTGTTATTAGGGTATTGAATAGTGTCAAAATGTGGAAAGCAAATAATCTTGAGGATACTGATGTTAGGGACACAAATATTAATCATGCTCGGTTACTTGATCGTTCTGTTCTGATTAGAGAAAGCACATTCTAACCTGGCTGAGAGTTGTATGCCCTGGGAATGGGAGTTAATCAGGAATATGGTCCATTCCCTTTATCATAGAACTGTCTATTATCATGGAAGGATTAACCACTGGGTTGTCTAAACAATGGAGTCCCTGAGGCACCTGCCCCAGCCTGCATTGCCTGTAACCTGTAACCATTATACCCATTCTTATTCCTTTTGCCCACTTCCCCATGCCTGTAATTCCTTTTTGCCCACTTCTCCATGTAATTTTTATCCTTCTGCCCAATATAAACAGTTGGCTTGGGGGAGGAGGGGTGCAGAGCAGATTTTCATGGATGACCTGCTCTCCCATGCTGCTGGCATTATTGGTATTTACTCATAAATCATTCAACCTTGTCGGCTTACTTGGCTCATGTAGTGAGAGGCAGCCCCAACCCATTAGTTGTCCAGTTTCAATATTTTAAATAGTGCAAAGTATTAGAATTACTTACTATTGTAATATCTGTTTATCAACTCAGCTACATGAGGTTTGGAGGTATGGCTCTTTCACCATAGTGTGGCTCTTTCACCATACTCCCATCAAGGAGTTTAAAGGTGAAACTGATAGAAAGAGTAAGTACCATGTTGGCTTATTTCGGTTTAAACTCACTGTTAAAAGTCCACACAAATTATGTCTAGTGACATACACAACTACTGGCCAAGGGTTTCAAACACATGGGAGTCTGAGGACTGCTCACAGAACAAGTGTTCCTAAATAGGGTTTCTCTGAAAGCATAGGGAAAATAGAATGGTGAATCCAAGACAATGACAAAGATTAGGTGGCCATCATGTTGGTGAGACCTTACTGAGAAGTTGGTCTGCTGTGTTAGGGTCCCCTAAGGAAGAACACATGAGGCCAAAAGGGGTAAAGAATTATAAATTAATAGAGGCCCAGTGCATGAAATTCGTGTACAAGGGGGCGGGCACTCCCTCAGCCCGGCCTGCACCCTCTCCAATCTGGGACCCCTCGGGATATGTCTGACTGCCGGTTTAGGCCCAATTCCTGTGGGATGGGGCTTAAACCCTAAACCAGCAGTCGGACATCCCTCTCACAATCCAGGACCGCTGGTTCCTAATTGCTCGCCTGCCTGCCTGCCTGCCTGCCTCATTGCCCCTAACTGCTCCCTTGATGATCTGATCACCCCCTAACTGCTCTGCCAGCCTGATCGCCCCTAACTGCCTCTGCCTTGGCCCCTGCCACCATGGCTTTGTCAAGAAGGATGTCCGGAAGATGTCTGGTCTAATTAGCATATTACTCTTTTAGTAGTATAGATTATTAGTATAGATTGTTACATTTGCCAGCAGAAGGGCTGAAACCAAAATGGCATAAGAGAGGCAGAATAGGGGGAGCAGGATATTCATGTCTCTTGTAAAGGTCAGTCAGAGTAACTGGTTGGACCAGGTGCAGGTGTGGGCCAAGTGAAGGCAGTCCACTGGAAACTGGGTGAAGTGGTTTACTGGAAACTGAAGGCCGTTAATCATGGGACCTATAATGAGGGTAACAGGAAAGTTGCCGGGGAGGGCAAAAGCCCCAAGCAAGGCACAATGTAGCTTCCAGGGAGGGGCAAGAGCCACCAGCAAGGTATAATGGAGTGTGAGACTGTGCCAAACACACTGTAGTTTATAAAAGCAAGGGATATTTGAAAAGCCCCTCCTCCCTGAAAAACACAACAACAATGGCAAAAACAACCTGCAAGACCTAAAGCCTCAAGGGGACGAATTTAACTGTAGCAACAATTGGAGACTGAGGAAGAACAAGCCATGAGAACGACAATGGGTAGAGCTAGCTGAAATTATGAGGCAGTGCTTTTGAAAAGGTAATGCCGAGAATAGTGAACACCTCCGTAGGCTTGCGCACAGGGAGTTCATAAGGTGCAGGACTGGCCACATTGCATAGGCTACTCCTTGGGTAATTTAATATCCTGTATGGCTCTTTCAGTATCACTTACTACTCATAAAAGCATAATGAGTTATTGGTGAATGTTCAAGTCACAGAATAAGTAAAGAATAATAGTTTATTCTCAGTACAGTCAAAATGTTTTCTTTAAATTTTATTGGTAAAATACATCATGCATGATGGGGTTTTTGAAAACACTATATCATTTAAATTCAGCTTTTAAACAGTGTATACTTTGATGTGTCATAGAATCTAATAAAAATGCTAAATCAGGCCATTAAATATTTATGTGCTATTTATATATTGTGTTGGGAAGGGACTTTAATTAGTTTGCTGCACAAGAGAGAATCTGCATTTCCATAAGGAGAAGAAATGTTAAGATGGATGTTTTAGCCATAACTTCCTGCATAGAGTGCTTTCGGGTCCAATCTGGAAGCTATTCACACAATATTATAGAAATAAGAGCAAAGTGGAGTAAGAGAAAAACATATATAAAATAACGATTATGCAATGATAACATGTGTTGTAATTAAGGCTGATGTGATAAAATGTAAATTACATAGAATATGGAGGATATTCAATGCTCTGATAAACTGTTTAGCTGAGGGTACATCATTAAAAAAAAACATTTTATTGCCTTACGATGATAGTTTGGGCACATCCTTACAACTTGGATTAATCCAGTACCTTGCAATGCCCCAGAAGGGATGCCTGGGGAATTGGGGAGAACTCCAGAGTAAGAGAGGGTTGGGCTCAGTGGAATTCAACACCCCCACCTTCAAGCTGCAAGCCTTGTGCAGCTTATTCCCCGAGCCACATTATTTTTGATTTATTGATTGGAAATATGAATAGTTTTCAAGGAGTCTTTGTGAGAAAGGTAAATTAGAGGAGTTATGATTTAATTAACAGTAACAGTTGTTGGCTCATAAAAGATGTTCACCCAATGTGCCTCTCCCCACTCTTGTCTCAACATTATTATGTATTTGATTCCTCAGTTTACATTTTCAATTAGTACATTTCTTCAAAGTCTTTCTGCCATGGTTTCCTCTTAGTCCTCAATGTCACAACTTAAGGCTTGAAATTTAACAGGAAAAGCTTTCTGTTAGGATTACAAGGCAATATAATCCTTAAGGGCTATTTGTAAGCTTCCTGCCACAAGAAAACAAAAGACAGGAAAAAACTCGCTGGATACCAGGATTCAGACCATAAGGAACTGAAACAGTCCTGAAGACACCTAATCACATACCTGCATTCCATCTGAATTCCAAGCCCACCACCTCAACCCCAAAACCCACTAAGTTTTCCACTAGTAACTGCATTAAGGATGAAACTCAAGCTCCTGGGTGCAGCCATCATTGACCCAATATCCCCTTGCCTCAGTGCTGTGAGCCCTTCCTTTTGGATACCCCATCCCCCAACCCCTTTTCCTTAAATCAAGCATGTCAAACTCTCGGCCTGCAGGCCGCATGCGGCCCACAGTGAATATTTTGGAGGCCCAGCCAATATAACGGTATGCAAGAAACGTTTTAATAAAAATTTCATAACTTAATTTTTACAATATGCTGCTATACATAATTACTAATAACGAACTACAATGTTCACTAATGACTGATTACTATAATCATGTTGCATTTATTTCCCTTATGCGCCTTACGCACAGGCACTCATTTCTCTCCACTAATACTAGCAGCGAATATTTTAGCAGCCGATTGCTATGCCATTAGTCTTGTAATGACTTGTTTGGTGCGCGCAACAAGAAATATTTCACTTTCAGAGAACAAGAAAAATAGGTTTATTTGTGTTATGCTTATTAATTTCTGCAGTTATTCAGTGTCTGGTAAGTTAATGTTCAAAAATATTAATTTTTATTAAAATGTTCTATTATTTTATGTTAACGATTACTCATTTATTTCAGCCCTTTGTATTCAGCACATCTCTATCGAAATAAACATACATTTTTATGAATACTGAAGCTTTGGTTTTATTGTGGCCCACATAAACTTAAACCTTGTTTATTTGGCCCGTGTTAGCCTTTGAGTTTGACATGCTTGCCTTAAATAAATTCAGTTTTTCTTTATCCACCATCTGAGATGGCTATGTAGCCTACCCGAGTGCACCATGTTAACCTTTCACTTTCTAAAGAATCAGTCACCCACCGCTCAAACTCTTGCAACTCATGTGGCTATATTGCTTTTCCTAAATTATTGATTCCAGCTTAAATTTTTATTCCTCACCAATCTTTCAAAATCCTCATCTGTGCATTTCTAAACTTAGATTCCACTACTCCAAACATGAAGTCTTTGCTGAGATGGTGAAGAGTAGCTATGCAAACACGATGCACATGAAGAGCATGACCTGCACACTACTGTCTTCATCATTTTGCCCCCAAATGAAGTCACTGTTAGTCTCATCCTCTATGGCCAGTTATTTTACCTCTCTATGTCTCAGTATCCTCATCTGTAAAATGGGTATGATAAATGTTGCCTAGCACATAAAGATATGCTAAAAAATTACCTGTTGTCATTAAATTCTGCCCATCCTTAGAACACCAATTCCCCTAGGAATTTTTATATGACCAGGTCATTTCACAATGGTCTTTCTTTTTTAAACTCTATGACATTTGATGCTGATCATATTATGTTGTAGAACTTTAATTCACTTGGCTTTTATTTAAGCCCTGACCTCCAAGTAAAAAATAATTATTTGAGGACATAACATATGAATTATAATTATTTTGAATCTCCAGGTGAATTGTGGATATAGTGATGTGAAGAATGAATAAAAACTATAATAGGACCTCACAGAAAATATGGGTATCCACATTTGTTAATATAGCCATACTTGTTTATTTTGTGGTAATTAATTTTATATTACTGTGTTTTAGATTTCTTTCCTACATTAAAATAATTTCTTACTTCAGTTTCCTGACCCCTTCCCAGGGAATTCTTCTCTTTGCCATCCCCTCCCACAAACATAAGTGCTTATGGAAAGGAAACCATTGATTAGAAAAGGGATTCATTTACTCATATAGAATTTGAATTAAATTCTAACACTTTGATCTCTTATTGCAATAATCTGTACAACTCAAAAATGGCAGTGGAACAGTGTCTCTCGAGTCATTTCTTCCTTCTTGTTTTGGTTTCTGACCAACCATGCTTTTCTACAAAGCTTTCTATGATATTATTCATCCATACTTCCATATATATTATATTGTTCTACTGAGCTAAGGAGTCAATAACTCATCACTATTAGGAAAACTAATTAATGATACAAATTAGAGGAGAAGAACTGAAATCAAGATGAAAAATATCTGACATGAAACTTGGTATGGAAAACTTAGGTGGTATTGATTACTAACACTGTAGTTATTTAGGTCCCCTTAGTCCCATCATCAGTGGGTAAAAGCAGAATCGCAGTGTTATAATTCTAATAAAGAATAAAAATCCTATTTAAAATAAGACATCAAAACAAACAAAAATAAAATAAGATATCAAACTGAAGGAAAAAAGCCAATCAGTGAAAGTGAGAGGCTTGATATCAAATGGTAATATTTCTAAAAACTATCAGTAATATCTGGTGAATATACTCACACTGAATATCTAGTATAAAAAATGAGACAGTCAGAATACTATGGGGAATTCTCAAATGTGAAAAAAAAGCAATGCTAGGAGATATAAGAAATTCAGCATTAAAAGCAGAAGCATATTCCAAGAAAAAAAAAAAAAACCACTTCATATTTTCTTTGAAATCATCAATTCCTGTCTGAGGATTTACCCTTTGGGAATGGAGAAAAGGAAACTGGATTAATTATTTTAGGAAATGCAACAGAACACAACAAATGGTAGAGCATTTCTTTTATTCATAATAATTTCCAATCCACTATTTTATGACAATAATATAATCTGGCACATTGTAGGTGCTGAATAAAATTTATCTCTTCCAATCTCTAATATTTTTCTATTGCAGTTTCTTATACTTTGTAAGATTAAAACAAAAGTCAAGTAGCAATAAGGCACATGTGTTCTATCGGAGGGTTAACTACGACATGACAGCAGTTCCCTACTGTTATACGTTAAAAGGTTTCAACAGGAATTTGATCTCATGCTAGAGTACAAAGATACACCAAGAACTGACAATTTTCCAAGCTCTATTTCATAACGTCAGTTGAATATTTTCCATAATTCTTAGTTATGGAATACTCATTCACATTTGATGGCAGAAAATTATCCTTAAGAAAGTTACATTCACTATTTGGTTTAGAAAAAGTGGAGGGTATTAGATGAAAGATGAAAGTGTAGAGAGCCAAGAAAGAGGGATTATGCACATTTATATGGTCATAGTGGATAATATATGATGTGCCGGGAACATAAATAACTTCTAATATGAGGACTGAGCATAGCAGAAAGGCGGTGGGCTGTGAAACTGTGCGCAGAATGGACCATATGCACATATATCTTTGGTGAAACTTGAATTAGATTAGACATCATACCTTTTTTTCTAGAAAATGTCAATAACTGACCACAGGTTTGGAACACAGTCAAGTACATAATGGGGAAAATATTATGACCTATTTGAAAACCATGTCATCGTCTCTATCCACAACCATAGTTTACCCCAGCTTCCTGGGTTTTGCCAAATCATCTATCATTGTTGCCTGATGTAAAGAGGAGTATTTTTATACCAGGAATTCGAACACAGACTTGGAAACAGTTATGACTGTGACAATTATTTGCTGTGGAACTGTAGGTGAGTTTGCCCTGCCGGTGTGGTTGAGAGTCCATCCACCTATGCACCAGGAGGTCACAGTTTGGTTCCCGGGGTTGTGGGCTGCATACCCAGTAGGGAACATGCAGGAGGCAGCCGATCAATGATGAGATTGATCCTCTCCCTCCCTCTCTGAAATCAATAAAATTATTTAACTCATTTGTAAATATCAGTACAAATAACACATGTATAAGATAGTGAGGATTAACTGGAATGGTATTTGTAAAATATTAAGTCCTTCTCTCTCCTTCTTGTAGCATTTTGGGGATTTTTTGTAATATACTTACCATGATGTATTTATCCTTTTTATCTAGATCAGGAATGTGTGTTCTTTGCCACTCTTCTGGGTATATACAATCACCTCACCTCATATATGTCCCCAGGCAATCTCTACCCTTCTTAGGGTTACCCTTCTTTGACTTCTGCCTTCCAGGTGGCTTTAGCAAGTGGAGGTGCCAGCAGATCTTAGGCCAGGGACCAGAGATGTCAGCGTTTTTATTTTGCTGGCTCTTCTCCTGTGGGTTTTGTGATTTGACAGTGACCTTTACCAATGATCATATCTCCTATCAGGTACATCTCTCAATCCAGCTACCTCTCCAGGTTCCGAACTCCCTCCTCCTCCCCTGCCCCTTTGTACAAGTGGTTGGTAAAAACTCCATACTCCTACTCTAGGTATCCCAGTGGTACAGCACTATTCCTATTGTTTTCCTGAATTTACCCATACTTTCTAGACAGTTCCTTTATTAAACTCTTTCAAAATACCTATATTCACTATGCGATCTATTGCATGTCCTTAACAACTAAACTGCTCTTCATGTGTAAAATGAGGTTATTGTACAAGTGTGATAAATACGTGTGAATTAAAAAGATTATCTAGTAAAGTACCCATCCTGGGAATTTAATTTGGAATAAATGAGTTTAAAATACTGATGCATAGTTCAAGCTCAATAATTGTTAAAATGGATCACTATGATCATTCTATTACAAATAGTATTTCCTCCTCTGGTACGATATAGTTTTATTTAATGCTTATCTCAATGTGTTATAAATCATCTCTTCACACTGTACCTACTTCTCTGAGGTATATCTCTGACAGAAGACGGTTGCATGTTCTCTGAAGGAAGGGTTCATGCTTCATTCACCCTTCTGTCATTACCGCTTATCATAGGGTGGGGCTCCCCAGACATCATAAAATGTGTGAAAAACCTGAATGAATTCCTTACTCACAATCCCTTTGTCAGAAAAGGCCAACATGTAGTTACTACACTTAACATAGCATCAAAGTTCAGTTCCTCTACTTTATTGCCTGTATTTATGTAGAAATAAAACACATTTTTTTAGAACATTACTATGGTTGCAGTCAAGTATCTGGAACCTTCCTGATAAATGAAATGATTAGGATGATTATGCCCCTAATGGGTTTATACAACATCTGCTAAAGTAAACTTGAGCTATGGAGTGGGTGAAACCTCATATAATATTTCATTATCAGTAACAAGGCATCTTTCAAGTTTAAATGTTTATGGATTTTTTTTCTTACCTAACTTTGTTATTTGTGAAATTATATTTTAATATCTTGTTTGTCACAATTTAATGATTTAAAAAAAATCTTCAAAACTTATTCTGAAGTTAAAATAGAATCAAACCATAGAATCACAAGGCATTTGTCAAGATGCTTGCAGGATAAATACATAAAGAGAGACTCCAAAAATGCTTAAAAATGTAAGTAAAGATCCTTGGTGTTTCTTAAATCACTTTTCAATCATCTGACTGTATATTTTTTGGAATTCCAACTACCCTGAATTTGGCTTAGATAGGTTATACCTTCAATAATTGTTCTTATTAATTGTGACTAATGCAACCAAATTCAGTATTGCAGTGAGGAATGAATGGAAAAGATATATGAAAATAACCATAATTCCTATCATACGCAAGGCACTTCAGAAATATTAACTTACTAATCTTCCGCCTAATCCTTTGTTTTATAATCTATACTAATAAAAGGGTAATATGCTAATTAGACTGGGTCAACCAGACATCTTCCAGACATCCGACTTCCTTATGGACAGTTAGGGGGTGACCAGGCTGGCAGAAGGGCAAGTAGGAGGCGCCCAGGCTGGCAGAGGGGCAGTTAGGGGGTGACTAGGCCAGCAGGAGGACAGTTAGAGGGTGGCCAGGCCAGCGGGGGGGCAGTTAGGGGGCGACCAGGCTGGCAGGGGACCAATTAGGGGCAATCAGGCAGGTAGGTAGAGTGGTTAGGGGCAATCATGCAGGCAGGTAGAGTGGTTAGGGGCGATCAGGCAGGCAGACAGGCAAGCTGTTAGGAGCCAGCAGTCCCAGATTGCGAGAGGGATGCCTGACTGCTGGTTTAGGCTCCATCCCGCAGGGATCGTGCCTAAACCAGCAGTTGGACATCTCCTGAGGGGTCCTGGATTGGAGAGGGTGCAGGCCAGGCTGAGTGCCTCTAGTTTCATATAATTTTTAAAAAGCACAAGCCAGTTGAATGGCAGGAATAAAAAATAAATAAAAATAAATAAGCACAAACAGAACAAAATGGGGACCAGATGACAGATGATTAGGGATTTTGTAGATTAAAATCTAGTTACTTATATCCAAAGTATCTTTGCTCTTCTCATAGAAGGAATGCCATTTAGCTTCCTATAAGGGGTGATAAATCAGAAAGTAGAAGAACTTGTGTCTCCTCTATGAGTCATTATTTTCCTGAATGACTATGGCTGAATTCCCTTACAGCCTTTAGTGTTCTTATTTATACAACATAGATTGGAATTTATATTTTTATAAAATTACAGGACTCTTTCCAATTTGTGTGATTCTCTTGGATTAACAACTTATTTGTCTATTTTTTTGTCTATTATTAAATCAACTATTTTTTTTGGAAAAAAAAATGTGACCAAATACATCCAAGGCCATGTTAAATATGTACTGAGAAGTACTCAGAAACCTTGGGTTTTGGTAATCATTCTATAATCAAATTTTATGGCCTTAGGACTTTTGCTTGGTTTTAATAAACTTAGATTTTTTCATCTATAACATGGAAATGCATAAAAACCAAGAATTCTGACCCCCTACCCAACTACTCTTTTTTTTTTCTACAACAAACTATATCACTTAATAATGTAGGACTTCCTCAGTTTAAAGTACTTTATTTCTAGTATTTCAAAAAGTTAAATAGCCCTAACCAGTTCGGCTCAGTGGATAGAGCGTCGGCCTTCCAACTGAAGGGTCCCAGGTTCGATTCCGGTCAAGGGCATGTACCTTGGTTGCGGGCACATATCCAGTAGGGAGTGTGCAGGAGGCAGCTGATCGATGTTTCTCTCTCATCAATGTTTCTAACTCTCTATCCCTCTCCCTTCCTCTCTGTAAAAAATCAATAAAAATATTTTTTAAAAAGTTAAATATTTTACTTAGATTGTCCTCAATAAATTGCAATGTTAAGAACACATACAGGTATTTTAAAACTCATACATGTTGTCAATAATTTTAATGATAAAAATCTATGGGTTCTGACACTTGACCACCTCAACTCTTTCTTTCAAAACTCAATTCAATTTTGATTCAGAGACACAGAGCAAGAACTCTCATTACCTAGAAACATTTCCAACAGATTTAATAACTCAAAGAGGCCATTTCTGAGTAAAGAGGGCATTTCTTATCTTTTGTTCTCTTGCCCATCCCAAGCCAAATAATAATGAATATCCACAATGACAAGATAAAGGCGTTCATAATATATGCATAGATTCAATTTTTGGACATTTATTAAAAAGCTATACATAAAGTTTGAGGAAATCATTTTTACTTCTCAGATGACCAAATAAACTGAGACATTGTTACATAATAGAGAAGATTGAGGAGATGTCCCACTTAGAAAATGAAACCTAACAGATTAAATGCCCATTAAAATGTCTATGGAGTTATAAAATTGAAATATGGTTGCTCTACATAGGCAATAATAGAGTTATGGAACTAATGTGTTCTTAATTATCACATAAGGTTGTGAAGAGAATTTTCTATTATTTCTGAATAACCCTCACTTCTAATATATTTTTATATAATCCTAAATGCATGCAATTGTCTTCTTTATTGGATCTATGCAACACTTGGCTGAACACGAAACCAGTATGAAGTATTTGTGGAGGTGCTAATCGAAGATGGTTTATATGAACCAATGGAAATACATGACTTTATGTCAATGATATGATCAAAATTTCAAAGACAAATAAATGCTACTGATCTCTAGATCACAGAGCAATGTGTAGAATTTAAAGTGTTAGGCAAACCTAGAAGACAGGTTTTAGGGAAGACAAGAAGTTGAGAAATGTGACAGTAAAGGAGGTTTAACTTTGACCCTAAACTGAGTTTCCTGCATCTCCCTTTTACTATCAATTTCTAATGTCTGTTTGGTTTCATGTATAGGGCTAGTGGTCTGGGCCTTCCAGCATTAAGATTCACGCTTAATGACATCTGTAAAGGAAAGAAACCATGAAGGAATCATAGGCTCTATGCTGACTCATTAAATGATATGAGTTCCAAACTTTATATTAAATGTGGGAGTCAGCCAGAAGAGAGCTTTAAATATCTTTTTTTAAAAAATTGACATGGAATACAAATAATAAATTACAATTGGCTCTTTCTTGCATGTCTATTTATGATGTTTGTAAAAGAAATTTATGAGACAAATTCTCTTCCCAGTAAAATTTACAGATTGGTTTATTCATTGACAAAAGATGTGAACAGACCAATTTTGCAATTGCCTGAATATAATGCTAGATTTATGGCCTGGTCAGAATATAAGAGAAATTTAATCATTCAGAAGAGATGGAAGTGATGTAGTCAGCAAAATCTCCTTCCCAAGTACAGATGTCCCAGTGAAAGCTATCTCACCACAGAGACATTGTGGTAAGAGGTGGCAGAAACTTGGGGTGAAAGAGAAAGAGATAAAGCAGAAGATAGGTGGAGGATGGAGAACTGATAGAAAGGGAACGGGATGTGGATGAGGAGATTTATCTTCTTCATAGTTAGTACCTCTAAGCCCAAGCAAAGAGTTAAGATGAGAGATTCTCCATCTACAAAACACCCTGTTATGAGTTCTATTATGCACCCCCAGAAATTCATATGTTGAAATCCTCACCGCTTAGTACTTCAAAATGTGAAGTTATTTGAAAATAGTGTCATTGCAGATATAATAAGTTACATTAAGATGAGGTCATAGTGTGAGCCCTAAACAAATATGACTGATGTCCTTAAAAAAGGGGTAAAGAGCCCGCGCAGTGTGGCTCAGAGGTTGAGTGTCTGTCTACCTATGAAACAGGAGGTCACGGTTCAATTCTTGGTCAGGGAACATGTTATGGGTTTGATCCCCAGTAGGGGGCGTGTAGGAGGCAGCCAATCAATGATTCTCTCTTCTCACTGATGTTTCTATCTCTCTCTCCCTCTCTCTTTCTCTCTGAAATCAATTAAAAAATATTTTTAAAAAAGGGGATAAAGATGTACACAGGGACACACACATAGGACAGATGTCAGGTGCAGATGAAGACAGAGAATAGAGTAATGCTTCCAGGCCAAATGTTACCAGCTAAGCCTGAGAAGCTAGTCAAAGGGCACAGACCTCAGAAGGAACAAACTCTGCCAACACTTGGATTTTAGATGTCTGGCTTCCAGAACTGTGCAAAAAATAAATGTCTGTTGATCAAGCTGCCACACTGCACACACAGTCCTTAGCTTGCATCTTCGATTAGCACCTCCACAAATACTTCCCCACTTGAAGAGGGAAATAATCTCACACAATTTCAATTGCCAAATAACTAGTAAAAGAATTCTGACTGGAGCATCCCGAACTATGTTCCTAACTCTAATCCAATTAACTTAGGATGTTGGATTAGAATTTTGTTTTAATAAAAGCTACCAGTATTCCACTGACTGAACTATATGAAGGGAGGGTAGCAGGGGTAAGGTTTCCTGAAATAAGGTCTGAAAAGGCCATCGAAAGGATATCAGATATTTCCAATCCCTTTCTATGTCAGGGACTCTGTCCTGAATCATAAAAGAATTAGAGAAACAGTTCCTATGGAAACTCCTCTTCCTCCTGAGTTGAATGACTGATTTGTCTTACTTTCCGGTCAGTCATGCTGTAACTTCTGTGTTTGTGCAGATTGTTATGACTGATGTCCACTTGGCATATGGGTGTGCAAAGGGCACCTGAATTGGAAATTGGTGTGCATTTTCCTCCTAATATCAGCTTTAGTTCTAATGCTTGTAAGTGCTAATTATGGCATTTGGCACATTGAGATATATCCTGGACCACCATGGTTGACTCGCATTGTTGTATTCATTTTCCCTTCAGTATCATCTCTCCAATGCCTGGTGTCTATTTTTCCAATCACAGCATGTCTCAAAAGAGAGTCTGACCTTATAAAGATAGTAGAGGATCTTTCACATTTTGATAGCCCTCTCATCTGTTGACATACAAGAAAAGGCATGGTCCTGCGCTTTCCTGGAACACCAATGGCCTTCCCGCTTGATGAACCTTATGGCAGAGACCAAATTGCGTGCTGACTGGCCAGCATGGCCATTAACCTGCCTGCTGAGCCCCCATGCCAGAAAAGAAGACAAACAGGGATTTACTGAGGCAGTAAATATTCCATACAGCCTTGGACTGAAAGTAGTTACATCTGTGAAAGATTTACATTTATAGTCAACATAAATTAGCTGTCCAAAGAAAATGAAAAAAAATATAGATGTCTCCATAATTTAGTAGCAGACCACCTTGCAGAGTTTCAAAGTACATTGAAGTGATTACCCGGAGAGCCCTAGTCATGACGGAGGTCTAGATTCACAGTGAGGATATTATTGCTACCTACAGAAATGAGTCAAACAGTAAATAAATGTAGCCTCAGGGGGAAGCTCTTCTTTTTTCGGTACCAAATATTTGGCCATCAGAAGACAGGCTAGCAGAAGGGTTGGCAACTGGAAGTTACGGAGGAAAGATGCAGGTGTTCGGGATCCTTGTGATAAAAATGTTGTGTTGAATTAAATGAACCTATAATTCAGAAAGGAATAATGACCTCTAGAAAGCACTAGCCTCAGTGAAATTCTCCCAATCTAGAAACCAATGTGCAAATTAAAGTACTGACCTAAGAAGTATATGGGGATTTAATTACATAGTAAGTATTAATCAAACAATAGAATTTTGGCATCCAAAAGGGCCTAATCTGTCCTTCTGGCTTACCTGTCTACTCCAGTAAGCAGAGGTGAACAGAGAAGTGAAGCCTGCATTTTGAAATCACAGAGCTAAGACATGATCTCATCAAAACTAAAACCTGAGCATTATGACTTTCATTTGAATATGCATAAATTTTCACCATTCTCCTTTAAAAAAACACACATTCAAAATCCCAATTACAATTCCTAACACATAAGTAGTACTCAATAAGTGTTTATGGGATGAATTTATGAATGATTGAATATTTATTATCTTCAACAGAAGAGTCAAGGTTTCGAGAGGTGAAGACGAGACTCCCTTACCTAATCAGTTTACAATTCAGTGGGGAGACAGAAAGCAGTATGTTTAGAGCTCTTTTTTTAAGCCAATTAGTCCAGGCACACTGTCATTTTTGACACACAGTTTTCCTTGGAAAGGACTTTATTACTGCCACCTGAATGAACACCCACTATACTTTGAGAATGTGTAGCTTGAATACTTGGGTCTTTCTTAGTCTAAATGATGGTCTGACAAATAAATTTTCAACCTTGGAAATTTGACCTTTTCAGCCTAATGTATTGAGTTTCATCACTGACTCTGCCTATTTTTGTCTTCTGAACTTCGAATTTAGGTTGAAAAAAAGCATCGATTTCCCTCTTGAAAAATGTATGAAGTGAAGAGAACTGTCTTTGGTTTCCTCTGAAATATAATATTCCTTCTATTCATTGAACCAGCAAAGGAACCACTATGATCTCACTACCTTTGTATCTGTAAGAATATTTTATAATTATACTAGAGGCCTGGTGCACAAATTCGTGCACCAGTGGGGACCCTCAGCCTGGCCTGTGGGACCAGGCCGAAACTGGCTCTCTGACATCCCCCAATGGGTCCTGGATTACAAGATGACGTAGGCCAGGCCAAAGGACACAACCAGTGCACGATCGGGGCTGGGGAGGGACACGGGAGGTTGGCCAGCAAGGGAGGGATCTCAGGAGGGTTCCAGGGCGTATCCAGCCTATCGCACTCAGTCCTGATTGGCTGGACCCCAGCAGCAAGCTAACCTACCAGTCAGAATGCCTGCCCCCTGGTGATCAGTGCACGTCATAGCAACTGGTTGACCAGTCGACTGTCTGCCCCTTGGTGGTCAGTGCACATTATAGCAAGCGGTTGAGCAGCCTCAGCATATCATTAGCATATTACTCTTTGACTGGCTGAATGGAAGACTGGATGACCAGACACTTAGCATATTAGGCTTTTATTATATAGGATAATATTATATTATTGATATACACTTCCATAAAAAGGGTGCAAGATATGTGCATATGTGTGTCTTTATGTGCGTATATAAATAGAAGATAACATAAACATTCATATTTAAATATTTATGTATTGCATTTATGGAAAATTCCATTTACCCTACAAAATAAACAGTGGTCATGGAATACCATAGGTTTCAAATAATTGTATCTAAAATGTCAAAATACATGATGTTTATCCAGATAACTAGCCAAAATTAGCAATCTTGTTACCTCTAAAGAAATGAATATTTGCATAGGAATCCATGGACAGACAATACTACTCTATGACAAATGGAACAGAGAATATAAATCATTTCAACAACCGATCTCTCCTTTTCCATTATAGTATGACCGATGTTTTCCTAAAGATCAGAGCTGCCCAAAATGAAGATGACTTTTTGTAAATTCATTTTCAGCTAGCTGTTATATATCAGTAACTGCCCAATGAGGGAGACTGAAGCCAAAAATGTTTGGTAGCAGATTTTTGTAACTTTAGCTTAAAAGACAGTTACTGCTCACTGTGGCCCCTTGTTATTATTTTCCTCTTTCTTCTGGGTTGGACCTTAAACTATGCAATCTTAAACTATGAGGTCATATTGGAAACAGAATGCAGGTATGGAGGAAAAACAAGCTTGAAGGGTCCTGGTTCCATGAAGAATTCATGGAGTAGATTCCCCATTCTGTCTTTGGACTATCCCTTTCTGTACTCTAACTGGTGAAGAGAATAAATTATTCAGTTAATTTATGATGTTTTTATGCCGTGGTAGTGTTACTAACAAATAAATCCAATACTGAATTATAAATACAACTTACATGCAAGAATATTTTGTCTCTGGGGCTACACTCAATATTGGAGAAATATGCATATTCACAAATAGGAAAAAATGACTTAAATGGTATTCAACTAGAAGACTTAAGTGTGTTTCTTTTTTCTTTGGCACCTCAATTATTCCACCATGTCCCTTGAAAAATACTCTAGGATATTTTTTTTTCTAAGAAACTGTGTTGGTTTTTTTTAGAATTTTTTCTCTCTATATCAACTTGAGTCTAATCAAGGACATATGGGAGGAAAAGACAAATGAGCAAAGAAACACAACAAAAACTCTGCAAAACAAAATAGTGACAACAAAAGAAGCAAAAAGACAAACAGGGAATTCACTACTTTATGCCATTGTTTGAGTTTTTATTTCCCTACCCTATCTGCCTATTTTTTTATGGAACAGAGCCCTCCAGCATTATGCTTTTCTAGGATTTTCATTAGTCATCAGTGAGCAGGAGGAGCTGGACATGTGCATTCCATCTTAACTAAAAGTGCAAGACTCCAGCACCAACAATAGTTAAGAACCAGAGAATCCATTATGAATGGCATAAGAGAGTTATATTTAAAAGAGGTGAGAGAAAAAGGCATTATTTTTAGCATCCTAGGAACGGACACCCTGTATTCCTGATTAAAGGTCTGGAGTTCGATCACTGAACTGAATATGAGAAGACATTTCCTTAGAGATGGCATTTGAAACTTCCTTGATAGTAAAGGTTGCAAAATGCACAAAATAAAAGGGAGAGGAGAGGAGAAGAAAGAGGAAGAGAAGGAGAGAGACTTATTCTATATGATAGGTTGGAGGAAGTAAACAAAGATATTTTTCACATCAATTTTTTCTTGTATTATTTTCCTTGGTATTTTATTTAATGGTCAAGCAGGTATGTATATACCTCCTATTATTACACCTTGATTGGCTGAATGGATGACTGGACGATCAGACACTTAGCATATTAGGCTTCTATTATCCTCTCTAATAATAGACAAATATGCAAATTGACCATACCTCCGACACGCCCACAAGCCACGCCCACCATCCAATCAGAGCAAGTATGCAAATTAACCCAAACCAAGATGGCTACAGCCACAGAGAGCAAGGTTTCCTAGGTAACAGAGGAAGCCAAGCTTCCCGCCTGCCCTTGCCAGGCCTAAGCCTCCACTCAAGCTACAAAGTTTCAATTATAGAAGGTAAACAAATTCAAACAAATGGCAGCAGAATGGAGCTTGAGAGAGCAGGCTAGGGTTGCCGGCGGCAACAGGGAAGCAAAGCTTTCCGCACACCCTGGCCGGGCCCACCCACTTAAGGCAACAAAGTTTCAATTATAACCCCAACACAAATGGCTACCAGCCTTGGAGGGAGCCCCAGGCTTGGCTCCGCTCCAGGCTACAAAGTTTCAATTGTAGAAGGAAAATAAATTCCAGATACCAGGGCCTCCGCTTGCGTTGCCAGGGGGCGTGGCCCGCCTGCAAACCACCACAGGCCCCTCGCTCAGGCCGCCCCACACCCCAAGGGAACCCCCACCTGATCCGGGATGCCCTTCAGGGCAAACCAGCTGGCCCCCACCCCTGTACCAGGCCTCTATCCTATCTAATAAAAGAGTAATATACAGATTGATCATCACTGCAACACACAATATAGCTGCCCCCATGTGGTCAAAGATCCTGCCCCCATGTGGACACAAGATGGCCACCACAAGATGGCCAGCAGGGGAGGGCAGTTGGGAGGCACCCGGCCTGCAAGGGAGGGCAGTTGAGAAGGACCAGGCCTGCAAGGGAGGGCAGTTGGAGGTAATCAACCCTGCAGGAGAGGGCAGTTAGGGGTAACCAGGCCAGCAGAGGAGGGAAGTTGAGGGCAAACAGGCTGGCAGCAGAGTGATTAGGGGGTGATCAGGCTGGCAGGCAGAAGTGGTTAGGAGCAATCAGGAAGGCAGGCAGGCAAGCAGTTGGGAGCCAGCAGTCCTGGATTGTGAGAGGGATGTCCGACTACCCGTTTAGGCCTGATCCCAGTGGGATGGGGCCTAAATGGGCAGTCGGACATCCCTCGAGGGGTCCCAGATTGGAGAGGGTACAGGCTGGGCTGAGGGACAACCCCCATCCATGCACGAATTTCGTGCACCGGGCCTCTAGTATAGGATAATATTATATCATTGGTATACATTTCCATAAAAAGGGTGCAAGATATGTGCATATGTGTGTCTGTATGTATGTATGTAAATAGAAGATAACACACATACATATATATATATATATATATATATATATATATATTTAAACTCAGATATTGAGAAAATTATTTAGGACACTAACCTGGGATGACTAAGACAAGAACACAATATAAAAACTAAATAGTTGGATAATAAAATTATGACTATATGACTAAGTAATTAAAAGCTTCAGAGCCTTGTTTAAGCAAATGTTGACTCAGAAAATAGTGGGTAATATGAAATGAGGGTTAGAAAGTGTTGCCATAGGTAAATGAAGGGAAAGCATTTTGGTGCCAATCTTGCTAGGGAGAAAGTTATTGTCATGTTACTAAACATGAACACCTCTACGAGTCTAAATGTCCTAGCTACCATATTAGAGGACAACTAATCTGAGATAATGTAGGCATCTGAGTTATATATGCAAAGTATGAGCCCAAGAAAGGAGAAGCCTTGAGAATGATGAAAGCAGGAGAATATGTTTCTTTCCATAACAGGCTGTCCCCTGGGAAACGTGTGTGAAGATCAATCTGACCGAAAGTGTCAATACTGAAAGGGGGTAGTATTCTACAGAAGTGGAAGAAGTGTTATCTGTGCTTAAGAAAGCTTGGCAAAGGTTTGACAGATGTTTAGTCATCCTTACCATGAATAGGAACTGGTTCTTTATTTTATGCAGGTTACTGGAGAGGTGATAAAGAAGGAGAACTTAGGGGAAATTTCAGATTTCTAGTTTGAGAAACTAGCAGATGTTGAGACAACCAAGAAGTTCACATCTAACAACAACAACAAAAAAAGAGTAGGCAATGAGAAAGTCAAAAGTATAAGAATAAAAAAGAGCATAGTAGGGCAAATTAGGGAGAGAGTAATTTAAATTTAGATACTAGAGGCCCAGTGCAAGGATGCATGCACCAGTGAGGTCCTTCAGCCTGGCCTGCACCCTCTCGCAATACGGGACCCCTTGGGGAATGTCAGATAGCCGGTTTCAGCACGATCACCACAGACCCCATCCAGACTGGAGGGAAGCAGATCCCCGCATGCCTGATCTAGACAGTAGCAAGTCTGATCCTGTGCATTCAGCATCTGTCCCCTGGTGGTCAGTGTACGTCATAGCAACTGGTCAACTGGTTGTTCAATCGTTGGGTCATTCAGTCATTTAGGTTTTGATATATACTAGTATATAGATAGATTTCAAAATATTTGTGAGTTATCAAATATGTGACATCCAGCCCAGTCAGTGTGGCTCAATGGTCGAGCCTCATCCTATGAATCAGGAGGTCATGGTTTGATTCCCAGTCAGGGCACATGCCTGGGTTGTGGGCTCAATCCCTAGTAAGAGACACGCAGCAGGCAGCCCATCGATGATTCTCTCATCATTAATGTTTCTATCTCTTTCCTCTTCCCTTCCTGTCTGAAATCACTAAAAATATATTTATTAAAAAAATTTGACGTCCAATAGGAATTGCAAGATGAGGTCTCCTGTCATGGAATCTGGGAGTTCAGCTCCAGAATCAGGAGTCTATTGTTATAGAAGAGCACATTCTAGAAAGGTGAGTTACAGAAATGAGAATAGGGTAATTGTTAACCCTAAGGATTGTGTTAGCACAATTCTCCATTAACCTGGCTTCTTGGAGGTACCAGGGTTGGAAGAGAGTGGGGATGGGTTATGTTTAAGTGCTAGAGAGAGGTAGACAGAATGTCATGAGTCTCAATGTGGTATTTTTTATTATATTACATTATCTAATTTTGTTCATAGTGCACAGAGCGTATAGGAAAAGAATTTGGAATTATTTTCTGTTGAACTACTGTCAGTTCATCGGTTATCATCTACAACAGTGGTTCTCAACCTTTCTAATGCCACAACCCTTTAATACAGTTCCTCACGTTTTGGTGACCCCCAACCATAAAATTATTTTCGTCGCTACTTCATAACTGTAATTATGCTACTGTTAATGAATCGTAATGTAAATATCTGTGTTTTCCGATGGTCTTAGGCTCCACAGCAGCGGTTCTCAACCTGTGGGTCGCGACCCACAGGTTGAGAACCACTAGCAGGGTCGCTGTAGAGCCTAAGACCATCAGAAAACACAGATATTTACATTACGACTCATAACAGTAGCAAAATTACAGTTATAAAGTAGCGACGAAAATAATTTTATGGTTGGGGGCCACCACAACATGAGGAACTGTATTAAAGGGTCGCGGCATTAGAAAGGTTGAGGACCATTAATCTACAATAAGGAAGCAAATAGAGGACATTATTTTTTAAAAAAGAAGAAAAATAATAGTTATCATGAACTTTTAATCTGACTTTTCTACTTTCCAGAACTTTGATGCCAGTTTCTATCATTTCTGCACAAAGCCCTAATTACAAGTTCTTATCTGGGCAAATCAGATATATCATTAAATATGAACCATGAGCCCTAACTGGTTTGGCTCAGTGGGTAGAGCGTCAGCCTGTGGACTCAAGGGTCCCAGGTTCAATTCCGGTCAAGGGCATGTACCTTGGATGCGGGCACATCCCCACTGGGGGGTTTTGCAGGAGGCAGCTGGTCGATGTTTCTCTCTCGTGGATGTTTCTAACTCTCTATATCTCTCCCTTCCTCTCTGTAAAAAATCAATAAAAGTATATTTTAAAAAATATATGTGAATCATGAAAGCACACTCAATTATTTCTCCTGAAAATGATGCAGCTGGTCAATCATTTTTTTTTAAATTCACTATTACATGTAAACTAAGTCTCATTCAAACATAATATGGATTTTAGGCAAAGTAAATTTTCATCAATGAATCAGGATTCTGCTTCTCCATTAGAAATAAAGATTGGGTAGAGGAAGAAAATTGTCTACGAATGAACCTACTCTTGACAAATTTCTTACTAAAGGATGTACAGTAAGTCTTGTTTTAATACCTGAACTAAATCCTGTGTATGAATGCCAAGCAAATTATTACTGCTGGAGGATTTTGTCAACAAAATAGTTTCAGAGGAAGGAATATGACAATTTCCACTACATGCTGGAGGACTGAGGAGTAACTTAAGACACAAAATTGTTTTATTATCTCAGAAGCTCCATGACTTTGGACTCCTTGGATGGAATCACTAAAAGGAAATATAGAGATGATTAATACCATCAGGTAGCGCTCGAAGAACTTGATGATTAAAAACAAATTGTAGAGATAAAACTAAAATTGATTATCTTTTAGTCAGCAAAAAAAGCAACTATGGTACTTCACATATTTCATTAAGTTTGTTTATCTTCATAGGAAATGCAGTTTACTATATGCATATGTTTATCAGTAATATGTAAATACAATTGATGTTAACATTATGTGTACCTACCAAATTGCACATGAAGAAATCAATAGGATATTACAGAATTATGAATGTCACACACACACACACACACACACACACAGTTCCTGGAATATAGGGGAGAAATCCCACTGTAGAATTCAAGGGGTTGGATTGAATAATGAATCTGCTGCTGCATTTATTTATTTTTTTAAAAATATATTTTATTGATTTTTCACAGAGAGGAAGGGAGAGGGATAGAGAATGAGAAACATCGATGGGTGAGAAACATTGATTAGCCACCTCCTGCACACCACCTACTGGGGATGTGCCCGCAACCAAGGTACATGCCCTTGACCGGAATCGAACCTGGGACCTTTCAGTCTGCAGGCAGACGCTCTATCCACTGAGCCAAACCGGTTTTGGCTACTGCTGCATTTAGATAATACACTACTCTTCTAGGCTCAGGTTTCTCATCTGATGAAAGAGCATGACAGGCTAGTAACAAATCACAGACTTACAATGGAAGCAGATCCAGCAACATATTTGCTTCCACAGTCTCAAGGAGCCATTCCGGAATCACAGACAATTGTGAGACATTTCAAATACACTTATGTCTGGGCTTATGAAAAAAAAAAAAAGGTCCTGTCTAGACGAATGCTTTGGATGATGATGATGATGATGATGATGATGATGATGATGATGATTACTAGAGGCCCAGCACTCACAAAATCATGCTAGGCCTAGCCTGGTCTCCGTTGCTGGCCTCTGCTGCCCTGCAACGCTTGGTGAAGGTCCCCGCCCCAGGATGCTTTGTGATGCTCGCAGCCCCTTGACTGCTCTGTGAGGCTCTCTCCCCCCACACACACCCCGCCACTGGTCCGTGAGGCTCCTCCCGCCCCACCATGCTCCACAAAACTGTCCCCGCCCCGCCACTGCTCCGCAAAAGTCCCCCCGGCCCGCCACTGCTCCGTGTAACTCCCCCAACCCCACGACTGGTCCGCGAGGCTACCCCCACCCCTTGACTGCTCTGCAAAGCTTGCTGCCACTCCACGAAGCTCACCACTGGATGCTCCGTGAAACTCCTCCTTCCCCGCCACTGCTCCATGAAACTCCCCGCACCCCGCGACTGCTCTGCAAAACTCTCCCACCCTGCGAGTGCTCCGTGAAACTCGCTGCCACCCAGTGACTGCTCCGCTATGTTTGCTGCTGCCCCGTGAAGCAGCCCACAGCTGCTCAACATTCCCCAGTCCCACTTGCCACCACCCTGACTCATGGCGAGTGGCTTGGGGGTCAGGGGGCGGGGGACCGAGAGGTGATCCATGCACTTCATGGTGACTGTTTGTCCGTTTGGTCATGACGGCACCTGGTCGTTATATATTAGGATTATCATAAGAGTATCTTGACAAATAGCAATGGAGATAAAATGGGGAACCCAAACCCCATCTATCGGCAATATGGGTTGGATAAACATTTCCTTGTTCAAGTGTTTCAAGAGAAAAAGTAAGTAGTAAAGAAGTTTCTGGGATATAAAAGATGAGAACTGTTACACACAGAGAGAATAATGCTTCCAAAAAAGATGTATTGTAAAAAAAAAAAAGCAAATAATATTTTAGAATTTTTCTTCTATATATTTATATATACTATGGGTATTATTTTATGATGCTCATTTAGTATATGTTATATATTAAGTTAAAGTAGTATAAACATATAGAATTGTATCATGGTTCATTTGTACAGTCCAGTAGTCTGAAACCAATAAAATTCTACTGTTAAAATATGTTTAATATCATAGGAAAATGACATATAAAAATACCACAATATATATTTATATATATATATATATATATATATATATATATATATGACCCTAATATGGTAGTATATGAACTCACTCCCACCTAAACACACACATTCATCATATGTGCATATACAGAGAGAGTGTCAATTTGCAGTATGGGAATTCAAAACTCATTATGAGATTTTCAAATTCAAGAGCTCATTCAAATATCATTCATTCTAAACAGTTGGATGGTGGACATTGTTTTCTTTTTCATGCCATTTTCATTTGCTTAATTCCTCTCAATCAGCATGTACTACTTTTATAATTTAAAAAGGGTAAATTTAAAGATTATAGGCAGCATCATGAAAGCTGACAGCCACAAGAAACCTATAAAGCATGTGAAACACTTTCAAGTAAAGCCTAATGTTCAGAAAATAAAGTGTGTAATTATAGAATTATATTCCCACAGTGAGCTTCTTTAGAGAAGGATGGTCTCGTTTATCTTTTCTGGACCATCAAACAAGCTTAACAAATATGTGATGATTAAATACCTATGAATTTTCCAGAAAAAGTAATATTTAATGTTCTCTGTTTAATTGAACAGTGGAGTTTCTAACACATTATCAAAATGTAAATAAAATACCTTCTTTTATAGAAAAGGAAATAAAAATGTAGGCAGATTCACTTACTTGCTCTAATTTTCACAAGGACTTAGATGTGGGAAAGATGGATTACATAGGATAGTATATACAGGCAAGAAAATGCTTCAGCCTTCAGAACTTTCCATTACAGGAATTCATGTGCTGGGGTTGGCCAGAGATTCGGTGGTATAGGAAAGGAAAAAGAAAAGAAAACTGGGAAGGAAGCGGGAAGAGAGTTAACCCATTTACCTCTATTTATCTAGATCCTTTTATTTCTTTATTTTTTATTAATCTACACTCAAGGATATTTTTTCTATTGATTTTTAGAGAGAGTGGGAGGAAGGGGGAGAGAGAAAGAGAAACATTGATGTGAGAGAGACACATCAATTGGTTGCCTCCTGTATGTGCCTCAATCTCTGGGACCCAGACCAAGCCTGCAACCAAGGTGCATGCCCTTGACCAGAGTCTAACCCCAAACACTTCATTCCCGGGCGAATGCTCTTAACCACTGGGAAAAACTGGCTAGTGCACCAGGTCCGCAGCTGGAAATGCTAAAGCTTTTAGAGTCGCTTCCATGTCATCTCTCTGTTTCTCCCAAGCATAAGGGTCACTGTGCATTTTGAGAAAATGGTTTGCTTTACCTAATTTTTAAACCTATCGTCAGTCATTCTTGAGTTCTGTGAAGTAAACTATGCACGTTCATTAATTTGGCTCTCCTGGTGAAAGTGAGAGAGAATTAAACAGAATCCCCAATTCAAGAAGCACCCAATATGAAGAGAAAAGCAAATGGCCACGTGCATCTGAGTTTATCTGAATGCAAACTTTATGGAGGCAGATGCTAATATATCGCTCCTAAGATAAACCTCCAACAAGACCACAAACTACGTCAATTGCAAAGTGCTTCTCTCAAAGGTCATGTAGAAACTAGAGGTCTCTCAAGACTGTTTTAAAGTATTCTTTGCTGGAGAGAGTTGATTTAATTACCTTGTAACCTGTCCTCTGGGGGCAATTAAAATCTGACAGCAAAGATGTATTTGCAGGAAAGGAAAGGCTAAGAATACTTTCTGTAAAAATCCTATAGCAAACAATGCAAACTTTTATAGTTCCTCAATTTATTTTCACGTAGTGGAACAGATCTAGATTTATGACTTTGTTCTTGTTTGCTTTTTTAATAAATATACTTTTCCCCAGCATTGCTACCATGATTCCAAATGATTCAATGGCAAGAAATATTTCCAAGCTAAGAATAAGGAGAAGCTATAAAAAATTGAGCTTAATTGTCTTCACAAATCTAATCTGACTGTTCTCATAATATCTTCTTTGTTGGGTGCCTCTGCTCCAGACCTTTTGTGTCAAGCAAGGAACAATTAATACGACTTAAGAGTGCAGGTTATGTTTTGAAAATGATACTTTCACATTCTTGCAGGAGCTCAAAAAAAAACCCAACTATATATCTGCAGTGATTTCAACAATAACCAGGGATCATCATATGCGATGAGCTCATTTGAAGGCTGACATTTTTCTCTTGGGGTTTCATCACTGGAAACTGGTGCCAAGATCATGACACTGGGGGGGGGGGGGGGGGGGGGAAAGGAAGTGATCTCTTTACTATTTGACTTTCAAAAATGGCTCAAATGACTGTTTTAATTAGCTTTTAAAGAAGGGCATGAGAGTACCTGGGGGAACAAGGATTGGGCTGATTTTCACCAAGGACTTAAACTCTACCATTTACAAAACTGTGTTCTTCAGAATAATGAGTCTTTGAGTGTTAACTTGAAAACAAAAAGATTTCATGGTCAGCTAGATTTGAGAAAATGTGTATTCAAATAAAATTCAAATCTTATCTTGCTTTATATATCTTGTTCTAGCCAAGTAAGCAATGTTATTAATTTTCCAGAAAGCGATAAATTGGGCAAATCTCCAAAATGTAGTTGGTCCCATAACCCTGTTTATTGCTAACTATATTATGGAAATGTTGACTCTGGATAAGAACATCATTCTAGTCCCAACATCTCCTATACCTTGTGATTGCCATACAATATGCTTTTTTTATTATTATTTAGAAGGCGGGCTTCTCAGGATTCTGGAGTATCATATTAAGGCGTCCCTCTGCCAAAATAAACTACTTTTTGTGCATATCCCCAGTAAGTACTCTTTCAAATGTGAGAGGAGTTCAATATCATCCACAGAGTTAAGGAAAATGAGATCAGAAAGTTAAAGTACTTTGTACAACTCATTGTGGCAAATCTAGGAATTAAACTTAATTCTGATGTGCCCACGCTTCCCACCACCCAGCACTGAAGATGAATATTGTCATGTGTGTTTGCTTGGTGCTAAGACCGTCTCAGACCAGAAGCTCACATGGATTCAACATAGCAAACCGAAGTAACCAAGCCACTATCACTTGGACTTCAGGACACAGTTAAAACACCTGTTTCCAATCCACTACTTACCTCACATTACTTATGATTCTATAGGACATTGAGCTGGATGGTAGAGTAAGCTTTCCATGTTTGTATATGAGAATCAGACACTGCCTCCCCAAGATGTTTATTTACAATCTAGTATGTTTAATTAACTTCCCAGGTAATGCTCTTGCAGATGATCTTTGAACCATGTTTTAAGAAGCTCTGTAACAGAAAATATGAAGACTGCCAGTTTTTGCTAATCTATAAAACAAAGGTGTCTTTCCAAGATAATCATTCTGCAGCTCAAAGATTTGTTGGACACACATACAAAAAAAAAAAAAAAAGGATAAAAGTCAGGATTGACAAAAATTTGCCACTGTTTTCAAAGGCTATATGTCAGTTTCCTTTGTTTTCAAAGCTAGCTCAGATTAGGGAGAATAATCTGCTACCCAATGTGTTTAATTTAATAATTCATTCTTTAGCGATTTAGCCCTTGTGTTTATTTTCAAGTCCACTTTCCATTCAGACTTACACATATTTAGGGGAGCAGTGAGAAATAGGCCCAATAGCAGGAAAAAAAATACCAAAGCAACTACTGCTTCTGCATTCCAATATCTGAGGTCGTATTGGCAGTAAGAAGATACACCACATAGGATAGTCAAGTATGGCGATCTTATTTTCTAGAACAACATTTACATTTGTCTGATTAGGGTTTTTCATTGCTGTGCTTTATGTTTCAGGAAGCAGAATGGGGCTCTACTTTGGACACAAAATGTTAGATTTTTGCACATTTACATAGAGGAAAACTTTTCTAAGTCAGCACAGCTTTACACAATCCGGAACTTTGGGGTATTATGACTATTACATCAAGCAGAACTTAAAATAGCACATTTAAAAAAATAATGAAACCAGTTTCTGAATCTCAAAAGTCCAGGTCCAAGTACAAGCACTGAAACTAAACAAATGTAGGCTTCCCACTTGTAAGAATATCATTTTCTTATTTACCAAGCAGACTTACACTTGTGTTTTGATTGTTGTCTTGTTCTACTGCCCCGTTTTTCTCCCAGCCCTTTCTTATTTATCTGAACAAGCAAACGAAAAAGTAACAGAAAGTGAAACATTTTTTAATAGACCACGGAGGATCCTGGTTTAGGGATGAACTAGTCCTTTTCAGTGCACGTCACACTGACAGATCTCCTGTTAGGTGTCCTGCAGTGAGACAGATAATATCACAGCAAGCCATTGGGACAAAGAACTGCAGGGCCAAGACAGAGCCCTCAAAAAGGAGCTGAGTTATTGCTTTTTTTCTTCTTTAATCACATTCCTCTGAAAATGGAGAAGTTGAGTTTTGGGGAAGAATGATGCTGTTAGCTTTGTATCTCTTGGTTTCCAGAGGGGAGGAAAGAACTAAGGAATGTGAGTGCATTTCAAAGAACATCTATGCAGATAAGCAACCTAGTGGTAGCAATGGGACCAGAACCTGCTTTTTCTGACTCCACATCTGATATTCCTTGTTCTTGCTTGTTTGTTTTTAAGAAATGCATTAAATGGGATTCTAATAAATTGTGGGTAAAACAATCTCCGTGGGTAAAATGACTGTTCCTCACTTGTAGCATTTGTCTTTGGAGTAATCTGTGAGGACAGAGCAGTACTTGACAAGACATGAGGAGAGGAAGCAGGAAGCTTCCACAAACTATGAAGCAAGAAGCAACGGCATCTACTTGGACAGAGCGCACTAGATGATCAGTGAGGGTCTGGCTGGGATCACTGCTTACCTTGAGATGCTCTGGTCTCCACAGTGATCTCAGAACAAACAACCATCACAGAAATAAAATAATTCCACTATCCAATCAGTTCCCAAAGACAAGCGAAACTCTGAATGCTGCTTACTCAGGTCCATTTATGGTAGTCAGTTTCCACCAGGTAATTAGCAGGAAAAATATATCTTAAGTTCTTTATCTAGACATAATCATGATTGTGATTACTTTCCTTCTATTTTCTCTATGACTTATGTATGAAAAGGGTATTATTATCCCTCCTATGTATACACTAGAGGCCTGATGCACAAAATTCATGAAAGGGTAGGCCTTCCTTCCCCCTGGCTGCTGGCACTGGTTTCCCTCCAGCACCCGGGACCCAGGCTTCCCTCCTGCCACCAGCAGGCACCTGGGACCCGGGCTTCCCTCGCAGCACCAGCTTTGTCTGGAAGGATGTCTGGTCTAATTAGCATATTAAGCTTTTATTATTATAAATATGCACATACTCATACATATATGTGTGTATGTATGTGTGTGTGCATAGAGAGGCTCAGAGATTATCTTATATAGCTAATTAAATTCCAACCCAAGTTTTTCTACCTCCAAATCTGTTTTCTCTTCTTATACCAAGAAGTTTTCCCTTTAGAAACAAAGTATTTTGCAATTTCAAAAGGTGATGCGTCTATAATCTGTGCTACATAACAGTCTACATACTATGATAATCACTTATTTACTTCATTCATTGTTTACTCTCTGATTCCTGGCCAAAGATTCAGTTTTCACCTGAAAGTTTCAAGTGAAAAAATTGTGATGGAATGGAAAAAAAATGACGATGATGTAAATATAGATTTGAAGCCCGCCTATGCCAGCAAGTGATTATATAAACATGAATTAATCATTCAATCTCCTGGAGTTTCAATTCTCTTGTCTTGAAAATGAATATACAAATTGATCGCTTAGACAATTGTGATGATTAATATTAATGAGAACTGAAATCACCCAGTGTATATCAGAAATTGGAATTTACACTTCTACTAGTTTTATCCTTCAATCTATTTTTTTGTCCTCTGTACTTTCTATTTGCACTCCCCTAGATTCATTTATTGCTGTTCGTTTTGCATTGGTACAGATTGTGTACAATACCTCAAATGTAGAAAGAAATAAACAGATAAATCAATCTTGGTTTCACCATGCAACCCCTCTCTGAGCCCTCTTCTTCCATGTTTGATTCGATGGAGTCAATTGTATTTTATTTGTAGTTCTGTGGCAATTTGTGTCTTGCTTTAGGGGTGAGCATGTTTGCCTAAATGCGTTCAACTAAATGTAGGTAGCACTGCTCCAGTTGAGTGATCCTCATCATCACAGCAAGTGAAGGACAGATCTTAGAGTAGATGCAAGAACCACTAATTCCCTGCTCTTCTTATGTAATTTTCCTTTTACTGCCTCCTTCAGTGGGACCAGGGGCCTGATAATAATTGTTAGATCAAACCTTTCCATACAGGGCAGAATAGGAGGAAAAATGGTGAAACCAGACAAAGGAGAAAAGAAAAAAGAAACTTCATAAGAGGGCATGTACGTTTAGATTGGAAGTTAGGGCAGGGACTTGCTAATTAAATAAAAGAATGGAAGATGGGTGTAGTTCCAGACAAGTTTATTTTTTGAGAAATATTATGGAATCATAGAGAAGATGGTGTTTGAGGAACACTGTTCAGTGACATTGGAACATATGTTATACGGTAAAGGGTGGAGCTTATAGTAGCATTTGGGATAGATATAACTCATATAAGAAGCTCAGACAATCTGGAAACCATAGTACAATGTCAACTGATGATCAAATTACCTGAAATATTATAAAATTACAGATTTCTAGTCTTCAATGATGCTTCAGGATGCTAGGGAGGCCAAATATACATATAGTGGTCATCTGATAATAGTGATCACCTGGGTCCTTGACAAAAATGTGTGTGTATCTCATATGTAATAGATATCATATATCTCATATATATATCATATATGTACACATACTTTTTTTCAAGGACCAAGGTGATTGCTATTGTCAGCCAGGTTTATGGACTGCCGATGTATGTGACAGAGAATCTCAAAGAATGCTGTGTTGGAGGAGAAATTGGTGAACTACCAAGACAGTGCATGACAGATCAACATTTCAGGGATGTCAATCAGGCCAAAAAAGATACTGTGAAAGAACAGTGATTGAAAAAGCAGGCTCTGGAGTCCAAAATCCAAGGATGAACAGGAATTGCCTTGGGGTGAAGATTATGTATGTATAACTTGCAAAGTGTATGGCATGGAATTGGATCTCCACTAAGCACCCTGAAGTGGAGCTGAAGAAAGGGAATCTGCTTAAGAGATATTTTGGCGGTAAATCAGTAGGAGTACATCATTAAAGTTGGAATATAGCTAAGCTTAGAAAATTTAAGCATTAAATGATAGATGTGATTGTGTACACGGTGCATTCAAAGTGTTTATAGTACATCCAGATGGAGATGTACAGTAGGCAGAGTGTGTCCTGGAAAAATGGAGAGAAGCTACATCCCTGGGAGTCATCTAGTCTTGAGAGATTTGTGGATGATCTGTGGATGGTAACTCACTAGCTCTGTCCTTCAGTCCACATACATCACTTTACTAGTATACAGCCCTGGTGGTTCTCTTCAAAGCTCACTTGGCTGTCAAATTTGTATTTTTATTTATATGTTATTTGTCTACTATCTACCCCAGGAGAGAACTAGTTCTGCAGGGGCTGATAACTGTGTCTAGTTCATTGGCTTTTATATTTCCAGCACCTTGAATAGTGCTTGATCCTTTTTTTAAAAAAAATAAGTAAAAAAGTTATTTAAAAACTTTTAAAACAAAATCACAATGTTTAACTAGATTGTTGCCTGTTTTATAACCATGGTGGTAAGAAGAAAGAAAATAAACTCAGCACATTCTTTCCCCCCCAATGGGGAAATGATAGTACCTTGAAATGGTAGTCTTTGAAATGGTAGTACTTTTATTCTATAACTATGGAACTCAAATATCTAGAATTATAATTCCATAATAATTTTGTCTTGTTGTATAAGAAAATGTAATGTATAAATCATCAGAGTGCTAACTATAAAACAAGTAGATTATATACACATGGCTTATCTCATTGCTATTACATACTACACACTTAACGGCACTATTAAATGTCAACTCTTCCCAAAATACAAAGGCAACTCTGGGGACAATTTAAGAAATACATTTAAAAAGTAACAAATGAGACAAATAGAATATTATATGTAATTCTGATATACTTAATTATGCAAGTCTTAGAAGCAGATGTAAAACTTCTATTGAGTAATATATGTTAGTAAGTTCATATTCAGTTCTCTCAAATCAAATGATACAGCCCATTTTTATAGCTCCACAGTACTTTATTCCATGGAACACTGAACTAATGACCAGATAAAGAATTTTCTGCTAGCTTTATCTTTACTCTGAAAAGTCATAGCAAATACAATAAAGTTATATTGCATCTTGTATTATTAATATTTTTTGTTACTTCCTCTCTTTGAGTCATTTCTCTTTTTATGTTCTCACTAAGCGAGATATGAAAAAAACAATATCAGGCAACCCTCTGTAGCAAGTGCATCTAATACAAATGAATAAGTGAGAAAAGAAATATTGTCTTTAATAGCTTTGACCGAGTTCTCAAGAGTGATCAGATACTTTATAGGCCAACTACTTCATTTTATATGATGTGATCTTAGACCCAAAGTGCTGAAGAGTCCTCTCCAAAATCATATGGTCACTTAGTCAAGGGTGACAGTAAAATTATAATTCAAGTCATCAGATGAACTTCCTCCACTCTACTATGACAGTAGTGGCTGGGTAATGGCCAAACTAGGAGAGAGGACCTAATACTTTTCCATGTATAATGAGCATTTCCTTAAGAAAGGGGAGGAAATAAAGCAGCATTCTCACATGTTCACACTTCAGATTTCATCTCTAGCCCAATAAGCTAGTAAATTTCAGAGTTCAATAATTTTTTTTAGCCCTAACCGGTTTGGCTCAGTGGGTAGAGCGTCGGCCTGCGGACTGAAGGGTCCCAGGTTCGAGTCCGCTCAAGGGCATGTACCTTGGTTGCGGGCACATCCCCAGTAGGGGGTGTGCAGGAGGCAGCTCATCGATGTTTCTCTCTCATCAATATTTCTGACTCTATCTGTCTCCCTTCCTCTCTGTAAAAAATCAATAAAATATCTTAAAAAAAATAATTTTTTAAAAAAAGTTCCACACCAAATAGTATTCTGCTACTTCCATTGTTATACAACTGATTTCCCATTATTTATGGAAGATGGTATAATTATTCATCATTTATTCTGCAATCATTCACTCAATGTTTATTGAGAATAAACAGTTTGTTAATCCATTCACAGATGATAAATTAAGTAAGGAACCAAACAACTGTCGGCAAAGGAGAATACAAACTGAAGCCAGGGACATTAACCAAATGGTCACATTGTGTAATTTTTACTTTTAGATACGTAATTTTCAGCTGTAATTTTTTCTTTACCAGTGTAGTTTTAGATAGGAAAGGCATATCTGCTCAGACCCAAGAACCAATTCCTGCTACAATTTTGCCTTAAACAACTGGATAACTAAACAAAATATATTGAAATACACATATTGAGACATTAGAGGAAAGTCACAAAGACTGCCAACCTGAATGAAGTGAACAAATTTAGTCAAGCCTATTATTGCCTCCGTTTATGGTATAGAAGCAATTTTCAGGAAAGAGAGGGAGGGTGCAAAAAGAGTATGATGAGCTCAAGTTCATGGATGAGCGATTTTGTGCAAATAATGAATGCTGCGTGACAACACTGAATCTCCTTAAACAGAAGGCTGAGAGGATGCCTTCCTTCACATGCCTCCCAGCCACTGGATGGCCTGCAGCCCTGACAGAGATACTGGCAGGAACCAACCACAATGATGGTACCTAAACCTGAGTGGCATGAACTCCTGGCTTTCCAGGCCAGAGGTTGGCAATCCCTGCTTTTCTCCTTAAACGAGACTATACTTTTTAAAAAAAGAAATTGAAAATGAATAGCCATTATCTCCTTGGTAGTGGGAAAGAATCATGCTCAGTTTGTTGACTGTGATTATTTAGCTCACCAGGATTTGCTCTGCTCTGTTCTTGCTGAGAAATGCATGGTACAGGGATCTTTACCTTCAGACCCTCCTACAGAGCTTCGCACTGAGCAGTTCTCAGATCCTCAGCCCACAAGAAAACCCAGACTGTGTGAGGCTGAGATATTATTTCTTCACAGTTATGCATGATATGAATTACAATCTGTTTGTCAATGATTAATTACCCTTCTTCCCAAGAGACAAAGTGCTGAGTATCTTCATATGCTAATATATGCCACGCTGCCAGTGCTAACTCAGCTCTCTAATCCTAAACCTCACCTTAAGTGAAAGAATATCACTGTTTATTGCCAAAGTGGTTATTCTCCTGGGAATGAAATAAATATCTAAGAAGCATTTCAATGATAGGCCTGCTTTTCAGATGACAGATCACTCCCTGTTATCAAAAGGCAAATATATGTCAATGTGTGCATTACTTAACTCGTGAGATAATTGCTTCAATTTCCCTGACAACGTGATAATGTCATTTGCACAATTGTGAATGGTGTCAACACTGAATGAATGTTCTTGAACGATATCAAGGTGTGAAGTACAGTTGGGGAGGGATTCCTATTGAACTGTCTCTGCCACATAAAATCCTAGATACTTCAGAAAAGGGGTTGAAGGGCTGGATGAAAAAAGGAGACAGGATTAAGCAAAAACACAAAAAAAACGTGTAACATATAGACACAGACAACAGAGGGAAAGTAGGGTGGGGTAGGTGGAGGCAGACAAAGGGGCGATAATTGGGGACAGAAAGAGACTTTGCTGTGGGCGATGGGCTCACATGCAGTAATTGGATGATGTTTTGTTGAGTTGTACACTTGAAATCTGTATGGTTTTGTGAACCAATATCACCCCAATAAATTCTGTTTTTAAAAAAAGTCTGTGTCCTGACTTAAGTTTTATACTGGATTTATCACCAACTGAGAGAAGAAATGCAGGACTAGGTGGTCTAAGACAATGTGTAGGTTTCTAATCACCGCTTTAAGTTCAAAATCATATTGACATTTTCAAAAATGTCCATATAGTTGATGGGCACATACATATAGCAGCCATGTGATGGTTGTGGGACAAGCGTATATTTTAGAATCAGGCTCCCATCATCTCAAACCCCAGATAAACAACTATGTTTTATTATGTTCGCTATGCTTCGTGTTGCTTTTTAAACATTTCTAATTATAGTTTTCTAATTAGCTTAAATGGATATAATACTACCAATAGCTATAAAATGTTATGGAGATTAGATGTGCTAATAAATGAAAAGCTATTATTATTATGACCAGCTCAGTTTAAACATTTAGAATATTTTAACTGTTATTAACACCATTACAGGTGTTTTTCACCAAGTTCTTAACTTTTCTAGGTCTCAATTACTTCATCTATCAAATGGCTCCAAGAACAAATCAGATGTAATGCTAATTTCCTTGAAGTGCTATGATAGTCATTAGAAATAGATAAATATCTTAGCATGTTATACAGTATATAAAGGTGATTTTGGAAAATAATGTTTTTTTCTACAACAATTAAAGTAGAAAAAATGTTATATGTTTTTTTCTCATATGAAGACATTGACAGGCTTTAAAATGAACAGCAGTATATTTCTATTTTATTATTCACCTGAGCCTGGGCTACAGCTGATTCTGCCTGGAGTAATTGTTCAGATCAGTGGTCTATGGCCAAGGACAGAAGAAATGAGACTTTTAATTAATACAGAGTGGAAACCAGAGAGATATAATAGTTGGGGCATCTGCTAAGCTATAAATCTCTGAAGAGAAATGACCCTTTATTTGACTGCAATTCAATATTTGAAAATTATAGATGCGACATGAAGTTTATCTTGAATAAGACAATCTTATTTAACTTAGACTATAAATCTATAGTGCATTAATGCATGTGCAATTATCATCACAGAATAAAAAAAGAGCCTTAACAAATTTTATCAAATCCTTGTATTCATCACCTGGAATAGTAAATATGATAACTCTTTTTCTTTTTTTAAATTAGAACATGGAAGTACTAAAAGAATGAGAAAAAAGACACTTGCACATGAAAACAGTCAACACATATTTAGATGTACTGCAGCTTTATCAATGCTAATTTTCTTAACAGAGGGTAAGGAATCAGAACTTAAAAGCATCCTATATAATAAAAGCCTAATATGCAAATCAACCGAGCAGCAGAACCACCTGTGGAACGACTGGTCGCTATGATGTACACTGACCACCAGGGGCAAGATGCTCAATGCAGGAGCTGCCCCCAGCCTGCAAGCCCCAGGACAGCCAAGGCGGGTGCCAGCAGGGGGGCCCCGATTGCCCCACTGGTCACCCACAGATCAGCCCTGATTGCCAACCAGGCCTAGGAACCCTACCTATGCACGAATTTCATGCATCGGGCCTCTAGTTGTGTAATAATAGAATACAACTCAGTCATAAAAAAGGTGAAATCCTGCCACTTGTGACAACATGGATGGACCTTGAGGGTATTATGTTAAGTGAAATAAGTAAGATGAAAAAAAGACAAATATTGTATGATTTCACTTATTTATGAAATGTAAAAATAAAAAGTAAAACAAACAAAACCAAAACAACTTATGAAAGCAGATAACATAGATCAGGCATTACCAGAGGGGAAGGGAGTGGAAAGAGAGGGTGAAATGGGTTAAGGGGCTCATATGTATGTTGATGGATGGAAACAAGACTTTTGGCAGAGTACATACAAATGTCAACTTATAATGCGACGCAACTGAAACTTACACAATGTTACAAACCAACATTACCTCAAAAAAAAAAACACTTTTTTTAACATGTAGTGTTATTTTAAATAATTTTTAAAAAATGGATGCACCCAGAATTATCCCATGGAGTCTGAGGAATTAGAGACAGGAATAGATGATGGTTGAAAGCTAAATGAATAGCAGACTCCTGCTTGTACTGTTTCTCCCCATGCCAGCAGAAACAACAGACACAGCAAAAGATTATGAGAGGCATAAAGGTAAACACAAGTGCTTAAGCACATTTTTTCCTAACTGAAATGTGAGAGTCACCTTACTGAGAATCATCCCCTACTATTTAGTCCCCATATTTCTGGCAGCCATATATATTGAGCCCACTTTTGGAGATTTAAAATTTTCTTTTGTTGTGCTGTGTGTTTTTTTGAAAAATGGAATTCTTTCAAGAGAAAAAAAATTCAGTTTTTTTCCCTTTATCCTCCAATAAGCTGTACCAATTGACAAATATCAACCATTACTGAACCAGAGCTAACTAGAAAACATTTAGTTATTTTTCAATATGAACAATAATCCAAATATCACCAGATATTTAGACATTTGAAGAGGGTCTCTACTATAAAGCTGGAGCTCAAGACAAAGAAGACAAAGAAAGAAGTTCAGGGAAATAAACAGTCTTTGAGAAGAAAATCAAAACCTGACACCACGAGCAATATGTAATCTTTATACAGAAAGCAAAAATATATATTTCAAACAAGAAACACAAAGAAGATGCTGTCTAAATGTAATAGAAAATAAGAAATAATTCTGGGAAATTTAAAAAAACAAACACAATTATACTTGTGTTGGATGATAATGTCAAGGAAATCAGTCAGAAAGTGACACAAAAATAATGAGGGAAGGCCATTAAGAATCATACCCAAAGAACTTCAATGCAATGTATTTTGCAATAGAAGACATAAGAAACCATCTAAGTGATCAAATATAGTTTTAAGTCACACACACGCAAAAATGCACACACACACATTATATATGGATAACAACATACTTTTTAATGACATGTGGCAATTCACAAATAGAGACACTAAAAAAACCTAAAAGAAACATCTAACTGTTAACAATGATTTCATTGAATTTTTAGTTTATAAGGCAACAATTTTTTAACATATCTTTATATTCTATTCTAAAATGCAAATCGTAACACATATTGCATTTATTTGAATAATCATATATATACATAATAATTTTTTTCTGACCTAGGTCCTTCATTAGATCTTTTAAAGATTCTGTTAAATGAATTTTTTCTTTGCCCAATAAAGTAGTGTAACCATGCCATCTATTCAGTTGAAAGACGACATTTATTGAGCACTTACTATCTGTCAAATGTTATGCTAAACACTGGTAGTACAGTGTTTACCAAATAAGCCTGATTTCCTATCAGGAAACTTACATTCTGAAAAGAGAGGTAAGAAACAAAAAAAATCATAAACATAGAAAAAAAATCATGCCTTTTAAAAGGTACACAAAAAACTGAAAGTGATAAGGAATACCAACAGAATGGTCAGAAAAGCCCTCTTGAGACCAGTTGACTATTGGCCTAAGAAATTAATTTGTGGAAACACATGAAAAAAAAAGTGCCAAAAAGGGAAAAGGAACTATAGACATTAACCACCGAAGTCAGGAAAGTCTCAATAGAATCCATTAATAAAAGGAAGATTAATTAATCAACAAAGGGAAGAGAGACATAATTTTGGAAGAATTGAGAAAAACTGCAGAAAGAATTTGAAATGTGATCTTAGTCAAGGGGGCTACTTTGAGTGTAAGAGGATATTGGTATAATATATTTTACATATTTTTAAAAAATATATTTATTGCTTTTAGAGAGGAGGGTAGAGGGAGAGAGAGATAGGACCATGATGAGAGAATATCATTAATGGGCTGCCTCCTACACGCCCCCTACTGGGATCAAGCCTGCAATCTGGGCATGTGCCCAGACTGGAAATCCAACCCTGACTTCCTGCCTCATAAGTTGAGGATCAACCACTGAGCAACTGGCCATGCCATTTTACATATTTTGAAGATCATTATGGTTGTCTGGACATGAATAAATGAGAAGAAATGAGAGTGAAAGCAGGAAATGTTGGAAAATGATTACATTACAAGGTAAATAGGATGGCTTGAGATAAAAGAAAATTAGTAAAATGTATATGAAAATCTTCCTCCTGTCAGAGTCTGGGGCACACCATGGGAACGAGGTTCAAGTCCCGCCCACCCACGTGCACCTTGAAATCACGAGAGACCCAGACCCGGCCAGCCCCACCCCTGTCAAGCCCCGCCAGGTGTGGGTGCGGTTTCAGATCCCCCGGCCTGGCCCCAGGGTGGGATGCGTGGCCTGAGGTCTCCTGTCAAGCCTTACCAGGCAAGGGGCGTAGCCTCAGGTACCTGCTGATTGCTCGTTAAGGCTCCTTATGGGAACTCGGCCTCCGATATGGGCGCAGCCATCTTGTGTTACAGAATCCCTACCTCCACTGTAGGTGCAGCCATCTTATTATGGTGTGACGGTCAATTTGCATATTCCCTCTTTATTAGATAGGATTCTTATATATTATTAATAATTATATTATTATTATTGACTATAGAAAAGTAATCCTATCTGTGCAATAACATCATTTAGGACACTTATAATAGAGGTTTGAAGGCCACATGCTCAGGTGGTCAACTAAGCTGGCAGATTTGGGAACCATTTTTCCACATCATGTAGTGGCAAGCTGTCCTGACACAAACCACTCATGCCCCTTCATTTTTTCAAAGTTCCAATATAGGGAACTGATGCCACATTAAAAAGTAAAACAGAAATTTAAGCCCTTGAAAGTACTGTTTTTTCCCCCATGCTTTTGAATTCCATTTTACTCAGAATTATTCTAGATAGGGATCTACAGTATAATATAGGTAAGTTTCTTTATCCAAAGGGTAATTCAAACCCCTAAGAACAAATGTGGCCTTTTTTAAATGTGCCTATCTGAGTCTTAAGAAAAATTCAAAAACTCACGTCAAGAAAATGTTCTATTAAAAAAGACACTCTGTAAAGAGGAACAAATGTAGCACTCCAAGTCAACATAATCTAGGTCATGACACTCTAGAAAACAAATGATCTATTTTATGTTTGATACACTGGGCCTTTTTTCATTTAGCCTAAGTAGTTAGGATTTGAATAGATACTCAGCTGTTGGAGTAGATAAACCATTACTTTAATGCAAAGCATTACAGACTACAAAGGGATGGATGAGTCCTGGTCCCAGCCATCAAGGGAAGACAGTACAGCATGATCAAAAGACTGTTCCTATCCTAACATTCTTGGATTCTAAAAGTTGAATTTCCTAGGAAAATCACATGCTCTGTGTCAGTGATCTCAACATATAAAATGAAAACAGAAGAGAACCAATGTCAATATAGTGCATCCTATATATCACTTAACCTCTGCAAAAAAATTCAATAGGATAGTGTTATTATAATAATCCTTCATCTGAGGAAATTGAGTCTTAGGTTCAAGTACTTGTCCAAGATCATGCAGAATGTAGAAAAAAATCTACTTTGGTCTAATTACATGGCTTATGCTTTTCTCTGCAATGTCAATCATATTTCAATGAGTTCTTTTTTATTTCATTTTCTATAGAATTAACTTATAGCCTTCAAATAAATTTGAATGCTCTTCAGGGCACAGGACAATTTCATGTATTTTTCATGATTTCTGCTTTGGTGCAGACCCAAAAGGGAGCTACACACTGGCCAGAGGAAAGAAAGAAGGTGGCTTCTGTAAGGGAATCCTCATTCACTTTCCATAATGAAGAGTCAAGGAATGCTGACTATTAGGGTTAATGTATTCATGACATACTAAATCATTTTTTTTTATTCCCAAAACAACTCTAATTCCTAAGTAGAAATTTTCAGTAGCAATATGTTAAGAAAAAATCTAAAATATTTTATTGGATTTACCAGAAAGGGATAATAAGATCAATTAGTGAATTCTAAGGTGGATGGAGTAGGTAGTAAGGGGTGATTCTGGTAATTTCCAGGTCCTTACTTTACCACTGTTAAAATCCAGGGAACAGGTCTGACCAGTGGGGTTCAGTAGTTGAGTGCCCATTCATGAACCAAGAGGTCAATGGTTCAATTCCCGGTTAGGGCACATATCTGGGTTATGGGCTTGGTCCCCAGTGTGGGGCTTGCAGAAGGCAGCCAATCAATGATTCTCTCTCACCATTGATATTTCTCTCTCTCCCTCTCCCTTCTTCTCTGATTATTTTCACTTTGCATATCCTTAAAATTAATCCAAGATATTATTGGCAGCAATAGTTCATTCCTTTTAAATACTGAGTATGGTTCCATATTTGTTTTAATTGTGTCATTAAAAAAATCCACTATCTATGATCTATGCTATTTCTTTCAAAAACATGTAAAAATATTTGCATTGTTATCACTTCATGTTAACATATTAAGCTGCCACTTTTCTTGACAAGGACACTGTGTATGCTTTAGCAATAAATCCCTAAGAAAAGCCTTGTGATTGACTTTGATCTCAGCTGCCAGCCAGAGGAGGGTCTTCATAATTATGCCTGTGATGCTTCAGTGTGTGTTTTTTTCGGCACTTCCGGAGTTGACATGTATCAGCACCAGACACATTGGGACATCATTTTATTTATATCCTCTGGCTTTCTTTCCCCTCCCTGCTTCCAGAGTGGGCTACTTTTAAAATATATATATTTGTAATTGATTTCAGAGAGAAAGGGGGAGGGAGAGAGAAATAGAAACATCAATGATGAGAGAGAATCATCAATGGCTGCCTCCTGCATGCCCTACACTGGGGATCAAGCCTGCAACCCAGACATGGGCTCTGACCAGGAATCAAGCTCTCACCTCCTGGTTCATAGGTTGATGCTCAACCACTGAGCTCCATAACAGAGTAGGCTATTTTCTAAGTAGATTTAAGAGAAAAGGAAATCCTCATGAAACTGCTAAAGCAATTTTATTTTCTCTCTTTAAAACAGTTCTCAAATTTTTTTCTTGTTAAAAATACATAATAAAGGGATAACCCCTAAAAGCTCAGATTGAGCAGATGAAATTATTAAAGAAAGCAAGTAAACAAGCAGTAACAACAACAAAAACCTCGTTGCTGGATAATGTAAACAAAACTATGCAAGTTAAATACTTTTAAGCTAATGACTTTAAAACTTTAATGAGTTATTTGGGGGCATAAAAGAACTATTTTCAAGTTTCCTGCACACCAGCATCATGAATACTTCTTATACCATATTAGCCATCTAGTATGCAACTGGTATGAATAACTAAGTACTGAAGAAGGCAGAAGAGGAGGAGGAGAGGAAAAGGAGGAGGAGGGGGAAGAGGAACCATCCAAAATAGAAGACACTTGAATTGATAATTGTTAAGTAACTAGTATTTCCTGTATTTATCATTTGCCACAGTATGTATTGCTGCTCACAAGAGCTCTCTGGGGTAGGCATTATTTTCCATACTGTAAACTACTCTCAAGGAGGTTTAAAGATATTCTATAATTTTCCTTAGAGTCCAAAGCTAGATGGAGGCAAAACTGGAATTGCAGATTGAATTATCTGGCCACAAACCTTATGTTCCTCCTTTTCCACCAGCGACCACTTAAGCATAGATCTCTTAGCTAGGAAAAAAACACACTCACCAACAGATTTTCTTGGGTAAAATTCAATAGCATCAGATCATAAAAATCAAGAACAATAAACTATGTGAAATTACTGTCCAAGGACATCAAGATTTTTTTAAGGCCAAAATGTGGACAAGAGATTTCACTTCATGTCTTATGTTAAGATATTTACTAAGGACACTAGAGGCCCAGTGCGTGATTAAATCATGCACGTGTAGGGTCCCCTACACGCTTTCGCTTTCAATTGCTGGGGAGCTGGGTGCCTATCCGCTGGTGCACCAGGCTTTTCAGAAGCCTCCGGTGCAGCGAAGGCTTTTGAAAGGCCTGGTGCCGGAGCGGACAGGCACCCAGCTCCCCAGCTTTTGATGGTCCGCGGTGGGATGTGAGCTCGCTGCCCCAGAGGCCCCTTCGGTGCCGCAGCACAGCCATGGCGCAGACGCTGAGCTCACGCCGCCACTGGCGATGCGAGCTCAGCGTTTTGCCGGCCCAATCGGCCACCCCGGCCACCCCGAGTCCCGCCCCCCCGGCACCTCCTGGCCAATCGTGGGCATAGCGAAGGTAGGTCAATTTGCATATTTGTCTATTATTAGGTAGGATAAGCGATATTTTATCCAGGACGGGGGCTAACACAATGGTTTGTAAGATCTTAGGCAATTTTGAAGGAGATTTTGAATATTGAATATAATAAGGAAAAATGGGGATAGATATAGCCAAGGAGTCCAGTGGAGGGAGCGGGGGTGGAAAATTACTGACAGGTAGGGTAAATCTTTGCTAAAGGGATCTAACAGGATTTTTGCTAAGGGCAGGGTAAGGTTACTTAATGGTCAGATCAATGATGTGGGGATTTGCTAAACTGACTCAGCAAAATTCTTTCTAAACTGGAATTAGTGAGCCAAGGTCAAGTTCTAAAGAGAAGACTCAGTTTCACCACCAGCATAATGAAGGAGTTGGTCTAGATAATTGCTAGATTAGTATAGTATTAAGAATCTACTCACTCAAGATAGAGTTAATATCAAAGGACTATTCTTACAGAAACAGGATGATGGAGAAGAATTAAGCATGACATTTATTTTCCAGTGAGAGTTTTGCATAGAGTTGAGGAACCTTAGTAGGATTCAAAATTGGCAAGGATTCAGTATTGTGGCACCAAGAGGAAAGTAGGGGTTGACTTACAAATAAATAAATTAAATAAATAAATAAATAAATAAATAAATAAATAAATAATCCAAGACCTTTTATCTCTACTAGCCAAGTTCATAGAATGCCACAAGTTTCATTCATCAGTTCAGAGGTCAACTTCTTCATCTCAGTCCCATTTACACATAGAATCCACATAATCTTGCCTAAGAATCTCAGGAGACATTGAGAAGTACTGTTAAAATAACTTCTCTTCACGCACACACTTTTCCCAATTACACAATTATTCATCTTATTTTCCAAATATGCCTGAGTAGCAAAAGAAGATGAGACTACTACAAGAAAATAAAAATATACCCACAGAAGGAAGATAGAATGGGTAATGAAGAACTACAGGAGGCATTAGACACTGAAGATATAAAGAACGGAAAGCAGTTTGGATTTGAATGTAAAGCATTATTAAGTATACTTTATGTCCTTCTGGAAAAGAAATGTGTCATTCGTCTTACAAAAATCTTTATCGCTTTGCATTAATTTCAGTTTGCAAACTAATTCCTTAGTACTCCAGGTCTTTATAATCAGACCCCATCTTTTGATAATGAACTCTACAAATAAAATACAGAGAGAAGCAAAATAGCATAACAGTTATGTGTACAACTCTGCACAAAATCAGCCAGTATTCAAATGCCTCCCTACAAATTGTGTGACCTTGGGTACATTACATAGTTCTGAAACTCATCTGCATCACTGCACCAATTTCTCATCTGTAAAATGGGAAAATTAATGTGCAGAAGGGAAGTAGAGGCAGGTTGAATGATCTCATTGGGTGGCATACTGCAGAGCCTATATCTTAGTTCTGCTGTGTTGATCTAAGACTGCTAGAATTATGAACATGGGTTTTTATTTTTCTCTTGCTTTTCTTCAGTGCAAGACACGTATCGTGGATCACTGATTTACTCAATAAACTCCCATTTCTCTTTAGTGGGCTGTCTTAAAGGATACACTTGAGAAGGTGACAAGTTTTATAGAGGGTTGGTAACACTTTTTCCACATTCTGCAATTAACTTACTGTTTGTTAAACTGACATTTTTTATGTGGATCTCTAGGTCTCCTGTGTCTTATTCTGATGCTAGGGCTAAACAGAAGGTGGAAAGGGGAAATTCGTATAACACACTAGAGACACTGACACCTTCATATAAAAATTATTGCAATAAAAATTGTATGGGCATATAAAAATACACACAGACAACCCTGATACACACAGTAGGTACCACAAAAGTTATCATTTAATGAACACTTAAGCCATGTCCAGCTTCCCAAGATACCCTGCCATGCACATATGCATATTTGTACATAGGAGATTTGTCACCATTTTAAAATTCTGTATTCAAAATCTCGTTCAAAATCACCTAAGATCTGGGTAATAAGGGGATGGATTAAACCAAAGTGAAAACTGTAGAATAATCTGTTAGTTATTGTACTTGAGAGTTTCTGCTAGGTGGAGGATGGTTAGAAGTGTGAAAGAGAGGGAAAGAAGTCAATATGTGTTTGCCTGTGTATGTGTGCAAGTGTGTGTGCATAGGTATGTATATGTGTAGGTGTGTGTGCAGGTGTGTTTATGCAGGTGTGTTTGTGCAGGTGTGTATGTGTGCAGGTGCTGTGTGTGTGCAGGTATGTATGTGTGCAGGTGCTGTGTATGTGTAGGTGTATGTTTGCAGGGGAGTGCATGAAGGTGTAGGTGTGTGTGTGTGCATGCACATGCATAAAGTCTCCATTAGAACTGATGTCATGCATTTATGGACATTTTTGCTTCCTGTGAATAAGCAGGTTCTGCTATATTTATAATATAACCTTAAAGAAAATGGCTGTGCTTTATCTATGAGAATGGCAATGGAGTGATTACATGATTATTTCCTGTACATAGTAGATTTATACGAGTTATAGGGAAGATAATAGCTTTACTGACCAGGGTGATTTAATGTCCTCTTACTAACAACTTGCAAAACATTATGAGATGGTGAGAAAGATATCACCAGAGGCGTTTTGAAACTGTCTGGCATTGATCACGGCTAGACAATAGCCTCCTTTTGCCTTGCCTCTTCTCAGACTGTGCTGTTTAAAATACTATTTTTGAAAGCCTTTTATTGGAATGCTTTCTTATGCATGGAATGGTCTCTTATATAAGAAAACCCAGATCTGTAACAGACACATAGTAGGCATTATGTAAATGTTAGTAGACTCAATCTAACTTGAATGAAATAAAGACATTTTTTCCTATTAAGTCTGAGTTTAAAACACGCTACCAAAGTCCATTTTTTCAGTGTATTATATTTTAATGCTATTTTGAACAACAGAATAGGCAATTTCAAATCATAAGTATTGGATCTATGTTTATTTCAATATGATTTATTTATTCAGCCATTCAAACACAATCATTTCTGAAAACTTATACAATAGGCATATAACTATATACAGTATGGAGAGAGAGAGAGAGAGAGAGAGAGAGAGAGAGAGAGAAAAGAGAAAGAGAGAGAAAGAGAAAAAGAGAGACACAGAGAGAGAGAGAGAATTTCACATAGTATATACATGGTATGTTGAGGACAATTGGTTAGGATGCCTGTTTTATAGTGCTATCATGTTACAGTTGGTTATTAGACTCAAAATGTTTACTGAAATAATTTTGGAAATTATTACTGCCATTATTAGTGCACTGTCATTGTTTGAGTGGTTGAGGATAGAAAGGATAAATAGGGCAGGGTCACGAATTAAGTTCACTGAGAACCATGAACTCATATACAGACCTGGGTATTCTAATCTCAGACTGAACTTCACTTCAAATTCTGTTTCCTTGGGAGAGGAAATCATAAAGGTCGTTAAAATGCTTATACATATGCTCATATCCAACTTGCAAAGCTCCAAATACCACTGTCTCTAGGTTATGAGTAAACTCTGTATGGTATTCGTTGTGAAGACCTTGACTTCCTTCTGGATACACAGACTGGGATGCTTTAATTGTTCAGACTAAGAAACAATTGAGGGGATACGTTGGTGAACCATCCCAAGTCAGAGATGAACATTTGCTCATTTTTCCATTCTTGGTGTCTAGCATATTGCCTTGATCAGAGAAAACACGCACACACACACACACACACACTGAATATAAAAAGAGAAAAGAGGAAGTAAGATTGAATGAAGAGGTCAAGGAGATTTTTCTTTAAAACTGTAGGTGAAGCAAGCATGAGCCATAGACAAGTTTTAGATGGATTTCTTCTCAGGCAATCAAAAGACAGACAACAATAACTATGGAAGAATTATGATAAAAGTCTAATTAAAAAGAGAAAGGAGGAAGTAGAAAGCAGTCACATGGGTTAGGGTAGAGAGGGCAAATTACATAAAATACAAAGAAGGGCTAAAGAAGAATTATGGAAGAGAAAATGGAAAAAGGAAGCACCAAGAAGAAAGAGAGAGGGAAGATGGGAAGAAAGAAATAAAGATGAGAGAGAGAGAGAGAGAGAGAGAGAGAGAGAGAGAGAGAGAGAAGAAAACTTATTTATTCCAGCCTCACTTTCTCTCTATATGATTAGTAAATCAACCAGATATTCTGTTTGAACCTTACAACAGGAGACCACAGGAGAAAATGGCTGTTTTTTATACACTTGGCTTAACCACACCTGCCCTTTAACTGGCAGCCTCTGCACACTCCCCTGACAGCACCTGGAGAGGGTGCCTGTAGAACACCAAGGAGGCGGTGGGAGATATGACATGTGACACCCGGGCTAGATCTGATCCTCTACAAATGAAATCTGTCAGCCGTCTCCTCAAAGGCTGCCACCTTTCATATCCTTGCTTGGCTGAGCTAGCTTTATACAGAGACTTATTGTATTATTCAGCTGGTTTGATTTTACTTTTTATGACAACCCTCCCCTAGAGACCACCCATCTCTTTACAATCTTGGAGAACGACTCTAGCTGAATGGTATTTCAATGTAATTTATGACTCTCTACCATAAACACAAATATGGGTTGTTTCTTAGTACTGGAAAGAATGCTAATGGCCTATCTTGAGCCACTATTATCGTGGGTGAAATTAGTACCAGAACATGTAAGGGCTTTAGATGGGTAAATTCAATGGAGGTGAAGCAAGAAAGAAAACAAACATAAACAGAGGCAATGAAAAAAGTAAATTTCAGTTTTCCAAGATCATGAATATTGTATTCATAAACTTCACAGGCATCTGGGAGGAATCTGTAAATAATCTGTGATCGGAATTATCAGCAAAGTGGCAGAAAACAGCATCCAGAACTGTGTCATTTTAAAGAACCCTTAAAATGTACCAAATTCCATTGAAAGGCCCAAAGTGTTGATTCACATTCACCCAAATTTATCCATAGATCCACGACACTTCCAATCAAAAGAATAGCTGGCTTTTGTTTGCAGAAGTGGATAATTCTCAACTTTATATTAACATGCAGACATTCTACGAATAGTCAAGTCAATCTTCATGAACAAATTCAAGGGTTTGCAACAGGTGTGCATCCTTTAAGGTGGGGACAAGGGGGGCGCATTCTGAGAAAGGCGTCGTTATGCAATTCTGTCACTGTGCCCACATCCCAGAGGGCACCCACACATCCCAGATGATGTAGCCTATTACTTTTATGCCACCAACCTGGATGGCAAACTACTGTACTGAGGACTCCAGGCAACTACAACACAATGGGAAGCAATTGCATATGTGAATACAGAAAGGTGACCAGAAATATCTTACAAAAGATTAAAATGGCGCACCTGTATAGGGCACTTACCAGGTGCTTGCATACAGGACTGGACGTGGCTCAGGGTGAGTCAGGGAGTGAGTGGTGCATGGACGTGAAGGCCCAGGACATCACCGGCCCCTGTGGAGACTTGATAAACACTGCAGGCCGGCATCGCCACGAACGCGAGTCATGGTTAGCTACTGCGTCAGGGCGGCACCATCCTTAGGGCAGGAATGTTCCGGCTCCGTTTTAATCTGGTGCGCTCCGTCTTTGAGTGAAACGTGGTTCTCACCACTGTACCTGACTTGTGGGCCTTCTCTGAAGCGCCCTAAGGCAGCGAGTCCGGAGGCTGCGGAAGTGAGGCCGGGGCTGTGCTCCAGCCTGGCTTTCCCTCCATGGTTTCCCTCTAGGATTTCCCTCCGCTCCCGCTCACCCGAGTAAGGTTCCGGGCTCACTGGCTTGCCCGCAGCCCTCCATGCACCCATTTACTAGATCTATTCAGTATAAATTTAAAATGCCACCAGCGGGCTCAAGCTCAGCCTGGACTCCCTTCCTACCTCCACCTAAGCAACCAAAGTATTATTGTATTGCCTGGCACTGTGGCTCAGTAGTTGAGCGTGGACCTGTGAACCAGGAGGTCAAGGTTGGATTCCCAGTCAGGACACATGTTCATGTTGGAGGCTCCATCCCAGTGTGGGCGTGCAGGAGGCAGCTGATCAATGATTCTCTCTCATCATTGATGTTTCTCTCTCTCTCTCCCTCTCCCTTCCTCTCTAAAATCAATTAAAAATATATATATGTCTCTCTCTCTCTCTCTCTCTCTCTCTCTCTCTCTCTCTCTCTCTGTGTGTGTGTGTGTGTGTGTGTGTGTGTGTGTGTGTGTGTGTGTGTATACATATATATACTTAGAAACATATAAATAGGGGCACTTGATTTGCAACCAAAGCACAGTAAACCCTCGATTTTTTGGAACTCGATTTAACAATTTTTTTACTTCTGATCCATATGTTAAATGTGAAAATTAACCTCAAAAATGCTCTTAACCAAGATTTGCTTATAATTGAATTAACAGGGTTGTTTTTTGTTTTGTTATTAATTCACTGTTATGTTTAACAAATTTTTATGAATAAGCCATATGTTGTAAAAACACTGCAGTAATTTCTCTGACATAAATAAATATTACATATCTACAACTGTAATCTACATATTACAATCTAAGAGTCACCACTCATAAACAATGTTTGGTGAATGATTAGTATGTGATCACACTACATTGCTCTCTGTAATTGGTTCTGATCATTGGTTCTGTTGTTGAGTTGGCATGACTTTCTGCAGCTGTTTTATTGCCTGCCTGCCCATGGTCCCACGTGCACTAAGCCACGCCCCAGCCATCCCTGTGCACTTGTTTATTCAGGGTGACTGGTGAATGCACCCATTTACTAGATTTATTCATTATAAGTTTAAAATTACAGTAACACCTACAAAACTTTTCTGTGAAATTAAACTTTTCATACATAATTTTAATAACACGAACATGTCTACATAAATAAAAACAGGTAAACTAATTTGTGAAATTTATAATATATGCATTTGGAAAACATATTTATTATATAACAGACTTTTGGCTTTAACAAACACCCCTTGGTCCAAATTAGTCCATTATATCGAGGTTTTACTGTACTGGCTTAGGAACACACAAATAGGGTCACTGGGTTTGCAACCAAGCCACCAAAATGATACAAACTGAGAGTCTTCTCAATAAATGACACTGGAATGTTGTTGAATATATAACTCAGCACGAAATATCTAGATCATAAAATACACTTATCTTTATAAGAAACTGCCAACGGGTTTTACAAAGAAATATCAGGAGAATTCCTAATGCCCCATTACCACCAACATTGGGTAGTGTCTGCCTAGTTCCTTCTAGCCTGTCTGGTAGATGGGGCCTGCTATGGCCTTGTGGTTTCCACATGCATTTCCCTGATAATTAATGAGGTTGGTCATCTTTCCTGGGCTCATTAGCCTTTGACTCTCCACTGGTGTGAAATGCTTTTAATATTACTCCTACTTTTCTTCTGGGTTATTTCTATTTTCCTTATTGACTGTTAAGAGTTCCTTTATATATTCAGAACATAAGATATGTATTACAAATATATTTCCTCATTCTCTTGGGCTGTTTGGTAGCCCTTTTGAATAAACTGAAGTTGTCCATTTTAATATAATCTGATATACACATTTTTATTTCTTTAACTAGAGGCCCGATGCATGAAGATTTGTGCAAGAATAGGCCTTCCTTCCCCTGGCTGCTGGCACCACCTTCGCTCCGGCCCGGAGCCACCTTCCACCTCTCACCTTATTGCGTCAATTTGCATATTCCCTCCTTATTGGCCGTGGGCACCACCATCTTTGTCATGGAGTTATGGTCAATTTGCATATTCTGTCTTTATTAGACAGATATGTAGCACTGTTACTGTCCTGTTTAGAAAATTGTTGTCTTCACAAAAATATGTTTCTTCTAAAAGACTTATCATTCTCCCTTTCATATTTAGTTCTACAATATATCTGGAATTAATATTTGTTTATGATAAGTAAAGGAACTTACTTACAAGGCTTGTCAAGACAAGTAGGTTTCCATAATCACCTGTAGAATGGAATCTTAAACGTTTACATAGAGGACTTAGCTGTGTTCAGTCATGTTTTCATGGTCTCAACAACACATCACTCTCTCAAGGGTTGGTTTTTGAACCTGATCTGGCTATGGGAATAAGGGGAAGAATGCACATTCCAAGCACAGGAGGAGAGGTAAGGAGCCTAAAATTGCCTGGGCATAGGTCTCAGGTCAACTGGAGGTCACATCCTCCTGATGACCTCACCAGTGATGACAAGGGCCAAGATATTCTTTTACTTTTATGATTGTTCATTTGACCCAGTACATTTATTTTTAAAAGGCCTTCCTCCATTGTACTTCAGTGTTATTTTTGAAGAATGATAAAAGAGGTCAGAAGAGAAGTGTATTGACTTTACCAAGTTAATGCATATGTAGATAGATGACTTTATCTAGTTAATGTAATACTCCATTGAGTCATAAACTGAATGTTAGTACAGTTCACTGCATACTTCAATATGAAAGTAATTGTATATATAGATAGAGATAGTCATGTTATTTTGGTAAAGATGCTTTAAGTTGATGATATTACATGTCTTTCTACTCCTTCAGATTACATAAGAATAAACACTGTGCTTCTAAGTAGATGGAAAATGGGATATGTTAATAACAATTTGTTAAGTCTTAGTAAAATTTTTATAATGTCCAGGAATTGTTTGTTGGTGGTGTGGGAACCCCCAATTTCACACCACACATTGGAATTGGGTCCAGAAATCCAAATGTTCCATTTCATTGGACATATTTATAAGAATGACCAACATGTCTTATTTGGAAAGTGTCAACAATTAACATGTGCCAGGAATCACAATATTTATAACTATGCTTAAAGTTAAATGTTATGTGTTAACTTAAATATTTGAAAGAGGTTACAGTGCAAAATTCATTTGAAAATGTATGAACAAAAGAGTTTGAAGAACACTGTCCAAAAACAGAGGAGCAGACATGTAGAAGTTGTTATGAAGTAGATGGGCACATATCTCTGCTCTCAGTCGTGGTCCTTCTAGGGTTTATCATGAAACTTTTAGGATGAAGTTCACAGAAGAACATTAAATGAATGCTATGACCACATTGGCTTCTACAGCCTCATTTTCTGAGTGACAATTCTCCATATGCATGCAGACTGGTCCATGATAACAGAACCTTGGCTACTTCTTTGAAAGGACCCTGCGCATTTCCTAGAGGACCCTGTGCATTTCCTTGCCTCCGGTCCAAATGGACAAACAACACTTACTCCTTAAAACTCAACTCAGCATCATTTTTTCTCTGGGATCACATCCCTGGCTGATCACATAAAGATCTGTACTTCTGTTAGGATTGGAACCTTCTTGAATTAAATGCTTGCTTTCATCATTGTCAAAGATACTGAATTCCTTCAGAGCAGGGAATGTATTTTTTCCTTTTTGCCTTTAAACTTTGTGTGTGTGTGTGTGTGTGTGTGTGTGTGTGTGTGTGTGTGTGTGTGTGTGTTGTGGTTTGTTGTGTTTTTTTTTATTTCCATTATATAGTACATAAATGACTGTAGAATGAATTAAAGAATAAACGTAGTTTGAATCTACTTTTCTTTTTTCAGTAGAGGCAATCTGATTCATTTGAAGTAACTGAAGAAGCTATCTCTAGATTACCTGAAATTCTGAACTTGATAATATCTAAAAGGTAAATCTGTTTTATTGTTAAAATATTGAACTTATTTAAGGAATTTCCGGGCCTGTGTGGCTCAGCAGTTGAGTGTCGACCCAGGAGCCAAGAGGTCTCCAGTTCGATTCCTGGTCAGGGCATATGCCCAGGTTGCAGGCTCAAACCCTAATAGCCTCCTAGGGAGGCAGCCAATCGATGATGTTCCTCTCTGACATTAATGTTTCTACCTCTCTATCTCTCTTCCTTCCTCTCTCTAAAAATCAATAAAAACATATTTTAAAAGAAGAAAAAGATATAATACATAAATGGAATACCTGAAAGGCATGCTATTAATTACTTAATTTAAAATGTGGTAATTCTGTTATTATTGCTCCTTAGTCACTCAGTAAATATATCTTTCTAAAATGAGTATTTTTTAAGTATGTTGAGATGGCCACTGCAAACCTACTAACTCTTTTAACATTTTGCACTACTGTGTCTGTTCTAATTACCAAACATTACAACAGTGTGCTGTCTGAAATATCCTATCTAGTTGGAAGATCTGTAATGGAATGATTTGGTTTTTTCATGATGGTTAAAAATATTGAGATGGTAAGCAGATAGATAGCAATCCTAAAAACAAAACAAAGAAAAAACAAAAACAAAGCTGGGCAATCCCCCTTTATTGCTAGATTTAAGGACTCACTAGCGGACAGAATGACTGATTGATTAACAGCAGGCTTGAATACCTAGCTGCCAAGCTAATAGGAAAAAAAATCAATGATTTGCTCACTCTGGCTCAGTGGTTCACTGGCTGGTTGACTAGCTGCCTAGCAGACTGGCTAGTTAACTTGCTAACTGACTGGATGACTAACTTCATGGATGGCCAACTGATGAACTACGTGCTTGATTAAAGTTGCATGGGGCTGCCTGGTACTCTGGCTCAGAGGCTGGTTGGCTGATGGTCTAATTGACAGATGGCCTGACTAAATTAATAATCAATGCCCAAGAATGCACATATTCTGGAGGTATTTTCAGCTGCACATACTTATACTCACTTTGACTGCAAGATCATGCAGAAATCCTGACCACCACTGTGTTGTCTGGGATGGCATAAAATTCACAGCTCCACTTCAGAAGATATGTTACACTTGGTCAACTCAAATTTCTGCTGTTGAGTATTCCACAACCAGAAACCACTGGGAAAGAATTAGGGGCTCTGTCCATGGATGGTTTGAAGTGCTGATGTAAAAATAGAAATAATCCCTAGGGTGTTTGCCACAATCTGGCGGAGCCCAGCTATGAGTACTGAGGGTGCAGATGATCATTAATGAACTGTTCCCCAGGGGTCAGTCATTTTTCTCACTTGTCCCTTGTTATCAATATGTGTAATAACTTTTCCTGTGATGACTTAGACATTTATAATCAGACCTTACTGCATCTCTCAGGCAGTAAATCTTGTAATAAATAAATAAATAAATATAAAAGTTACTAAAGACAACCCAACTAGCATTTATCTTTCCATCATAGAATCATTCCTCCCCATCCTGTGTTCTGATAAGATGATAGATGTATCAATGTTCCTTGCCCACCTTCCACCTGATGTTTCTTGTCCAGACTCTTTCCAAAGAATTAGAAGATGGATTCAAGACAATAGATGATAATGTGTTCTTACTGAGGGATTTATTTTGCATCTTGCACTTCTTAAATATGTGCCCTCTATTCAATTTATATTGGTTGGTTAATAAATACTAATTATATAGTTAAATAAATAAAATATATAGCTCAAATGCCAGACATTGAGCCCATTACTCTGTAATCTCTTTCGTTCCTGATTTTTGGGTGGGGGGAAGTAAATGTAGATAATGATAAACATCTATGTAATTCATAGTGGGCATTTTGGTTATTCTCAATATCTTATTTTCCTTGAATTTTTTTAAGCATTAAGAGACTCCCTGAGAATCAAATTTCAAAGCTTTTATCTTTTTATCAGTGTGGACAACTAACATTTAGTAATATTTAATTATCAAATGTTTTTTTATTAGAGTCATTAAGTTATTTGAACTTGTGGAAGATGTAGAAAATTATGCAGGCTCAAATTTTGTGATATTTCCAGAAGAAATCAGCAGTGTTAATTGTAACAAATTTACCCAAGTCATCATTTTATACCATGAAGATAGAACTGAGCCAAGTCTTTCATATCCGTGTCTGTGCATCTGCATATTATATGAGAATCGACTAATGTAGTTTAAGCTCTTCACAACTATGACCTTAATGATGCCTAAAACCACCGTGGCATATGTTTTCTGTTAGTCATGTTAAGACATTTCCCTCATCTGAAATATTAGTTTGCCAATCATTTCTGGAATATAATATATGGAGAATTTCCAGGCTGCCCATCCACCCGTCTTTGCAGTAATCCTAGTTCTTTCTTTGGTTTTCTTTTTGTTGTTTTTCTTATCACTTATTAATAGAGCTGAATAGTTCGCCTAGCCAAAACCAGCATGATGTTGTAGTTTAGCACATGGATTCTGACCTTGATGCCTAAATAAGAATCTTAGACCTATGAGTTGTGAGAAACATGAGCTCAAACGTATTACCTAGCCTCTCTGAGACTCAGCTTTTTAACTTATAAAATGGTGAATAATAAATAGAATTCTATAAGGGTGAGGGGGGGAGGGCAAAGTAGGTATGTATGTAGATATCTATATATATAAAAGGCTAAGTGACCGACCATCTGTCTGTCTGACTGTCTGACCAACCAACAGGCTGGTACATATGATGTGCACTGGCAATTTAAAAATAAACATTGACTCATACATGCACCAGACATATAAAGCTCTCGCAGGCGTCAATCAAACACATGTGTTTCGATCTGTCGAAATTATGGGATGAAAATAAATCTCATTTTATAATAATATTAAAATATTTCCTCTAATTCATTTCCTTTCAATGTGCATGAATCGTGCAGTGGGCCACTAGTGCATATGTAAAGCACTGAGAATAAACCCTAGTACCTAGTAACTACTGTAAAATTGTTTGCTCTATAATCATAATTATAACAACTCCTATTTTAGTTTTAGTAACCAGAAGCTGGAGCTGTGGGAAAAGGTACTACAATTCTGTGAAGTAGAAATAAAGGAAAAGAATAATAATGCAGAGAAGCAGGGAGAGCCACAATATCAAGGGAGAGAGTGCATTTAAGCACTGCATTTTACAACAATTCTTCTAAGTTAAGGAAAGGTAAAGAATATTTGAGTTGGTTTCATCTCTTATATGTTAAATGTTAAGTCCATGTGGCACTAATTCCCTTGCACCTCTAAGTTGTGTTTATTTGAACATCAAGGAAATTCCATAATCAGCATCAATAATGCATGCAGTCCTGGGACAAGAAGAAAAGAGATATGATCCCCATACAAAAAAAGTAAAACAGTATGTTACTCATACAAAACATGTAATAAATGTATAATACTGAGAGCTTTCCAGAAATTAATCACAGTCATCAAACTATAGATCCAGGATGCTCAGAGATCAGAAATCAGAATAAGTAGGAAAACAAATAAAAACAATACAGCCTTACAATAGGGAATATGATATTCTAACTGCAGATAAACGAATACAAGTAGAAATTCTTGAATGAAGCTTAATTGGGAGAAGGAAGACTCCCTACATATATAAGAACAAAAATAAGAATTACAATCAGCTTTTCATTAAAAATCATGCAGGTTAAAAAGATAATTGAGTGAACTATTAGCAGTATTGACAGGAAAAACAAAACAAAACAAAACAAAACAAAACACCAATAACCTAGAATTTTATATGGAGGGAAAGTGTCCTTTAAAACTTACAGAGAAAGTAAGGCTGTCTTCGCTCAAGCGGCCAAAAATCAACAAGGACACAATTGACCTGAATAAGAAGAACACTCACTTTTATCTAAAGAACAATAAATTCAAGGGAAAGAAGTTGACCCATATGGAAAACACCTTTGAAATTTTTTTAATTATTATGTTCATTAGAAGGGTTAAATAAGGACTAGTAAATTCTTTTTCTTTTTCTTAAATGGTAGTTCCCCAAGGCTTGTTCTTTCACATGGCTTGAGTCATTTCTATCTGAGAGGCCCTTGGCAAAAGGAATAAAAGAGCTTCTCCATGACACAGTTCAAGAGTTACTGCATAAATCAGGCGGCATGAGTGATCCCATTATCTGGTCATGGATCCCTGGCTGTAAGGAGATTTTGTTAAAGGTAAATCCACAAATGCATCAACATAGGGAGGACCTTCTAAAAGTCAAAGCCTGATTCCAATATAAGATGATGGGATGTGTGCAGTGACCCAGGACAGACTGAAGTCCTCTATTGTAGAAATTTATCACTCAAGTACAGCTTCTATTTGTTCTGATATTAAAGCCACAAGAGAATGCCACAAGTAGATAGAGTGAACAGTCCAAGTAACATTTGGAAGAATATGCAGATACTCTAGGGGCAAGAAACATCTCAGCTCAGGTCTCTGGGCCAATGAACTAAAGCAGAACACCACATGGTTAACTTAAGCATTAGGATTCATGGGCAGTTCCTGAAAATTTATTGTGACAAAGACCATAGATCTAATAATTGTCATAATGCAAATCAATTTGTAGTTCAGATCATTTATTTTTATCACTAAAATGTGGAGAGCAGAACCTGATATATCTCATTTTTTTTTTAGTAAATTCAGTTAGGTCTGGCATGAGAAATACTGACCCCAAATTAGAAGTATTAGCTGAACTATGATCAGGACACACATGATGATCTAGGTATTGTATTAAGTGCTTTATATGAGTTATCTTAATAAAAAAAAATCACAAGTCCCTAGAGTAGGCACATTAGCCATTCCCATTTGGCTGATGAATCATGAATGCCTGATGCATAATATATACCCAGAAAATTCAGATCAGAACTCAGTCTCTAGAATCAGTAATTTAAAAAAAATTAACTATCTTCCATTGATAGCCTTATGTATCCCATATATTATGTTTTCTACTTAGAATGCCTCGAATAGTCTCCTGATTTTTGTACATCTGGATCATAATACTCTGTGTACATAGTAACAAAGTTGTGCTCATGAGAAATGATTTAAAATGTTGATAACACATAGGCAGAAAATGGTAGAAATTATTTTTAAAAAATTATTTCAACTGACTGGTGCAGCCACTGTGGAAAACAGTATGGAGTTTCCTCAAAAAAAAAAAAAAAAATGGAACTCCTATTTGACCCGGTGATCCCTCTTCTAGGAATATATCCCAAGAAACTAGAAATACCAATCAGAAAGGATATATGCACCCCTATGCTCATAGCAGCACAATTCACCATAGCTAAGATTTGGAAACAGCCTAAGTGTCCATCAGCAGATGACTGGATTAGAAAACTGTGGTACATCTGCACAATGGGATACTACACTGCAGTAGGAAAGGAATTCTTACCATTTGCAACAGCATGGATGGAACTGGAGAGCATTATGCTAAGCGAAATAAGCCAGTCAGAGAAAAGATAAATATCACATGATCTCACTCATTTGTGGAATATAATGAACAACATAAACTGATGAACAAAAACAGATCCAGAGACAGAGAAGCATCGATCAGACTGTCAAACCTCAGAGGGAAGGCAGGGAAGGGTGGGAGTAAGGGGGAGAGATCAACCAAAGGACTTGTATGCATGCATATAAACCTAACCAATGGACACAGACAACAGGGGGGTGAGGATATGAGCGGGGGGTAGGAGGGTAATGGGGGAATAAGGACACATATGTAACAACGTAATCAATAAAGAAATTTATAAAAAAGAGAAAGAAATGCTCCAGGAGTGTTAAACTCATGAAGATACACCCTGAGTTCAATTTGTGGTTTAGTTTGCTAGTAGTTTGTGATTCTTCTCAGAACTGACTGTCTTGTTTGTGGGGTTTTTTGTTTGCTTGCTTATTATTATTAATTTTGAAATTAAAATTGTTATTTTCCAATGTCTTTTAATCAAGATTTTTGTTATTGTTAATCCTCACCTGGGGATATTTTTACATTGATTTTTAGAGAGTGGAAGGGAAGGGGAGAGTCAGAGAGAGAGAAACATTGATGTGAGAGAGACACATCAACTGGTTGCCTCCTGCAAGTGCCCTGGCCAGATAGAGCCTGCAATCAAGGTATATGCCCTTGACCAGAATTGAACCCAGGACCCTTCGGCTGACATTCTATCCACTGAGCCAAATCAGCTAGGGCTTAATCAAGATTTTTAACATAAAATGTGGATGTCTAAATTTTTGAAAGAAAATTTAAAATGTGGGCACATAAATTTTATTGTGGCTAAAAGGATGTGTCTTAGGATTGATTGGCCTATGGTCAAATTTTTTCTGTGTATTGTAAACTTGGGAAAGTTATTCATACTCTTTGTATCTCAGCTTCTTCTCTGTGAAATGGATTTAATTGCAGCATCTCACCCAAAGAGTAAATTCCCTACTACATGTACAGTACTTTAAAAAGTAAGTGCTCAATAAATGTTAGCTGTTTTGATTGCCCCTGTTAGAAATACTCAACACTTTCGAGTTTATTTGGCCACAACCAACCTATTAATTCATGTTTTCCACACTTGCATAGATCCAGTAGGCATTTAAATTTGTAAGCCCTTCTCTAGGCTTGAGTATTTTGTTTAATTTCATTTTATTGGGTTTGAGCTGCATAAAGCTGGATTCATTGTATTCTAACTCTATTCCTTGTATTCTATTATCATCACCCCATTATCAAGATACTTCTGATTTATCTTTCCTCTTCAAATCCAATGATTCTTTTATTTCATAGCTCTAATAGAAACCTACTTTCTGTAAATTTTTAAACTTTGATTTGGTAATATTTTAAAATTTACAAAACCTTTGTAAAAAGTTTCTAACTAACCTTCACTAAGTCTCTCCTATTGTGAAAAATCTCAAATAACCATATGACAACTATCAAAATTAAGAAAATGACATTGGAAGACTACAGTTAAGTAATAATACACTATCAGATTTTACCAGTTTTCCCACTGATATCCTTTCTTGTTGTTCGGAGATCCCATCCAGGAGTCATATTTCCCTTTATTTGAGGAGGTATTTAGAATCAAATATCTAAACACTAGGTATACTTATTGCTATTGGGTTGTCATTGATGCCAGACCTTCTCAGCCAACTGATATGGATCACATATGCATGTATAACAACATGCATTTATAGTTTTTGCAGTCTATTTTTTCTAAAATATTTTTATTGATTTCAGAGAGGAAGGTAGAGAGTGATAGAAACATCAATGATGAGAGAGAATCATTGATCAGCTGCCTCCTGCACACCCTCCACTGGGGATCTAGCCTGCAATCCTGGCATGTGCCCTGACCAGGAATGGAACTGCAACCTCCTAGTTCATAGGTTGATGCTCACTGAGCCATGCCAGCTGGGCTGTAATCTATTTAAATACCAGAGGCCTGGTGCATGAAAATTCATGCACTGGTGGAGGTTTCCCTCAGCCCGGCCTGCCCCCTCTTACAGTCCAGGAGCCCTCAGGGGCAGGAGGCAACCTGGTGATCAGGGGAAGGCGACGCCCCCATCACACCTCTGCTGCTGCCACTGCCAGCAGAGCAACCCTCGGCCGGCTCTGGTTACCTAAGCCTCAGGCGGCTCTGGGAGGCTGGGCAGCAGCCATCTGAGGCTTGCCTGCACCTTGGGCCGGCCCTGGGCGGCTGGGGGGCTGAGGGGACTGGGGGACTCTGGAGGCAGGCGCACCAGCAGGGCTGAGGGGACTGGGCACTGCCATCTTGTGGCTGTGGGCACCACCATATTTGAGGACGTGGCAGTCAATTAGCATATTCCCTCATTGGCTGTGGGCACCGCCATCTTTGAGGACAGGGCAGTCAATTAGCATATTCACTCTTTATTAGATAAGATGTGCAAAACTTTCAAAAAAGTGTTTCTATTTATTATATATGGGGTGTAGGTGTGATATATGTATATAAACATATGCATGTGTTATATATATATAAACATACTAACACATATACACTGAGTGGCCAGATTATTATGACCACCCCATCAGTACTTCATTGGGCCACCTTTTGCCTTTAATACTGCGGCGATTCTTCTTGGCATTGACTCCACGAGATGTTGAAAGGTGATGTGAGGAATCTGACACCATGCCTGATGAATAGCACTGTCCAGTTCTGTGAGATTTGATAGTTGTGGAACCAGCTGCCTGATGGCTCTTTTAACTTTGTCCCACAAATGCTCAATTGGATGGAGATCTGGTGATTGTGGCGGCCACCTAAGCAGGGTAAAGTCTCCCTCATGTTCTTGAAACCACTCCTGTACAACACGAGCACCGTGGCATGGCGCATTGTCTTATTGGAAGAAGCTATCTCCATTGGGATACGCCATCAACATGATAGGATGAACTTGATCAGCAATGATACTTAGGTATGTTGTGCTATTCAGATGTTGTTCCACACGAATTAAAGGGCCCAAATCATGCCAGGAAAACATGCCCCAGACCATAACACTGCCCCCACCAGCCTGAAGGGTTGTACTCACGCATGTGGGGTGCATGCTTTCATGCTGTTTCCGCAAAATTCTCACTCTGCCATCTGTATGATGCAACTGGAAATGTGATTCATCGGACCACATGAGTTTTTTCCAATGCTCAACTGTCCAATCCTTGTGTTCCTGTGCAAATTGCAGACATTTTATCTTGGTAACTGCAGACAGCAAAGGTGTTCGAACAGGTATTTGGCTTCCATATCCCGTACGATGCAGTGTATGGCTAATTTGCCTACAAACGTCAGGTGGTCATAATAATCTGGCCACTCAGTGTATATGTACAACTGGATTTTCAATCTCTATATGTGGCTATATACCAATAATGTGGATCAATTCTGATTATAACCTTAATATGTGTAAATACAACATGAAGTATCAAAACACTATTGAGTATTTAAACAAATGCATATGCCACATTTTATTTACGGATTCTACAAATGACAGAAATCATGTTTGTCTCCAACTCCTAGTGAGAATGTGATTTATGAAGGAGAAGGCACCACCAACACATCAGTGTTTATAGGTACTATCAGAGAACTACCTCATTGTACAGAGGGATATCTAAGTTGAAATCCTACCTCCTGTCATTGGTAGTAACAGCTCTCTTAAGATATACTCACTTATGCATCATGTGACCATTCCTGACCGTGTCTGGCTGGGATGATTCAACCAAGGGTGCGATGTTTGCCTCTAGCAACTATACATACATCCTAAAGGTCTTTGCTCTTTGAAATGGCACCCGGGGGCTATGCTCTCACTTTCCCAAGCATTATCAAACTTTGCACTCTACTAAAATGACAATGCAAAGTGATTGGCCTTTGTTCTGTAATTTCTTTTGTTGCTTGCACTTTTGTTATGTACTTGTCATACTTTTATATTCCCTTATGCTACTTTTCTATTCATACAATGTACCTATTTCTCTTGATTTCCCATCATATTCTTGTTTTGCAGCAAAACCTTGTAAAATTCAAGTTATTATTCACTTCCAGTTTTAAATTTTGAAAATAACTTATTCTGACTTGACATATGTCTGTTCTATTTGTCTACATTTTCATTGTTTTGAATATAAATTCTTAAATTTAATGGAGATTAACTCACCTTTTTTTTTCCTTATATAGTTTGTGTTTTCCAGGGACTGATACAAGAAATCCTTTCTAAATAATGCTATTATTATTTCCTCTATTAACTTAATAATCCTGAATTTCATACTTAATTATGCAAACGCTTGAAGGTTGATTTTTGCAAGTTGGAAAATACTTATTATTATTATTTCACATATAATGAGAGCTCTCTCAATGTCTCCATAACATATCTGTCATTTCCTGAGTGAGTATGGATCCTCTATCTCAATCATAATCTAAGTTCTCACACATACAAGGTTCTGGTTCTGGTTTCCATTTTATTTTGTCTGTTTCAGCAAAAGCATGCACTTTCAAAAATACCTTTGGAGAATGTTTTAAATGTAATAGAGCAAAGCTATATTTGCTCAAAATTTTCATGATTGTCTTGAGGTTCCATGAGCCTCTTTTCCTTACCTAAATTTTCCCAAAAAGGCATTTCAAATTTCATTAGACTTCCAAATACTTATAAATTTATTTGAAGGAGAATTGGCAACTTTGAAATATATTAACTAATCCTGTTCATCAACATGGCATATCCCTTTTTTTATTAACAGAGTTTTTTGCAGGTTTTGTTAATCAGCCTTTCCAGTTATCACAATCATATAAGCTCCTCAGAAATACTTATCACAGCCTCTCATAATTATATTCTAGAGAGTACATACATACTGCTAAATTCATGAATGTTATGATATAATCCTAATTAGCTCAAATAATATTTTTATGTTTATTAAAAAGACTAGAGTTCAAGTTATACTTTTTTCATCAGCTAGTTGTAACTTTGTAAAATGCATTGTATATATCTATATTTCACTTTTCTTTATGTAATAGATTAAAAAAGATATTTGATGGTTTACTATAAGGTTCTGGTCAAAATATCTATATATCTAGCATGTAGTAGACTCTCACCAATGCCTAGTAACAAAGAATAATAATAATGATAATAATAATAATAGGTATTAATCCTAGTGTTTTCCCATTTACTACCAGGCTAAATTCTTCATCTGCATGAACACTGACCTGGATGATATCAGACATATCAACTCATCTAATGTTCACTGTGATACTAGTGCTACCTCTGATTGTTTGAAATGGTCACCCACTGGTGCTGCAACATGATATATTCATACTAGTGTTTTTAGAGAGTTTTATATGCCAGATCTGTGATAAATCAGTTGCATGAAAAATATCAAAAGGAGCAAATGCCCTTTGCCAGTGGTCGGCAAACTCATTAGTCAACAGAGCGGCAAACCGCGGCTCACGAGCTGCAGTTTGCCGACCACTGCCCTATGCATTAGATGCCAACATTAGTCCTATTTTACAGAAGATTAAACTTTGCCCCAGCAATTTTAATTACAGTGTCCAATTTCACATGGCTTGGCCTAAGATTTAAACTCAGGTCTGCCTACATCTGGAGCTTTCATATTAAATAGTAGGCAGTACTATTAAGCAAGATTAAACAAGAGCATTCTTCTGCCATAATTATTGTGGGATGAAAGCCCATCAAGACCAAGTTTTCATCAATTAGTTGGAAAGAAGGGGCGTTTGTAGTTTAAATCCCAGGCAGCAGAACATCATAAAGAACATTCCTGTTGTCTGAGGGTTCTTTCATTGAAGACCTTTCTCTCCTTTGTTCTGTTTAAGTGTCTCAGCTTACCATTACCATTCTTGTTGGAAACAAAGAGAAAAGCGGGCTGTGAATGGCATTTGTTTATGGAAAAGCATCTCTGAGGTGCTGTCAGCTCAGCCTCACGCATTGAAGGATTTACTATGTGAGTGGGGATTTAATGCCAACACCTTGGGACCCATTGCCCAACCACGGGCTCTGTCAGGAAAACGTATGCAGCCGCTGGGAAAACGCAGGCACTTTCGCGAGAACTTTTTAAGAGTCAGAGTTTGAAACTTGCATGCGTTTCAAAGTGTCTTATTGCCTTCGCCTGCATTCTTGGGACAGCGGACATAATTCATTCACACACACTGCAGCACTCACTCCTGATTTGTGGTGCATGTGGCCATAAACTCTATGACATACTTTTTATTAGATTTAATATAAATTACTCACTAAAGATTACACTCAGGTTGCAAAATGGTAAACATATTTTGGTCAAGATACCCATTCATCCATTTTTTGCTTTCAGTTCCTGTGTTTAGTATATTATTTTTCCCCTGCCTGCTCAGAATAATGTTGTCAATGGATTTAATATAATATTACATGATTCTGTGTATCTTGAAGAGAGAGACCAGGTCAGGGTCATGTGTATACAGTAACCAGGGAGAGTGTGTTCAAAGCTCAAAGGAGGATTAGAAAGCAAGTCAGTCTTGGATGCAGGTGACCTGAGTTCTAGTTCTGGCTCAGCCAATAAACAGATGTATTAGACACAGAAGTCACTTTTCCTCTTTGTCCCTTAGTCACCACCCTCCCATCCTTGGAGACATTAATGGAGGTCATACTTTTCTAAAAATGTCAATCATTAGTGCTTCCAGACCCTATCCCAGGACCTCTGATACTCTCCCCAAGATGTCTGTATGTTCCTGGCAGTCTTGTGTTCTCCTGGTTAGGAAGGTCTCCTATTTCCTCACTTGACTAAATTCTTAACGGCTTTGTGTCTTGAGGCTCTCTTTTCTTACATAATTTGTCTACTATGTTGTTTTATTTCTCCTCCAATTTATTTCTCCATATTTATTTCCCCTCCCCTTCCTCCCCCTTCCCTCACCTGCTGATCTCTCTCCTGTCCTTCTACTCCTCTCCGCCTTTTCACCCATAGCATTAATCACTCCTAGGAGAGCACGCGTGCAGACATTTATTTATTATGGATATTGTTGTTCTGTCTTCACTCGAAATCCGAATATAACTTAAGCTACAAAAGGACAGTGCTTTCTGTCTTTATTTTTCACTGATGGATCCAAACAGTTCTTTAGTCACAATAGTCACTCAATAAACATTTGATCCATGAATAAAAGAACAGAGTGCTGCTGAGCAGCCCTAAATTCTCCTCCTGTGCAGAGCAATTCAGGACACATCACCACACTCCATTAAAACTGAAAGTGTTTTTTCCTTTTTTTTTTTGTATTGTTGTTATTGTTCGAGCTTTCTTTTTTCTTAAACAAAAGTCACCATTCTTTTAAAAATATTTTTATTAATTTCAGAGAGGAAGGGAGAGGGAGAGAGAGAGAGAAATATCAATGATGGGAGAGAATCATTGATTGGCTGCCTCCTGCACGCCCCCTACTGGGGATCCAGCCCGCAACCTGGGCTTTTGCCCTGATGGAATAGAAAGAACTGTGACCTCCTGGTCCATAGGTCAATGCTTAACCACTGAGCACCACTGGCTAGACCTGATTATCTAATTTTTCATAAATTTTCATCTCTCTGATTTAATTCCTATACTTTTATCTTCTCATTTATATGTGGGTGTATCTTGTTTCTAACTTTATTTCTAGCTCCATCCCATAGTGGCTAGTGGCACAAAATCTGATGTCAGATGATCAAGATTCCAATCCTTGGTCAGCCACCTACTTGGTGAACAATGTAAACTATTAATATGGTGCATTTTAATATCCAGCATGGCAAACTTCATTTTACCAATACTACAGTATTTTTTTAAAAATATTGAGCATTCCATTTTGTTCTTATTCCACATGAAATGTAGAGTATTTGTAAAATTGCTTCTTAATCCCATTCACCCCACTGTGATTTTAATTGGAATGATATTAAATCCATGTATCAATTCCTGAAGAATCAAAATTTTTATTGGTATTAATGACCACTAAATCTAGCACAAAATATAGTATGCCTCTCAATTCATTAAAATAGTTTGTGGTCCCTAAACAAATTTTGTGTGTTCTCTATATGTGTCCCACACATTTCTTGTTATTTTTAATCTGCATTTTACCTTGCAAAGGAAGTCTTCATTATGATGTGTATAACGGGTTCTTGTGGATGTGGAGGGAAGTGTTGCGTTATCTTTATGCATATTGCATCTCCCAAATGCCATGGATTTCACTTTTTACTATAACTGGTTTCCAATTGTTTCAACTGCATCTTCCAAAATTACTATCACACCACCTACAAATATTGACATTTGGCCTTTTCCTCTATCTTTATACTTCACATTTGTTTCTGTCATCTGAGCAATTTACAGTGTTAGAATACTGTAAGTTAAAGTGCATATTGCCCATCATTTATTTTGTCCCAATTCTAATATGACTATCTTAAGATTCCCCCCCCCACACACACACACACACTGCCCTTGAATGAAATATATAATTTCATCACTCAATGTAGCTTAGAAATAATCTATTTCTGTCTTATTTTGTAGGGAAGAAAATGAAAGACAACAGGTATAATAAATAGTCTAAAGCTACATAGAAAACTAGAGGAGTAAGTTGACTTATAACCTAGTTTTCCTTAGTTGAAGCAGCCTCTTTTCGGTACCTATTCTGAAGCAATCCAATAAATAAGCATACTGTGCACCTTTCCCATTCTTTTTGAGTTCATGTTTTAGTAAACCAATGCAGTTTTTAGTGACTCTTGCAGAAATAGCAGTGGGAGAGCTGGTTATACTCAGTGGTGTGGGAGGAGACATTCTTGGGCTTTCCCAAGATGTAAAAAAAAAGAATTACTTTTATTCATTTATTGTCAAAATATCTAAAAAATACTAGACATTACAATTAACCCCTCCCAACCTTGATCCACAAATAATGGGTAGTAAAACAGGATTAATCACTAAATCAAGCTCTTTTTCAAAAATTAAGAATAGCTCTTGCTAAATAAAAACATTCTATTCTTCTGCTCACTACGTTTTCACATGATTTTCAACTTTGTGATGTGGCATACACGTCCCCAAACTCTGAGAAAGAAAGGTGCTCTGTGAGATTCATAAACTCACTCCAGCATTGAACTTGAAAGTATTCCAAATGTCTGTGTGAGCTACAATGATACTCGAGTCTGTCTTTCTGGTGCATGTGCTTTCTGTCCTTATCTATTTAAAAATGCTAGCACTTAACAGTCATTTGCATATTACATAGACATTTCCCCCTGATATTTTTAATCTTTGACATCTCATGTCATTATTAAACCAATCACCGTAACACCTACTTCAAATATGGTACATTATGTCCCTTGAGTTTATCAATCATAGAACAATCTCCGTCCATCATCTCATGAATTATTGCAAAACTCTTGGATATGTGTACCAAAAAGGCAAAAGTAGTCTCTTGTCTTTGAACTTTTGAAGACAGTCGCATTAGGGCTGAACTGAACTGTACAGCACTCTCATGTCAATGATAAAGACATCATTCAATGACTCCACTCAATCCATTTGACTTACAGTTAACCCCATAACTTTCGCTATTAACTTTACTTTCTACTTGCTTTAATAGTCGACACTTACTCATCCTAAAAGACTGGTAGGATCTTTGAGAGAATTAAAAATCAACTGGTACAGGGTTTGCCAGAGTGGGGGATGTGAAATTAAGGTATAAATCAGAATGATTTTTAGTGAAACTCAAGATGGTTTTAGATGGCATGCTGGCAAGGCAATAATTAACCTTGAATCTTGTAGTGAGAAACTAATTCTCATCTCAGCTTTCTTTCATTCCCTCTGGATACATCAAGGAGAATGAATTAGTATGTTGCTAATGTGTCTCCAATACATTTCTAACACTTGCTATTATAATCAAGATAGAACGGACCTCAGACTTAAAGGCTTATGTTGGAGCATGATAAAGATATATATTTTTTCATTTTAAACAATTTAGTAATCTTATATCTAAGGTAAGGAACTATGGTTGCTTTCCATTCATTGTAATGATTTAAAATTTCATTTTAAATATGTTAATATGTTTACAATTTAAACAGCAATTTGATTTAAAAATATCAACAAAAATAGTAAAGATATTCTGGGGAAATAGTTCAAATCATAATGACAGTATGACAATGACTAAAGTTTATGGAAAAAAACAAACTGACCTAATAAAATACACTAATTTTATAATTGGAAGGCTGAATTTTTGAGCAAACAAAATTGCTATGGATTCAACTTTGTCTCCTCTTAATTCATATATTGAAACCCTAACCCCCATGCCTAAGAATATGACTGTATTTGGAGACAGTATCATTAAACAGGTTATATAGGTTAAATGAGGTAATATGAGTGAGGATTATGGGTTCCTCAGCCAATCTTACTGGGATTCTTATAAGAAGGGGACATTTGTAGACACAGAAGAGACACTGGGAATGTGGGTGCACAGAGGTGACAAGGAAGCCATCTGCAAGCCAAGGAGACAGGCTTCAGGAGAAACTAAACCAGCCAACACCTTCATCTTAAATTTCTAGCATCCAGAACTGAGATAAAATAAATACCTGTTTTTAGGCCACCTATTCTGTGGTATTTTGTTATGGCTGCCTGAGCTTACTAGTGATGGTGAACAACGTTTTAGTCATAGCAGAAGTCACAATTTGAACATGTTTCCTCATGCCTTCTTAATCCCTCATTGAGAGTTCTTTGTGTGCTCTGTGTTTATAGAGTGTCTTGGGGATTCCAGACGGACATGAAAATAAGGAAGTCTCTGGCCTTGCCTATATTTTAAATATATTAGGAATAATAAATAATAATTTTGTACAGACCTGCCAAATAGATTTAATGGGAATGTATCTTCTTTTGTCAAAATCTTCCTGATTATGGATGGAAATTATACTATCTCAGTAATGACGACTGGGGGTTCTCAACTGATTTGGTTCCCCAGGGAACCTTTGGCAACATTTAGAGAAACTTTTGGTTGTTAAGACTGAAGGTGGAGGCCCTGGCCAGGTAGCTCAGTTGGTTGGAGCAATGTCCTGATATGCCAAGGTTGTGGGTTTGATCTCCAGTTAGGGCACATACAAGAATCAACCAATGAATGCATAAATGAATAGAACAACAAATCTCTCTCCTTTCTCTCTCTCTTTCTCTCCCTTCCCCTCTCTTGCTCTTTTTCTTGCTCTCTCTCTCAAATCAAATCTTAAAACAAGACTGGGGGATGGATGAGGGTGCTAATGGCATTTCTTGCATTGAGGTCATGGAGACTGCTAAATATCCTGCCATACACAGAACACCCCTCCACAAACACACACACACACAACAAACAATTATCTGGTCTAGATTTCAATAGTGCTGAGATTGGGAAACTGATGTAAAGAGAACAGAATGGTAAAAAGCAATTAGACTCAAGACTGTATGCATTTAAGACCCATTCTCTCGGCCATGTCACAGAACATCAATGCAGAATTGAAGACTTTGAAAGCATGGCTCCCTGATTAAAAGTTTCTCTAGTTGCTTCTTTTATAAAAGAGGATAGTAACAACACCTATATCTTTGTACATCTGAGAAATGAGCATGAGGTGATGCGTGTACAGGGCATGTAGACTGCTGTATGTTATCTATTATTTCAATTATGTTACCATGGACTGCCAACTTCTAGAGAACTAGAACTTACCTAACAGTGTGGCTTAAGTCCTGGGCATGAAGCTAGAATAAATTACACAGTTAGTGAGTAAGTAGATATATGAAGTAATTCTTGGTTTAAGCTCCCTAATTTATTTCATTATTTCTACCATCCAGATCTAATATCTACCTGTTGTAGGTGATAAAAGAGTATCTCAGCATCTGACAGAGGGTAAGATAAATTATATGATATTAAACTGTTATACTTTTTTTTTGAACATTTGCTTCCATTGAAGGGGTACCCGGAAACCCTTGACTTTGTGAATAAATGTATAACTTAATTCCTAAATTAACTCAGGGACTTGTAGAAAATATTGAATTGGTGGTCATAATTTTTAAAACCTATTCTTTCTCTCTTGAACAGTGGTTGATTTGTGATCCCATTGGAATTCCCCAATGCTATTCATTACAATTCTATGTTTTATAACCTGTGTACCTTCCTGCCTCCCATATGCCTCTTGAGTAAAGAGAAGATATCCTTTAATACTTAGTTACACTCCTTAGGACCTGCCATCCAATAATGTCACTAAGTGACTCACATTCATTGGTAATCCTAACACAAACAAAGAATAAATATATTTGATACTATTTTCAAATGTATAATATAAATGCATCTGGAATTCAACAGACTAGGTTTCTTTTAATTCTTAATGCATAATTTAAATGTATGCACTAGCAATATGGAATTATTTCTCTACATATAGCGGTTTGATTATGAAATATATATGTATATATATAAACATATAACATACTAGAAGCCCGGTGCACGAAATTCGTGCACGGAGGGGGGTTGTCCCTCAGCCCAGCCTGTACCCTCTCCAATCTGGGACTCCTGGAGGGATGTCCGACTGCCCGTTTAGGCCCGATCCTGGTGGGATCGGGCCTAAACGGGCAGTCGGACATCCCTCTCACAATCCAGGACTGCTGGCTCCCAACTGCTCGCCTGCCTGCCTTCCTGATTGCCCCTAATCGCTTCTGCCTGCCAGCCTGATCACCCCCTAACCACACCGCTGCCAGCCTGGTTGATGCTTAACTGCTCCCCTGCCAGCCTGTTTGCCCCCAACTTCCCTCCTCTGCCAGCCTGGTCACCCCTAACTGCCCTCTCCTGCAGGGTTGATCACCTCCAACTGCCCTCCCTTGCAAGCCTGGTCCCTCTCAACTGCCCTCCCTTGCAGGCCGGGTGCCTCCCAACTGCCCTCTCCTGCTGGCCATCTTGTGGTGGCCATCTTGTGTCCACATGGGGGCAGGATCTTTGACCACATGGGGGCAGCTATATTGTGTGTTGCAGTGATGATCAATCTGTATATTACTCTTTTATTAGATAGGATAGAGGACTGGTACAGGGGTGGGGGCCAGCTGGTTTGCCCTGAAGGGTGTCCCGGATCAGGTGGGGGTTCCCTTGGGGTGTGGGGCGGCCTGAGTGGTGGTTTGCAGGCCATCCACGCCCCCTGGCAACCCAAGCGGAGGCCCTGGTATCTGGAATTTATTTTCCTTCTACAATTGAAACTTTGTAGCCTGGAGCGGAGCCAAGCCTGCTGCTCCCTCCGGGGCAGCAGCCATTTCTGTGGCAGTTAATTCACCTTCTACAATTGAAACTTTGTAGCCTTAAGCGGGTGAGCCCGGCCAGGGTGTGCGGAAAGCTTTGCTTCCCCTGTTGCCGCTGACAACCCTGGCCTGCTCTCTCAAGCTCCATTCTGCTGCCATTTGTTTGAATTTGTTTACCTTCTATAATTGAAACTTTGTAGCTTGAGTGGAGGCTTAGGCCTGCAACGGCTATGGAAAGCTTGGCTTGCTCTGTTACCTGGGAAACCTTGCTCTCTGTGGCTGTAGCCATCTTGGATGGGGTTAATTTGCATACTCGCCCTGATTGGCTGGTGGGCGTGGCTTATGTATCGGAGTGATGGTTAATTTGCACATTACCATTTTATTAGAGAGGATATATAAAATACTATTTTCAAATAATTCTAGCTAACTTTTATTGAACACCTATTATTTGCCTGATGTTCTTAAGCATTTTATAGTAAACATTTCTATGAATTTATATGATTATTATTCACATTTTTTAAATGAGAACACTAAGTTCAGACTCAGTATCTTATAATAGAGTTACACAGATATTTAGTAATGAAACTTAGATTCAAATTCAGACAAAAATAGGCTTTCTTTAATACAGGGAAAGCAACAAATTAATATTCCTATGTTAGTATCACATGGAGAGTAAAAATAAAACACAAGAAAATTCTAAAGGATATAAGCACTAATGTTAAAACATTTTGTCATAATTCTAAAGCAATTCCATATCCTGAGATACCAGGCCTGTATTTTCAGAGGTAATCAGTTTTCTCAGTCTGTCTGGTGTTATTGTTGTGCTGCTATTTTCTGTTCTGTATATGACAACATTTTTAAAAGTAGATAAATAGGCCCAAGCCTGGTGGTTCAGTGGTTAGAGCATTGACTCTAGGACTGAAGGATCTTGGGTTCAATCCCAGTCAAGGGCATGTACCTGGGTTGCAAGTTCCATCCCCAGCCCTGGTCGGGCTGCATGTGGGAGGCAACCAATTGATGTGTCTCACATCAATGTTTCTCTCTCTCTCCCCCTTCCTTCCACTCTCTCTAAAAATCAATGGAAAAATACCCTTGGGTGAGGATTAACAACAACAACAACAACAACAACAACAAAAACACAGATAAATAGATGCATCAATTTTTAGTAAGAAGCTTAATAAAGGGGAAACAATTCATAGAGAATTGACTGTGCCATGTGGAATTATTGAAATCTGAGCTCAAATTCTGAAAACATCATTTAGTATTTCTGTGTCTTTGGAGAGTGACTTTCAGTTTCCTCATAATGATAACTAGCAATAACTATTTATGGAATATTTGTGTAAAGAATTAATGAATTGCTATTTGCTATGTGCAAAGGCAAAAAAGCAAAAACAAAATAAAGCATGGTTTCTGACATATACAGTAAGTGTTTTGTAAAAATTATTGGCCTTTCCATCATTCTATACATCTAATTTTCAATTACTTCCCAATCACCTCATTTAAATCCTGCATATATGCTTGCCAAGATTAATTGTCTTTTAATGCAAAAACCCTGCCAACACAGAGGTAACAAATCTAAAGATGCAATAAACCTTCAACTAAAAATTACCTCTACTCCAACAGGAGTTGTTCAGCTTCTACTTTTGTATGGATTTTGGACAGATTTCTCTGGTCTCAAGGGAGACACATAGCATTTAATACCTTTACCAGCATTTGATCGTTATATATCTTCCTTTGCCTTTAAAATTTATATATAACTATCTCCATAAAACAGGTTAATGTTTTTCAAATTCAGCAAACCGTCAAAGAGTGTATATTTCTTAAAGCAGGTAACTTGGGATAGTGATGAATTAAGAGATGGATTGAAATAAATTGGTTAACTGTTGCTGCCAGAGATGTTAGAATTTATTCTTTCACTTGAAGTGAGTTCAGTGGCATAAAACGTGATAATAACTTTGATGATGCTTCACTTGAGGAAACACAATAGACAAGAAAGAAAATAGTTCCTGGAGTCAAGAGCCCTGGGTCGTTATCCTAACACAGTTCAGTGAGTGATGAGGGCCAAAGAGGAAACCAGGACTGGGTGTGTTGGGCAAGAGCACAGGCTCTGAAATCAGGCTGCAGGGGTAATGTGTGCCTCACTCTCCTGTTATTTCTATGACTTTGAGCAAATTTCTTAATACATCAAGTCAATCTTGGGTCTAAATCAATAATGATTTATTTGGAATGCCAAAATAAAGGCAAAGACAGGAGGCAGATGCAAGCAGAAAAGAACCAAATCAAGTCAGCATTCAGGAGACCCTCCAGAATGTACACAACGAGTTGGCAGATTCCTTTGCTGCTGGCTACTGTTTACATGGAAGTAGTCAGACGTGTGTGTGTATGTGTGTGTGTGTGAAAGAGGGAGAGAGAGAGAGAGAGAGAGAGAGAGAGAGAGAGAGAGAGAGAGAGAGAGAGAGATTACTTTGATTTCCTACAATGCTTCTTTTCTTAGCAGGCATAAGTTTCTCTTTTTCTGCTCTTGAGACTATGTTTTACAGTGAACCAAATGAGCATGTAGAAGTTTTGTCAGGTCATGAGACTGAAAAGGAAAAAAAAATGAGGAAAAAATGCCCACTGCATACCACTAGACACTAAATGATACACAGACAAGACAGGGGTGATTATTGGCCACTCCAGGCATCTGAATGTTCAGGGTTTTCAAATAGAATCACCATTCCTCTGCAGAGTGTCTCTCTGAATCTAGTAGCTACAACTGGATCCAAGAGTTGCCAGAGTTTCTGTCTTCTGATCTTATTATACAAACCACTAAAACGAGCAAAGGAATAACTCCCAAACACTTTCATGTAGTGAATGGCAGCAGGGGAAAGTCTGCCTTTGATATTCTCTTGTTCAGCATACCTAACTCACTTTGTGCCTTTCTTTCAAAGGCAATTTAATGGGGTTGTCTTTCTTTCAAAGGCAATATCACAGGGGTGTTATTGGCAGGTTTCTCTCTCTTTTTCTTTCTCTCCCTTCCCCTCCCACCTCGGTATGTGTGTGTGCGTGTAAGAAGAGAGACAGAGAGACAGACAGAACTGAAGACAACTCTAATTTTCAGGCAAATACTGTTGTGTTTGCCAAAGCATGCTTGTAATTAAGCCATAATAATATTGCCTAAAAACATAGGGCTACATCAGTATAGCTTCTGTATGTAACAAGGTCTGGAGTCTACCATCGAACGTTACTCTTATTTCACAGTCATTTGTTTATGTATTGAGCAATATTTCTTGCACACCCAGAACCTGTAATTCCTTATGGAAAGTGGGGTGAAATCCAGTCAAGAATGACACAAAGTGTAAGCCATGAAGAGAACTTTGCTCCTAAAGAATTTATGACTGAAAAGGGAAACCCAGCCTTCATGCAGCGGAGGATGAATAAAGGATAAATTCAACTGGCCACCAAAGACCATAGGATCATCCTGACTAGGAGTTGGGAGCATGAAGGCAACAGATGCCAGAGGAAGTTTTGCATCAAAGTTGGCATTTTCACCAGGTGAAATGAATACAGATTGGTAAGAAAGGGATCTGAGAGAAGAGCCTTATAAAAAGGGGTGGGGACATATGCAGAGGTTTGAAATATTAAATTGAAAATACAACAGGAAGGAATAATAAGGAAATTGGCTTGTCCTAAGCCATTGATTTTCTGAAGGACTTCACTCTAGGAGATGATACTAGAATTATTTAGAACTAGGTTCTAGAGGGCTGTATTGGGAAACAACAACTATGAACTTCCACAATTTTTTCTGTACTCAAAAGGGATACAATGAAATCACTTTGCAATTAGGCTGTGATGGTGTCCATCTATGCTTGCTGAGGTTTAAGACAGTATGTGCCTTTGGAATTTTATCTATGTTAATTCCATGTACTTCTGTTTTCATTCATGATTATTTTGTTAAACTTTCATGGCAGTAGGCCGTTTTTGCTACGGTATGTATGATGTGGAGTACTTGAATCATTATGTGGGGATTTGATTAATGAATTGAAAACCGAAACACTCAAAACCAGACAGCTCCTGCTTCTCTCAGTACTTCTGAGCATTTTCTAGGAGTCAAACACCATTAATGAATCGAGTGGGCACTTCTTGGTGCTTTATTATGCAACAGTCATCTTATTTGTTAATAATTTCTGAGAGTAATGAAGTGGGATATGAAAGAGGTGGATATTTTTTAAAAAGTGTTTTTTTTTCAAGAAGACAAGTCCCAGAAACATTTAGTGAAGGTCCAATGTAATGAAAGTCAAAATTATAGTTTAGAAGTTAGATAACATTTATTGGGTATTCATACCAAGTATGAAACTTTGCAAAAAATATCATTATCAATATCTAGTACATACATGTAGGATATTTAGAGCCAAAGGAAGTTTGTAATGGCCTCAAAAATTAGCACAAAATAGGCCTAAAAATAAATAATGATGATGATGGTGATATAAACAATGATGATGGTGCTAGTAATGATGCTGTTGATGGTGATGATGATGATGATGATGCTAGTGGTAATGCTGGTGATGGTGATCATGATGGTAATATTGATGATAGAGATGATGATATCTGTGACAGCACTTTCTCTATTATATAAACTATTCTAAATATTCTCTCTATAACATTCAACACCATCAGTAACCTTATGAGGTAGATCTTATTTTTAATATCTCTATTTCACTGACGAGGAAACTAGACACAAAGAGGTTTAGTTATTTGCCCAAGGTTCTATAGCTGTTATATGCAGACCTGGCAGAACCAAATTCCAACATCCATAGTCTGGTCCCAGAGCATGCCTTTAAATCCTTTGTTCCGATGCTCTCCATGAATATTGTTACAGGAATAAATTGGTGAAAAATAGCTGACACTTTAATAGTAGCTAACATATATTTGGTTGGAATAGATGCCAGGCACTGTACTCAAGATTCCACAGACACTAACATTTTCAATCTTTACAACACACCTGTAAGGTAAATACCATAGCCCCCCGCCCAATCCATTACACATATGAGGTAACTGAGGGTCAGAGGTTCAATAACTTGTTCACAACCAGTAAATGCGAGATAGTTTTCAATCTCACAACTACTGCCCTTGGAGTCATCATTCCTAATGCTACACTTTCCTGAATGAATCTTGGCCATGTGTGTCTCAGAGACCACACATTACTTCATACACTAAGAGACCAAACTATAACACTTGTTTTCTAACCCTTTCCAGAGTGAAAGGAGCAAATTGTCACCATTACTTCAGGACAATAGGCATAAATTGGATCTTCCCTAGATAAAGCAGAACGAATAGACTTTCTTCAGATAGACTAGTCACAAAGCACTGACCCCATATATAGGGATGTGTTAAAATCACTCACAGTTAAAATCTGTGAAAAAATCATTCCATTCTGTATTAATGAATTATTCTATTTAGACTGCAATGTCTTCACTTGACAATGAGGCAAAGTCTTAGTCAGTTTGGGCTGTCATACAAAATACAGTTGACTGGGTGGCTTATGAGCAACAGAAACGTATTTCTCACAGTTCTAGGGGCTGAAAGTCCCAAGATCAGGGTTCCAGCCTGATCTGGTATTGCTGAGGGCCATTTCCGGCTTGTGGACTGTTGACTTCTTGTGTCCCCACAGAGAGGGCAAGAGAGCTTTCTGAGGTATCTTATCAAGTCAGTAATCTCAGCCATGAAGACTCCATACTCATGACCTAATTGCCACCCAAATCTAACATACCGGAAGGTCGGGTTGCAACATTTGATTTATGTGGGGACATAAGTATTCATTCCATTAGAGGTGATATGATAACTTCTATGTGTTTTTCCAGATCCACAACTCTTCTCTAAGAAGCCTTCCTTAAACTCTCTTCTCTTTCCTTTTTCCTATTAGTCTCTTATGTCCTTTGCTTTCCTTTGTTATAGCTCTAATCAGAAAGTATTCTAATTATCTGGTTACTTGTTTTTCTTTTCCATTAGACTCTATGGTTTTGGAGGACATAAAATGTCTATTTTTTATATTAAGTCTGCCTAGTACAATGCATGGCACATAGCAGGCACCCAATGCATGTTTCAATGAAAGAAAAGAGGAGGAAAGTTTCTTGGTGACAAAAGTATTTTCATATATTAGCCAATTTTCCGTTCAGTACTATATCAAAATGTAGGGTCAGTGTTGCCAAGGAGAGATTTTCTATTAAGGAGTAAAATTACCATATATTAACTTAGGCAAATGTTCATTCATTTAGTCACTCATAGTAACGTTACAGTTTTTCAGGCAGTAAATGATAGAATTAGTGACCGAACTCAAGTTTGATTAAAATTGTGGTCCAATTTCAGAATGTGTTAGTGAATCCATCCCAAACTATCTCTGCTTGGGAAATGGTTTCCAGTTTGCGGTCTCTTAGTTGAAAATGTATGAAAAGACATGAAGGGGGAGTTCTGGAGTTTTGTGATGAGGTCATACATTGGAGTAAATCTGCAGGCTTCCTAGGTACCTGCTTCAAAAAGTCAACATTCGGCCCGGCCTGAGCAGTGGTTGAGTGTAGACCTATCAACCAGGAGGTCACAGTTTGATTCCCAGTCAGGGCACCTGCCCAGGTTGTGGGCTTGATCCCAAGTAGGGGTTGTACAGGAGGCAGCCAATCAATGATTCTCTCTCATCATTGATGTTTCTGTCTCTCTCTCCCTTCCCTCTCCTCTCTGAAATCAATAAAATATATATTTTTCAAAAAGTCAACATTTGTTTGGTTGTGTAAGCTCTGGTCTATGTGTGTAACAATTAGTGATTTTAAATTTCTTCATAATGTGTGTTAGACGCCATCCAAGGCTTTGGTCAGCGTGTGCTAGAAGAAGAGCAGCAGGAGACTGCACCCTGTTCCCTTGCTGCCCTGGGGGATGAAAGTGGCACAACTGTCTCCTAAGTATTCAGTGCTGTGTGGTGTTTCCTGATAAATAATCAGTCCTGTTAAGTTTTTTTTGCAATGTTTGTGGTATGAATAAAGTAGAGACCATTTGTATGTGGTTAGGAAAAGTCTCTTTAAAAAGTTGTCTTTCCTGGGGGATGTAGGTCCCAGGAAACTATAAAGTAGTAATCTCACTTGAATTATTCACAGAGACGAACATTTAAAAGCAAATTGGGCTATTACCTCAACTTCCAATTTAGAGACAAACATTCCTTTCAAGTCAAGAGAAAGTTCTATTTGGTTCAGATACTATGACTCACTCAATATTATTCGTTGTTTCTTTGGGTTGTGTTCTATCCCTGAATCCAATAATTCCAACACTCTTTATTTTGTGCTAAATGTCCATTGACTAACCAGTCAGTCTGGGCATTCAGATTAATCTTTTATCTTATTTCTTAATTTTTGTCTTTCATTGTTTACGAGTTCATTCTTTTAGAGAGATTTCCTGTTGCCCTCCTACCAAATCCATTGCATGTTTAAAATTCTAGCAAATTAAATTTGTGCTAGCAAGGAGATAAAACAAATAAATGGCTTAAAAACATCACAATCAAGTACGATAATGGCAAAGTGTTATACTTTTAATAAATGATTAGGAATGGTTGTAACGCAAAGATTTATTTCACAGAACAAAAGCACTTAAGCAGGAGTTTATATTACTGCTATGCTTCAATGATGATAACATTGGGACTTCAACCTGCATAGCTACAATGATTAATTAACAGCCTTGTTCGGGATGACTGAGCATCATTATTGTTCTTAAATAGGAAAAGGCAGATAACCATTACTGATTATTCCTTAATTCCCAGTCTAACTTGTTAAAGACTAAAGAATGCTAAAGTAGGTTGTGCAATTTCCAAGCTGTTATGGGAAGCATAAAATAATAGAATTTCTATATACTATATATAGGTGACACTTGGATTAGTTAAAAGATTCAATTGTGCAGTAAGATTTGTCTTAGAAAACCTTAATATAAAGAATTCATGTCAATAAGATTTTACTATTTTTAAGGAGACATAACTTAGGATTCCAATATACTTATGCTTCAAGCTGTATTTCTCTGTCCAATAAAACTACCCTGCCATGAAAATAAAAATAATAGGAAAAAGTAACTTCCTGATCAAAACACAAACCCAGCCAATCTAATGAAAGGATTTTCCATAAGCATGAGCTTTGTTTACTTATGATTTTTAATTTTGTTTGGGGCATAAACAAATTATATCAAGTCTTTTGTCCTCTTTTTCTCAAAAGTCATACCACTGCACTTATTTTTCTGATGCAGATTTATGTGATCAAGTTCTACAAAATTTAGAGATATGTTCTTTCTGAGTCTTAGAAATGCTTCTATTACATCTCCCCTGGAAATTTTCCTACCAATTTGAAGATGGAGAAGTGAATGCATTTGAGAATGTTTCTGAAGGAACGTCCTCTTTGGGATTCTGTAGCCAGCCAACAGGACATACCAGTTACAAACAATGTAATGCTGTTGATGGGCCCTGGAATTCCTCTGAGATGCCCTGAGTCTGGGACAGTATAACAGTGTGTCATCCTGTGGACCACCAGACAGGATGAGGAGCATCCGCTCTCTAAGATGGTCTGAATTCCTACAACAGTGTTGGCTTGGTAGTTGCCACAATCGTCATTGAAAAGACTCCAAAGAGCAGAGTTTGGCTGCTTTTATATAATATTTCAACACTTAAAGTATTTCATTTTACTGTTGCTATTTTAGAGAGCATAGTCTCTCTTCTTCTCCTTCCCCTTCCCCTTCCCCTTCCCCTTTTCCTTCCCCTTCCCCTTCTCCTCCTCCTCCTCCTCATCCTCCTCCTCCTCCTCCTCCTCCTCCTCCTCCTCCACCTTCTTCTTCATGCTTACAAAACAATTAAACCATTTTGCAGATGAAGGAGAAATCAAAAGAGCCTTGGAGCAATTAATTCTGTCACATAGCACAGCCACTAATGAAAAAGGCAAGACTCAGAGGTAGGCCACCTCCTTAAAGTCTAAGATAAAGGATGTGCTTTTCTTCTATGACATGTAGTCCAGGGAAGGGATGCGATTATTTATTCAAAAGTCATACCCATTCTAGTTCTAAAAAGTATCAGAAATTGTTAATAAACTATGAATATTAGATAGGAACATAAGTTGTAAAAATAGCAAGGACTTCAAACTAACTCAAGGAGTTTTTGGAGGGGCAGTTAATTCAAGTGCACTCATACAATGGATTTTATGCCAGCATTCGGAGACGTAGAACTGCACACCACACAGGATAAAAATCTCAAATCACCTGATGAAATTGAATGTAGGAACTTGTTTATGTACAATATTAGTGTGTCTATATACTGTTTCTATATACATTCATTAAAAGAAGGAGTTTTTTTTAGCCCTAATTGGCTTGGCTCAGTTGATAGAGCATCAGCCTGCGGACTGAAGGGTCCCAGGTTTGATTCAGGTCAAGGGCATTTACCTTGGTTGCGGGCACATTCCCAGTGGGGGGTGTGCAGGAGGCAGCTGATCGATGTTTCTCTCTCATCGATATTTCTGGTTCTCTATCCCTCTCCCTTCCTCTCTGTAAAAAAATCAATAAGAAATATTTTTAAAAGAAGGGTTTTTTTAAAAAAAAAATATGTGATACCAAGCTATAGCTACCTGTATAGCACTGTCAGTCAAATGGGTCAGCATTGTGTGGTCCAAAGATGAAGAGTGGTTACTTAGATGTTAGTCTGTATTCTATATTATTTGAATCTTAAAAAACAAAACAAAAACAAAAAACAAAAAATCAAAACAGGTACCTAGTATTTTCTTGAAATTAAAAGGAAATAAAGAAAAAGAAAAAACAATAACACAGGAGGCACTTCTATAAGAAGCATTTATCATTCAGAATAAATGTAAAAATGAGGCTACCTTTTCATAAGAAGCCTAGTGCAATGACCTTCCCCCTCTTACCCTCCCTGCGCCCATAACTTCCTCTGATTAGGTACTTAATTTTTGGTGCATTTCCCACATCTTCAAAATCAAAACTTTCTATAAACCCAGACCTCGGCAGTTGGAGGTTCTGACTAGCACAAGGCCCAAGCTGAAATAAATCTTTGAAGGTTTGACCTTTCTCAGCCTGGTCTGACTCCTAGTCAATGCTTTCCTAATAATACTGTGGGCATTACCAGTAATACCCAAATCTGGCCACGGTTCAGAGTCATCCATACAGGCTTCTGAGAGACGCTGATGGATCTGAGAAGTACTTTAGTAATTTAATTTTCTGGTTGAAAGGACATTTTGAACTGAAGTGTTTTGATCTTTTCTGGATGCATCTTAGAAATCATTGATTTTAGTTTCCTGAGAAATTTCAGGTTATCCCTTTCAGTCACTTAATTTGACAAATATTAAGACTGAGGTTCAGAGCAGTTAAGTGAGTTTTCCAAGGTCACAAAGCAAGTCATTGAAAACCATGTTACATGCATTAGGGCATTCTCTGGGCTTGTTAGCTACAATCTAGTGAGTAGCATTAGTAGCACACAATCATTTCTCTTTTCCATCATTGAATTGCATGAAAAATTATATATTTGTTCCCATATACCTGAGAAGGGCTCATCTGCCAAATCTCAGATAGTTTTGCCAAATGCTGAGCTGATAGGTAAAGACCAACCAAAATAACTAAGCTCTGGGAAACTATACCCATTAATGCAACTTTTCTCTCTGTCAAATTCCCACTTCTTTGTAGACTTTAATGAACCCCCACCTCCCTAGCCCTTCAGGGTTCTATGGATGCCAAAAACTGCTGCAATTATTACATATGAGCACCTGCTCTGTGCACAGGACTGTGTTGGGTGCTGTGTGAGATGCCAGGGGTCCACAGAAATGTTCCCTGCTCCTCAGAGGATGTAAAAATGAGGTGGTTCAGACTCAGGAATTAAGAAAGCGCACTTCTCACCTGGCTGGCATGACTCAGTGGTTGAGCATTGACCTATGAAACAGAAGGTCACGGTTTGATTCCCAGACAGGGCACATGCCTGGTTGCGGACTCGATCCCCAGTAGGGGGAATGCAGGAGGCAGTTGATCAATGAGATCAATGATTCTTTTCTCATCATTAATGTTTCTATCTTTCTCTTCCTCTTCCTTCCTCTCTGAAATCAATAAAAATATATTTTTAAAAAGAAAGCACACTTCTCCTTCTTCTCTCATACTGTGTGATGTCTCCTTTCATGACCTGTGTTCTTTCCCTGTCAAGAGGAGGGACTTCCAGAAGGCAATGTTTAATGAGTTTTGACTCTGAACACTGGTCCAAACGTGTGCAATTGAGTTTAACAGCACTGGTGCTGTCTGCATTTTTTCCCCAAGAGCCATTGATGGATGTGAGCCAGCTTGAGTGTTTGAGTGGGGACAAACTTGATATATTAATATTCACGTATTCTACGTTGCCTTTTCAGTATGTCAATTTAGAATATTTGAATCAATCATGAGAGTTTTCACAGAAAGGACAATTGTAAGGAAAATTAAATACTTATATTGCCATGAAAAAAAAAGTTATGTTTCAGTTGCATTTTAAAACTGAACATACATGGAATTCTGTCCAGTTTCAGTGTAGAAAGTCACTTTATGAAACCCTACAGTAAGTAAAGGGGAATACTCCACAGAAGATTGATTATCCAGGAGTCAAGCAACTAGAAAAATTCACCTGCCAGTAATGGCCTCGGTCTCATTTTTTCCTTTGCATCACCTGTGTATAAATCACAGCATTCTAATCAGTGGGGAACAATGAGCAATCCTGCCCGGTGTGTCGCAGTGATGTGATGAGCAGGTCTGTGAATGAATAATCAGTGATGTCACCAAAACCCAGAGGGCATGACACAGATGGAGTGGCTACATCCCAAGGGGCTGATTGCAGAGTCTTTCCTGTGGTCTGAGGATGCTCAGGCTGCTTCCTGTCCGTTTATATGTGTAAGCACATCAAGGCACCTAATGTGTTAACTTATATGTAAATACAATATATCATATATAAGTATATATGAATTTATTTCAGAGAGGAAGGGAGAAGGAGATAGAGAAATATCAATGATGAGAGAGAATCATTGATCAGCTGCCTCCTGCACACCCCCTATTGGGGATCGAGCCCACAACCCAGGCATGTGCCCTGACATGGAATCGAACTGTGACCTCCTGGTTCATAGGTCAAAGTTCAACCACTGAGTAACACTGGCCATGCATTATTTCTATTTTTTTAATCCAGAAAATGGAAAGGAAAGAGAGAGAAACAAGATAAATCCCTTAAAAAATATGGTTCTAGATTAAATCATTTTATTATAATGCCCTTTTGGTGTTAAAAACTCTGGGAATAGTATTGCTCAGTAAGCTAAGTAAGAGAAAACAGCCTGTCTTCCCAACATCCACAATGAATGATTCTTGTTCTGACCTTACTCTTATAAGGGCCCAACTGGTGATATGTGTCCAGTGTTTTCCTATAGACTCTAAACTCTTGCTGAACTTCAGAATCTTTCTAGATTCTGCTTCCCCTATACTCAAAATCCTTCTTTATTTTTGCTTCTGAGTTAATGACTTTAAATTATTTTCTAGCACTGTCCTAGAACCAGGTTAGGACTGATTTAAAGTATCTGCAGTCACTTACCCATCTTCCTTTCTATATTGGGAGTGGATTCTGATCCCAGGTGTAGCTAATTGGGCAAGAATACCATGAAAACATATTGGAGTCTGTCCTTGAGAATGAGAGCGTGAGCAGGTGTGTCTATGTCACATATATTTCAACCCTGAGCATTTCTAATGCTATATTTTTAGTGTCAAGCTGTTTCCTTCTTAAATGACTACAGTTAGACTCAGAAAGAGTATATATCTTGCCCGCTAGCAGGGCTCAGCAGTTGAGTGTTAACCAATGAACAGTTTGATTCCTGGTCAGAGCACATGCCCGGGTTACAGGCACGATCCCCAGTGTGGGGCGTGCAGGAGGCAGCTGATCAATGATTCTCTCTCATCATTGATGTTTCTATCTCTCTCTCCCTCTTCATTCCTCTCTGAACTCAATAAAAACATAAAATAAAAGAGCATGTATCTTGGACAAGGTTATGTACGGAGTATGTAAGTATTGAGTTCCATACATGTGGCTTTTCAACAGGAAACATTTCCAGGTAGAAACAGTGTTTTTATATTCTAACATGAATCATTTAGCTCTACTCTTCCATTTATGCACACCACAAAACAAAGAGCATAAACGTAATTAGAAATTCTATTAAGAACATGTTAAAAACCATTTCCTTAATTTGAAATCAGAGATAGTGAGGGGCGAGTGGGAAGGAAAGGTGACTGGAATGGGCCAAGGGGAAGCATTTTAAAATACAGCTTCCTGCCAGCTGGCAAGAGGCAGAGACAGGAATGCGGAGATGGTTCCTTGGAGGTCAGGCCTCTCCCTCTGCCTGGGACTTGGACTTTTGTGGCTGCTCAGTTATGAGCCAGCAGCACCATCTAGAGGCACGCAGCCATCCGTCACACAAAAGAAACAAAAGAGGAGTCAGTCTCTCCATCTATACAATGTGAGCAATAGCAAAGCCCCTGCTACCCTGATGTCTGCATAGATACGTGGCCTCTTACAGAAAGCCTGCGAAGGGATTGCTTCCCATCCTCACCGAGCAATGGCTGCAGAGTTTATTTGGGGGAGTAGTCAAGACTTCGTTTCAGGAGCTGAGATTTACCTGCACAACTTCCACGGACTTTCAAATCAGTTAATTCATTCCATGCATTTTACTGTATACCTGCCATGCCTCGGACTTTGTGCTAGGCACTAGGGGCACAGACCAGAATATATTATATTATTGACTGTCCCTCTACACTCCTCACCTACATATACAAACCTCACCACATAGGTAAGTCTTCTGTCTTAGCCATTTAAACAGTTTCTGAGCAGTAAAAGTAGAAATATTTCAAAGCAGTCATTACATTTAAAAATTACTAGTTCTGTGTAAAACCATTGGAATGTTTTCAGTGGAATCATAGATTGAAATCAGTTTAGGTGGCAGAAGATCTGATAGTCCTAGCGTAGTCATTATCAAACTTTGGTGTCCCTGAGAATTACCTGGAAGACTTTTTATTAAAATGCAGTCTCAGGCTCCAACCGCAAGACAGTCTTATACTATACACATGTGCCCAGACTGATGCATTATGTATGACTATGTTTATCTGGTTTTCATGATAAAGGCCAGCAACAAATCGGATTTGCAAAGGGGAATGTTCTAATTTGGATTTGCAGGGGAGCTACCCCAGGATCATAAGACGAAGGTGTCTTTTTGAAGTTTTTCCTCATTAACTTCCTTCATTGTTCAGAATAAATAATATTTAATGACCACACCAACACCACAGTCCAGTAGTGAGGGTTGTTTAACTTAGCAATCCCTTCTCTTTCCATCAAATGAATTAGCTCTACTTGGCACAACTTGGTCATGGCTGTATAGTTCATTAGAATAATTTTGAGAATCATTATGTTAGAAGACAGACCCCGAAGTTCACTAGCATCCACATTTTGATCTAGGTCTTATTTACAAACAAACATACCATGTAAGAATATATGTGTGGTGAGCCCCTTGTTAGATTTAATGGGGAATTCATTATAGTAACAAACTCACAGTGATGGGGCTGTGTGGGTGCAAGGAAGCTGAAAATTAGAAACTTGAGTGGATTTCAATACCTAATTCCACACCAAACACAGGCAAATTAGGGTTGAAAAAAAAAAACTCTTCTAAGTTGAAAACAATTTAGTTTTTAGTCTTTCTCATTTTAGCAGCTACTATTTGGAAAGATGCCCAAGTGTAAACCTGCTATTGAGTAACAAAGATGCATATGGCAGCTTCATGTACAACACATGTTAATTTTTGAGCTAAAAGCAACAAAAAGGTAATGATGAATTAAGTAATTATCAATCCCCAGTCTAGAAGACTATAAAGTTATTAGAATCTTATCTATGAAAAGTTTGTCATAAAATTACCAAACACTAAACTGAAAAAACACAGTATCTTAATTTTAAAAGAATAAAACATAAAAATACACAAATATTTAAAAATAAAATTAATAAAAATAATCCATAAAGTGTTGAAAAATGTAGCAGTGCTTACCTACAGATCATTTGATGAGTGATTTTACTTTCCTTCTAGAATTTCCCCAAGTTTTATGTAACGTTTAGGTACCAATGTTCGACCATCCTCCTCATAGCTGCCTTTCTGGACCATTCATTGGCCATCGACCAGACCATTTCTTAAAACATTAATTCTCCTCTTGGACTGATGACTGAACTTGCCTGTTCATTGTTCTTAAGAGCACATTTAGGAGTTTGTGGAGTAAACATGGGGATGATGCATCAGATTTCACAGTGTGATAGGGAACACAGGTGTAAGGAAAAGGAAACACAGGTAAAGTACCTGGCCTAGAGAAGATCATGTGTCAAGCAATGAAGATTTTATCCCTTTCTCATTGGGCCCAGTGTGTAATTAGGGTCCAGCCTATGTTTTCCATAAGCAGATGGAGAGCAGACATTAAATAAAAGTAGTTCCACTATATTTCATATTCTGACTCATAGGGGACATCTGGCATTATTCTTGCTTCTTTGTTTTGTTTTATGCACCCTTCTTAAGGTAACTTGTTGTCATGGCTATATTAATGAGACTATTTGAGATTCTTTTCCCCTCTAAGTTTGGAATGATAGCATGTAAAAAAAATTAATGTTTTTATTGACTTCAGAGAGAGGGAAAGAGAGAAACATCAATTATGAGAGAGAATCATTGAGAGGCTGCACACCCCACACTGGGGATCAATCCCGCAAACGAGGCATGTGCCCTGACAAGGAATCGAACCAAGACCTACTGGTTCATGGTTCGATGATCAACCACTGAACCACACCAGCCAGGCTGATGGCACATTTTTAGGAAGTACCTTTCAGAATATCACAAAATAAGAAAAGAGATGCATATCAATGAAAGTGGAAAATGGAGCGATATAGTTTAGGTACTTCGTTAGTGTAGATCAGAAAACTTGAAATGATATTGCATTTATCTTTTATTTCCATCCTCATAGAAATCTTATAAGGAAAACAGGAGTGCCCACTTTAACCGTGGGAAAACTGTTTCCAGTTGATGTCCTAAGGGCTCACAGACTGGCCATGGTGGTGGCAATGCTCCCTTAGTAGCAGTCCTTATCATAGTCCCAAAGAGCAGTGACAATAACCAGAAATGAGTGCTTACTGGGTGCTAAGCCCTCCTCTGACTGATTAATATGCATTCACTCATTTAATACGCAATTCTATAAGTGAGTTGCTATTAATTTTCCCATTGTGCTAAGGACTACACTACAGCATAGAAAGCTTGAAGTGAGTTGCTCAAAGCTGCCTAGCGAAGAAGTAATGAACCCAGGATTCAGACCAGACACTCTGATCCTATGACGTCTGCTCTGTGATGCTCCAGAAAGGACCAGACTAGAATAAAACTGGAATCTAAGACTCAATGGATGCCAAGGTGAAATAAATCTACAGGAAAGACAGCTTAATGGATAAGAGTGTGCACTCCGCAGTCAGACAACACAGGTTGGAAATGAAGGGGCTGCTGGTGATTATAGACAAATGGGAATTAAGTTTCCTCATCTGTACTAATAGCACCTATGTGTAAGGATGATGTAAAGATTAGGTGATAGGATCCATAGTAAGGACTGCTATAAATTAAATGAGCAATCTATTTCAGCAAATATCATGATAAGCTTAACACAGATAAATGTAAGGCTAAGAGAAAATGTGGTATTGTGTTGTTGTTGTTTTTTTCCTTATCCTTATGAAAGCATATAGAGAATGGTTAAGTATAAAATAAAATTTATTAGCCCTAGCCAGTTTGGTTCAGTGGATAGAGCATTGGCCTGCGAACTGAAGGGTCCTAGGTTCAATTCTGGTCAAGGGCACATGTCCGGGTTGTGGGCTTGATACCCAGTAGGGGTCCTGCAGGAGGCAGCCCATCAATAATTCTCCCTCATCATTGATATTTCTATCTCTCTTCCTCTCTAAAATCAATAAAATATATTTACAAATAAATAAATAAAATTTATTGAGTGTTAAATTTTTTTCAACTGGAGAAGAGATTACTGTAGAAATGGCTGCAGAATTTCTTGTCATTGTCAAAGAATTCTCAATGAAGGCTGGACGTAGAGCCATGGAGACAAGCAGCTTCATTCCTGACTGTGTATCAGAGAAGTCTAATAGATTTGGGACCCTGTGGCATTGTCCTAGGACATCCCACATTTCCCCTGTCATTGCAATTATTCCCCTTTATTGTACTAATAATTGTTTCCTTTTCATCTCCCTCACCAAAGAGGACAGTAAGTTACTAGCATATTGCTTGGAAGCAAACAGATCCCTCAAAATAACTTACCAAATATATGAAAGACACACAGGCCCATGGATTAGTGCAACCCAGAATGAGAACCATTGAAATTTTCAGATGACTATATCACATTAGGAGCCACTGGGGCACCTGGAAAGACTGCCTATCACAACTCCTGGTATAGTCATCAGAGACCTCCCAGAGAAAGCGACTCTCGGTGGAATTCTTGAAAGAAAGAGGAAATAAGGCTGGGAAGATTTTGCAGTCAGAGAAGAAAACATGTAACTCTGTGGAGAACGGATGAACAAGAGTCTGGTGTCAGCCTATCTGTCTGGGTATCTCTAGTGAGGGGTCCACAACGGAAAAGCACCCAGAGGCAGGATACATACACAGCCGAGAGGGAGTGCGGGCACAAGTCGGACCATGAAGAACCAAAGAGAATCTGCACAGACAGAAGAGGTGCTTCCCACTGTGGGGAGCTTGCTTTAAAGCCCACCCTGAGCCCTACTCTCACGGATGTTGGCTGGGTACCCAGAGAGGTTGCTTGTTTTTTTAAGGTGATTCTGATTCAATGATCATGTTTGAAAGGCACTGCCTGATGAGAATTATTAGAAAGCAATTAAGCCCTGGCAGGTTTGGCTCAGTGGATTGAGTGTCGGCCCTCAGACTGAAGGGTCCCAGGTTCGATTCCAGTCAAGGGCACGTATCTCAGTTGCAGATTCGATCCCTGGCCCTGGTTGAAGCACATGCGGAAGGCAATAGTTGATGTGTCTCTATCACATTCATGTTTCTCTCTGTCTCTCCTCTCCCTTCCACTCTCTCTAAAAATCAATGGAAAAATATCCTTGGGTGAGGATTAACAAAAATAAAAATGTAATTGTTAATATTAGCTGATTATACTCTCTTCAATTATTTTGAAAATGTGGTCTCTTCTAGCTCATGCTCATAACGAATCCTTGTGTAAACCCAATACAATTATATGTTTTAAAAATATTTTCTAAGTACTACATACCCTAGATTCCTTGTCCAGTTTCTTTCCATTTATATAATTCCTTCAGCATGAGTGATTCTTTTTCTTACCAAGTATCCCCTAAGAAAACGCTTGACTCTTTTATGCTCCCTCTCTCACAGCCCTTTGACGTATCTAAGCCTTTAAGTTTCAATCGAAAGGGGCTCAAATGCTATCTCTGCAAATGGCCTGACCTTGCCAATCACTCTCTCTCCTTCTGGATGCTATGGGGCACCTTCTCACACCGCTGCACCTTCTGCCTTTGACAATCTCACCAGGGTTTTTCTCTGGACTTTGTTCCCCCGCCCAGAAAGTTCCTGGTTCTGCACTTCTTGCATTTCCCGGGTGAAAAGCACTCTGTGTGACCTGAAGATATTAAGAATGAAATGATCTCCACGTGCAGAGGCACATCGAGGGCATGGCATTGAAATGAATACAGATGGTGGAGGTGACGCTTCAAAGATAGAGTCCAAGTCGGCATGCCTCCTTGACAATGTAGAGTCCCAAATCAAAACAAGGTCAAAAACCCACATTTCTATTTTGGAAGCGGTAACTATTCTGAACAGGCATAGTATATAATAATACATGGCTTATGTAAGAAACTGGATTTTTATTTGGGGGTACCTAGGAAGAAAGTTTTTTTGTTTGGTTGGTTTTAAATGTATTTTTATTGATTTTTTGAGAGAGAGAGAGAGAGAGAGAGAGAGAGTAAGAGAGATAGAAACATTGATGAAAAACATCCATTGGCTGTCTCCTATATGCCCCCTACTGGGGATGGAGCCTGCATCCTGGGCATGTGCTCTGACTGGGAATCAAATCAGCCACTGATTAGTGCATAGAATGATGCTCAACCACTGAACTATATCAGCCCGGCAAAAAAAGTTTGCTTATTTTCAACTTATACTTTTGTGCAAGGCAAATTATGTTTGTGTAGACTGTAGGATAGGAAAGAAGGTAGAAAGGGAGGGATTTAATAATACCTATCTCTGTTAATATTAGGACTCACTGGAATATAAGCGCCACAAAATAGGGACGTTACTTGTGTTCACTGCATTCTCTCAACTTCCTGAATCAAAGCCTGAGTGGCGCTTAATAAATATATGTTGATTAAATGAATAACACAAATAATTAAAGTCATATATAAATTACCTCTTAAAATGTTTGGTTTATATGAGGTCCTTCAATGGCAGTCATTGCTTTTATTGTACCTAAAATTAAGACTAAAATACTGAAACTACTAAAATTACCATTTCTTGGACTTGAACAACTTCTGCTGATGGCTACTCCTATTTTGTTTAAATATGAATACAAAGTAGTCCCCAGTAGTTTTAATATGTATGTTGAATAGGGTTAATAATCACTTCTTCCTAGGCATGGTGTGGCAAGTAGAAGTATTACCCGTAAATTTCTGAGTGTAATCTCTACCACAGAGTAAGCTGTGATTAGCCTTCCAAGAGTCCTGCATGGGCTGATAAATGTTGCTTGCTTTCTAAATGGTTGTTGGGATGCGTGAGTCCCAATGACAAGATATGGATCCCCAGGGAAGAGTGAGAACCAGGATTATGTGCATTTGACCTCTGTTACCACCAGAGACTGTCTCTGTGGCACCATGCAATAGCACTAATGAGCCAACATCCTTGGGCCTCAGTTTCCTTAAATATAGCAAAACAAAGTTGGAGCAGAATCTTGCCACCCTCACTTTCAGCAGGGAAATGTTCTGGGTCAAATATGCTTTGTAGACAAGACCTTAAATTCTGTAATATTATTTGAGGCACGTTTGGAGTATCACCTAGTCTTGCAGTCGCCCTAAGGCTCTGTTTATGCAAGCAAATTGAAGAGGAGACGTGAGTCTCTTAGACAGCAGAATCTAGGAGAAGGGGACTCATTTAACCTGAGCTGTCTCCATCGATACCCTTCCTGTGGTAATCGCTCAACTCCTCATTTGACAATGTGGAGAGAGCCTGAGGAAGGTTTGAGGGCAAATACAGATTGAGATAGTGAAACCTGCAAAATACATGCTCACTGCAAACTGTTTGATGATAGGGGATTATATGTTGGATGTTTTCCTGTCATGTAGTTTAATTTGCTTAACTCTACTTAACTGCCAGTCACATTTTGATTACACAATCAAAATGGAAGTTTTCAAGTAGAGCACCAAATTTAGGTGTAGAACGCATGGAAGTGTAAAGCTGCTCCAAGTTCCTTTTTTTTTTCTTCTATGTCATGTTGCATAAAAATGGAGAATGATTTTATGAATTAACAAAACCATAGTGACAGAATTGGAATGAGGACCACTCTTTAAAGTAAGGTCTTCCACAGATTGGTTTTGCTCTAGACACCAATATATTCTCTTTTTTTTTTCTTTTTTTTAAACATATTTTGTATTGATTTCAGAGAGGAAGGGAGAGGGAGAGAGAGATAGAAACATCAATGATGAGAGAGAATCATTGATCGGCTGCCTCCTGCACTCCCCCTACTGGAGATCGAGCCCACAACCCAGGCATGTGCGATTGACTGGAATCGAATGCAGGACCCTTCAGTCTGCAGGCTAACGCTATATCCATTGAGCCAAACCGGCTAAGGCGTCACCAATATATTCTAATATTTCCCATGTCGCGTGAAACTCTCAAGGTATGTTGGCCTTCTTAAAATTCCTGTTACACTGCTCTCCTTACCATCTGCAAGTCTTTTGTTGTTAATCCTCACAAGAGGTTATTTTTCCCATTGATTTTTAGAGAGTTCCACTAAAAATCAATGGGAAATCGAGGGGAGAGACAGAGAGAAATCTTGATGTGAGAAACATCGATTGTTTGCCTCCCACATGCACCCTGACTGGAGCCAGGGAAGGAGCCTGCAACCGAGGTATGTGCCTTTGACCAGAATCAAACCCACGACTCTTCAGTCCATTGGCCGATGCTCTGACCACTGAGCCAGACCAGCTAGGGCCCATATGCAAGTCTTTACCTTGGCTGCTCTTTCTGCTAGGACCCCCCCTCACATCATCCCCCTTTTATATTACATTTTTGGTCTGGACAATTTTGCTTTAACTTTTAGGGGTTAGGTATTTCCTAAAAATAAACTTTCTTTTGAGCTTTGAATGTGCTCCAACAACTCCCCTCTTATTTCATTTCAACATGGAATCCTATCTAATAAAAGAGTAATATGCAAATTGACTTTACCTCCACTACACCCACAAACCACACCCACCAGCTAATTAGGAGCAAGTATGCAAATTAACCCAACCGAAATGGCTGCAGCCATGGAGCAAACAGGAGGCTTGGGTTTCCCTGGCAATGGAGGAAGCCAAGCTTCCTGCACACCCTGGCCAGCCCAGGCCTCCGCTCAAGGCTACAAAGTTTCAATTATAGAAGATAAATAAGTCCCAGATACCAGGGACTCTGCTTGGGTTGCCGGGGGGCATGGCTGGCCTGAAAACAACCACAGTCCCCTCACCCAGGCTGCCCTACGCCCCAAGGGAACTCTCACTCTGATCCGGGACACCCTTCAGGGCAAACCAGCTGCCCCCCACCCGTGCAGCAGGCCTCTATCCTCCTATCTAATAAAAGAGTAATATGCAAATTGATTGTCACTCCAACACACAAGATGGCTGCCCCCACGTGGACACAAGATGGCCGCCACAAGATGGCCAGCAGGGGAGGGCAGTTGGGAGGGACCAGGCCTGCAAGGGAGGGCAGTTGGGGGCAATCAAGCCTGCAGGGGAGGGCAGTTAGGGGTGACCAGGCCGGCAGAGGAGGGAAGTTGAGGGAGACCGAACCTGCTGGGAAGGGCAGTTGCGGGGGACCCAGGCCTGCAGGGGAGTGCAGTTAGGGGTAATGAGGCTGGCAGAGGAAGGCAGTTAGGGGTGACCAGGCCTGCACGGGAGGGCAGTTAGGGGCAATCAGGCTGGCAGGGGAGCAGTTAGGCATCAATTAGGCTGGCAGGGGAGAAATTAGGGGGTGATCAGGCTGGCAGGCAGAAGCAGTTAGGGGAAATCAGGAAGGCAGGCAGTCCTGGATCGTGAGAGGGATCCTACCAGGATCGGGCATAAACGGGCAGTCGGACATCCCTCGAGAGGTCCCAGATTGGAGAGGGTGCAGGCTGGGCTGAGGGACACCCCCCCTGCCCCCATGCATGAATTTCATGCACCGGGCCTCTAGTTATTTCCATAAAGAACATACCACGATTATAATTTATAATCATATATTTACTCATAAATATTTCTTTACTTTCTCTCTCCTCCTATTAGATTAAAGATACTGTGAACACAAGGATTGTTTCTGCTTAGTTCAGAGCCAAATTCCCAGCAAAGCTCAGTGCAGGTACTCAGATATCTCTGGTTCCTGATGTACTGGTGTCATGCTATATGCAAGGCCCAGAGAGGTGGGTAAGGAATAAACACATTCTTTGAAAGCATGACCTGGGACATACCTCCTCTGAACCTATCTTCCTATCTAAGGGAGATGCTGAAGGGAACGATTCCTCATATTCTATTATACAGAGGCTGAAGAGGCATTAACTTCTAATTTGTTAACAACTATTTTTGGTTTGAAATGGATTACCTTTCTTCATTATCGCCCATGTACAATCTGTTCATGTCCCTAATTCACTAACAACAACAAAATCTATTCCTTTTCTTTGAAATTTCAAACATGCATAAATGTATATTAGAAGAGATTCTAAATTGAACATTCGGAAACATGTTTCTGAAACCCGACTCTGTCCCCAAAGGCCTCTTCAGATCAGGTAAGTCCCTGGGCGTACTCAGTGCACAGGTGAATGTGCTACAGTTGAAGTGATGACAAAGACACTGTTTCTTGCTCTAATTCTCCCAGGTTTCAAATTGTTTTGTAACTGGAGCAATCGGGCAGGAGGGAGAGGGGGCACGTGTGGCCACGGCGGGTTCTTGCCGATGGTGACAGGACCTTGGGAGATGTCAGAGGTAACAGACCTATTGCTAATGAGAGGTTGCTGGGGGCAGTGCCTCGTCTCCAGGGACGAGGGCTGAGGTTGAATCTGAGCACGGACAGTATCTGGATTTGCTCCACTGCAGGGTGCACGGGAGCACGGTGCTTCCCAACCTTCCACACGTGTGTTCTGTTCGTGAGATGAAAATGTTTGCTGGTCTATCACGTTCATGCTTATTTAATCAGGGTATCCTTAGACATCTTAACAACGACAGGTAAATCACACCCTAAACTAATGCGACAGCAAAGACAAATTATACTTTCCTGAATATTCAAAGCTTTTTTTTTTTCTGATGAGGCAAGTTATAGGAGAAAATGCAGATTTGTTTATTCTTGAAAGATATCAACATGGCAGTTTATGCAAATGATGTGAATAAGGTTTTGACATGTAAAACCACAGGATTTTATGATTCTAAATTTTCATCAAGAGAAGAGATCCTTTAAACAAAATCCCTTTGGTTGATGTAGGTGTGATAAGACACACAGAGATTTACCAATGTTCATTCTACATTTCATCCTAATATTTACATTTGGAAATAATTGGCTGTGATAACAAATAAAGACACAGAGTGAGTTAGTGTTAATGCCATTTCTTTCACTCTTGCTTTCTCTAAAATTCAAGCACCAAGGAGAAAGAGATGCCTCTGAAGGCACCCAGAATTCAAATATATTTATGGGAGCATTAGTTTTATAAATAAGCAAATCCTTATCTCACCTCGCAGAGTTGCCTTGAAATTCTCCCAATGGAAGAAAAAAAAAAAAAAGATGAGTTGTGAGGTGAACTTATAAACACAGAAAATACTGCAGGTTTGACAAAGGCTCCTCTCTGTTTCTCCATCTCAGTGTCCAACAAGCTGAATTGGGACTGGGATGCAAATCTTGGTGAGTAAATTAGAACAACAGTATACCGATGAGAAAGAGAGATGAGAGATGAGAGTGAGTCCTTTCAGGGGACCTGGGAGGTGCAAAGAATGAGATGGCGATTGTTGTGCTAATGTTTGCCTGAGGTGTCCTACAAGCCTGAGCAAAGTCAATTTCATCTCTTGAAGTTTATTCTTTAATTGACACAAAATGCGAGTCCCTGGAATGAGAATTGGCTGCTACCTTAAGGGCTCTGAGCGCTTTCTCTTAATGTTTTATTGATGCGATTCTGCCGTGCCCAGCACTGAGACAGCATCAGGAGACTCATTAGTGAAACTTGCTCTCAGTTCCAAAGATCCTTTACCTATCCTCTTGGCTGGTTTAAAGGGCAGGACAGAGGAAGAGAATGATTTGAGTAGTGGCTAAAGGTTGTTTTCCACAGGAAGTCATGAACCACTATTGGCATTCCCTTTATGTAACTAGTATTTTATTTCATTTTCTACTCTCACCTGTGGTTCCCTAAAAAGGAGCTCTTCTACAAATTTAATATCTCTGCCTGACAGTTGTATGTGTGCCCCCTCCCTCTTAAGCGATGGCCAGTGTACATCATGATTTCAATATGCTAAAGACTTATAACTTTCTGAATAATCTAGAATAGTCATGCTAGATAGGGCAGGATTATAAAAATTAGGATCTTGTTAATGTCATAACGGCCACATTCAGTAGATATGTGTTCCTAACTTCCTTGGACAATCTTCAGCCCATTGACATAGATAATTTTTGAGAAGGATTAGTCCTATAAATACAGTCCAAAATAAGAAAATAAAAGCCTTTCATCAGGTAATTTCCAGAATTTAACTTTTTAAAATGTCATGGGATAACATTGTAGATAAGTGCCAAGATATTCTTAAAGGCGCACTATGAAAAAGATATTGGGAACTATAAAATGATACATACACATGGATGAAAGTTCAAGAAGTGTTTGTCAATATAGACTCTCTATGTAGGGTAGGTGGCTGGACAGCTTCACAGGGTAGTGCTCTCTTAGCAAAATATGAACTGATATACACTCACTATTTTTTAGTATTTGGCATTTATTAGCAAAAAAAAAAAAATGTAGAGAGTTAACTGGATAATTTATCCAAAGCATGTAGGACTGCTGGACCACTCTGTATATAACTCTGGTGAGAATAGCTGTGTGTCTCAGCTCCTTACTGAGCAGTAAGGATAAACATTGCATGTTGCTCACTATACGACTTTATTCAGTTTATATCCACAGAAAATAGTGATTAAGGGTGATCATTCTGACCATTCTGAAGCCTTGTGTTTGAAATTCCCTTTAATAAGATTATGTATATCATAATATATATAGTTCTCTATATATTACATTGATAATAAAATTAATTTAATTTTCATTGGTTGGCATATGATCCAGGTACTGTCACTTAATAATTATGAGGTATTAATGAAGTTGAAAGACAAAAACTTTCTCTAGTCATGGTGAAATATTCCTAGGCACCTGGGATACTTAAATCAGGCTGTTTTCCTTTCATTAGTCTATGATGAAATGTATAATACGTAGTAAGTTGACTTAAGAGAGGTGATTCTTATCAGGATATGCATTATAGTCAGACTAATGGTCCCCCAAGTGTGGCCACATCCTAATCCCCAGTACATGTAGGTATAGTACCTTTTGTGGCAAAATAGCTTTTTCAGATGAGATTAAGGTTATAGATCTTGAGAAGGAAATTTATCCTAATCGTATGAGTTCTTAAACTTAAAAAATGATGGAAGAAGAGAGAAATGGTCTGAGAAAGACTAGACTCGTCTTTGGTGGCTTTGAAGATGGAGGAAAGGGCCATCAGCCAAGGAAAGCAACAAACAGCCTTCATCTTCTGAGCAGAAAGAAAAGCAGGATCCTGGTTCCTACAACCCCAAGGAACTGAATGATGCCAACAACCAATAAGCAGGAAACAGATCCTCCCCTAGAGCCTCCAAGATAAAACTTAGCTTGCTCACACCTTGATTTTAGATTGATGACTTTGGTATCCGGCCTCAGATTTATAGAACTGTAAGGTATAAATTTGTGTTGGTTTAATCCAGTAAATTTGCAGCAATGGAAAAATAATATAGTGTGTTATGTATTTTATTTGTTTTTTTCAATGTAGGCAGTGTTATGTATTTTATTTGTCTTTTTCAATGTAGGCATTGCACATTGTGTTCTGAATATCCAACAGAATTGATAAAGAATTTTGATCAAGTTCTACTGTAGAAGTATAGTCATGAAATATTGTCCCCATATACAGGGTGAGACAAAAGTAGGTTTACAGTTGCTCATATGAAAAATAACACAATAATTAAGGAATAATAATACAAGAATAAACTGTTGCCTGTGCTCAGAACCTATTATTGTCTCACCCTGTATATGAACTGGCCAGACTGACTCATAAAAGCATCAAGATATTCTCTGGAGCCCTGGCCAGTGTGGCTTAGTGGTTGAGCACTGAACCGTGAACCAAAAGGTCACAGTTCAATTCCTGGTCAGTGCACATGTCTGGGTTGTGGTCTTGATCCCCAGTAGGGGGCATGCAGGAGGCAGCTGATTGATGATTCTCTCTCATCATTGATGTTTCTACCTCTCTCTCCCTCTCCCTTCCTCTCTCTGAAATCAGTAAAAACATATTAAAAAAAAAAAAAAGATATTCTTTGGAAAAAGGAAACCAGTGAACAATTCTAATCAGAGAAAGAATCTGATCAGATTTTCCTTTAAAAAATAATTTTACATTTGTGCAGATCTGCTGTCACTTTAATTGAATGATGAGAATCAGGATGGGTGACTTGAGAATGTATTTCATATCACACTTCAAATTAACAGTTGTTAATTTTCTGGTTAATCAGAGAAGATGATCTCTCCCTCCATCAAAGAAGCACAGTAACTGTACAAGCTATTGTCAGACAAAAAGGCAGAGTAGCATTCAATATTTCTTTAAGAAGGAAGTCATGTGTAATGGCTGGAGAGACATCAGGTTAAGATTAAATCTTTATATCATATTCAGATGGGTTTCCTGCTGTTCCAGAAATTAATTCGAGTTAATCATGATCTTTCCACCCTTTGTCATCCTTTTCTCTACTGCTGAATTAGTCCCTAGCACAGCAGCCTTACAAACTGGGAGGCCTGATTTTCGAGTTTGGCCTGAGGATAGGACGTCAAAAGCTGGCAGAAGACGGATGCTTTGCAGAAGTGACAAATTTAGTTTCCTGGAGAAAGTTGCTGACTGCAATGTTCCAATTGGAGCAGCTTATCTCCCCCTCCAGATGTTGAAATAATGACAGATGCTCAGGGAAAGCTTGACAAGAGGAAGAAAAGAGCCTGCTGAAGAGGCCAACCTGTTTGGATGCAGGAAAATAAAAGTAATGCTTATTGAGATCAGTATTCTGATGAGGCTTGTATATACATAGTTACAGCCAAAAAGTGGCATCATTGTACATAAATCCACGGTGGGAAATTAGAGGATTTTGTGCTGTTGGAAATGTGGACAGCATGAAACTATAACTGCCTTCTTCACATGGGTTAATAAATCATTATACCACTTTATTACATGTGAGAAACCTCTGGGCGCCTGTGTTGAATGACAGGACACCAGTTTATAATGACAATGTGTACGACTGCATTTCCCCCAGCTGTGGCAGATGGGTGAGTCTCCTATTGTGTGCACAATTTCTGGCATTTAGTATTGAAAATGTGTTTTAAAATCATTAACTTATTTCTAGGCAGCTAAATGGGACGTACGAGTTAATACTCACTCAAGAAGTACAAAAGCAAATATTTGTTTAACAAGTTGAGATTCTGTGCAGTTGCCCCCAAAATCACAAGTAAATGATGTTGGTGACAGATTAAAGAATGAAGAGGTGATAGGTCAAAGACTGAATGAAAAGATGAGAGATTAAGAGTTGTTTAACTTGTTTAGAATGCACATAATTATATAGTGTTTGAAATGTCAATAGTAATTTACCTCATTTGTGTTTGTTTGTGTGTGTGTGTGTGTGTGTGTGTGTGTGTGTGAAGAAAACCAAATTGTGCCGCTTTAAGTGTGTGTACCTTTTTCTGGATTGTTATAGCTCTGTTTTTTTTGTTTTTTTTTTCTCTCTGATTTTTCTTTAAAGGAGGTCATCAACCTCCTGTGAGAAAAACCTCACTCTCACCGGAGGAAAACTACCCAGTTGTAAAATATGGTTTGCAAGATAAGAGAAATGTCTCTACAAACAGTTCACCTTTCCTGGGAGATTTCTTTGCATCTTTCTCGGACTGCTGAAAGACCATTTCACAGTATCCTTTGCAGTAACTTTTCATTCATGGCTGAAAAGCACTTGTTATTATGAAATTCTTTCTGTACTGACTTGAAATCTAACTCTTGACTGTGCACTATGAACCAGACTCCTCAAGTGAATCACTACATGACTGCACGGGAAAGTCGCATTCCTGCCGGATTAATGAGCATGCCAACGAGGGGCACAGAGACCTCAAAAAGAGAGAGGAATTATAGAGGGGTGAGGGCATGCGCTTTCCAAACCGACTTGGGTTAGATAGCTCCAGAGTTTCCTAAAGATGCTCTGGAATGTGACACCTCTCAGATTCCTCTAAGCACATCTAAATAAGCCTCAGAGGAGGGAACATGCTCGCATTACACATGCTTTCACATATCTCTGTTTGAATGATTGACATAAACAAGATAGAATCCCAGAATTTTGATGAGGGAATAGTAAGAGCTACTAGTATTTGGCCACACATAATATTTTTTTCTCAAACCCTTAATTTGGCATCTAGGTAAAGTACAACCATTTGAATCTTCTGAAGATCCACGTGAAGTGAGTTACCGAGATGAAAAAATAACTCCGTTTTTACCAGTAAATGTCCTGATGCAAGAACATGCTTATGTATTCTCTTTGCTGTCCACTATCCATGTAATTGCAGAGGAGATGAAATATAGGTTATAGAGACTTACGCAATAAAAATCTACAGTTCCTTTAGAGATATTTCTGTTTCACAATCTGCATTCCAAAATCATTTGGTCAATTATTAAATAAATCACATTTCCAATATGTAATATGTACAGCAATATACTCCTTTCGGTATAATTGGATATCCTTTGACCAAAATGCATGTGTTTTTTTGCAGTGAAAAAATACAGAGCATAAAATTTACCACCTTAACCATTTTAAGTATACAGTGCATTATTAATTATATGCACATTATTGTGCAACACCTCTCTAGAACTTTAATATCGTGCAAAACTAAAACTTTATACACACTGAATATCAATTCTCCATCTCTCTCTTAGTATTTCCTAATCTTTACTGAATTCCCATTTGAATTATCCACTTTTTTCATGAAGTTAAACTTTATTATAAGACAACTTGTAATGTTAAAGGAAATATATTAAATTGTATTCAGGGAATAGTATGGCACTATCTGATAGTCCTTTACAGTAATTAGAAATACTACGGGGCATGACTGAGAAGTTTTGAAGGCTCAACTTGCATAATAAGATCAGATATCTTACATGCCAATTACTCTGATCTGACAGTCTGGGCACATGGATGTAAAAAGACTACCTGTGCTTCTTCTAAAAGCAATTGCAGACTGGGATTGAAATTTTGGAATATTTTAGTTGATGAACCAAGGGTATAATTTGGAATATGATATATCACAGAAATTTCAGGCTCTATGAAAATATCTAAAAGTAATGACAGAAAGTAAATCCAAAAAACAATCTCAATAACAGCTATAATCCTACCTAATAAAAGAGTAATATGCAAATTGACCACACCTTTTCTACGCCTAAGCCACGCCCACCAACCACACCCACCAGCCAATCAGGGCGAGTATACAAATAAACCCAACCAAGATGGCTACAGCCAGAGAGAGCAAGGTTTCCCAGGCAATGGAGGAAGCCAAGCTTTCCGCCTGCCCTTGCTAGGCCTAAGCCTCCACTCAAGCTACAAAGTTTCAATTATAGAAGGTAAACAAATCTTAACAGAAATGGCGGCAGCCACGGAGCTGGAGAGAGTAGGCCAGGGTTGCCCCCGGCAACAGAGAAAGCAAAGCTTTCCGCACACCCTGGCCAGGCCCAGGCCTCCGCTTCAGGCTACAAAGTGTCAATTATAGAAGGTGAATTAACCCCAACAGAAATGGCTGCCGCCCCGGAGGGAGCAGCAGGCTTGGCTCCACTCCAGGCTACAAAGTTTCAATTGTAGAAGGTAAATAAATTCCAGATACCAGGGTCTCCTCTTGGGTCGCCAGGGGGTATAGCTGGCCTGCGAACCACCACAGGCCCCTTGCTCAGGCTGCCCCACGCCCCAAGGGAACCCCCATCCTGATCCAGGACACCCTTCAGGGCAAACCAGCTGGCCCCCACCCCTGTACCAGGCCTCTATCCTATCTAATAAAAGAGTAATATGCAGATTGACCATCACTCCAACACACAATATGGATGCCCCCATGTGGTCAAAGATCCTGCCCCCATGTGGACACAAGATGGCCACCACAAGATGGCCAGCAGGGGAGGGCAGTTGGGAGGCACCAGGCCTGCAACGGAGGGCAGTTGAGAGGGACCCAGGCCTGCAAGGGAAGGAAGTTGGAGGCAATCAACCCTGCAGGGGAGGGCAGTTAGGGGTGACCAGGCCGGCAGAGGAGGGAAGTTGGGGGCAAAGAGGCTGGCAGGGGAGCAGTTATGCATCAATCAGGCTGGCTGTGGAGTGGTTAGGGGTGATCAGGCTGGCAGGCAGAAGCGATTAGGGGCAATCAGGAAGGCAGGCAGGCGAGCAGTTGGGAGCCAGCAGTCCTGGATTGTGAGAGGGATGTCCGAATGCCCGTTGAGGCCCGATCCCGGTGGGATTGGGCCTCAACGGGCAGTCGGACATCCCTCAAGGGGTCCCAGATTGGAGAGGGTACAGGTTGGGCTGATGGACATGCCCCCCTCTGTGCAGGAATTTTATGCAACGGGCCTCTAGTAATATATAAACATTTACTGCATCAATAACTATTACACATGCTTTAGTTGCAACATATATTTTAAGCTAAACCACAACCCAATATGACTGATAGTGTTATTGCTCTCATTTTGCAGAGGAGAGTTCAAATGTATAAAACATGCCTGTGGTTACAAATACGGCCAGAGGGAGTGAGCAGATTTGAACCCAGGGACTTAGACAGATTCCGTGTTCTTCACCACTGCACAATTTCAACTTCTCCTTTGCTCACCTGCTTGAACGGCCCAAATATAAAATGTACTGCATCAACATATAAATATATAAATAAAAATTGGTAATGGTTAAAAATCTGAGATTAAGAGTACTTAATTAACATGTTCTTGGAAATTGATGGTTTATGTCTATTTTGTGCAAATGTTTAATATATACGAGCGGATAATACCTCTTGGTTGGAAAGGAAGATTTTATTTTTATTAGAATCCTGGTTTGGGATAATTTGTCTTTTTTTTTTTTATAATGAGGTGAATGGCCAGATTCACCAAATTGTGTTTCATGAGACCTAATTAAAACCAGGTGAGAGGGCAAGCACGCATCACCAAGTTGTTCTTAATAAAATGGAAATAGAGTGGGACTAATTAGAGAGAGGGATAGACTTCATTAGGTTCCTTGGAGACCGCAAATATGATGGTTAACTTTCCTGGATACCCAAGAAAGGATAAAATGTGGAGTTCATCTTTAGTCACTAAAATGTTTCAAATGTAGGAGTGAACAAATTGTGAATTCGTTACTTATCTCTGATAAGAACTACCTGTGGGAGCTCAGAAAAGTGGCATGCTTTGACTTTTTCTATTTACAAAGTATAGCATTTAGATGGAAATATGCATATGGTCAAAGAGTTCTATGTGTCTGTTCCAGACTTATGCCTTGGACAGCTCCCTGATATCAAAGTGCTCACTGGGGGAGAAAGATAAGTATTGAAATAATTCTGAAATAGTCGCCACAGCAAATGGGCATATTTTGCCAAAGAAATTAATGTTGGGGAGTGTGTATGCATGTTCATTAAACTTCACATCAAAGGACTGGGAAATAGCAAGGATCAAGCTTTCTGGTTTAGCTGAGTGACAATGGCCCTGAACTTCATGTGAGAAGTCCCAATACAAAGTCACCCACATGTATGTTGACATTTCTCTCCCCAGTGAGCGGCACAAGCCAGGATGAGGTCAGGGTCCTTATCATCCAGTGTCAGAAGATGATTTCACATCCAGGAAGGCCAAATTCAATAGCCACAGACTTGTGGTAGGAATCTGAGTCACACAACCTTACTTGATCTCAGCTTCTTCATCTCAAAATTCAAAGAATTGTTGCAACTGAACATAATCCTATATAATAAAAGGCTAATATGCAAATTGTCCCCTCGACCAGGAGTTCAACCAAGGGGCAGGACCTGCCTGCCAACCGCCTGCAGCCCCTCCCCCAAGCCATCCTGGCCCGATAGGCCCCAATCAGGGCAGTCCAGCCAGACCCCACCCGTACACGAATGCGTGCACCAGACCTCCAGTCTATATATATAAAAGGCTAAGCGACCAGTCAACTGTTCGACTACTTGACCAGCTTACTGATAGCTATGATGGCCCACTGACCACCAGGGGGCAGACACTCAATGCAGTAGCTGCCCCATGGTGGTCAGTGCGCTCCCACAGCAGGAGTGCCGCTCAGCTGACCAATGGGCGCCAGAGCTAGGCTCATGCGCATCCCTCCTGCGTGCCCCTCCCTCATCTGGACTGGAACTGGGATTGGGACCGGCATCTAGACTGACTGGGTGTGAGCATGTGACCGCTTCTCCAGCACCACGTTACTAGCGAGGCTGCGATGATGAATGGCAGCTGCGCAGTCATAGGTACACCGGTATCACCCTAGGACAGGTGCGTGGAGACCACAGCCGAGCGGCAGTGAGCCTACCATGTGGTGGTGGCAGGCGCAGCGGGGCCAGGATGAGCAAAAGCGGCACCTGGCCCGGGCTCGAGCTCCTCCCCAGCTGCCTGCCGCTTCGTGCACTACTTCCTGCTGTGCTGGATCAATGCGGACAGCAGGCTGGAACGGAGGTCCACTGATCCCCGCAGGCCAGGTCGAGGGACCCCACCAGTGCACGAATCTGTGCACCAGGCCTCTAGTTCAGCAATAAAAAGAAAACAAACTTCCTACATATGCTACAACATGGATGAACCTCAAAGCCATTATACCAAGTGGTAGAAGCTCTGATACAAGAGACAACACATTGTATGACCCCACTTATATAAAATGTCCAGTATAAGAATATCTGTAGATACAGAAAGTAGATATAGTGGTTACCTAGGGATGGGAGTGGGAGAAAAGACTGTCTGTAAATATGTGAGTCCTTGGGATGATTGAAAGGTTCTAAAACTAAGTTATGGAGATGACTGTACATCTCTTTAAATGTAGCAAAATTATTCAATTGGACAATGAAAATAGGTGGATTTATTATACGTGAATTTAAACTCAATAAATCTGTTAACAAAAACATAGAAAGAAAATTTGACCAAGTTGGGATAATTTCCCAAAGGCGTTTCCCAGGTCTCAAATTCTCTGATTCTACGATTCCAAGAATAATCTCCTCAAAATTCATTTTCTTTATTTGATTTTCATTTTTTAAAATTAAATTTGAGGCATTCTTTTTTTAAAGATCTGGTTCCCACAGAGATGCTCATATCACTTATTCTGAACAATGTACAAGTCCTTGGTGTGGCATTTTCCATTGTCCTTCTACTCAAGTCTACAATGCTCATTGCAGTTATCTCACTATACGCCATAGTTTCTCTGGCCAAATAAACTTCCTATGAATGAATGAAAGAGTTAAGAGATACAAACATGGACTTTACCCAATATTTATCTGACTGCTTAGTGACTTCATTCTTAAGCTTTGGGCAGATTTACCCTTGCTAAGATGACCTGGGAGATTCTACACCTGCAGAAGACAGTGATAATTTAAGTATGATTACTTGGGTCTTCTGAAGGGAAAGAGTTCTAGTCTATTTCACAATCATCAGCTTCTTCTGGGAGACAACGAGCAACATGAATCATCTTTAACCTTAGTGGAAGTTATTTTGCCTATTAAAAATGAGCATATGCATCTTAGCCTCATGTTCTTATTTAGAATATTAGGAGTTGTTGAATCAACCTTAGTGGGGTGGCGGGAGGAAGCGGAAGAGCTAATGGGCAGGCTTTTTAATACAGTGCCTGCATGCACAGACAGGTTTTTTGCCATTCAAATGCTTCTTTCATTTATTCAATGATGCTTGAAATTCTATAAATCCATAATTAGTGATAAGACATAAAATTGAAAATAGCCTTGGCAGAGAAGATATGGACTTTAAGTTCCTTCTTTTCTTTCTCCTTTCCTCCCTTGCTTTCTTTATTATTTCTACACACACACTGTAAATTCAATGAGGTGGAGGATGGGGTAGGAATTTGCATTGTATTCCCAGCAGGTCACAGAGAGCCGTGCTCAGTAAATCAATACAGGTGAGTGAGAAAGTGAATGCTTTGCAGGAATGTACAAAGTGTCCATGTCACAGTAAAGGATCCTGAGAAATTAAACTGACTGAAACAGAGCTAGGTCCATTATCATGCGGTATAGTGAGGGAGACGAATATTCAACAAATAATTATGCAGGTGACGGTCACAAAAGGGAATAAATAAAATATGTACCCACTGAGTTACCATTTATAGCACTGCTGCCCGTTAAACTCTGTGAGAAAGTTATAAGAAAAATACCAAAGTCTGGGACTGTTAGCATCGGTAGTAAGATATGAATAAAACATAAGGGAGCAAAACTGGCTAAGCTTATTTAGGTCTGAAGCTATAGTTTCACACACTCCAGGGGACAGCCCCATCCTCCACCCTTGAGACCTAACCCCCCAAACCAGCAGGAAGGCTCTGTTATGGGGAAGGATCTGTTACCGGCCATCAGCAGGGATTACCAAGGGAGAGATGAAACAATAAAGCGGAAATTCCTCTGCTAGGCACATGCCCATTAGGATTCTAGTTGAGGCCAGGGGAGGTATGCACATGCGCAGTAGGATCCAAGCTAGAGACCATAAAGGGGCGGTGTCTAATCGGGGGAAAGATTGGATTGGTTAGGGGGAGGGCCCAGCACAAGGCCAGGAAGGATTGGGAAAGAGATTGGTCAGCTTGAAAGTCCACAATAATAAAATCAAAGCCTAAAGGCCTCTCTCTCCATAACCGGTAACCTTTGCTCTGCCATGGGCTCACCCATTCTTTGGGCATTCTCTCCCTGGTAGCGGTCATGCAGGCCCCAGTGTGGCCCTAGCACAGGCCTGGGACACAGTGGCACAATGCCAGCAGGAGTGCAGGCAGGAGAAGAGACTAAACTAAACTGGAGGCTGAACGGGACTAAGCTTTGGCATGGACTGAAGGAATGGCACGGAATGTCTGGACCTTGACCCTTCTGGGCTTGATGAAGACAAGGCTGGCCTTCTACACTGGATGGGTGGAGCTAAGACAACAGAAACCTGGGGGCACACTTTGATTTCTACCCCAATGAATCTTCCCACTAAGCCTCATCCTCCTATAGGAGGGTCCCCGGAAATGCATTTCTTGTGACTCCGTGGAGGGACCCCATTTCCATTGGCAACAAAATTGATTCGTGAAAGTCTGTCTTTGTATTTTTCAACATCGTAAGTGTGGCTTACAAACAAGTTTCCTTTGCCATTGGGTATAGGGAAAGAAATTAAAATTGAATATTCAATGTGATTTGTGGAAGGACAGCTCAGATGCGGATCTTGTAGTGGAACTGTTCTTATGAAATAATATTGTCCCTCTAATATATACCATTCTGTCTTTTTTAGCATACTTTTCCAATAGTCACAACAGGAGAATATATACTACGTAATTACTATGGATGATTTAATACTGTAGCTAGAACCAGAGCTCTGTTGGCACCTGATTTATAACTTAAGGAGCCACTGAAATTTTAGCAACCAGGAAGCTCACATGTTATGAGCAACAGTAACTAAGGAAAGTCTAGGGGATACGTGGGTGGTAGGATGCTGTATCCTCACATAATAAAGCGAGTTATTAGATTTTCTAATATAAGTAGTAATCCCCAAAGAAATGTCCATATATTGCTAACTTCATGAGTCACCCTAAAGACCCACTTCTATTTAGAGCTCTGAATCTCTTGGATTAGAAGATTTGCATTTAAATGGTCTATTTCCCCTTCGCAGCCACAGGTTTCTGCATAGGATAAGACTCCTCTTTCTTTGTGCAGCACAAACAGAGTTCCTAATAAATCCCACCATTGTGATGATACCAGAGTTTATCAAAGGAATATTAAGCTATTCTAACAGACCCATTTGAAAAAAGCTTTTCCTGTATCTCCTTTTGGGAGTTTTAAAATATATTTAGGGTAATTAGCTATTTCGCTGCAGGCCATCTTTATAAATTTGAGAAACATGCCATCCATTTTCTCGGTAAATTAAAGAAAACCACAGAGTTGAAACCTACCCACTAACTTCAATAGCAAAATAGGCAATAGTTTAACACTTACATGTTAGGTCTGATCAAAGACTTGAATCGATACCCCCTCCCCTGGGAACTACCTTTAGGCTACTTCACAATGGACATTGCACTTGCTTAGACCATTATCTCTCCCCTCCAGAGTTTCCTGGAATCCAGACCTGCACAGAGAATTCTCTGCCCAGAAAAAGCCCACCTAGAGTCTTTTAAAAACCTCTGACTCCCAGTCTTTGGCTGCTGGTGCCATTTTGAGGCACAGCCCATCTAGTGTCCAGATTACCTAATATATATATATGGCTAATATGAAAAGTGTCCCCTTGGAAGTTCGACCAGGAGACAGGAGTTCAATCGCTTGCTATGATGTGTGCTGACCGCCAGGGGGGAGCTGGCAGCTGGGGTAGGAAGGCCCTGGCTGGCAGCAGGAAGGCCCCAATCGGCCCTGATTGCCAGCCAGGCCTAGGGACCCTACCCATGCACAAATTTCGTGCACCGGGACTCTAGTAAATTCATAATTCTTTACCCCTTTTGACCTCGTGCACTCCTCCTTCAGCAACCCTAACAATACAAAAGTCTCTTTCTAATACTGTGTGCCTTTTAGTCCACAGTGTTTTGAGAAATTAAGAATTAAAGGAAACAAAATGAAGAAGTAAGAAAATATAACCCAGAACCTTGCTGTTGAAGGATTCTCATTTAGAGCCTTAGAACCAGCCTCTGGGGTTGGAAATTCTCTCTCATTTTATGTGGTGTAACATCCTCACTTTAGAAATTATTTGTCCAATTTGCAAAAAGGGAAAATCGGGGCTAGAATAGTGCAAAGGACATGGCAAAGTTTGTGGCATGCTGTAGCTATTTTATCACTATCAAATGCTTCTAAGACCTTCTGAGACTTAACCCAAATGTGCTATTTATTATAATCAAAGGCTCATTTAATGGAAATGCCTGTATGAGGTGAATGAAAGAGAGGAGGAAAAGCTCTGTTTACATATCCCATTTTGGGGGTGGGGGACTGGGGGGAAGAGTTATAAAACACTCCCAAAGACACAGAAGTAAACTTGAGCAAATGGAGTTATAAACAACCTATTCTTATTAGAACATCTCAGCACATCACAACTGTTAGGAAAATTTTGTGTAGAAAGAATAAGTGTGAAAAGGCATCCTATACACATCAGAAATACATCAAAGCTGCTTCTGAAAAAAATAGTATTGTCACGTCATGTAAGTAGATGGATTTCATCAATTTTCCACTGGTGTCATTTTCTTATCCAGCATCCAATCCAGAACCCCATATTGCAGTTATGGAGCATTTAAAGATTATTATAAAATCTATCAAAGGCATTCAGGAACAAGATACCATAGTCAAATTATTATCATTAACCCTGCCCTTATCTAAGATCTCAGGTCCCTTTAATCACAGCAATATAAGATTCCAGTGCCAAATTCTTTGATATTCTCTATCAAATTTATAAGTAAATATATAAAATTTCAATAAAATAAATTATTTCAAACTTATGCTTATTTCTTAACAATTAACAATTTGTGTTAACAATTAAAATCTGTTCCTTGTTAGAAATACCTCGTTGAACAGTTATCATCACATTACCAGACATGAAATGATTTGAGAAACACTTCTGCTCAGTTTAGTTCTCAAAGAACTCCAGAACTCCAGAACTCAGAACTTAACACAGGATTGGATTTAAAATTGCAACCATTAAGGCATGTCTCCATTTCATATTAGGGTTTTAATTTAACATTTGTCACTAAGGAAACTGATTTGCATTTTAATGGGAAAATCACTATGCAAACTTTTGAAACATTTCATCTAGAGGTTGATGGCAAAGTCAAAGAAGTGAGTTCATAACCTAAAAAAAATGATTTAAATTGAATAACTGGGATTCTTTTATTTTTCAAATTAGATACTCTATTGGGAATACTCTAAACCTATATTTTCAGTTTTCTAAATATGGTAGAGGACTTTTCCATTGACATAAAGATGTATACTTTATTTATATTTAAAACTCATCATACAGATCTCCTATATCAGAACTATAAACTACTTAGAATAGACTTTGTCTTTAAAATGTCTTTGTTCTGCACAATTGTTTAGGTCTTGATTTTCTCATCCGTATTTTTTCATTAAAATTCCTAGATAATTCCTCATAGAAGTGTACATGATTATTAGGAAAAATATAATAGGACAGAGAAATTGTGACATATACCTATTATTGAGAATGTTCAGTGGAATTTATCCGATGTCAAAAAAGAATGTGTGTCAATTGATTGAATGTTATCTACAAAAATCCCATCTCTGCCAAATTTGACAACCAGAAAAGAGTGCACCTTAAATACTGTGTTAATGACTTTTGTTACAGAGTCCATAATAGAACAGCATACAAAAGTCTGAGAATCCAGTCAATGACCATAATGAGAACTTTTATTGTCATTTGGGTGATCAGAATGTTTCATTTCAACACTTGTGAAAGCATGAATGTGAAGAGTAAAATATCAGGGGTTGTTAGCAGTAATGATTTTTAAATCAGGATCATTAACTAAACCGATTTCTGAAAGAATTTGGGATAAATGCTATTGCAAGATCACATCCATTTAGAAGGGTGCTTAGAATGAAAAAGAAAAAGAAGAAAAGAAGAAAAAAAAAGACAGATAGCAGCCCAGGATTGAAAAGTTCAAGCTCAAAAGTATTGATTTCAAACTTTTAAGTAGGTGAACTCTACTGAGAAGGCGTACAGAAAGAACCCTGGACAGGAAGCCAAATTCTCAGCACATTCTTCCTCTTGGAGAAGTGGAACTCCACTCTGAGCTCATATTGAATTCACAGGAGCTTCAAGGGAGTTTAGATGAGCACCACAGGGGGTAAAGCAAGATCAGATTGTGGTCTTTTAATGTCCTCTGTGTTCAGTGCCTCAGAAGTCAGTGGGAATTCTCATGTGGAGAAACTCAATAAGAGCAATGAGGAAGGAGAGTGCATCTGTATCTTTTTTGCCCGGTGTGGCAGCCCAAATTCCCATATAATGAATGAGCTCATTTATCATTTGGAGCTCATTATTAGAAAGCATTGTGTAAGTAGATTATTAAAGCCTGTAACCTTTCAATAACTCCAAAAAGTGCTCATTGTATACCCCTGTCCTGAAATAGTCAGATACATGAGGGCTAAAACCAAATCTATCATTTCCTAGTTTTAAAACATTCATTGTGCAACTCACAAGCTCTGACCTCAGTGCTGACCTTTATAAACTAGCACCTACTTCATAAGATAGTCTTTAAACACACACACACACACACACACACACACACACACACATATATATATATATATATATATATATATATATATATATATATATATATATATATTAGAGGCCCAGTGCACGAAACTTGTGCACAGTGGGGCGGGGGGTGTCCCTCAGCCCAGCCTGCACCCTCTCCAATCTGGGACACCTCGAGGGATGTCCGACTGCCCGTTTAGGCCCGATCTCAGTAGGATCAGGCCTAAACGGGCAGTCGGATATTCCTCTCACAATCCAGGACTGCTGGCTCACAACTGCTTGTCTGCCTGCCTTCCTGATTGCCCCTAACCGCTTCTGCCTGCCAGCCTGATCACCCCCTAACCACTCCCCTGCCAGCCTGATTGATGCCTAACTGCTCCCCTGCCAGCCGGATTGCCCCTAATTGCCCTCCCCTGCTGGCCTGGTCACCCCTAACTGCCCTCCCCTGCAGGCCTGGTCCACCCCAACTGCCCTCCCCTGCCAGTTTCATTGTCCCTAACTGCTCTCCCCTGCTGGTCTGGTCTCCCCCCAAACTGCCCTCCCCTGTAGGCCTGGTCCCCACCCCCCCCATATTCCCTCCCCTGCAGGCCTGGTCACTCCTAACTGCCTCCCCTGCAGGCTTAATCACCCCCAACTGCCCTCCCTTGCAGGCCTGGTCCCTCCCAACTGCCTTCCCCTGCTGGCCATCTTGTGACAGCCATTTTTGACCACATGGGGGCAGCCATCTTATGTGTTGGGGTTATGGTCAATTTGCATATTACTCTTTAATTAGATAGGATAGAGGCCTGGTACACGGGTGGGGGCCAGCTGGTTTGCCCTGAAGGGTGTCCTGGATCAGGGTGGGGTTCCCTTGGGGCGTGGGGCGGCCTGAGCGAGGGGCCTGTGGTGGTTTGCAGGCCAGCCACTTCCCCTGGTGACCCAAGCAGAGGCCAGGGCTGGCTGGAAGCATGTATCTGAGATTTATTTATCTTCTATAATTGAAACTTTGTAGCCTTGAGCGGAGGCCAAGGCAGGCCAGGGCGGGTGGGAAGCAACCCAAGCCTCCTGCTTGCTCTAGCTCCGTGGCCGCCGCCATCTTAGTTGGGTTAATTTGCATACTTGCTCTGATTGCCTGTGGGTTTAGCAGAGTGATGGTTAATTTGCATGTTTCTCTTTTATTAGATAGGATATGTGTGTGTGTGTGTGTGTGTGTGTGTGTGTGTGTGTGTATAAAATTAATTTCCGAGAGGAAAGGAGAAAGAGAGAGAAAGAAACATCAATGATAAGAGAGAATCATTGATGGGCTGCCTCCTGCAGGGCCCCCACTTGGGATGGAACCAGCAAACTGGGCATGCGCCCTGATTAGGAATCAAACTGTGACCTCCTGGTTCTTAGATTGATGCTCAACCACTGAGCCACACCAGTCAGGCTAATAGTCATTTTTTATATAAGATTTTTAAAAGGAAATGGAGAGGAAGAAAGAGAGAAACATCAATGTGAAAGCGAAACATTTATTGGCTACCTCATGGACATCCTTTAAAGGGGATCAAGCCCTCAGTCCGGGCATATCCCCTGACCAGGAATCTAACCAGCAACCTTTTGGTGCAAGGGAAGATACCCAACCAACTGAGCCACACTGGCTAGGGCCATAAGATACTCTTGACTATCAATGTAATAACATACTTAGAGCACCTACATTGGTAGCTGTATGAAAAGATAGCTCAACAAATGTTACATGTTTTTTTTTTTTTTTAATCAACTGGACTTTTCTGATACTGCAAAACTAAAATGTAGATTCCTTGAAAATCAGAATAATAAAGTACCTTGAAACTTGATGCATCTGATTATTTTTAATGCACTGAAGACAAATAGCCATATACAGACTGTATGGTTGAGATTAAAAAACAAACAAATTGAAATGGAGATATCTTAGAATGTGGTCAGTTTGATGCCACTGAAATTTGCCAATGTGTCTTTTTGGAAAGATTCTAAGGATTGATAAAAACTTCCATTTAGGAATCTTTTCCCAAGACAGTTTGGAAGACATGCAAACTTACTTTCTGATGCTAATATTTTGAGAAATGATAGTCTAATGATAATCAATGAATTCACATGATGAAATGGTCCTTTCATTAGATGATGGGGATGTTGATCCTATCTGAGTCTGGGTCATCTAAAAGTAAGACTGGGGAAAATATCACAGTGATGCTACTGTATTGGTAAGGTTTAAAATCAGAACAAATAATGGTGATGAGAGAGCAAATTGAGTCAGGAAAAGCTGTGAAGCTCTGTAGTGTCATGCTTTGTATTCTGGCCACTCCCTCAGACAGCTGCAAGGATAGAGAGCAGTTCACTTAACGGGTGTGCTCATAAGGCTTGCACAACTTTGCAAATGCAACAAAACACCCCCCTACACACACACACACACACACACACACACACACACACACACAACTCAGAGGGGTACATGAAAGAGAAAAAGGAGCAGGAATTTCTCTGCATGGTCCTATCCCAACTGTCACCAGTGGCCAAAGTTTATGGAACAGAGAATGAATTCCAATGTACTTATGAGTTATGTCATATGCCTTCTAGTGGCCACTCATGAAGACCTGTAGACCTACACGTAAGTCCAAAAGCAAAGAAGGCAATTCTACATGCAGAGAACTTGACACATGGCATCCAAAGTTTAAACTTGCACTCATCTACCCTCAGGAAACACAGAAACAGAGTCATTCACAGGTTGCAAAACATTCTAAAGGTCAGGGCCATTGTCTCAGAAATCTTTTCACGGTGCCCTTATACTAAATGAAATATCTAACAATTCATGTTATTGTATAGTTCAGTCTAAAAAACCTAAGTATTTATACTCAAAGAATTTAATGGTCATTTTCATAAATGCATATAAATAAAAAAATATATAACATTGTAACATTATCATTTCATCCTGAACTAACCGCAATTAATTCCTAAGAGGATGCATGTTGCACAATTTTTAAAGCGTCGGAATTAAATTGCACACCACCATTCTTGTTCCCTAGTCTATGGTGATTTTCATCGCACTTTTGCAAAGATATGATGTAATCAAAAAGGTATATATCCCCTGACCTCTCCTCCACTGGGAAACCTTCCCAACCTCTCCTCCAGGGTCCATTCCATTGGCATTCCCCCTGGGGACTTCCCTAACTCTACAAGGCAATGAAGAGAGAGAGAGAGAGAGAGAGAGAGAGAGAGAGAGAGAGAGAGAGAGAGAGAAGGAAGGAAGGAAGGAAGGAAGGAAGGAAGGAAGGAAGGAAGGAAGGAAGGAAGGAAGGAAGGGAAGGAAAGGAAATAAAAAGAACAAAGCAATATAAAATAGTCCAATGTTTAAACAGTGAACTACCTCAGATTTATGATTTTATAGTTTTAGGGATGTTAACAAATGCCAAGTATTGCTTAAAATTGTGAAATGTCCTGCAGAACCCCTGTGTAGTATAGTGCACTAGGGTACCTTGATGCTTGGTATGGGAACCTGAGCTGCCAAACTGAGGTAAAGGACACAGGGGGCACCTTATGAAAGCAGGAGCTGAATAGTGGGATGTGAGGTAGCTCATAAAGCCTGTGTACTCTCAGAATTCTTTCCACATTTTCAGGTCAAAACCATCAGAATGATCAAGTAACCTAATAGCCAACTACACAGCGTTGTAGAATACAGACCGCTCTAGAGTCTGACTCTTTCAATAACATCTTGGTCAGTTGGCTATAGGAAGATGCCTCAAATGAGACCAGAAGTAGAGTCCCTGCATGAATTTTTGGGGACTGCTAAGTGAGCTATTTCTATGAAGCAGTTGGCACAGTACCTGTCTCACAGTCACTGCTCAAGGACATGTGCTGCTGCTGTTGATGATGGTGTCCTCAAGATCTCAGGAGCCTAATCTATTTCACCCTCCAACCACTAACATCATGTTTTAGACTCTCTCCCTTGAATTTGTGGCACCTTCACCTGAGAATAGAGGCAAAATTATTCTAGGTAAGAAGATAAGAACCAATTCTAGTCTTTGCTACCCTTCCCCACATCTGTGACAACTTGGGCACAATGTTGGTTGGTGAAAACCATTGGAAGGCTGCTTGGAAGTCCCAGCTGATTCAATTATGCCTTGTCTGTCACCCACAGCAGATGAGGTGCAGCAAAACAACAGACATGGTCCAGCTAACTCTAAACGGTTAGTCCTCATACAGTTGAAAGCTACAGATAATTTAGCATCCTTGTGACACTTGCCTATTAGTTTTGTGTCAAGTATTGACTTCAATGCCTATGAGTTTCAGCTACTGATCATGTTTTTGATCCCCTGTATTAGATTATCACTCACTCTTGGAATTTTTTGTATGTTGCCCCTTGTCTTCATGCATGGGATGTCTCATGTCAGCATCAGCCCTCAGATCACAGACTGAGGTAATATTTTCTTTCCTACTGCCTCAGTCATAGACCTTTCTAGTCCCAATCAGGATTGCTCATTGGAAGGATATGACAATATGCTATACTGCCATAAAATACACAAGGATGGGCACCATATACTTTTATTTAGAAGGAACACCATGGGGAAATCTTCAAATTTCAGTTCAATTCAACAAAGCCAGTCATGTGCACTCAGATATACCCAGTAAGGGAAAAGGGGAATGAATGCTAAGCAAATAAAATAAATTCCTTGCAGGTATTAATCAATTGAAAGATGTGGCACTCAGAATCTGTTGTGTTAACAAGGTCCTTTAAACTCACCTATCTATATATATAAAAGGCTAATATGCAAAGTGTCCCCTCGGGAGTTCGACCAGGAGAACGAGAGTTTGATTGCTTGCTATGACGTGTGATGACCACCAGGGGGTGGCACAGAACATGGCAGGCGATCAGCCGTGGCAGCAGGGCGCTGAGGGAGGGAGGGAAGGAGGAGGCAGGGATGCAGGGAGGCGGGGAACTTGATCAGCCCTGATCTCAGGCCAGGACTAGGGACCCTACCCGTGCATGAATTTCAGGCCTCTAGTAAGTCAATAATTGTCTCATCTTGCTCTTCTAAAATAGAGAATTTAGAACTTTAAAAAATTGGTGTGTGTATGCAAGAGAGGTAACTACAGAAAGGGACATGGGTTGTGGGGAAGAGGGGAAGAGAGAGATTATCTAAGAATATCTCTCTGGCTCCTTTCTTTCCTTCCTTCCTTTCTCCTCTTTCTTTCTTTCTTTCTTTCTTTCTTTCTTTCTTTCTTTCTTTCTTTCTTTCTTTCTTTCTTTCTTTCTTTCTTTCTTTCATAGTGGAGCTTATTGAAATTCTTTACAGGTGACTATTCACAGCAGTTCTAGAAAGAGCTGACACAAAATCAGAAGCAGCTGTGTGGAAATTTGCTGCTCATGTAGACAGATAATCCAGCCACAAGTGTCTTTTTCTGTGACTACAGGTGTAGGCAAAAGTAGGTTTACAGTTATTCATATGGAAAATACAATAATTACTTAATAAATAATACAAGAATAAACTCTGCTTTGGGCACCCATAACTGTAAACCTACTTTTGCCCAGCCCTAGGTTAATATCCCATTTTTCTTGAATTCAGGCTCAAATAGAAAAAAAATTCCTGACTTCTACCTTGGCGATAAAATTTTACTTCCTCTGGTCCTGATCTATCCCCAGTGGTCTCATGCCAAAGAGGCCTACTCCCAGAAATCAAATGAACTGCAAGCAAGTTTGCCTTATTTATGTACTTTTTTTTATTTCTCTTATATATTACACATTTTCTTCTCCTTGAATTATGGTGACTTACATATTTGTCTTTCCTGCTAAACTTATGAGCCTCTTTTGGACAGGAATCATTAATTTATTTTGTCTTCTTGATTTAAGGAGATTACAATCTGAGAAAAAACATTACATTTGTTTTATGTGTAACAGTTTATAGAGTGCTTCCATGTACATGAAGTGATTGACATTGTGATATTACAGTCAATGGGATATGTGCCATTATTTCCACTTCATTGATGGCCTAGCTGTGACTTATAGAAATCTTTCATAAATATAACGGAAGGGCTATGATTCCAACTCAGGTTTTCAGAATTCAAGCACAGTGTACGTTCTGTTCCACCATATTTATCTCAATAGTTACTGTGTCGACACTGCCATGTAATATATACCCATAAATACATTTGAATGTACACGGAAGAAATGTAAAGGAATCCTGACAGTATTATTCTGAGGGAAAGAAAATAAGTCTAACATTTATAAAGAAGAGACCATGTCGACAAGACAGGAATCCCCAGTGGTGACAAATAAGACATTGGTGGAATATGAAACTGCCCTGGCCTCTCCAGCGTTCCCTTTCCAGGGCTTAATTACACATGAAATATGCAAATCACAGCTTTCTGAATGTACACAGATTCCACAAACAAACACAAGTGCATTTTCAAGAGCGACTTTAATTTTTCTTCCTTTCATCCTAATTGACAACATTCAGAGAAGGAGCAGTTTGCACAGTAAAAAAGAAGTCAGGAAAATTAAATACAGACACAGTCTGAACTGCATAATATGTCTCTTCTTTCATTAAAAGAATAAAATATTGTCAGTGCCCTTTATAGTTTTAATTAAGTGTGTCAGTATAATACTTAATTGAGAGAAATATGCAAATGACTGTTTTTTTATAAGGCCAACACAAAATAAACACAGCCTTCTGTAAGTACCCATCTCATTATAGGTCTATGTAGGAGTCTTGTGCAGATTAAGTTATTATAGGTGGCCCTTTCTATCTAGAAAGTTATTACCCACATTTTCATGCATAGGGATCTAAATAAAAATACCACCAAGTTATAAATGTCTTCCCTGTTTTACACGCAATGTTCTACTTGGAGCAAGTGAACGTGATTGGTTCAAGTGGCCAGCATGGTCCATGACTGTGACCTGGCTTCTATGGAAGGTGACTATGAGGAACAGATCAAGCGGCCTCATCACTCCTCCTTGAGTATCAGTCCAGGCATGATTGATTTACACTAGTAAAGTGAATTCACTGTCTTTCTAGACATTAAAAACAAAATGACAAACAAGATACGGAAAGAATTTGAGGACTAGACAGAACCTTGCTCAACCTCGTCTTCTAAGGGTTACTGTGCCTACACCATCACAGGAAGATACGTTCAACTCAGGTGTCTGTCTCCTACTGCTTGCTCTGAAACTTCCTAAAGTCCACCCAAATCCTATTGCTAACTCGTAGTGAATAAATGCATTTCTCTGCCTTTGTTCCATGTATGTACAACTGTCTTTAACTGAAAATGTTATTTCCCTTCTCTTGACATTTTACTCATCTTTTCCATCTACGTTAAATACCTGGATTCCCTCAGAGATATTTTGTGCCTCCATTCTTATGATTTCTTTGGCCCTTGATACTTACCTGTGGTATAAAAGTTATTAGAGTACATTGCCATTAATGTGCTTTGTAACACTATCCTCAATCCCTCCACATCCACCGCAGTGCTGTACATGTGTAAGCTATATTAGAACTTATGTGCTTGTTATTAATCTTGGTAAAGAAGATATAATTGAAAAACCTGTTGTGGCATTAAGAAAGCTTCTGCTTTTCTAATCAAATCAAAAGTTGTCACTGGCGCCCTAGCCAGTTTTGCTCAGTGGATAGAGGGTTGGCCTGAGGATCAAAGGGTCCCGAGTTCGATTCAGGTCAAGGGCACATACCTTGGTTGCAGGATCCTCCCCGGCCCAGGCCCTGGTCAGGGCTCAGGCAGAAGGCAACCAATTGATGTGTTTCTCTCACATTGATGTTTCTCTCTGTTTTTCCCTCTCTCTTCCACTCTCCCTAAAAATCAATGGAAAAATATCCTCAGGTGAGGATTAACAACAACAACAATGAAAAGTTGTAGCTGGCACTATGCTGCCTCCCTAATGCCAGCAGTGAATCTGCAAATGATCCCAGCAGTTGGAACTGATGTGGCAGACATTATGAAAATATAAGCATTGTGGGGAAGTCCAGGAGAGTTAAAGGGAATCAAAATTTGAACCCAAACCAACCGTTGCGTTTCCCTCTAGGTGTCTAAACCACTGTAATCAAGTTCTACATCAGCTGAAATCTAACCCATTCCTCACTAACACGCTGGTGGCGCTTTATGGAAAAGTACCAGAATTATGAAAAATGTTCTCTGCTCATCAAAGTGATCAAAGGGATGGATCAGATTTTATGAAGTGTTTCAAACACTGCCCCTGCAACACTTAGACCTTTTGGGGTCCAAAGACGTTGCCTCACAGCGAACATTCTGTATTGTCAACATTTGAGCTATGAAAGTAAGTTAATGGTCCAGATCTTACACGTTCTGATAGCAACTTTCCTTCTACGCCACTGAAGATCCCGGCAGTTCTTGAGACCAACTTTCTTCCTATGGACTCTTTGGTACCACCTGTGGGTGTTCTCATTTTGTTGTGGAAACGTATATCCTTGGTTTGTGTGGTGGCCAGATGCTAAGATGCCCCCACCAACGCCCACCTCCCAGTGGAGGCCTTCCTCCCAAATTGTACAGTGTGGGTCTGCGTGACCAAGGGAACCAGCGCAAGTGATAGTTGTCCATCTGAGAGCAGGTTCAGAGAGACTGCAGGGTCTGCTTTGGATGCCCTCTTGCTGGGCAGCTCTCTCAGGCCACATCTCCTGGGCAAAGCACGTTGCCAAGTCAGGAGGACTCTTAGGCGTCTATGGAGAGCCTCACATGGCAAGAACAGAGGTCTATGGCCAAATGCCAGGGAAGAAGGGAGACCTGCCAGCAACCACACGCGTGAGGATGGCAATTAATTCTTTAGACTCAGTTAAATCCTGAGATGACTGAAGCTCCAGCCAACAGCTTAACTGCAACCTCCCAGAGACTCTAGACCAGAGCCACTCAGCTAAGCCACTCCTAGATCCTGATGCTCATGAACTGTGTCAGATAATAACTGTTGGTTCTTTTAAGCTAGTAACTTTTAAAAAATATATTTTTATTGATTTCAAATAGGAAGGGAGAGGGAGAGATAGAAACATCAATGATGAGAGAGAATCATCGATTGGTTGCCTCATGCATGCCCCACACTGGGGATCAAGCCCACAACCCAGGCATGTGCCCTGACTGGGAATGGAACCAATGAACTCCTGGTTCATAGGTCGATGCTCAACTACTGAGCCACACCAGCTGGGTTTAAGCTAGTAACTTTTAGGTGTTATTTTTTATTTTAGCAATGGATAATTAGCATAGTTCTATAGTAAAAAATTAAAGCACAGTCTCCAGCTATATCACAAAGAGGTTAAGAGTTTTTCTTTCTTAATTTTAGATTTCCTTAATTTCAGAAGAGACCAATAAATCTTACCTCATAGAGATGTGAGGAAAATAACAAAAACACAGAGAAAATGCCCAGGGCACAAGTTGGTACATATTCAGGACCCCATAAATGTGTCTTTTTCTTCTTTTAGCAAAAATTTTTTAAACCTGAATTATAACTTTATAAGAGTACAAAATGTCTTTGCTCATATTTTTAAATTATGCATCATCACATCAATTTTAATGATTATTCATTCTATTAAAAAGGTACCATAACAATCATGCATTATATATACTATATAGCCATACTATAAAAGCAGTTTATTTTCATTCATATATATTGAATGTTAGGGACCCACTCAAGGAAAACACAGTTGTAGTTTAATCTAACAGTGATGAATTACTGGAGTGAATTCATGCAAACAGGGAAATTGAAATTAAATTCATCACACCAAGGAAAACACTTCCTACTCATGTAAATTAGCAGCTTTTCCGCTAAAAGCAATTTGTTTTGGTAAATTATGCAAAAATCCTCAAAGGGCTTAGGTAAGTAATTTATTATACTCTTGGCTGTTTCATAATGTTAGGAAATAAAATGTATTCACACAATATTAGATGGCATAAGCTGAGAGCGTTAGTGACAATTTGTGTTTATTACGATTTATCTAACTTGACTGCAGTCAGAATATCCACATGCAGTGTTTGTGCCTGTGCTCAAAAGATGCTACATTTAAAAAGAAAAAGAAGTGGGGAGGGAGGGCTAACCAGTTTGGCTCAGTGGATAGAGCATCAGCCTGTGGACTGAAGGGTCCCAGGTTGAATTCCGGTCAAGGGCATGTATCTTGGTTGCGGGCACATCCCCAGTAGGGGGTGTGCAGGAGGCAGCTGATTGATGTTTCTCTCTCATCAATGTTTCTAACTCTCTATCCCTCTCCCTTCTTCTCTGTAAAAAATCAATAAAAATATTTTAAAAAGAAGGGGGGAAGCTCTCTCTTTTTAGAGTACTGATCACTTCCTGAAACATTTTATGGCAAATGTCAGTAATTTCAATGGAAAATGCTTTGAATTCTATAGTTCTAAGAGGGGAAATCACCTTTGTAATCCAGTATAAGAATACAGTTGGGCACAAGGCTATCATGAATTTTGGGTGTAATCCAAAGAGAATATGTTTATTTAGCAGAAGATTGTATGTTGGAGTATCACCAAATCTAACGTGTACCTTTAGTCACATGAAACATGCAATGAATCTCTCAGAAGAGAGATAGAGGTAGACATGCTTGTTATCTTTAATAATTTATCTTCCACCTTATATCCAATTGTTTAGGTTATATGAGTCATTGTAATTCACACAGACTGGTTAACCTCCACCCTTCTGTATGCTGTCATTTTTAGAAACATCATTTCTTATCCAGACTACTGACACGACCACCTAATGATCTCGTATCTCTCATCTTATTATCCCCAGTCCCTTCCCCACAGGGCAGGCGAAAATGATCTTACCAGATGTGAAATTGGCATGGCACTCCACTGCATGTGGCCACTTAATGCTTTCTCTGACCACAGTATCATACTTATAAACTATCAGATCAGACCTATTGTATTGTGGCATTAAGCTCCTTGTCCAGTCTTAATCCTTCCTCTAGGCCCTTCATTCCTGCCAAATCAAATGCTTGCCTCTTCTCAAATATGTCATTCATTTTTCAAAATGCAGCCCCAGTACTACTCCATTCACTGAACCATGTCCGTCCCTACCCATGGCATGTCTTTCATTAAACCACTAAAATTCAGAGGTCTTTACCTATTCCATCTTATTTTTAAAGCACCTAAAATGGCCATCACTTACTTGCTTTTCTTCTCAAATTGATATGTAATTTAAATGCCCAACACTTATTTGGTCCACCATTAACTCTATGTGTGTGTATATTTGTGTGTTGTATAGATACACATACATACATTTCAAATAGCAGAAACTCTTTTATGCCAGCTTTCTGTTTGTTGTTTCTTCATAAGGACTTCTAATCTGCTTTGCTTTGTTTTCCACAAACCTGTGGAAACCTCCAAGGTTTTTATACTCTGTTGCATCTGATTATTTACTGTCTTGCTCACAAAATTTAAGAATTGAAAATATGCTTTATGACTTCATCTCTCAGAGAATATATGAATATACATAATAGAATCACATTGCATAATTACAAAAATGATAAGCCTCATGAAAGTTACCACTGGAACCATCCTAGCTTATTTACAGATTTGAATCATTTGACCCATGTTATCTGATGTTTTTAATAATAGATGGGGTGTCATTTATTTGTGTACATTTGAAGAATCAAGTGGGTTTAAAAATAAATGGTCACTACGCATGGCTCAGTGGTTGAGTGTCAACCTATGAACTAGGAGGTCGAGGTTTGATTTCCGGTCAGGGTTTTATTTCCAGTCAGAGTATATACCTGGGTTGTGGGCTTGATCCCTAGTGGGGGCATGCAGGATTCTGCCAATCGATAATTCTCTCTCTCCCTCTCCCTTCTTCTCTCAAAAAAAAATATATATGTACACACACACACACACACACACACACACACACACACATATATATATATATATATATATATATATATATATATATATATATATAATAAATGGCCACTTTTGAATGACCCAATGGTTCAAATTACATTGGCAATCGTTCTCCTTTGGATCCTTATTAATATGTAGGGATTGAATTAAGACAGGATTCCTTCTCCTCTATTTTACCCCTCAGTGTCAAAGATCTGAGATTAAGTTACATGTTCAGCCCATGGCTCTAAGCACCAGATCCTGAGTTCTTCAAACTCCATCAACAAACCAAAATCCACATGCAAAATTGACTCTACTCTATATTTATGCAATTTAAAAAGTCAATGGAATTCTCCCAAGTAAAATTAAATCATGCTACATGAAGGAATTATTTTACTTCAAGGAATGAATTGATATATTTTTATGTAATAGAAATATTTGTGTGTTTTTGATAACTGGAATAATTGAAACATTTTATATTGATTTAAACATACAATATTATATTATATGTAATATATTTTGTATAGACAATATTATATATGTATTTATATATTATATATGTGTGTATATATACATATATATAACTTACTTAAGATTGAAATATTGATATAACAATGTTTCATATTCAAGGAACCTAGGTTTGAAGTCAGGCACTCAAGGATTTTATTGCTATTTTTTGTGAGGGTTTTTGTTGTTATTATTGATTTGCTTGTCTGTGTTTTTTTGATTGAATTGATTGGGTAGTTAATTATTTTCTTCTTTGCCATTTGTTACTATGATTATTTTAATAAATGTTTAGATTTTAAATAGTACATCTGACATATTAAACATAACTTTTATTCTCAATAAAATGAATATATATGTCCTGAATTTGACTACTCCATATAAATTTGTATTTTAAACATTAAAAAAAATACATTAGTTTTAATTTGAGGGTTTTTAAAAAAAAAACAATGCTGTTTTCACGTTTCAAGCTTTGCAAAGTTCATTGGGATAAATAAAGCATGTAATGAAAAATAAAAGCCCTAATGTTATCCAAAAGACTGTATTAAGCGTTAAGTAGTAGCTCTATTTAAGAGGCATTAGAAGTTTTCTACAACCCCAAACTATGGTTTTATTTCACACTTCTGTCTTTCTCAGCTTCTCTCATTAATCTTGCACTAAATGATGCTAATACAGCAGTTGCAGGGTGCATGGGAGTCTGCTTAATCTCTGTTTGTGGTGCCCAGTGGGTGTGAGGTTATAGCAATTAAGTAGGTGTGTACGCTGTTTTGAGGCACCTCACAGGTGGATTAATTAGGTTTCAAGTGGTCCCAATGACATTGCCAACAGAGCCTTTGATGGTGCTGGTTCAAGGTGATAGAGTCCTAGGATACTGATGGATAGACTATCTCAGAATCAAAGGGAGGAGAGGATTGTCTATGAAAAGTAAAGAGGACCCATCAGGTGTCTGTTCCAAGGAACAAGCCTCGGCTAACATTGCCAGAGACCAAAAATGGATATCATTCTTTGAAAACACTGTTTAACAAAACGAATATAAGGTGAAAGGCATTATATTAGCACTTACGTACTTGCCCTTCTCATTATAAACTTCATAAAGAAAACTCCAGTCTCATATTAGATTCATATGACAGCCATGTCAAGTGTTTACAGGATGAATATCTTAACCAAACAGTTCCCTAATATAGAGGAAGGCATAATTTATTACAAATGTGTTTTATAACTCACAGCTGAATTTTATCAAACATTTAAGAGAGAGTGAATGAAGGACTTTCCTATCATAGATATAGAAAAAGCATTTGGAAAAAAAATTCAACACTCATTTATGGCAAAGCTATAATCACTCTAGAAATATGATGGAATGAAATGGAACATAATGGAATAGAACAGGAGGAAGGGAATGGATTGGAAGGGAGCAGAATAGAATAGAATGAGCTTTATCTAAATGTATAAAGGGAAACTAAATGTAGCCAACACCATAACTAATGGTGAATTTTGATTACTTTTCCTTTTCCGCCACTAGCAGGAATGAGTGTTGTTCAGTAGGATAATCGATAGCCTTATGTAGCTACTGAGAATTTGAAATGTGGCCAATTCAAATCAAGACACACTGTTAGTGGAAAATACACAGTGGATCTCAATAACTTAGCTTGAAAAAGAATGTGAACAATTTCATTAAAAATTGTATATATTTATTTAATGTAGAAAAATCACATCTTAAACACATATTATTGACCAAATTTGCTGTTAAACTTCATCTGTTTTTTTATGCTTTTATGTGACTGCTATAGAAATTAAAACTACCTATATGATTTATGTTATTGTCAACATATTTCTTTCTAAGCACTATTCTAAGGTTTTGCTTGTCTCTCTAATTTAACGCAGCTCTGAAATGCAACATGATCCAAAGTGATTGTCGACATTAAAACTCTAAGATGCCATTTCCCCTTCCTCCTTATGTTATAACTGGTCCCTTAATAATTGGTTACAAAAGTTTAAATGGACCATCCTTTAAACAACATTGTAAAATTTTCCTCTCAATTATTTTAAGTCCAAACCTTTTTCTCTAGCTTCACCTTTTATAGAATGACCTCCAGCATTCTGTGGCCTCACAGAGGGGGTCTCTTGTTCCTCAAACTTCTTTTATACCAGCCTGCTTTTGTTGCAACTATTTCCTTTATCTGAAATATCTTTTTTTCCCCCTTTTGCCTGTGAACACCTTTGTTCTCGTTCAAATACCAGCTTAACCTACTGTTAGCACCGATCAATCACACTTCTGATCCTACCTGTCCTATCCCCAACTCTGAGACTGTCCCTTAAGACAGACCTTGTTGCCCTAACCAGTTTGGCTTAGTGGATAGAGCATCGGCCTTCAGACTGAAAGGTCCCAGGTTCAATTCTGGTCAAGGGCATGTACCTTGGTTGCGGGCACATCCATAGTAGGAGGTGTGCTGAGTGGTGGTCCCCCTGTGGGAGCACACTGACCACCAGGGGGCTGCTCCTGCATTGAGCATCTTCCCCCTGGTGGTCAATGCACTTCATAGCGACTGGTTGTTCCACCATTCGGTTGATTTGCACATTATATAGGGTATTTATTATATAGGGTATTTAGCCAGAGTCTTAATTATAAACAAGTTATCTGGGCACCCATTCCTGGCCTTTTTCATCACGTGAAGACCTGGGAATTTCATCTTTTTTTCTTACTGTAGACAAAGTCAACAGTCTTCATTCATTTCACATCCTCTCTCTTCTCTTCGCACCCCAGCCCTGACTCTATAATCCTCTTTGCACACTGCAGTGACAGTTCAAAACAAATCGTTTATATAAAAAAAGGGTTTTATTGATTTTTTTAGAGAGGAAGGAAGAGGGATAAAGAGATAGAAACATCCATGAGAGAGAAATATCACTGATTGGCTACCTCCTGCATGCCCCCCCTCCCCCAGGGGATGGAGCCTGCAACCCGGGCATGTGCCCTGACTGGGAATGAAACCGGGAGTCTCTTGGTTCCTGGGTTAATGATCAACCATTGAGCTACACTGGGTGGGCAGTTTAAAACTAGTCTTGCACTCTTAAGTGATCATTGCTCTCTCCCATCAGAAACTAATGAGTTGAAATAAAAAAGGTTATATGGTAATGATCTTTCAGGAGCCAAGTGCAAAAAAATATTAAATTAAAATACATTTTGACTAGCTAAACTCTCTGATCAATTTATTTCATCATTGACATAATCAAATATATTTTAGGGGGAAAAAACTGTTAAACAACTTTATGAATCAAAGTTTCCACAGACTCTTTGTGTTATTGTACATTGTGAAAGCCTGCGATGGGAATATGGTTTGCAGCTTTTGCAACTCTAAAAATGTTTACATACACCAAAATGCAGGTGTGCACACAGGCACACACAACAAATGGACAAATACCAAATGGCTAGTGCCAGTGCTCAATGGAACACATTAGGAGAAATGCTGTTTTAGAGAAAAGGAAAGAAAGAAATCCTCTCCCCCCGTTTTGTTGGCTCATAAGAATATTATACTTAACAAGAGAGATGAAAATATTCCAAGAATCCATAAGCAAAGATTGAGTACAATAAAAAGTACTATGAACATTTATGGATCTTCAAGAATTTGAAGTGTTTCTGCATTGAAGTTGAAAGAAAAGATGTGGACAAACATTCCAGGAGAGGTTGGTGAGATTAGGAAGATAACCTATAATATTAAAAAAAATAGTCATAAATTCATTTCTCTAGAGGGGGTTGCTCTCAACCAATGATGATTTACATCCCTGCCCACCCCTCTTCCCCCACTCAAGGCATATTTGGCAGAACCTGGCGACATTTTTGGTTGTCATGCTAGAGACTGGTCTAGGCATGTTATTCACATCTTGTAGGGAGAGGCTAAGGATGCTGCCAAACATCCTACAGTGCATGCATGGGACAGCAAGCAGCACCATCTCTACCACCACCAAGACTTGTCCAAAATGCCAGTAAGTGCCACTAGTAAGAAACCTCACCCTGAAGTATATGATAGTATGATGGCTATGTCAGACTCAATATAGTTAAGGTTATATGGAATATTTAGAATTCCAAAATAAAATATATCTTTCAGTTGGCAAAAGGAACCAAGAAAATTTCCCCTAAGATATTGATGGTTAAGTTTAATTTATTACCTAATTTATACACAAGTTAAAGCCAGCAGGAGTAGGATGAAAAGAGAAAATTAAATAGTGGGAGGAGGCTGAGGTGAGAAGGGCTGAGGCAGTTTGAAGGATGAAAGATACCATATGGCTTCTCAGAATTTTTAAAGTAGCACATGATGCTATATAACTTCACATTATCATATTAGAGTGTTTATGATGGATTTAATATGTATGGAGACCCCTGCTATATGTGTTATCTTATAATATAAAATAAATACTTGTTTAATTAATTAAACATGTAATGAGAGCATATATCTATAACATATCTAAATATATGAAAGCCTAAACAACTGGCCAACCAGCCAACCAGCCGGTAGCTATGATATGCACTGACCACCAGGGGCCAGATGCTAAACACAGGAGCAGAAACCACAGGCATGGAAACATGGAACAGACTAATGAATCTCAGAGGGAAAGAGAAATGGGGAGGAAGGGATGAGATTAACCAAAGATCTAATATGCATACTAGAGGCCCGGTGCACGAAATTCGTGCATGGAGGGGGGTTGTCCCTAAGCCCAACCTGTACCCTCTCCAATATGGGACCCCTCAAGGGATGTCCGACTGCCTGTTTAGGCCCGATCCCAGCGGGCAGTCGGACATCCCTCTCACAATCCAGGACTGCTGGCTCTCAACTGCTTGCCTGCCTGCCTTCCTGATTGCCCCTAACCGCTTCTGCCTGCCAGCCTGATCATCCCCTAACCACTCTGCTGCCAGCCTGTTTGCCCCCAACTTCCCTCCTCTGCTGGCCTGGTCACCCTTAACTGCCCTCTCCTGCAGAGTTGATCACCTCCAACTGCCCTCCCTTACAGGCCTGGTCCTTTTCAACTGTCCTCCCTCCAGGCCAGGTGCCTCCCAACTGCCCTCTCCTGCTGGCCATCTTGTGGTGGCCATCCTGTGTCCACATGGGGGCAGGATCTTTGACCACATGGGGGCAGCTATATTGTGTGTTGCAGTGATGAGCAATCTGCATATTACTCTTTTATTAGATAGGATAGAGGCCTGGTGCACGGGTGGGGGCCAGCTGGTTTGCCCTGAAGGGTGTCCCGGATCAGGTGGGGGTTCCCTTGGGGCATGGGGCGGCCTGAGCGAGGAGCCTGTGGTGGTTTGCAGGCCGGCCACGCCCCCTGGCAACCCAATCGGAGGCCCTGGTATCTGGAATTTATTTTCCTTCTACAATTGAAACTTTGTAGCCTGGAGCGGAGCCAAGCCTGGGGCTCCCTCAGAGGCCCGCAGCCATTTCTGTTGGGGTTATAATTGAAAGTTTGTTGCCTTAAGCGGGTGGGCCCGGCCAGGGTGTGCGGAAAGCTTTGCTTCCCCTGTTGCAGCCGGCAACCCTGGCCTGCTCTCTCAAGCTCCATTCTGCCGCCATTTGTTTGAATTTGTTTACCTTCTACAATTGAAACTTTGTAGCTTGAGTGGAGGCTTAGGCCTGACAAGGGCAGGCAGAAAGCTTGGCTTCCTCTGTTACCTAGGAAACCTTGCTCTCTGTGGCTGTAGCCATCTTGGTTGGGTTAATTTGCATACTCGCTCTGATTGGATTTGCATACTCGCTCTGATTGGATGGTGGGCGTGGCTTGTGGGTGTGTCGGAGGTATGGTCAATTTGCATATTTGTCTATTATTAGGTAGGACTAGAGGCCCAGTGCACAGATTCGTGCACCAGTGGGTACCTGAGCCTGGCCTGCACCCTTTCGTAATCCAGGACCCCTCAGGGGATGTCAGAGAACCGGTTTATGCCCGATCCCCGCAGGCCAGGATGAGGGACCCCACTGGTGCACAAATTTGTGCACTGGGCCTCTAGTATGGTATATAAATATAATTAGTATATATATATGTGTATACATATATATACATATATATGTATACACACACACACACACACACACACATATATGTGTGTGTGTGTGTGTGTGTGTGTGTGTATACACATATCCTATCTAATAATAGAGTAATATGCAAATTAACTGTCACTCCATGACAAAAATGGTGGCCCCCATAGCCACAAGATGGCGGCGCCCAGTCCCCTCAGCCTCGCTGCAGGAGTGTCCTGCCTGTCCACAGGAGCAGCGAGGCTGGATTCGCCTCCGGAGGGGGCAGATCCAGCCTCCCAGCTCCACAGCTGCTGAAGTGTCTGGGCCTGTCAGCCCTACCGGGGTTCACGGGGACCAAGCAGCGAGGCTGGATCTGCCCCCAGACATGGCAGACAGAGCCCGGACAGCAGGGCATGGGGGCTTCCTTAGTGCGGCAGTGGTGGGGAAGTCCCCAGACATGGAGGACAGAGCCCGGACAGCAGGGCATGGGGGCTTCCTTAGTGTGTTGGTGTCAGTGAAGCCCCCAGGCCTGGCAGACAGAGCACACTGCAGGGCATTGGGGCTTCCTTCGCATGGCACATGGTGGAGGCAAGCAGAGAGCGGACAGCAGGGCATGGGGGCTTCATCTCCATGGCTGCAGGAAAACCTCCAGACCCCGCAGAGAGCAGAGAACCATGGGGAGTGGGCCTAAGCCATCAGTAGGACATCCCCTGAGAGCTCCTGGATTGTAGAGGGTGCAGGTTGGGTTGAGGGACCCCAGTGCATGAATTTCGTGCACGGGGCCTCTAGTATATGTATATATATGTATACTACATATGTACATATCTATACTCAAAATGCTCACTCGATGAATATATTATATGCATTTAAACAGTTGATGTCACTCAGCAGGAGGGCAGCGGAAGAGGCCTCCAGAGCTCGTTCTCAATGTCCATTCCTTCTTGGTTTCTAACTCTTACTCCTGAGAAGATGCAAACTTTGTTCTTGACTTGGCCACTGGAAGACCTGCATGGCAGCATCCTGCCCACAAGATGGCAGTGGCAAGACAGTGTTTGATGATAGAGATTCTTGCTGCTTAGATTTAAAAAACAAAAAAAAGCGTGTTTGGTAATTCAATTTGTGTCTGTCTATCAGAGGAGGAGAAGTATTTTAGCAGCAGCCAGCGAGGGGAAAGGGCATGAGAGGTACAATATCTCTATAAGAAACCCAAAATAGAGCTGCTTTTCTGTATGCCGCACACCCGCTCATTGTTTTCCCAAAAGTGCAAATTTTTTCATAGAACTGCAGCACGGTACTAAATAGCCGGGCATGCCTCAGTTAAACCTTGTCCTAACAGGGCAGTGCCCCTCACTCTCCCTCCCTACCTCCATATATTTGCAAGTGTCATTTCTGTGGTTGCTTTTTTACTTTTCTGATGATGCTTCCATTTGATTTAAAAATTTCATACATAGTACACAATACTTTGCTGCAAATTAATAAATGCTTTTAATTACCTACAGGTCAGTTTTGATGACAATTTGGCCAACATACAAATAAGTTTCAACATCAAAATTCTCTGTTTTATTGGAGCCCTGATATATCAGAATCTCAATAAATAGTGTGTCTTTGCCTGTGTTTCAACCAATCATACTATCACCTTCATTTATTCTAAAAGGAATCTAAGAGTTTCTGTTCTCTGCCCTTATTTTCCCCAAACTTGCTAACAGATGGTGTAGCTATTAGCTAAAGTTATCAAACTATCTTTTAAACATAAGTAGCATGTGATAAAGTGTAAAGTATTTTTAAAGGATGGATGAATGAATGAAAAAAGAGAAGCAACGGTTATGGTTAAGTGGTCACCATAAATAAGGATCAAGTTGATGTTAAAATACTCTAGACCATTTTAAGTTCATAATAAATATAAATAAAACTACAATATTGAGATGTCTAAAAGTATGGAGGTTTATATAGATATGCCTCCAGAAAATATTATGTTCTCAGGACAGATGACTGTGGGAATAAAGTGTTATTCTCATGCTTTTGTGTTTTACAAAGACATTTTGGACTTCCTGTTTTTAGGTGGGTGCTTTATTCCACTAACACACTTGCTTGTCTTCCTTCTGTCTTCTTTCCCTTCCCTTCCTCCTTCATTTCCTCCCTTCTTTCTGTCTTTCCTTACTTCCAGCATCTCTTTCCCTGCCTCCCTGTTTTCTAAAAAGTATCTGTAAAACAACTTTTCTGTGCTTGATGCTTATGATATTGGGATGTGACACAATGAGAGAGAAATTGCTGTTACTCATATTAAGTTTATATTGTAATTTGGAGGTAAAGGCATGGGGAGAGTGGTGGACCTTTCAGTCATATTTAAGTTGGTTCTTGGAGAATGACTCTGACCATTAAAGTGTGTGTGTGTGTGTGTGTGTGTGTGTGTGTGTGTGTGTGTGTAGAGAGAGAGAGGTTAGGATGGCTACTCATGTCAATGGGACAGCATGAACAAAGTCTTTAAAATTACATGGAGATTTGTGTTTTTCCCCATAAAATATAATAATAGTAGGTGTTTGGAGTCCAAGAAGAAAATAAGAAAGAATATGAGTTAACTTTGGAGAAACAGATCATGTAAGATCACTGATTTTTAAAAACAACAGAGGACATTGTTGGATTTTAAAATTTATATGTCCTGAACCCTTCCTTGGGAATCTAGTTTGGGAAAAAGCCAATATAGCTCCATAAACTGTCCTCACTACCAAAAATTAAAATGAAGAAAACCAGATAAATCAATAATTAGATTATCAATAAATAATAATGGATGCACACACTAATTCCAAAGCACAGTAGGTATAAAATCTGTTACATTTAAGCCATTTAAATCACAAATGGCTTAAAAACATATTAAGCTAAACTCCATCCTAAATATGAAAATTTAGCATATCTCTTGTGGAGCTAGAATTATAAGTTATGAGTACTGTTGTTTTTTTCAGGTTATTATAACATGAAGCTAAGGTCAAACCCCACTGCCCAGGGAAGAGGCAAGCTCCTTGCTAACTGGGAGGCTGTTCCCTTTATTCAAATGAGTTCAGCCTGTGGGGCCTGGTGAAAAAGGGTTCCTTCTAGTCAGAAGAACCAGGAGCCTGCAACTCCTCCTGGTGGGAAGTTTACACAGAAAATAGAGGCATGAGATGACATATGTACCACTGAGCACGGGATGCGGTCCCCACTGCCTGCTCACCTTGCTTCCCAAAATATGAGGCATGCGTCCTGCCCACCCACCCCAAGCCTTCGGACTCCCTGAATATCATTCACAGTGCAGACTGTCTCCCCAGGGAGGAAAGGAAGAAGGATTCGGGGAGTCTGATCTTTTCTGGGAGGGTGGGTCGGGTGCGGGAGGTGGAGGCCTTTGGGGTGAGGGTGTACATATGTCCTTTCAAAGGTAACAAGTGATATTTCAACTCTTAGTTATTTCTTTGTATGTGAAGGAAATAGCCTTGGAGTCTGGACAACACAAGAAAAAAAAACCAGAAGACAAAGAGAGAAAAAAATATATACACAGATAAAACAAAACAGACAAAAAGAAAATAGAACCCACAGACAGAGTGGAAATAGTTAACCTTGTGAACTGATTAGCTTTACCAACCAGGAGGGAAGTCCGGCCACCTGCCTGGAGAAGGATGGCTAGGACTCTACAAGCACAAACCCCTCATTATTGACGCTTTCCCCACTAAGCTTTGAGAGCAGACCTGTGACATGTATGTGACATATGCCTCCATGTAGTGTCTGGCACTGCCCTCCCCCTAACACCTCCATGTTACCTAAGCCATCATTTTCTTCCTCATCAGGATTTGGTGACTGTTTCATTGGATCCCTTTTCTAGAAGGGACTTCACTCCAGGGTCCTTTTTTCATATTGGAAGCCTATTTAATTAAACATCTTCAGTTGAGCCTACAGAAAATACCCAACTTAGCTATAAACTTGACTTTTCATTTCCTGTGTTTAAATACTCCTGGGATCTCTCAGGCTCACCTCTAAAGCAATTTGCATCTACTTGACTAATTTATTTGGGCTACTTCCTATGTTTAAATATTCCTGGGATCTCTCAAACTAACCTGTAAAGCAATTTGCATCTACCTGACTAAGCTATCGGGCTACTCTGGAGGCATAGAGAAGTAAGGAGTGTGGACACGCCCTGCCTCATTTTGTTAAGGGTTCCTCATGAAAGCTGCAGTTGCCCAGGGAGTTAGATGTGGAGTAGGAGTCACTCTCCTTAAATAGTGCAGTGTGGCTCGTAACCCAACTGAGAGCAGCAGAAAAGACCAAGACACAAGGTGAGCACCCTGGTACGCTTGCCGATGTCACCCAGCCAGTGTGGCTCAGTGGTTGAGCATTGATCTATGAACCAGGAGGTCAAGGTTCGATTCCCGGTCAGGGCACATGCCTGGGTTGTGGGCTTGATCCTCAATAGGAGGTGTGCAGGGGGGCAGCCAATCAATGATTATCTCTCATCATTGATGTTTTTATCTCTCTCTCTCTCCCTTTCCCTTCCTCTCTGAAATCAATAAAAGTATATATTTTTAAAAAAGACAAAATCCCATGCTTCCCCTTGTATGTTAAATAACAGATTCTCAGTGTATGGAATGTTTACCGCTGGTATTAAGAGGATTTGATATTGTAAGAGGCGAGGCACTGTTTGAAAAGTGTGCCCTTGGTACTTCTGTAAATTCATCCGTTTTTATCAGGGGGAACATTTGGTGTCCTGTGACAGACTTAAACATGTCCTTCATATGTGTTATCTGTAAGTTTAGCAAAGCAATAAGCTTTATGCTCAGAGTCTCAGGCAACTAATGATATCAATCTAATATTTAATAATTTGTTCTTGGTTATATCGTGTTTATTCCATTTTTAAATAGGTGTTAAGTGTTTATCATTTGTCATAGTGGTGTAACATTTATTTTAAAAATAAATTTGCTTCAGTTAAATATTAGTCAATGGGAGAGGAATATCAAATAACTAACAGTCTAGATCAGTGGTTCTCAACCTTCCTAATGCCGCGACCCTTTAATACAGTTCCTCATGTTGTGGTGACCCCCAACCATAAAATTATTTTCGTTGCTACTTCATAACGGTAATTTTGCTACTGTTATGAATCGTAATGTAAATATCTGTGTTTTCCGATGGTCATTGTTATGAATTGTAATGTAAATATCTGTGTTTTCCGATGGTCTTAGGCTCTACAGCAGCGGTTTTCAACCCGTGGGTTGCGACCCACAGGTTGAGAACCGCTAGCAGGGTCGCCTAAGACCATCGGAAAACACAGATATTTACATTACGATTCATAACAGTAGCAAAATTACAGTTATGAAGTAGCAACGAAAATAATTTTATGGTTGGGGGTCACCACAACATGAGGAGCTGTATTAAAGGGTCGTGGCATTAGAAAGGTTGAGAACCACTGGTCTAGATGACCATGACTATGGGGAGGTGAAGCAACCACTGAATCCTGGTTACCATTCAGGGTCAGAGCGGTGATTCCATACACTGATTTTGCATTAGAATCACCCAGGGAACTTTAAACATACATACAGATCATAACACACCATCCCAGACCAATCAAATTAAAACCTCTAGGGAGTGGAGCCTGGACGTTGATTTTTTTATTCAAAGCCCTTCAAGTGATTTAATGTGCAGCCTGTGTTGGTACCCAGTGGGTTGGAGATGCTGATGCTAAAGAATGAAGAGTATACCCGCCCCCCCCCCCCCCCCGCCGCACACACACACACAACATGCACACGGAGATAGCCACACATAAATAGACTCCATGGCAGAGTCCCACAAAAGCATTCTTACTATCCTACATAATAAAAAGGCAATATGCAAATTGCATCACTCCGCTACGCCCACGATTGGGCCGGCTGGAGGCGCGGGGGCGGGACTCAGGGTGGCCGATTGGCTGGCGGTAGGAGCGGGGGGCGGGGACTCGCGAGTCCCCGACTCCCGCTCCTCCCACCGGCCATTAGACCAACGCTGCGGAAGGACCCATGGGGCCTCTTCGGAAGACGCTGATGGTGGCCGATTGCGTGGCTGCTGGCAGCAGTTTTCCGCCAGCACCAGTTTTCCTCTGGCCTCCCCGGATCGGAGTTCCTCTCGAGGTAGCTGATCGCGCTGGCGGGAGGCGCTCTGATCGGCGGGTGACCAGAGGAAAACTGGTGCTGGCGGAAAACTGCTGCCAGCAGCCAGGTGAAAGTCTATTGCACGAAACTTCGTGCAACGGGTTTCTAGTTTTTTATAAAAAAGCTTTCTTGTTGAAGGAATAATAAATTGTAATTCAAAATAAATGATTCTCCCTTGCTCTGCAGATACAAATGCCTGGATGTCAGAACACATCCTTCTGGGACTGAGCTCAGGTTCAGCCATTAGCTTCATTTGTCACCTTGGGCAAGCCACTTGACTTTTCCCTGCACCAATTTCCATTTTTATAAAATAAAAGAAGAAAGGATGTTTGACATGGATGATCCCTAAAGACCCTTTCAGCTGAAAATCTTCATGGTTCGTTATTTTAAATGGAAATGACCAAGACGATTAGTTTCCTTCTTGTGTGGGCATTAATGATGATAATCAAACATAGAATCAGAGGTGTGAGGTATGAGGCTTTCCTTTACTTTTATTCTTATTGGAGAGAGGTTCTGAAAACTAATTTTTCTCTCCCTGAGCTGACAGTTCAGCCAGCAGGCAACCTTTTTAAAGCCTGCTCAAAGCAAGGAAGCCGGCTTGCGTATGCACAGAGAAGACATGGCTGACCTAGTAATGAGGACTGTGCAAAATCACATTGATTTTCTATTTTGACCTCCCTTTCCATTTAACCATTTGTCAATACGGAAGAGAGAAAGCTGTAGAATGCAATTTTTCAGCAACTGGAGAAAACGCAACTTGTCCAGGAGAAGGAAGTCGAAGTACAATTTTGACATGTACGTGGAGCTCTAAGCAAAGCTTTTCTCAAGTTTTATGCTGAGTATAAATGTGTGGGCTCGAACAAGTTTTCTGCATCCAGGTCGTCCCGAATGATTGACTGTCCTTGCCTCCACCTTAAGCCTCCACGCCCACCCTAGGCACCCTTCTATGGTTTTTTGCTCTTATCTAACTCCCAAATGTCTTTCAAGACAATCTAGGGGTCACTTCTGTAAAGTATTCCATAATGATCCCAATAAAACCTTCACACCCAGGGCTTAGCATCCTTCAGTGCATAGAACTATATAACTACCGGAACCCAAGTATCCATATCACTGTCTGATGATTATGATGTCTATTTGTCTCACTTGTGAGATTACAAGACTTTTAAGGGCATGGGCGTGGCCTCTGTCACCTTCATCTATGTGTCCAGGAGCTGACACACTGCCTGACACACAGTGGAGAATTTGGAAATGATAAAGAATACTTAGTGCTTACAGAATGCATTCCTCTAAGGTAAGACCTCAAATATCCTGGGCTCAAAAAACATTTTATTTCTTCTTTGGAAAGAGTATGCCTACTTGACAATCCACTTATAATTGATTCTCAAATCCATACTTGGTTCCTAAATATAGAATTTGCTTTCCCTGGCCCCAGAATTGAAAAGTATGAATGAAAACAAAACAACAACAACAAAAAAAGCGGGGGTGGGGGGGAGGTTCTACAGAAAGTAACTTCACAGGGTGATCTGAATATAAATTCATAACTGGGCAGGTTCTGGTGGGTAGTCACACCCCAAGCATAGAACCTCTTTAGGAAAAGACTTATCTTTGCCTTAAGCAAGCCCTGTCCATTGTTTTTGTGCATCTAGGTTAATACACTTTTGAAATAAGCACACTCACTCTCAAAAAAGCATAAAATCTAGTTAACTATCCTGTAATCCAATCCCCACCTTGCTTTCTCATACCTCACCTTTACTAATCTTTCTTAATTCCAAGTGCATACAAGAAATTGCAAAGTTATCCATCTCCAAAGCATTTGGAATACTGCTTCCTGACACCTGTCATCAGTTTCAGCTCAAGCCATGTTTTATGAAAAGTATTTACATGTTTGGATGTGTCTTATATCAACAAAAGCAATGGCCAACAGGTAGCATATTATGGGCCAACACTGATCAATTGGTTGGGCCTCACCAGAGTACTGAGTTGAAAAGGATTCTGAAAGTATATTAAGGCCAAGGGCTTCTTGGTCATGTACAATATTCATCAGGGGTTCTGAGAAGAAGTTTGCCAGCAAACAGGCTTTGTGTTGGTAAAAGTTGACCATATTAATGAAGTACGAACAGGATTCAGATAGCTGAGATGTATGAAGAGTAGCTTGGGCAAGCATTTTAGAAGTAGGCCACATACAAATAAAGCATTCCAATAGTCTGAGTTACTATTTGGGTCTACCTTTATTTATATACAGTGATGTACTGCTATTTGAATCAATTCTTTCCAACTCCATTTTGCCATTATGAAGTGTGTGTGTGTGTGTGTGTGTGTGTGTGTGTGTGTGTCTGTGTGTGTGTGTGTGTAGGTGTTCCATTCAGCTAAGGTGGTTAGAAGACAAGGCAAAGTATTTACTCCCTAAATAGATGATGTACTTGCAGTATGGCAGGACCACTTAGAAAGCTAATGTGTTATTTTGACATAAACAGATATCTGCTAGCGTCTTCTACTCCACGTAAGGGTCAGTAAATTCCAGATGAAGATGCTCTGTGATGTGACAATTATCTCTTTACCTATATGTTTCTCCTGTTGGAATTAGAGCTGATAAGGGTTTGATAAGGGTTGTTCAGCTATAAACCATATTCATCTTTGTTCCTCTAATGCGTGCGCGCGCGCGCGCGCGCACACACACACACACACACACACACACACACACACTAGAGGCCCAGTGCACAAATTTGTGCACAGTTGGGGTCCCTCTGGGTGGCCTGCAGGGATCGGGCCAAAACCCACAGACCAATACCGCCTGCAGCTCCTACCTGTCACTCCAGCTCATCCTGGCCCCACTGTGCCTGCTGCGGGCTCACATCCAATCAGTCCCAATCGGGAGAGGCTCACGCTGCCACAGCAGTGCTCGCCAGCCATGAGCCCTGCATCTGGTGCCCTTAAAAGTGGAGTGGCCTGCAGGATCGGGCTGAAACCGGCTCTCTGACATCCCCTGTGGTGTCCCAGATTGCCAGAGGGCACAGGCCAGGCTGAGGGACCCCACTGATGCACGATCAGGCCAGGGAGGGACTGCAGGAGGGCTCCAGGGCATGTCTGGCCCATTTTGCTCAGTCCTTACCGGCTGGATCCCAGCAGCAAGCTAACCTACCAGTGGGAGCATCTACTCCCTGGTGCTCAGTGCATGTCATAGCGACTAGTCGACCAGTTGACTGTCTGTCCCCTGATAGTCAGTGCAAGTCATAGCAAGCAGTTGAGCAGCCTTAGCATATCATTAGCATATTATGCTTTGATTGGTTGTTCAATTGTTCTGCCATTCAGTCTATTTGCATATTACCCTTTTATTATATAGGCATCTATACTAATAAAAGGGCAATATGCTAATTAGAGTGGATGTCTTCTGGACATCCATCTGGACAAAGCCACAGAGGCTGCAAGGCCCTGAGATCAAGTAGCCGTGGGCTCAGGCATCCTTGAGGCCTGGCGGCTGTGAGGCTCAGGGATCATGGCAGCTGTGGGCTCAGGCAGCTGCGAGGACTGGGGCTCAGGCAGCCATAAGCCCCAGTGGCTGCGAGGCCTTGGGCTCATGGCAGCTGTAGGCTCAGGCAGCCGTGAGCCCCAGCGGCTGTGAGGCCCAGGGCTCAGGACTCACAATCGCCACAGCCAGCAGTGGCAGCAGCAGTAGGGTGATGGGGGTGGCGCCTTCCCCTGATCAGCCTGGTTGCCTCCCACAGAGGAGCCGGCCTAAGCTGTCAGTAGGACATCCCCTGAGGGCTCCCAGACTGTGAGAGGGGGCAGGCAGGGCTGAGGGACCCCTCCCCCCCTAGTGCACAAATTTTTGTGCACTGGGCATCTAGTCTATATTATAAAAACTCAGTCGCCCTAATGTCGTAATGACCAAAGACTGGTCACCAGGAGGCTGCATGTGTGGCGAGGCACACACAGGTGGGCGGGGACTTGACTCTGGGTCCCGTGGTGCAGTGGGACTTGACTCTGGGTCTCATGGCGTAGCGGGACTCGGGAGTCCCATAGCACGGCAGGATCTGGAGTCCTGGATTCCGTGTGATTTCCCGCAGGTCTGGGTCTCATGCGATATCGCACGCTAGGTCACTAGTATATATAATGATTTCCTGAACCCATGAAAATAAATATGGAATATTATTTAGATCCCTCTAAAATTAAAAAAATCTCTCTTTTACATATTTATTTATAGATAGGTCTTTAGTGAAGAATGTGTTTCAGAGTTTTGGAAGTGATCTTTTCCATTTGAACCAAAATTTATTCTAATCCTACATAATTTTTCTCAGCTGTGATATTGACCTACTTTGGACTAAAACAGTATGCAGGGCAGAAAATTCTGGTTTGGCTGCATCTAAGAATGGAAAATGCAGAAAGTGCAGCATGAATTGAAAACGTTCATTTAAAAAAATGTCAATGAAGAGTAGAAATAAAAGAAATACTATACTCCCCACCCACACTATGTTCTTATACATATTATAGATAAATAATATCTCAATGCATAGTTTTTTTTCTTTTGTTTTTAAAGGCACATTTTGCTGCCTTCCTATAGAAACTGTCCCCAACCTCATCTCAGTAGCTACCCACAGATTCATTAATCCTAGGTATGCAGTTCAAATGCATATTAACTGAATACAGCCCTGCGCCGAGCACCCAGACCAAGTAAAAGAACATTATACATAACTCCTTTGTTCATTAAACTTCAGCAGTAACTACTATCCTGAATTCTAACCATTTGTGTGTTTACTATAAATGAAATTATGTATATTTCTCATTTGCACCTAAGCTCTTTTAGTCACGACTGTGTTTGTGAGATTTATTGATATTGTTACATGTGTACAGTGAATATTGTGATATACCACCCATACCCAGAAACCCCTTCAGGAGTAAAAGGACTCATTATCCAAGCAGGCAGGAGTGTTGTCAGCCATCTGAGAAAAGGCATCTCACCTATGGTGTTGGCCACTCTCCAGGTGGCCAACATCCAATGGCTGCTCCACATCCCTGTACTTAGGGCCAGCCCTCTCCCCCCAGTTCTAGACATCGCTGATGGACCATTCTTTCCTTAAAACCCTTTGCAGTGTTGGCCAGAGAATCAGTAGGGACTGGCACAAAACATGACCTCTTCTATCTAATTCTGCTTCCTTTCTTTGCTTTCCTCATGTGCTGAGCTGGGCAGCATCTCTAATACCAACCTGTGAGTATGCAGTTGTCTTTTGTTCACCCTCTGGAGTGTTCCAGTCTGTACCTAAAACGCTTGTGCTATTGGTGGGCATATGAGTGTTTCCAATTTTTATAATTATAAATAATGCTACTATGAACATTATAGTAAATGTGTTTTGGTAAATAAATTCATGAATTTTCATTGAGTGGAATTGCTGGACTTTTGAGTCTATATATTTTCAGCTCTTCAATATATCTATGTTAAGTACTGATATTATATTGATAAATGCCAGACTTCCCTCTACTCAAAAGAAAAAGGAGACAACTTTTAAATTGTACATGAGTTGTGTTGGATTGAAACATATTTCATATATACTTTAATTTTTAAAAGCTTTCCTAATGGACCGCAGCGAATATTTATTCCGAGTGTAGGGTGAGAAGAAAGGATTGTCCTTTACCTTGGATATAAAAATGAATACCAGCTAGGGGAAATGGAAGTCAAGAAGAAGCACTTAAATGCCTGGGGCTAAGTTTTAGAGTGTGTCCAAAGTATGGTCTGTCTCTTGAAAAAATGTCAGAAAAACAAACTGAAAGAAGGACTATGCAAAAGGAGGTGTTGAGTGCATAGTAACCTTTGGGATTTCAGGACGTCCTAAGCCATGGTGACATTGGTGGAGTGGTGGGGGGAACATCCTTGCATTACAGTGAATGCATCATGAACATCTTAAAGTCAGAGAGTGGTGGGAATAGAGCCCTGTTATTTGTCCCACAGAAGGAGCGGGCACATTTACTAGTGTGATCAAACAACAAAGAAACTAAAGAAAACAGGACACTAACCCCACAAGAATTATGCAGGGCCATGTTCTGAGTTATGCAGCTAATTTTTTTTCAAGATCTCCTATCTTTATTTTTTTATTTCTTTATTGATTAAGGTATTACATATGTGTCCTTATCCCTCCACTACTCCCCAACCCCTCACTCATACCCTCACACCACCCCTGTTGTCTGTGTCCATTGGTTAGGCTTATATGCATGCATACAAGCCCTTTGGTTGATCTCTCCCCCTTAGCCCCACCCTCCCCTACTTTTTAAAAATCTATTTTTAGAGTTGGAAAGGTCAATTTTGTATTATAAGTTAAAGCACATTATACCTTTGTTTTAATATGAACCTCCTTCAGAATGAAGAAAAATGAACATTGTTCATATGATTAAGATAGCAAGTACCTGGCACATCTTTCTAAGAATTAATTAATAAGGGCTAGTCTACCCACTTAAAAAAAGATTCCCATGTAGATTAATTTCTCCTACCAAAGATATGACTTTTATATTGTATATAGGGTTTCACTTCTGTGATAGAATAGTTGTCAGGGCCCACTTTGGTTACATCTTCTGTAATTAACTCTTGGATTTCCTGGAGATTGTTGTTTGTTTGTTTACTTGTTTGATTTTAATTCTTTTAAAAAATATATTTTTATTGATTTCAGGGAGGAAGGAAGAGGGAGAGAGAGAGAGATAGAAACATCAACAATGAAAGAGAATAATTGATCGGCTGCCTGCTACACTCTCCCTACTGGGGATTGAGCCCACAAACTAGACAGGTGCCCTTGACCGAAATTGAACCTGGGACCCTTCCAACTGCAGGCCTATGCTCTATCCATTGAGCCAAACCAGTTAGGGCTCTTTTCTTTTTCTTAAAGAAAAATAGACACTTTACCCTTTTGATATGAGGCGAGAGTCCCAATGGACAAATAACCATTAGAAAACACTGGCAACTCTGGTGTTTCAAGTAAAATGGTGTATGTATTTTTCAGGTTCTAGATTTTTTCTGTTCCAAGCTTCCATTGCAAAACAACAGGAATTAATGGCATAGGACCCGTGAGTGTGATCTGGCAGCCAGTGCCTCGGGGATGTAAGTGGGATAGAGAACAGAACAGACTTACTTACATATCCCTTAAAAAGAAACTCAGGATTATTTGAGCTAATATTCCAGTGTGGAATAGAAGCTTAGAGCATGCTCACAGTTCAAGGTAAGTTTTATAGTATAGTTGCATTTGTCATTAAATGGCACACCAGACTAGTGTGTGAAGCTGAGCACTCCTAGGAAAGATTCAAAATTACCTATAGATTTGCCCATTGGCCAACAAGTTGCACAATAGATCATCACATTGATTATTTATCATGCTTTTTATTAAGGCCTGTTCCAGATATGTTTTTGCTAGGTCCTGGGGATACAAATATGAGTGACTTGTTCCAGTAACTCAAAGTCTAATACTAATATCTTTGTACAAAATCTGCTGAATTTATTGGAAGACATAGACTGTTAAGAGTGAAATGCTCTATCCTCTGAAATATAAATGAACTCAAACATTTGTTGCACATAAAATACTTAGGTAGTTGCTTATATTTGATATATGCCACCCCATATTACAGCAACAATTACTATCATGGGTATAATGGCACCCTCCCAAGCTCAACATAAAAATTAGGGTTCACAGAGATTTTAATGATAATATTTTAAAAACGTAGATATTTTCTACTTCAACTTTCTCATCAGGAATATTAAGGGTTTTAGTTGTACCCTTGGGGTAACAGAATTATTATTGTTATTTTTATCAATGGTAGCAACCAGAATCATCTGCCATAAATACACAGTATATGTATTTGTATATATGTTATTGTGTGGGGGATACACACACACAGGGGCATATGTATTTGTACCTTCTTTGTCTAATTAACATTATAACATTATGACATGAAAATTTGCCCGTGTAATTTAAAAAAAAATCTTCATAATTATTATAGTTAATGACTATATTTACTGATTGCCACATTATTTAACTATTCTTCTGAATCTGAAATATGGGTTATATATATTTTAAAAATAGAAATAATGTACCATGAATGTATTTTTATAGACTTAAAAAGAATTTTCTATACTTCAAATGATAATAGTAGAATTATTGAGGCAAGTGTAGGATAGCTTTAAGATGTCACCTGGCAAACTTGCTTTCTAAAAGGGCTGCACTTTCATCAGCAATCGTCAGTTCACGGGAATGGCCATATTCAGCATTTGTGAGGTGCTGCCACTTTGAGATGACTAAATTAATAAATAAAACATGGTATTTCATTTTTGGTTACAGTGTTTTTTAAGTTTATTTAAACCCTTACACCAACAAGTAACCATATTTTAAATGTCTGGTATTTTTCCTTCTATAATTTTCACTGTAAGCATACATGAACAAGTATACTTTGTCATGATTGTTTTATTTAGCATCACTAGTGTTAGAGTATCTTACATATGGCTATATAATGTCTGGGTATCTAATCTATCCTGCCTATCCTATCTTTCTATCTATCTATCTATCTATCTATCTATCTATCTATCTATCTATCCATCCATCCATCTATCATCTCCCCCCAAAACACACACACAGACACACACACACACACACACACACACACACACACACACACACACACACACAGAGTCCCTTTTGAATTTCTTCTTTTGTGAATAAGATCTACATCTCTGTGAGGCTTCAAAACAGCTAAACAATTTCTTAGTCTGGCATTGAGGGAAGCAGTGTATGCCCCATCTCCTTGAATCCAGGTGGGCTTTCCCTGCTTCAGCCCATAAAATCCATCTGGATGAATTCCAAACCTACATCATAAAAAGTCAGATAGTTTTCACTTTGTTCACTGTAACACTTGCTCTTGCAGATGACAGGTGGCCAGGTAGGGAAGCTAACTGCGCTGAGACTGCCATGCCAGAGACAACCTACGGGTGCTTTGCTTAAGAAGACCACCTGAGTGCCTCCTTCAGCCATCACAACTCAGGTATTAGGCGTGAGTGAAGAAGCACCATGAAAATGGATGCACAGTCCCTGTTGTTCCAGCCCCACCAGTTGAGTCACCCTCATTCATTTGAGGACACACTGATGCAAAGAAAAGTCAACCTCATAGCCCCCTTGCCAAATTTCTGACTCACAGAATCAGTGATCAGTGAGTATAATCAACCTGTTGTTTAATACAACTAAATGTGGGCTAATCTGTTTATGGAACAATGTTTTACTTCCATTTTTATACTGGAACATTCAAACAATTTCTAAGTCAATGCCATTCTAAGCATCTTCTCTTGAAATAAATGTTCCCACTTTTACACAACCCCTAAATGATAAGCCTACACCAAAGTCCCTCTAATAATTTCCAAATATAAAAACTGGGTCCTAGAACATTCCACTGCCAGAAGAAGCAAATAAAAGGAAATACCATCCAAGTTCTAATCCATTAGCAATACGTCCTAATAAGTATTGTGCAGCCTAATGAGATGATTTCCCATTTGTAATTCTCCTCCTCGGGGAGGACCTAATAGGAAAGGAAGACCTTAAGGAAATCTGGTCACAAAAGACAAAAATGAAAAGTCTACAACAATACAAAATAGACTCAGAGGAGTTGGCTAGCAAGTCCTGCCAATTATTTAAAAAAACACTTAATTTAGACCAGCTGGTGTGGCTCAGTGGTTGAGCATCGACCTATGAACCAGGAGGTCACAGTTTGATTCCTGGTCAGGGAACATGCCTCGGTTGCAGACTCTATCCCCAGTATGGGGTTTGCAGGAGGCAGCCGACCAATGATTCTCTCTCACCATTGATGTTTCCATCTCTCTCTTCCTTCCTCTCTGAAATAAATAAAAAATATATATTTTTTTTAATTAAAAAAAAACACTGATTTTAGGATTAGGGTCTAGGCACTGCCATGTTCTGGTATAGTAAGTTTGGAGTGTTTATAGAATGGGACTACAGAGCAGGGTCATTCATCAAATGACAGAATTGAAACAGCACATTTTTAAATCTCATTCTTATATGTCCGTTCAGTCAGTGTTGTGTCCTGAAGTTCACAGGGCGAGCTGTATACACGATAATGACTCCAACAAGTGCGTGGAATGCCATGTTTCAGACACAAGTGGGAACACAGGTGATATTTTATCCAGAAAGCTTCCAGTTCAGTTCCCTCAGGATGTAGACACTGCACCGACTTTTCAAACGTGAGTGCTATATCTTACTGTCCCTTGACGTGTGTCATTCTCTGTGCTCACACTCTAGGAGGCCAGGGTGACAATGATGTATCTCATCTGTGGAGGTAATTGCATATCTCATCCCAGCCAGTGTACTATGGGATTTCTGAGTCATTTTTTTCCTGGCGGTCTATTATAACGATATCAGTAACTGTCGATAATCCTTTAGCATATGAGCACTTGAATTAAAGCAATAATTACTTGTCATTCGCCCACTAACATCGCATGTGGTTAGTGTCTTTAGCTGGTGACATTTCCATCTGCTACAGGGAAAATAAACCAAAGTCAAAGAGATAATAAACTGAAATCCATTTCTTATGTTTTGGGATGATGATACATCAAATAGCTTGAATGGGAAGGCAAGACTTTTACATTTAATTTTTTTTTTAATGAGTTAACTCCAAATGTGTTATGAGTGACACATTTGTTGCAGTTTAGGCTGAATCTGAACCTCTGAATTCTCACCTGAGTCATGTGATAAAGCGATCTGTTAGTGGAGGCAAAGTTAAAGCCCACACCTCAAAGTCTAAATAAATATATGTAATGTGTATTCCAACAATTGCATTGCTTTATTATCAACTTTTAGTGTTGACTTAACGATAGTCTAAATGGTGTTAATTTGGGAACAAACTGAATGTGCAATGAACAGAGCTGGGACAGATTTCAAAGAGTAGTACTAGTATCCCAGGAAAGTCCACTTAATCTTTCTGGATGGACTCTTCTATATAATGAGGAAAAATAAGTATTTATTTTTAAATAAAATAATAAATTAAAAAAAAAAAAACAGTTGTAAAGCTGCTCCCATATAATTTAAGATAAAACTGTTAAGTCTGGAGCCCACAGTAAAGCAGAGAAAATATGTTCAATCATTAAAAAAAAAAAAAGCTATTCCACTGTCATTTTCTCTTCTGGCCTCCATAATATGGAATAAATCTGAGGTATTTAGATTATTTTCCCTTCTATATTAAATATATATATATATATATCACCCCTTATCTAGATGCTTTAAATATTTTTTTTCTCTTTACCTTTAGCTTTTCAGAAATTTTGTTATGGTTTTATCTAAGCACTAGAGGCCCGGTGCACAAAATTCTTGCCCAGGGATGTGTGTCCTCAGCTCAGCCTGCACCCTCTCCAATCTAGGACCCCTCCAGGTATGTCCGACTGCCCGTTTAGGCCCTACCGGGATCGGGCCTAAATGGGCAGTCGGACATCCCTCTCACAATCCAGGATTGCTGGCTCCCAACTGCTCACCTGCCTGCCTTCCTGATTGCCCCTAACCGCTTCTGCCTGCCAGCCTGATAACCCCTAACCACTCCCCTGCCAGCATAATTGATGCCTAATTGTTCCCCTGCCAGCATGATTGCCCCTAACTGCCCTCCCCTGCAGGCCTGGTCACCCCTAACTGCCGTGCCCTGAAGGCCTGGTCCCGCCAACTGCCCTCCCCTGCAGGCCTGGTCCTCCCCAACTGATCCCCCCAGCAGGCCTGGGTTCTCCCCAACTGCCCTTCCCCGCAGGCCCGGTCGCCCTCAACTTCCCTCCTCTGCTGGCCTGGTCAACCCTAACTGCCCTCTCCTGCAGGCTTGATCACCCCCAACTGCCCTCCCTTGCAGGCCTGGTCCCTCCCAACTGCCCTCCCCTGCTGGCCATCTTGTGGCGGCCATCTTGTGTTCACATGGGGGCAGCCATCTTGTGTGTTGGAGTGATGGTCAATTTGCATATTACTCTTTTATTAGATGTTCACATGGGGGCAGCCATCTTTGACCACATGGGGGCAGCCATCTTGTGTGTTGGAGTGATGGTCAATTTGCATATTACTCTTTTATTAGATAGGATAGTTAGTTTGCTTTCAATTTATGACCCCCATCCTAGTCACTTTCCATCCACCTTTCCCAACACACACACACACACACATACACACACACACACACACACACACACACACACACACACAAGTTCTGCCTGTTTTTGTGTTTCCCACAGAATCCTTAGCTATTTTATTTGTATATTTTGTCTAGTGTTTGTGTTTGGTACCAGAATTATTTTGATGGGAAGTTGAATGGTGTTCTGATAGAACTATACATTCTGAAGTTTGTTGCTTTAATAAGCCATGTCATTAAAATATTATAATTAATCTACATATATGTAATCACATATAATTAATTATCTATGTTGTTCCTTTTCTATATATAATAGTCATTCATTTATATAAATATATACAAGACAATGCATAGTGTTATCAAACTAATCCATCCCTCCTCTTCCTACACCTTTACCATAATGCGCAAATAAGAGCCTGGCAGAAGAGTATGTGGAACTGAATTGAACTGAAAACATTAATCTCTTTTAATCATTTCCAGCAGAGCGATAGAGAAGTATTTTAGATGTGTTTGCCCTAGAATATCCTGTTTATTATGCTCCTCTTTGAGACCATCACAAGACTAAAGACTCGGATGCTCCTGCACAGTCTTTTTCAGAATTGCAGAGGAGCGCTCCATGTGCTACCCTTTGTCTCTGAGGCACTGGAGCTGCACACTTTAAAAAAAATTCTCTTTGCTGGAAATAAATAGCATTTCAGATGATATTTAGGTGATCCCAAGCACCCAGAAAGCAACAACAAAGGTGTCTTCTTTCCAGGTCTCTCTAAATCCCTGCTACCTCTCATCTGCCATCCAATGTTCCCTGGGCACTGCTGGCAGCTCTGCTCTGGGCAGGGAGCACCTCCGTGTGCACTGAATTCCATGTGTGTGCACTGTATCCCATGTGTGTGTACTGTATCCCATGCCCAGGGTTCAGACAGACTGCTTTAGCTCAACAGAAAGGAGAAGCAGAGGTCACAGATAGCCAACTCTCTGTTCAGAGCATAAACAAATCCCCCTCATTGATTGATCAAAGTCTGCAACGGCTCCATCATTTTTTGCTCTCTTAAATGCAGACTTGTTAACATGGCGCGGCATTCCTTCACTTTCCCACTGCCTCTAAATCCCCGGTGTTTATCCCAGCCACTCTATCTTCATCTTGCATCATTTTCCGTAGGTCTCTGGTCATGCCATGCTCTTCCATGCCTCTGTGCTTTTGCAGCAGGTTATTCTTTCTGTGTGAACTTTGTGCACTATCTTCACCATCTCTAAGCTTGGCCTCTGTAGGATCCCACTGACTGATAACTAATACTACATATCATTGCAAACCGTAGAGCTCTAGCTACATCCACAATCAAAATTATAGCCAGTAAAGTAGCTCATATCCAGGACAGTTGTTACCAAGGATTATTTTTATCCTCCAATTCTTTTCTTCTTCAATTCATTTTGTTATATTCATTAATATCTTATCAGATTTAAATTCAATGAATGTTAACCTACTATTTATTCTGTATACTTTCTTTTATATTTCCACAGGAAAACCACCCTAGATTATAATATAACTACAATATCCATTAAGGCATATAGTAAAGAATATATTTTTGAGATGTAGTCCTAATATATAAAAACCCAGGGTCTGTAATGTCCAAAATGACTGAAGGCTCGACCGACCAGAAGTCAGTTCTGCAGTCAGTGCTGGGTTGCCATGGTGACCCAGCATTGACTGCCAAGGGGGCTGCAAATCAGGCCCAGAGAGAGGTCCAAAGAGAGAGGCAGTATCTGATCCGCAGCCTCCGTGGCAGCTGTTGATCAGCCATTGCCTCTCTCTTTCTCTCCAGGTTTCACCAGAAGCCATGCCTCTGTTTCTCTCTGGGCCTCCGTGGGGGCTGCTGATCAGCCCTGCTTCTCTAATCAGGCACAGAGATAGACCCGGAGACGCTGACTAGCATAGAGACCAACCAATCAGAAACAAATCTGGGTGAAGTGTGAGGAGCCAATGGCTGCCTAGGAGGCGGAGCTTTTGACGCTGACTGGCATAGAAACCAACCAATCAGAACCAAATTGGCTGGCAGGGGAGGGCAGTTGGGGGCGAGATCAGGCTGGCAGGGGAGGGCAGTTGGGGTCAAGATCAGGCAGGCAGGAAGGGAAGTTAGGGACGATCAGGCAGGCAGAGGCAGTTAGGGGCAATCCGGCAGGCAGGCAGGCAGGTGAACGGTTAGGAGCCAGCAGTCCAAGATTGTGAGAGGGATGTCCGACTGTTGGTTTAGGCCTGATCCCACACCGGCAGTCGGACATCCCCCAAGGGGTCCCCGATTGGAGAGGGTCCAGGCTGGGCTGAGGGAACCCCTTCAATGCATGAATTTCATGCACCAGGCCACTAGTTGATATACACTGAGTGGCCAGATTATTATGATCTCTGAACGCATAATAATCTGGCCACTCAGTGTATTTATATCTCAAATGGCTACCAAAAGTATTATAGACTTTTGCTGGAAAACAACCACCTATTTGCCCTGAGCTTTCTATCAGCCAGTGCAAAGGGGAAAACTGATCAGGTGGACAATTAATAGTATCTTTGATATCAAATAAATGAGGTACTCAAGAGAAGTACACTGAGTGGCCAGATTATTATGCATTCAGGGATCATAATAATCTGGCCACTCAGTGTATAACATTATATTAATTTCAGGTGTATAACATCATAATTCACTATATATATATGTTGAGAAATAATCATAATGGGTCACGTTTTCACTTCTTTACAGAGAAAATAAAGATGTTTTCAATAGCATTTTATATAATAAAAGCCTAATATGATAAGTGTTCAACTATCCATTTGACTGTTCGACCAGTCGCTATGATGCACACTGACCACCAGGGGGCAGACGCTCTGACCTGTAGGTTAGCTTGCTGCTGGGGTCTGGCCAATCGGGACTGGGTGAGATGGGCTGGACACGCCTGGAGCCAACATCCTGAAGCCCCTCCCTGGCCTCTAAAATATTTCTTCTAATTAATTTGCTTTCAATGTGCACAAATCCATGCACCAGGCCTCTAGTATATAATAAATATTTGACTAAAGGAAGCAATGAATAGAAGAATGAAGAAAAAATGCGTTGATGGCCAAATGAACGAATAGCAGTTTGGCAGTCTAGTGTGGTTAGGAAGTCATTGCTACTGAATTGGAACTCATTCCTGACACATATGTACCACCTGGGTCACTTCTCTGTGCCAGGAGCCAGCCACAGGTGGTGGGGGCTTTGTGCATAATCTTTTAAATGCTTCCTCATCTGCCATTGCCTGCGCTTGGTCTTGGTATGAGCAACCTCACCCTCTGGCTGTGATCATGTGCTCTTTTCTTACTTGTCAAGTAGACCAACACTGCTGTGCTTGCATAAAATGAATAATCAGCACTTGGAGGGGCTTTTTTTTTTCCTCCTAAAATGAGTTTATTACAGGTTTATTTTTCATTGCCTATCAAACAGATGTTGCCTTCTCTCAGAGGACTTTTCTGTGCTTCCCAGTCCCTCTCGCTGGGTGGAATGCCAGCTGCCCCAGCCTCTGCAGAGCTACTCATGGATGCTGGGAGGTGAGCGGGTCTGCAGCAGCCACAGGGAAGGGAATCGAAGTGCTGCTGCTCATGATGGGACGGAGGGGGGCTGCTGCTTGAAAATGGAAAAATGCAAACAAGTACAGAACAGATGCAGACAAGTTCCAACTGCTGTGGAAGCAGCTTGGCGCAGGAGAAAGAGCATTGGATTTGGAACCAAACAGACCTGGGTTGAAATCCCAGATGTGCCACTCACAGTCTCCATGAGTTGAGCTCATTGCATCTTTTTTAAGTATAGATTTTTAACACAGAGACCATAGAGTTGTTGTATGGACTAAATACGTTTATGGTGTATAATAGATTATCAAGAAATATTAGCTGGTCAACCCTTTCCTAAAAAAATTGTTACTCTGAGTGATTGGACCACGCCATTTTTAATCATCGTTTTTCACAAATATATTTTTATTGATTTCAGAGAGGAAGGGAGAGGGAGAGAGATATAGAATCATCAATAATGAGAGAGAACCATTGATCGGCTGCCTCCTAAATGCCCCACACTGGGAATTGAGCCCACAATCTGGGCATGTGCCATGACTGGGAATCCAACCATGACCCCCAAATTTATAGGTCAGCACTCAACCACTGAGTCAAGCCAGCCAGGCTATAATCACCCTTAAAAAAAAAATAACCTATCCCAAACATTATCTATCTATCTATCTATCTATCTATCTATCTATCTATCTATCCACCTCTCCATAAAATTTCCTTTTTATTTTAAGTGGCTACAATTTATGGATCACCATATTAGTACTAAACAATGAACAAATAAGTTACTTCATTTTTTTTTAAGTTGTGTAAAACCTGTCACAGGAAACTGTTTCTCTCTCACACACACTCACATATCTCCATGCACTTGTCTGATAACCACTTTAGGGAAATGTCTAGAACTGGATTAGCTGAGTCTAGTGTTTATATATTCACACTTTATTTCATACAGCCAGATGTTTTTCCCTGAAAGATGTATCAATTTGCATTCCCATCAACAACATCTGAGAACTATTTTCCCACAATCTCATAAACTGAGGGCATTCATGAAACTTTTAAAATGTTTTCCTGGACATAATTTTGTTAGGGGCAAGAATGAAAATCTTTCATATACTTATCAGTGATTTGCTTTGTTTCCTTTGTGAATTAACCATCAAGAGGGTTGTGAGTACTGTACCTTTAAGTGTTTTGTTTGAGGAGGAGTGAGGTCCTTCCAAAACTAAGTTGGAAAGATGACCTCACGATTGTGGCCAAGACAGTGCTCTCCAAAAATCCATTGACAGGGCATTTTGCTCCCTCCCTTGTGATCGCATAGACTTAAAAACATACTTATGTTATATTTTTTATATAAAAAAAGTTATACACAATAGCAGAAAAATATATTAGTATAATATAAATAAAATTTAAAAATTTTTATTGATTTTAGAGAGGGAGAGAGATAGAAACATCAATGATGAGAGAGAATCATTGATTGGCTGCCTCCTGCATGCCCCAAACTGGGGTTCAAGCCCACAACCTGGGCATGTGCCCTGACTGGAAATCAAACCCTGACCTCCTGGTTCATAGGTCGATGCTCAACCACTGAACACACCGGCTGGGCTAAAATGAATACTCTTGTGTAACATTCAAATGGAAATATTATTGCTAAAATAATGGCAAGAAAAAATATGCAAAAATAATGTAATTAATTCATTCCCCCTCCCCTCAGCCCACCTCCCTAGGTTTATGGAGGTATAACAGACAAGTAAAATTATATATATTTAAAGTGTACTATGAGATTATTTGACTTTGGTGGATAAACACTAAGATGTGTGGCAGCTAGAATTAATTTCCCTTATGAAAAACAGTGTGGAGGTGCAGGTATTGCTCAGTGGTTAGAGTGTTAGCCCCTGCACCAGAGGGTCTCGGATTCAATTCCAGTCAAGAGCATGTACCTGGGTTGCAGATTTGATTCCTGTCTGGGTACTTGGGGGAGTCAACCAATCAATGTGTCTCTCTCGAATCCATGACTCTCCCTCTCTCTTTTTCCCCATCTCTCCCTTCCTTCTAATCTCTCTAAAAATCAATGAGAAAAAAATATCCTCAGGTGAGAACAAAAAACAAACAAACAAACAAACAAAACAGTATGAAGCTGAAGCCCCTGAGGCCATGAGTAGTCATCATGAGAGAGAATATCATGTCTTAATAGAAGGCAGAGCGATGGTGTGCATGAATGTACTTATTATGTATGTGTACATGAGTGTGTGTATGTGTGCAAACAGTGTGACAGTGAACCCAGATTGATAACATCCTATTTTCATGACATCATATAATCTTCTATGTCCCCTTGGATATCCTAGTCACAAAATTATTTATACATTTAAGGACCTTCCATGGGTGCTGGTTCTAAACTGTTCTATTTTAAAAATACTACATGGCAAATAACATAGGCTCTCACTTATATGTGGGATCTAAATGAAAACAAAACTCATAGAGTCAGAAAACAGATTCATGGTCACCAGTGACAGCAGTTCAGAGGTAGACAAAATGGACAAAGGGGGTCAAAACATACAAACTTCCAGTTATAAGATACATAAGCCATAGGGATGTAAAGTACAGCATGGTGACTGTAGTTATAAAGCTGTATTGTATATTTGAAAATGGCTAAGAGAGTAGATCTTCAAAGTTCTCATCACAAACAACAAAAATGTAATTATGAATAGACATGAATATTAATTAGACGTATGTGGTGATTATTTTGCAATGTAAATGAATATTGCATCGTTACGTTGTACACCTGAATCTAATAAAATGTGATATGCCAATTATATCTTGATTAGAAAAATATTAGACAAAAACAAAACAGAACAATTAAGAAAACACAAGAACTTTAGAACCACGAAAGCCTAGCTTCAAATCCCAAAGCTGTTCTTAGGAGACCTCCCTAATCTATTCAGTGGTCCCTGGGCCCCCATTTGCTCCTCTGTAAATGGAGAATGGGGGTTGCTCTCCTAAGACTTTCCTAAGAGTTAACTCAGCAAGTGGCTGTGGAGGCCCAGGACGTCTTGTGTTCTGGCTGGTGCGCAGCAGGAGAAGGGCCCTGCTCTTTATCCTTCATCTCACCTAGGGCCCCTGTTCCCATCTAAATGAAAGGAAACCTCAAGAGCATCAGGAAACAGACTGGTGGTTGCCAGAGACTGGGATACCCAAGGGGACACAGGAGACTATGTGATATCATCAAAATAGCTAGAAATAGGATGTTATCAACCTGGGTTCACTGTGACACTGTTTGCACACATACACACACTCATGTACGTACACATAATAAGTACATGCACCTGTTCAGAGTCTATGTAATTTGGGTAATACATTCGATAATTTTTACAGAAAAATAAAGCAATCCTATCTAATAAAGACATAATATGCAAATTAACCATCACTCCACGACAAAGATGGAGGTGCCCACAGCCAATAAGGAGGGAATATGCAAATTGACATGACAAAGATGGTGGTGGCTGCTCTGGGCCTCTGGGCAGCATGTGCGCACAGACGCAGAACGGCCAGAGTGGGATGGGATGCCTGCTATGAGGGGAGGGAGGGTGGAGGGAGCTACAGGAGGGTGGCAGGGTTGGAGCGAAGGTGGAAGGCGGCTCTGGCTGGAGTGAAGGCAGAAGGTGGTGGCCAGAGCGAAGGCCCGGGTCCTGGGTGCCGGAGGGAAGCCAGTCCCAGCAGCCAGGGGCAGGAAGGCCTATTCTTGCAGGAATCTTCGTGCATCGGGCCTCTAGTATGTCTTATAAAAATCAAAATGCTGCATAGTCATTTCCCTATTCTTTTTAGGGGTCCATACATCTATTAAGGGTATTTCTTTGTTCACACCCACAAATATGGAGTTCCCAAATGTGATTTTTTTTTTTTTTGAGGTTGCTGAGAATAGAATTCTAGTCAGGAGACTTGAGTTTCAACTCTAGTTCACACTGACCAGCTGGATGACTTTGCAAAGAACACTCAGTCTGCATAATGGGGCAGTGATAACCCAATGACAGCATCATGGAGAGCATCACATGGGAGCACGTGTGGGCATTTCACCTTCAAACTCCAAAATGCCACTTACAAAAATGTTATTTCATTTCATAGCCAAGTTTATCTTACTACTATTTTCTATTTTAAAGTTCTCTGTGGAGAAACATAAAGGCTTCATGGTATTTTGCTTTTTAAAAAATAATTACTCTTTCTTTTTTATTTATTTATTTTTTAATACATTGTTATTGATTTCAGAAAGGAAGGGAGAGGGAGAAAGAGAGAGAAACATCAATGATGAGAGAATCATTTATCGGCTGCCTCCTGCACCCTCCCCACTAGGAATCTAGCCCACAACCTGGGCAGGTGCCCTTGACTGGAATCAAACCTGAAGGCAGTCCACAGGCCCAATGCTCTCCCCACTGAGCCAAACCAGCTAGGGCTTTTTAATTTATTTTTGAATAGTACATTTCTCCAGAGGAGACCACTGGTTTTTCTCTGGTTTGCAAATACCAAACTATCCTCCAAACAGAATTACAGATCAATGTAGACATTTACTATCAACTTTGAGTGTTTTGTTGTGTATAATGGTTTTTTTCACATTCTTTCTGATTATAGAAATAATTAGTTTTCATCATGCAATGAAAGAGGTTATCCTATATAATAAAAGCCTAATATGCAAATCGACAGAATGGCCAGTTGCTATGATGTGCACTTACCACCAGGGGGCAGATGCTCAATGCAGGAGCTGCCCCCAGCCCGCAGGCATCAGGCCAGCCAAAACAGGTGCCAGAGGGGGCCCCCTGATCTCCCTGCCAGTTGCCTGCAGAGGGAGGCAACCGGCGGTGGCGGCGGGGGATGGGACCAGCAAGCAGGGTGGCGCCAGGCTGGCCAAGGTGGGTGCCAGCAGGGGCCTCCTTATCACCCCACTGGTTGTCCTGCAGATCAGCCCTGATCACTGGCCAGGCCTAGGGACCCTAACTGTGCCCAAATTTCGTGCACCGGGCCTCTACTACAAAATAAAGGTGAAAGGACTAAAGCCCCCCCCCCCACCATCTAGGTATCAGTGAAGTGTTTGTCCTTCCCATATCTACTTGGTATAGAAATACATTATGTACTCACAAACACACAGCTCATAACACTGTTGATAATAATTTGCATTGTGTATCACATATTACAAACATCACAATGGGTACATATTTCTGCCTCAGGCTTCATAGCTGTCACGGGGTTGCTCATGGCCAAAGCTACCTCATCAGCAGCCAGGAGGAGAGTGTAAGCTAGGTTTATTGGAAACTCAAAGAAATGAAGGGTGGATATGAAGAGGTCTCAGGCCAATAAGTCATTTTCTCCTCTGATACTAACACTGCTCTGTAGGAAGTTAGCTATTTAGAATGCTTATTCCACTGAGAGACAATGTGCTACATTAAATCACCAAGTCCCCAGGCTTCCTTGCATGGGAGTCCAAGGCAGTGACTTGACTGTCACTCTGACATCCACTCACTCAGCTCAAGGAAAATTGCAAGACCACCTAGAGCACCATCCACACCCCACAGGGGAAAAATGCTTCTCCATGGAATAAAGGCTAAAAAATCCACAAGACAAGAAAGACTAGATTGCTGTACCCAAGAAAGTGATTAATATGTTTGTTCTCCTTGAAATTCATCTAATTTTCACACAGATACAGAATGTAAGATATGGAATATTAAGAAAGACCTGAGGAAAGGTTCCATGCAAAATGGTTCAAGACTTCACTCTAGTCTAGGACTTAAGCAAAAAGTAAAAAAATACAAAATTAGAAATGCTTTATAGATCACAGCATCTCCCAGTTATGAAAACAAAGAAGAATCTTAGCTATTACTCTCAATTATGACATTATTATTAATAACTAGAGGGCCAATGCACAATATTCGTGCAAGGGGCTCAGCCCTCGTATCCGTGGCAGCTTGCCTGGGCCCTTGCAGCTCCAGCTTCATCCAGAAGGTCATCTGGACGAATTCGTGCAATAGTAGGCCTTCTTCCCCCAGCTTCCCTCCAACACCAGGGACCCGGGTTTTCCTCCTCCGGCCACCGGCAGACACCCAGGACCCAGGCTGGCTTCCCGTGGGCCTCCACAGGCACCCAGGCCCTGGGCTGTCTTCCCTCTAGCCCTGGCTTTGTCAGGAAGGATGTCTGGAAGAACATCCAGAAGACATCTGGTCTAATTAGCATATTACCCTTTTATTATTATAGATGATTAATACACTTAACGCACTATTTATCCAGTTTCATCCTCATAACTTTACATGTGTTAGTTACTAAATCCTCCTAGCTAGGTATCCTGTGAGGTAAAAACTATTATTAATAACTTTATTTTAAAAATATGACAAGTAAGGCCTAGAGAGTTAGGTTTTCAGAGTCAGAATTTGAACATAAGAAATCTGGTTGCAGGATCTAGGCTGGCTACTTCAAGAGGGAAACAGGCTAAGCATTTTCCTCTAGCAACTTCTGTCATTGGTCTCCTAAAATGCTATGCATTCTCTTTAATTAAGACAATAGCAATTAGCATTAAAGCAGGTAACATAGGTAAACTATTTAGCACAATTCCTTGCACATATGCAATGTTTGGTAAGTGATAATTATTGTTATTATTCCTTTTATTATTGTCATTGTGATAAGACAGTTTGTCCAAGATAAGATGATAACCAGTCTGACTTTCACTAGGAGAGACTGTAGAACTGAAAAGCAGTCTTCACAAGTGACAAGACTGGAAGTGATGTTCTTATAGAACACAATAGAAGTTCAAGAATTCCTCTGTTCAGCTCCATAAAGTAAAAGGCAGTTACAGAACATATCCACGTAGTGGTAATGTACCATCAGGATCCAGTCTTATGTGTTGGCTTTGGGTGGTATAACCTCAGGGGAAAAAAAAAAGTTATGCCTAAGTCTCAGAAATCCTGCTTTGGTTTAGAGACCCAGTCAGTATTTTGAAAAAGACCAGCATTTCTTTTTAAAAGATATGCCTTTATTAATTTCACAGAGGAAGGGAGAGGGAGAGAGAGAGAAACATCAATGATGAGAGAGAATCATGGATCGGCTGCCTCCTGCACACCCCCTACTGGGGATGGAGCCCACAACCTGGGCATGTGTCCTGACCGTGAATCGAACCGTGACCTCCTGGTTCATAGGTTGACGCTTAACCACTGAGCCACTCCGGACGGGCAAAGGAGACCTACATTTTTCTGGCATGCGTATATTGGTGCAAATTAATATCCAGAGTGCAGTAAAGGCAAGGAAGTAGGTGGATAGGGCAAAGAACAGAAAATGAATATGTGCTCTGGTCTCCCCCAGGTATACACCGATTAGAAAAGTCACCAAACAGTAAAAATCACAACCTTAAAAATAACACAATTTTCATCCTCACCAACTTCCTGCTACCACATTAAGTGAAAGTGGTAACATCTGTTTCCCAGGCAGGTAGCTCGCACTTCCCATGTAGGCCAATCGGATCCCCAGCAGGTGAAAGATCCCGCTGCCTGGTATCTCTTCTGAAGTGCATCTTTATGCAAATCTTGGTAGAACTAAATTTGCTTACTTTCCATTCTCTCAAGTAAAATTTACTTCTTTTCTCCTCTTTTTATTGGATCTCACATAGCTTTAATAAATACAAACTATTTTTTTTCTCTAATCACTTTTCCATTGCTTCTTTCTTTAAAAAGAGGAAAAACCTTTATTGGAATTTTTCTGGTCAACAGTAACCCATACAGTATCTTTAAGACAATTACAGATTACATGTTATATGATAAATGACTAATTATATTGAAAATGTATGCCTAGCATTAAGCTCTTATCATATATCTAATGATGGATAGTGTACAGAGGTTAGCATTATTTAAGTGAAGTAGCTTGTCCAATGTCACAGGGCTGCCTGCTCACTGTGCTCCTGTATTTCCACGTGAGCCCCATTCAATCTATTTACCACTAGGTTCGGAAGTGTTCCTCAGCATCATCCATTCATTTGGAAGGTCATTTACCACATGTTTGTTTTGAAGATCTCAGACATGTAATTCTTAATTTGCACACAGGGCCCCTTCTGAGAGCTTGTCACCCACTAGGAGAGTGAGTCTCCCATGTGTTTTCTTAATTCCATTTTCACTGCCCTTTTTTGAATTGTCATTGTCTCTAGCCCAGAGTCCTTGCGGCAGACCAGGGATATTCTAATTTTAACATCTGGCACATTTGGACTGCTCATTCTAGGAGGTTTGACATTTTCTTCTGAAGAGGAGAAATGTTCTTTTAGGGAGTTTGCATTTTACAGGGTGAAGCCAGGAAGTTGGAGAACTTGGCATCAACTAAGAAACTGCAATTATATAGGATTCCAAATGGCTTTCTCATTGGCAATCGCAGTTGCCTTCCCACAAGGTACTCACCAGCTACATTAAACTCATGAAGCATGACTCTTTGCTGTCAATGGAATAATTTGGCTACAGGATGAATTTCAGCCACCTATGACTCATTTTAAAGCCATTTATTATGTAAACATCTAATCCTAGCTCCCTTCTACCTTTTCTAATACTGTATGTTTAGAAAACTTGACCATGTGACCTACGTCCATATTCAAAATTATCTTTTAGTTACCTTTACCCTTTGATTTTTTGACATTGATCAGAGTATACTTTACCTTCCCCCCCACCCCCAGAAATTCTAGTTTATCTTTCATACTTGATGGAAAATCTGTGACTATGGGCTGTCTTTTCATCCTTAAGATTACGATGCCTAAGTGGGATGTGGTGGGTGAGAAGCCAACTAATATTGTGTATGACTCACCTATGAGTTAGATGCTATGTTTACATCCATTTTAAGCCTCAAAAACACCTATGATATAGTTATCTCCATTTTCTAATAAGTTGAGTGGGGGCTCTCAGTGTTTAGTGTAACATGGAAAATGATCACAGGTTTGTTTGTACAGTGTGCCATATAGGGCCAGAAACAGTGTCACAGGTATAGTACTAGTATGTGCTCAACTAAGATATCCTGAATTAATGAAAACATGAGATTTAATATATCTGTTTACTGCTTCCCATTAACAATTGTATCATGAATTAAATTTTGAATTTACCAATCTTTCCAATACATACTGAATCTGAAGGTGGGAGAAGAGGTTATTTCCAGCAATTTCATCATCGTGTGTGTAACTTTTCTCCACTACTGAGCCAATTTGATTTTACAAGGCAAAGGCAAGTAATAAAATCAGACTTCTGCTAGAGTGAGGCTGCTTCCCTAATTGCAAATGTAAATGTTGCCAGGTGTTCAGCTCCCTTGTTCTAATAAATAAATGATTAGGAAACATGATTAATAGGAAGCTCGCTGCCTAGCTGTGCAGAGTGTTCCCGGAGAGCAATGTGGGGAATTGATTTAGAGGGCAGAAGGCGTGCTTAATGGTATGCTTCCAAGTGGTCCTGGCAGAAGACACCACATGCCTATGTAGGGCATAGGTGCCAGAATAGCATTCTGGACATGGGAGGGGCCAACTAAGACCCCCTGAATTGCTGGAGGTAGGTGTTGGAAGAAAGGCCACCTGAAATTGGTACGACTTGATAGTTTAGATGTGTCCTGAGTCAAACTGAATTTGGTACCCAAACCAGTCACTTCCAAGGTATGTGGAACTTGGCAAGCTCATTGGCTTCTGTTATCTTTCATTTCATCAGTCTCCCCATGACTATAACACCTGTCTCAAATGTAAATATTGAATGAGATTTTGAATGTGTAAATGCCTAGATCAGAAGTAGTTCTTCCTAAATGGTAGTTATTTAGCACTTACTAGAGGCCCAGTGCACAAAATTTGTGCACTCAGAGGGGAGGGGTGAACCCTCAGCCCAGCCTGTGCCCTCTCACACTATGGGAGCTCTCAGGGGATGTCTAGCACTGCTGCAGAGGCGGGAGAGGCTACCACCACTGCCACTGCGCTCGCCAGCCGTAAGCCAGGCTCAGGGCTTCTGGATCAGTGGCACTCCCCTGTGGGAGTGCAATGACCACCAGGGGGCAGCTCCTGCATTGAGCGTCTGCCCCCTGGTGGTCAGTAGGCATCATAGTGACCGGGCGTTCTGCTGTTTGGTCAATTTGCATATTAGCCTTTTATTACATAGGATTCTCTTTATCCACAAAATTCAAATCAATTTGAGAAAACATCATATATATTATAGTCCCTTACTGGAAAAACACAGTCTTTATCAGCATATTAATGACTTTTTAAGAATTCATGCAATAATGAAGCTTACTTAGTTTTAACCCAGTAATCCACAAACACATTCTACCACATGAATGTAAATGATCACTTTTCTAAGTACATTTTGGGAAATACTGTATTATCTTAAGGAAGAGTGTGATTAAAAATTTAAGATACTATTCCCGTGAATAAACAACATCTATGGCATTATTAGGTATATAATAGGTATCTTTACCCTTCTGCCAAAGCAGAAATTTGGGGAAATAAATCAAGATTACTAGAGAAATTAGAGAAAGCTATTAGTTAAAAATTCTGCAAATGTTCATTGTGTTTGATAACTTGGCACAATATAAATTTTCCATTCAGAGCCCCTGTTCTTATTTAAGTTTGTGACTGCCTTTGGGAGTAAGAAGCTGATTTCATATTGAGATTCAAAATGAGAAGGGAATTGACCTACTGGTGCAATGTGGAATATTGTTCTTAAATAAAAAAAGGTCAAATATGTATTTCCACCCCTATACTTATGACCCTGTGACATTGCTGTTCCTTTCATCAAGACTTGAAATGTATTTCTTTAAGCCCTGGAACCTTTCCTGTGCTATGTGGCTCTCACTGGCCAGTGGGATATTTAAAAATGAAATGCAAACAAAAACTTCTAAAATGTTTGCACATTGGAACTTATCTTCTTTTGCTTTGCATCCTCCTGGTACCACGTGAACAAACCTGGATGGATGTGCTGCAGGATGAGAAATCAGTATCCCAATCATCCCAGGTGTGGAGCAACAGGATGTGTGAGCAAGTCTAATCCCTGATCACCAACTAAATCATGGGCAATTCTAAGTGGTTGTCATTTTAAATCACTGAGTTTTGGGGTGGTTTTAATGGTGCAACAGATAATTGATACAAGCAAATGGTCATGAGTACTAGTCCAGCTCACTCATATAACACAAGAACCTGGTTGTAGAGCCTGGCATAGAGTCCTATCTCAAAATATACAATTTTATATCTTGTCTCTATTTGTAGATATCTAAACTGAGGCTTAGAAATATGAACTAGCTTCCTGAATTATCACACAGCTTCTCAGTGCTAGCCATCCATCTAGCTCCAGTCTCATTAGACCTATAGATTTTTTTCTACATGACATTCTACTTCCTAATTCTCTCTGTAATACTAAAATTTCAGGGGCCAGCTTTTTCGCAGAATCACAAGGCTGGTGTCGTACCCTAGATACCTATTATGTACTCTGATGTTTTACAAGTTGAGGGCAATCCGATCGCCTCCTCAGATGATTGTTTTAAAGATGCTAGGACAAATGATTTCTGAGTTACAAGTAATTCCAGACACCCACTATCTATTACATGGCAGACAATGAGCAATTTACATGCACCTAAAAGAACTATCTCTTCAGAAAATCTTACTTATTAACACTCGATATATGGATGCCATCAACAGAGTTGTGCACAAAATAATTGACTTCCAAATAAGTTTTACATCAGCCTGCTTAATCATGCCTCTTTAAACAAAACAAGATAATAAAACAGGCATAACTGTGTCTGTTCATCTCTTTTTTTCTTAGAGAGTTCCTAATCCTACCTAATAAAATGGTAATATGTAAATTACCATCACTCCGCTACGCCCATGATTGGGCTGGCAGCAGGCTGGGGGCGGGACTTGTGGTGGCCAATTGGTCTGACAGAATGAGCGGGGGGGCGGGGACTCACAAGGGCAGGGACCCAACGGCCCCAACGGCCGGCACTGCGGGAGGACCCATGGGGCCGGCAGAAGTCGCCGGTGGCGGAACTCGGGGTGGCCGATTGCGTAGCTGCCAGCACCAGTTTTCCGCCAGCAGCAGTTTTCCTCTGGCCACCCACCGATCGGAGCACCTCTTGATCGGAGTTCCTCTCGGGGTGGCCGATCACACTGACGGGAGGCGCTCCGATCAGCGGGTGGCCAGAGGAAAACTGCTGCTGGCGGAAAACTGGTGCCAGCAGCCAGGTGAAGGAAGGTCTATTGCACGAAACTTCGTGCAACGGGCTTCTAGTATGTATGTGTGTGTGTGTATATATATATATATATATATATATATATATATATATATATATATAATCTGTTATTAGTAATACTTATATCTCCAGGGAAACTGTAGAACAAGTGCACAGAGTATTTGCTGAATGAATAAATGAATGAATGAAAGCTGATTATTGTTGCGTCACTACCATATTGCTGGCGGTTGCATTTGCATTGATTTTATAGTGTTTGAATAATTAAAACCCACATAAAGCAATTAGATTTGAAATAAAAGTCTTAGGGAGTGTTGTTGTTTTTTTTAATTTATGCAATAATAAAATACATTTAGCATTTGAAATTAATAAAACCCAGATAAATAAAACAATTTGCCCAAAAGTATTTGCCTAATAAAAGCAGAGAGAAATTGAGGGGCCCAGACTTTCTGATTTATAACCACAGATATATAGAAATAGCATATTTGTGATTGTTAAGCCAAGTATTGTAATTTTGTCGAGTAGAATATTGAAACCAGCAGAAGGTGATTGACAAGGAAGAAACTCACAGGATTAGAAATAGAACTTAAAGCATAAGTTATCTATGGAAACAGGAAAGTGGTTTTCCAGATAGAATGGGCTGTGGGAGAAACTAATGCTGAGAGAGTAACCCAGTTTAAATCTGCAAAAATCAAGTATAAGTAAAGAAACAAAATGCCCTTTTAGTTTATTTTTAAAAAAATGTAGAAGACATTCATACAAATAAAGTGAACCATTTTAAAGTGTCCAGTCCACTGGATTTAATAAATTCACAGTTTTGTGCAACATCACCACTATTAAATGTTTTAAAAATATTTCATCACCTCATGTAGTCACAACCTATCGCCCCTATACTGAAACAACGGGCCATCACCACTCTGCTTTCTACATTCCTGAGATAAAGCCCACTCCGTCATTTGGTATCAGCCTTTCATTATGCTGCATAAGGAGTTTGAGGCTCTCTGGACTGATCAAGGAAAAACACACGGCCATGAGATTAAAGCAACACACAAAGAACTTATGTGGGTGGTACTTCGATAGGTGCATGAGAGGGGAAGTCCCTAACAGCAGAAGACTTTCAAGAGACAGTAGCATAGAGGTTACCACCCAGTTGACAAAGAGGACAAGGGTGCACCTAGGGGAGAGGGGAGAGGAGAGAGGTGCTGCATAATAAATACACACAAACTCACTGGCGTACAATAAGACTTTGTTATTTGCTCATACATGTGAAGGTCAACTTGTGTGACTCTGCTCCATGTGCCTCATATTCAGGCTCAGGTTGTGGGAGCAGCAGGTACTCCTGATACTTTTTTTAAAGAAATGGTAAAAGCTCAAGAGGGTAAGACAAAATGCCCCGCAAATCCCATGTTTCTGCTAACATTTAATTGCCCTGAGAGAGTCATGTGACCAAGACCAGACTATCAGGCTGGCTGGTATACTCTGTGCACCAGGAGACCCCGGCAAGAGTGTGGATTTACTATATTGTTAAGAAGGATTGAATAATTGGGTCCAATACTTAAATCTAGCATGTATAAAGAAGGGCATTTTTATATCATGCTGGTAAGTTTTGAGAAAATTGAAATTTTCTTTAGATAGTATTTAATGTCTACGTCTAAAGTTTTATCAATTACGAGTTTCAGATTAAACATCACTTTAGCCAGAAATATTAGCATACCTCAGAAGAAAAACTAGCAATCCTTGACTATTATGCACTCAAAAGTATACCTGACATTTAGTGTAGATTATTTATGTTCTCAATAACTCTGCAGGTGGATATTTTACAGATGGGGAAACTTTTTCAGATGGGAAAACTGAAAGAAAATATTTTTAAATAACCTTTCCAGAAAAATAGAATAATCATCAAACTTAGTTCACCATGTGTCAATCAATGGCATTAATATTTTACATAGACTAACGTAACACTATTAAGGTCAAAAACCATTATTCTGCCTCTTGATGAAGAAATTGAGGCAAGAAGTAAGTGCCTTGACCAAGAGATTTAACCACAGAAATGTGCGTACAGAATATAAGTTTGTACACAAAATGTGGATGGCAAATTATTCAAGTTCCAAACACATTTATCTTATTTAAAACCAAATCAAGGGGTGTCAAGTAGCCAGGGGTGAAATTTTCATGTCATGTTTCTGTTTGGGTGCAAATTTTAAACAAGATAAAACAAATGTAATACCTAAAACAAAACAACAACCCAAGAAACAAACAAATAAAAAACCACACACACACACACACAAACAAAAACAAAAAACAAAAAAGCAAAACCAAAAATACAAAACCTAGCCAAATTAAAATAATTATGCCCTTTTGATTTTTGGTTTCAGATGATCATTTATTTCTAAGTTGTTTCTCTTTTTGATTTTAAAAGAAGAGAAGGACTGTAGTGCCTTGCTAAGTTTCTCAGTGCATGAAAGTGACATTTGCTGATCTCTGGAGCCTGAGTTAGAATATCCCCCATTTAACCTGATCCTGGGATCAGTGCCTGGTTTTGAGATGAGACACCTACTGTGATTGACAGTTGTAGGATGATGATGATGATGATGATGCTAATAGCAACAATGTTAATGGTAAACTTATAACAGACAAAAGCTAACATTTTATTAGGCATACTATACTAAATGGAATATCTCTTATAATATCTCAACAATTTTTAAATTTAGGGTTAGTTCAATTTTACAGATGAGAAAACTGCACTCAGGAATTAGTTTTCCAAGGTTATGCAGCTGGTAAATATTCATCGAAGTCCAGGAAGCCAGGCTTAGGTACCCTTGCTCTGCTATGCTAGGCGTCATCCTAATGCCAGCCAGACACTCTGATCTCCGAGGACTAGCCCATGCTATTTTCTTTGCTGGTTAATCTATTCCTCTCTCTCCCTTCACCTTTTGTTCCCACCAGCATTTTAAACACTACTTTTAATAGGGGTCTCAAGTTGCCCTAAGACTGGGTTACTTGTTCCATTTACTTGTTAACTTTTTCTACAAAATATAAATTTCTAGAGAGCAGAGGTGATGACTCCATTGTAAACCCTAACAGGGAGTGGCTTAACACATATTTGCGAATAAGTTATTATCCCAGATTCATGATGGCAGCTGTTACATAAATCCTTGCCACGATCAGGTTGTTGATATGCTCATTTTTAATTCGGATAATAGCTCTGCAAGGGAAATAAGTGTTTAACTTATTTTCACCACTATTATTACTACGATGACAACAATATTATTATTGGTACTTCACAAATAAGTTAGTAGAAGCTCAGTTCTAACAATGGTAAAAATGGGCAAAGCTAAGATGAGTTTTGTGACTATAACTGTGTTCCCTATTGAAAGAAGCTTTGGGTTTGCCATATCAATGTTCAGTGGTTACATCATAATGTGCTTAATTTTGCTTAAGTTGCTTCGGTTGCCATCCACCTTTTTCACCCCAGGGTTGGTGCTACTGGGAGAGAGACAAGAAAGTCTCTCCTGTTACAAGAGCCCTGGTGAAAGCAGTCTAACCTTTTATCTCCTCCTAGAGTCTGTTATACTAGTATTTGCATAATTGTTTTGACTCTGCTGCCTCTATTCAATCTCTCTCTTCCTAAGGTTCAAGATCAGGGGCAGATGCCCATGGGGCACTCATTCAGAAGTGACAGTTGGCACCCTCATTTCTCACAGTCTTTGTTTTGTTTATCTGTTGGGGAAGCCTGGCTTTCCAAGGCTCACTGGCTGGTTCATTGCATTCCCAGGTCCTCTAAGAAAGCTGGCACACTTGCTCTGAACTTACCAACTCCTTTGATCTCTCCAGCAACATCCAACTTTGATTATGTGAAAATCTTCTGTAACTGTAATGCCTGCCTGGAAAGCAACTGAAAACCTCCATTGTGACTATTTTGACCTGAAAGAGAGGCTATTTTAGGGCTGGTGTGTAGTGATTACCAGAAGGAAAAAAAAAAAGGAACACACACAAAGCAGACCTACTTGTCTCTGTCAGTAATCCAGTACAATAGATAGGATTTGATTCACCTGATGTTTGCCAGATGTTAAAAAGATGTGATTAAAGTTAACACACTTTACCACAATTTTAAAAATGCTGGTCTGCTATTAATTTCTATTTTTTAAGCAATCATAAAAATTGAGGGTGAAAACAGAATTATGACTCCATTTCTAAATAAACACTGAAGGAGAAAAAACACACACACAAGAAAATAGAAAAAAAAAACCATAAACAACTATTCATCAGTAGGTGAGTGTATAAAAAAATCTGTGGTGCATTTGCCCATTGGAATACTACTCTGCTATGAAAAGAAAAAAGTTTACCCTTTGGGACAGCATCGATGGAACTGGAGAGTATTGTGCTAAGTGCAATAAGACAGTCAGAGAAAGCCAAATACCATATTATTTCACTCATATGTGGAATTTAATGGACAAAATGAACTAGAGAGCAGGCAGTCATATATGGTGAAGAGGGGGTATGGGACATTGACCAGAAAATAAAAAAAGAAGAAAGAGAGAACTTGTGGACATGGACAATAGTGTGGTATGACAGGGGAGGGGGGTGGGTGGCGATGGAAGAGGGCATAGAGTGGATAAATGGTGATAGGAAATAAATAAATAAATAAATAATACCATCTAAAAATAAAAAGAACATACTTTTTCTTTTGGTTGGCCACAACACTTTTCTTGCTGGCAACAAAGATCTTACTTTATCCAAGCTTCTCTAGAGTTTACTGAACTAATCAATGGGAACTACCATTTCCAATCTCATTTAATCTAGATTTCTTGTGGTGACTATCCAAAGCATTAGATAACTTAATAATTGTTATTTCTCTACTATTAGATCTTATTTTCAGTTCAGGGGTAATGCATCTTATTTCCCTTCTGGAACATGGGTGTCTCTTGTTGCTCCAGTGTCTCTAATTAGGCCATCTGTTTTAAAATTAGCCATTGGGAATGTAGCTAGTTTTGTTTATGTGTATTCATCTGTGTGTGTATTTTATCTTTACCAATGGCTTTTCTTTTTTTAATCCTCATCTGAGGGTATATTAGCTACCTCAGAGCCTCTTTGGTACTGGAGTGTTGGACACATGCAGGCCCTCACACAGCACTTGAGTCCTCACTAACTTGGAAACACAGGACATTCACCAGCCCTTATGATCAACTCTGGATCAAAGAGGCTGGTTCCACACAATGTGGGTACACAGTGAGTTATGTAATTAATTGTGCCCTTAGATGAGAATACCGAACCCTACACACACATGACAATGGTTTCAGTTCCAAACAAACCTCCCCCACTTTCACCTGCCCCCACCGTACAATATATCAGGGATAAATAAACTCTCCCTTGCACTTGTCAGGATGGTTGAAGTTCTGGAGCAGAGAATTCATATCGAAAGTCTAATAAAACTGGGTGAACCAACTGCTGGTTTTCTAAATATGATATATGCTTTCAAGGAGTGAAGTTAAACAATTCACTTGGCTATCCACAAAGCTCCTCAACTGAGGAGGCAATGAGAGAAATGAAAGCTGGGGCTATTCAGCCCCTTGCACATAAATATTCATTTAGATTTCTTCGTCAGCATTTTTCATCATCTTTTCTTTAAGGTAATTTTTTCATTCACTTTTCAATCTGTGTGACAGTATTTGCAGCTAAGATAATTTAAATTAAACTTTCAAGCAAGATCTTTTTGGATGTGTGTTTGTGAACTGCTATCAAGTTGTTTTATGATGATCAAGATATTTTCCATCTACTCTGTTCTTTTATCCACTAATTTAGTGAGCTTATAAAAACAAAAAAAACAATCAAGTTTGTCTGGAATGACATATTCTTTATAAATTTAGCATGGCCCCAGAGAATGAAATCTGCTATTTATTAACAAATCAAGCGACACAAGTGAACACTTTTTTTTTTTTAAAACCACAATCCTCCAGGGAATGATTGCAGACACCGGTTCTTAGTTTGAAAGAGGAAAAATAATCAGTTCTTTTTAAAGGGGTAGGCGCCTTAAAGCAAGGGTTGAGACTCTTGAAATGCACAGAGAAATTTCCAGTTTTTAAGTCAAATAGGTTTACAAGAGACTGTGTCCCCAATGTGAAATCAAGGACCTTGAAGTGTCACGGACATGGCATCTGAAACCCTGCAAGCTGGTCAGAGCCGAAGCTCACAGTCAGTCGTGTTGCAACTCTAGGGGGCCTGAAAGGTCCCGCCATCTGCCGCACATTTTCAATTTTAAACTTTTAATTGGCTTCATCTTAATATTTTTCTCGACCTACCCAGTCGAGTTTTCTTTAAAAAAAAAAAAAAAACACCTCATTTTGGTAAATACATTTAGAATGTTTTTCTCTTTGTATTAGAACAGGAAGGATATAAATATAAATGCAAATAAATAAAACATTTTGAAAACTCCTGGTAAATCAAGTAGGGCTATATGTAAATTAAATGAAATGTCTCCTATGAAAAAGCTTGCAAAATTTAACTATTCTCTGCCTAAGTTTAGCCAGTAGATGGATTGTTTATTTAAAATTTAAATATTTGGAGTTCCACTCACATAGATTCTGATTGAGCAAGTTAAGAAGTGGTAATCTTTCTTTTAAAAAGCAGTGAATTTGATAAAGATGATACTAAGGCTACACTTATAGGAAAAAACAAGCACAAACAAACTTGTTTTAAAGTACCATTATATTGAAAAAAATTGTTAATATTAAGTATTTAATTTTAAAATGATCAATTTTATATATCATTTATGGGTTCACTCAATATGTGTGTGTGTGTGTATATATATATATATCATATTACGTATATCTTTTTTCTGCTATAGTAATGTAGTTGTTAACATTTATAAAGAGTCTTGGGATACCCTATTGCAGTGGTCGGCAAACTCAGTCAACAGAGCCAAATATCAACAGTACAACGATTGAAATTTCTTTTGAGAGCCGAAAACCGACTTCTGCGCATGGGCCACGAAGTTTCAATCGCACTGTACGTGCACGCCCGCACGTGGTATTTTGTGGAAGAGCCACACTCAAGGGGCCAAAGAGCCGCATGTGGCTTGCGAGCCGCAGTTTGCCAACCTCTGCCCTATTGACATGCCTGATAGCAATATACATTTCTACTATAATTCTTTTGGCCAGCCTCCACCTCCCATTGATTGTCCTGCTGGCCGGTAGCCTGGGCCTCCCTTTGCAAGGCAATCCTAGGGTGATGGCGGGCCAGGCGCCAGTGCGTGTCATAGAGTGGTCATCCGGGTGTTTGTTCTGCTATTCTGCTGTTCAGTCTATTTGTATATTATGCTTTTCTTATTATAGATAGAAAGAAGAGCTAATATGTCTAAAGCAAAGAGAACACAGAAATCCAAATAAGAGGAGAAATTGAAAATAAGAAAATAATAGAGAAAAATCAATGAAGCCAAATGCTGATTAATCCCTGAAATGTTCACAAAAATTGATAAATCTTGATCCAAGTGAAGAAAAACCAAAAGAGAAAATACAAACTGTTAATGTTAGAAATGAAAGAGTGTCGTAACTATTCATACCTTAAAAATTGAAAAAAACACTATTCTGTGTTCACAAATTTCATAATTTAGATAAAATGGACCAGTTCCTTGATACAATCTACCAAAATTCACACAATGGAAACAGAGATAAATAAATGGATTGATAGCCCTGGCCAGTTTGAATCTGAAAACATATGTCCACATGAAAACCAGTTTGCAAATATTTATAGCAGTTCTATTCATAATTGCCCCAAACTGGAAACAACCAAGATGCTTTCAATAGATGAATAAACTAAAATTAAAATAAAAAAACTGTGGTGCACAGAATATTACCAAACAAAACAAAACAATTATATTGCTAATTGAAAGCCACCAGTCTTAAAAGACTTCATACTGTATAACTCCCATTACAGTATATAACTTTCTAGAAAAGGTAAAAATGTAGAGCGAGTAAACAAATCAGTGGTCAGAGGGTTTCAGTTGGAGAGGGGTGAGTACATGAAACACAGGGTTTTTTAGAGTAGTGAATTTATTTTATATGGCACTGTAATATTAGATACATGACTCTATGCATATGTCAAAACCTGTAGACATCTACAGAAGAAAGTGTGAATCTTCAAGTAAGTATGCAAATTTTCAAGCATTATTTATTTAGGAGATCAAGAGATCTCAGAACAGAATGCAAATGGTCACAAAAGCACCTACCTGCATTCCAAATAAATGATGACCTAAATAACTTCAGGATATGATCAGAATCTGTAAGACTAAAGGCAAAATGGAATGTGCATAGCACTGCAGTCCTGTTAACAAAGTTCTTCCTCATTTTTGTACAGATGAAAAATTATGAAATCACTATACATGTACATTGCAATTGAACAATTAAGTAAATGAATGGCAGATGGTGAAAGACGTTTTCTCCCTTTTGCAGTGACAGGTTATAGATAAGCCAGGGAGAATGTCTGAATGATCCATATGGTAATGAATTAAATTGGAGACATCCGTATGGAATTGTATTTAGGTTAATATAGATACAGATGGTTACACACAAAAATATGTACAAATATGTGTATGTATGTGGATCACTATACACGCACTAACTTCTTTGCTCTCTCAGAGGAAAGGGCCTTGAAGAATTGACAACTCAATAGCAAGAGCATATCTAGCACACAGATTTTGGCTTTTAATAACATTCTCTAAAGTGAGGAACCAGGGCACATTTGGAGATATTGATAGTTCTGGGACTAGGACAGGAAATATACAACCTGAGCCTGGAGTATCTTGCTGTAGCAGAAAGTCAGGAAGGACTCAAAAAAACAAATGACGGGCCCGGTTGGTGTGGCTCAGTGATTGAACGTCAACCTATGAAACAGGAGGTCATGGTTCAATTCCCAGTCAGGGCACATGACTGAGTTGTGGGCTCAATCCCTAGTAGGGGATCTCCTCCATCAGTGACTGGCTGCAATAGTTGTTTAAGATACAAAGAGCCAAAGGTTAGCCTGGTCAAATACCCCTGCTATACTACTCACACAGTATTCAAAACTTAATCATGTCCTTAAGAATAGGGAAGGTGGGGGTAGGTAAGTGGATAGGAAGAGATCAACCAAAGAACTTGTATGCATATCTGCATAACCCATGCACAACAAGGTGGTGAAGGCCTGGGACAGGGGGTGGGAGAAGGCTAGAAGGGATCAGTGGGGGGGAAAAGGGAGGACATATGTAATACATTCAACAATCATGACTTAAAAAATAAGAATTGATACATCCAAGAATTGCAGGGATCTCAGAGGATCTGCCTGGTGTTATGAATAAAGAAAATTGTTACATTATATATATTTCAGAATGTGGCCATTTGAAAAAAATATGAATATAAACATATATTCCTAAACAGGTATTTGCTTTCTGCAACTCTGTACATTTAAGCCAGCCCATAGTCCAGATTTTTTATAATGTCTGACCTTTGTTACACTTGATACTTCTGCACCCCAAAATCCTGCCAACGTTGAAACTCAGGCCAGATGATATATTGTATATTGACCTCTCAATATCTCCTTCAGTATTTAGGTAAAAGCAGCTTACAAGTAGAAACATACATTACTTGTGCAATCTTCCTGATTGTATGTTTTTGTGGTTCCAAGACCCTTTATAGTGTTAACTTTATTTTTTTAAAAATCTTTATAGTTAAAAGTATTCCATGTGTCCCCTTTTTTCTTCCATTGTCACCTTCTAGCCCGCCCCCCACCCCTGCCCCTGTGGCCTCTACCACCCTATTGTCTGTGTCCATGGGTTATGCATATATGCATACAAGTTCTTTGGTTGATCTCCCTTCCCTCCCCCCACCCCCTCATTCCTCCATCGCCTTCCCTCTGAGATTCCACATTCCTTTCCATGCTTCTATGTCTCTGGATCCATTTAGTTTTTCACAAGTTTTATTTTAATATTTGAGGTACTTGTACCAAGTCCCTAAGGATTTCCCAGGAGAGAAGCACTGCGCAGCCCATTTATATTGCAACTAGAGGCCCAGTGCACGAAATTCGTGCAGGGGGGGTGGGAGGGTCCCTCAGCCTGGCCTGGTCCCTCTCATAGTCCAGGAGCCCTCGGGGGAGGTCAGACTGATGGATTATGCCTGATCCCGGGGATCGGACCTAAACTGGCAGTCGGACATCCCTCGAGGGGTCCCAGATTGGAGAGGGTACAGGCTGGGCTGAGGGACCCCCCACACCCAGTGCCCCTGGTGGCCAATGAATGTCATAGCAAGCGTTTGAGCCACCTTAGCATATCATTAGCATATTACGCTTTGATTGGTTGAATGGATGACCAGATGACTGGGCACTTAGCATATTAGGCTTTTATTATATAGGATTTACCTAACTCTTCTTTATTAAGATCTACATATTTTGTGACATTGGTGATGAAGGTTAAAAAAAATTAAGTGCCACTGAGCAACTCAGATATCAAAGATTAAATTCATCACGAGAATATGGCCCTTGTATCTGGATTCTGAGAGAGTTTTTCCATCACCTGCTACTTTGCATGGATGAGTGGTTTCCAAAGAAGACGCCACATCTATTGCACACACTGCTTTTACAGGCTGCCTTAGGTCTTCAGCACTCTAATGACTTTAGACCAAATAAAAACCAGACATAATAACATTAGAAACAGATGTTTCCCTACATGATCCTGTGATTAAATCAGAGAAAATTATATTATCATGCTTTCTTTAAAAAAAGTTAACTTGTGCTTTGAAAGAAATCCCACTCTGATACCAAATCCTGCTTGTCATTTCCAAAGAACTCTTTGGTACCAGTTGTGTCACCATAACTGTGTTATGTTTTCTTTCTATTACATTACACAAATAAGTTAAAACCAGTTACTTTTTGTTAGTCCAATTATTAAAATTAGGTGGGCATTGTGCAAAACCATAATGTGTTTTGTGTGTGTTGGTAGAAAAGAATGAGAGAAAGCAGTAACTATGGATATATGTGTTTTTACATAATGTTTTTCAACACCTTTAAATGCTGTATTCTCAAAGGCAGGCATACAGATTTAAACCAAATGCAACATAAAATTTAAGGACCCTTCATAGAATTGCAGGCACCAGAGTGGCACAGATCATATTGCACATTTCAAACAAACTTGCATACATAGTCAGATAGCATATTTGGGGAAATAAAAACCACAGTGACTGGCTTTACAATTTCTCCTTTCCATAATTTACTCAAAACTCAGAGACCACATACATAGAAGGATAAATGTTATTTTTTAAACTGAAACTATGTCCTACATGGTTTACTGAGTTCATGGGCTTTTTAAGAAATATCAAGGGGTCCATTATCTGGCTGAGTTTCAGTGCTATCAATAAAATCATCTTCACTTTCAACATAGAAAACAAGAAATAAAAAAGGAAGGAAGGCAAGAAGGCAGGAAGGAAGGAAGGGAGGAAGGGAGGGAGGGAGGGAGGGAGAGAGGGAGGGAGGGAGGGAGGGAAGGAGGGAGGGAGGAAGGGAGGGAGGGAGGGAGGGAGGGAGGGAGGGAGGGAGGGAGGAAGAAATATATTGTTATGAAAGAAGATTTAACTTTGGGTGGTGAGTGCACAATGCAATATATAGGTGATGTGTCATAGAACTGTACATTTAAACCCTATATAATTTTATTAACCAGTATCACCCCAATACATTTAACTAAAAAGAAAAAAAAAGCTCTCTCTCCCAAAGGCAAGCTCAGTGTCAAATATCTTTGGAATGTCCTTTGTATTAGAGCTACATGCTTATTTGAAGACCGAGTCACTCCAATATTATATGTTGAAATTTTGCCCATCACAACTAAGATGTGAAGAAAAAAACATAATTTCTTTTATCTTACTTTATATCCCCAGTCTATTTTTTAATCAGAGATGACAGAGATGGTGCAGATATACTTAAAACTACAGTGTATTGTCACTCTTTGTGTTTACTTTGTTCCTTTTTCATTCATTCTCAATCCATTTATTTAATCAATTATTTATTCAGTGACTTACTTAATCACTTATTTACATCAATATTAACTCATAGTTCAGCATTCTCTGTTCATAATCCAACGGCATTGCTCTGTATTTTATTACTCATTTGTACCCCAGGTCTGCTTATTGGGAACTCTTTCAGATTGGCTCCTATATCCTATTAACATACCTTTTTTTAAGACTTTTATTTTCTGGCAAGAGAAGAAGGTGTAAGCTTAAGCTCAGCTTTGTATTGTCCCTGCCCCAACTCTACATTCATTGTTTTCTGAAAGAAGTCTGTTTCTTTTATTAGAAATTGGGCCTTAGACGCCATGATCTTCACATGGGGTGGACTCATTGCTTCTGGGGTGTCATTGCTTCTATACCCACCAAGAGAATGAAGTTAGAAAAAATAAGTATGTACACACATATATCTGTATGCACATATACCAATATTTGTTCTTATCTATCTCTTTGTCTATCTATTAATATAAAGTCATACTGTTATAAATATATATATAGTATGACTTTATATTAATAGATATGGTTTTGCATTATACATGTGTGGTGCATGTGTGTGTGTGTGTGTGTGTGCATGTGTGTGTGACTAATTCTCAAACACATTATAACATACATTATAACATTCCCCTTATTTGGAATGCCTTTATATTGACAGTGAGAAATCTAGCACTCAGTAGCTACATTATAATCACTTATTTCTTTCAATATCAGCATAAACATAAAGTCATTGTAGAATTGTGAAATACTATCCCTGTGATAAACACATTTGTAAGCATATAAGAATGTCCATGTACAATTCTATTTTAATAGCCTTATGTATTTTGATGGAACACTCTTTTTTTCAAAATTATTATGGTTAGCACCATTCTTTAAATATGTCATTTATTAGTAATGAAACTAGATCAGTTTTAACAATCTCATTACACCCTGAAGACCCCCCAATAAACTGATTGTATTTGTTTTTACCTAGGAGCATTTTATATAGATTTGAACAGGATCAGATTTTCTGACCCCTGGCTAAAGGCAAATGCATGAGTAAATCTAGCCAAAACCACGTCAGGCAAATTGTCAATCCACAGAATTGACCACAGGCCTAGATGATAAATGCAAAACATCCTCTCATTTCCTCCTCTTCCTTCAATGTCATCATCTAGAACTAAAAGGGCATCCCTCTTGCTATTGGATGATAAATCCTTTATGGTCCATCTATGTTTTCCCTAGCCTGTGGCTCTTATATCTTGATAATTGAGAGAAAACTTTGTAGTATTGAAAACTCTAGTATTTACCCCCAGAGTCTGTTTTCAAGGAAATTGATTTACTGTGTACAAATTTGTCTATAAAACTTGAAATTTATATATTAGCAATGGAGCATTTGTCTGAGCTTGATGTCCCAAATCAGTAAAAACATTGATTTAAATGGGTGGAGAAAGCTGGAAATATATGCACTAATGATTCAAGGAGCATTGATTCAATATCACATAAGAATATCACATTGATTCAATATCACATAAGAATTATACATTTTATCATTTACTAACCACAGGGATTCCTTTCCATCTTTCCCAGGTATATCCATCACTAATTTATGACTTTCCACTCTACTCTCTCCTAACTTGATTTTAGTGTGTTGTAGATATTTACTCTTATAAAGTCTTAAATATTTTGCCATATCTGAAAGGATTCATTGTTAGCAGAATATTTGTTGCCAATTATATTTTCTTCACTTGTAATTGACACATCTTTATACCAAATATTTGGAATCATATTATTGCTTTTGTTCTACTGATAGAAACTCCCTAAGTAGAACATATTTTGTGTTATCTAAAAAGGCATGAGTGACATAACTGATGAACAAAAACAGATCCAGAGACAGAGAAGCATCGATCAGACTGTCAAACCTCAGAGGGAAGGTAGGGGAAGGTGCGGGTAAGTGGGGGAGATCAACCAAAGGACTTATTTGCATGCATATAAGCCTAACCAATGGACACAGACACCAGGGGGCATGAGGGCATGAGTGGGGGGTGGGGGGCAATGGGATGATAAGGACACATATGTAATACCTTAATCAATAAGGAAAAAAATTTTAAAAATAAAATAAAAAGGCATGAGTGAAACAAGAAGGGGATGTCAGCACTCCAGTACTTTAACAAGGGAGTATACTTTCCAAATATCTATTCAGTCTCTGCTTTGAAAACCAAATATTTCCTTCAAAAGTCCCACATTATTAACTTCAGGATAAAGACCATGCTGCTTATTTTGTGAGGCCTTATAGTAAGTATCAGGCTGCTGATGAACTAATACAACTAATACTACACAAAGCCCTCTAAAATGCATTCGTTCCCCTACACACTACACTGTGTAGGGTGTATATACAGGGTGAGGCACAAGTAGGTTTACAGTTGTTCATATGGAAAATAATACAATGCTATATAATAAAAGCCTATTATGTAAATCAACCGAAAAGCAGAAAGACTGGTGGAATGACCAGTCACTATGACATGCACTGACCACCAGGGGACAGACACTCAACTCAGGGGTTGCCCCCAGCCCCCAGGCCCCAGGCCAGCCAAGACGGGTGTTCTCCCCTGCCCCTTGATCATCCCGCTGCTGCCGGTCACCCCACAGATCGGCTCTGATTGCCGGCTAGGCTTAGGGACCCTACCATGCACAAATTTCATGCACCAGGCCTCTAGTAATTAATTAATAATTCAAGAATTGACTCTGTGTTTTGTGGACGCATAACTGTAAACCTACATTTGCCCCACCCTGCTTATAGCCATATCCATTTTTTACGGTGCTTTTCTCTATCTTGTCTTATTTGACCAGATGTACACGTGTTTTCAAAATAAAATTTTCGCACTCCTCTTTCACCTCCTCAGGGTCACCACAAACTATTTTTATGTGATATGAGAACATTTGCACATAGCTCTATAAATGCATAGATAAGTGTGTCCATTCATGTTAGATTCATTAAAAAACAGAAGCCTTGTCATTTAGGGAATACCTGAAACACTGCAGTCCTGTTATTTTATAAATTACAAGAATGAAGGCCATGACTATTTTGCTTTTGACTCTCTTCCTGGCATCTAACAGGCCTAAAAACTGTGTGTGTTTTTTGAAAAATGAATGCCTAGTGAGGGAGTTAGTTTGAGCATTATGTAAATAAGTAATGAACAAAAACAGAGAAAATATAGTTCCTGCTTCCTGGAACTGATGGATCATGGATGAAGAATAGATATCAAAACAGATCATTCTTTTACAAAATGAACTCAGAACTTCAATTAGAAAGCTATGGAGAAAAATACATTAAGAGCTCCATTTTCAAAAGAGAACTATCCAAACATAGCATATGAACGCTCAGTGATATTTGGGTATTACCAAATGTAGTATTTCAGTGAAGTAAAAACAAAATCAAAATACACACATATCACTTTATATAGAAATATGTATATATATATCACAGGGCTAATACAAAGTACCTTAAAATGTACAATAACAGTTTAAAATATATTTGTATTGATTTCAGAAAGGGAAGGACAAGGAGAGCGATAGAAACATCAGTGATGAGAATCATTGATTGGCTGTCTTCTGCATGCCCCCTACTGGGGATCAATCCCACAATCCAGGCATGTGCCCTTGACCAGGAATTGAACTGTGACCTCCTGGTTCATAGGTTGATGCTCAATCACTGAGCAACACTGGCCAGACTACAATAACATTTTTAATACATGGAGAATTAATATTAAGGTCACATCACATTAATTCCTAAGTTCATGCTTTAATGAAGCAGATTTTATCAGTATCTTTTGTCACTCTGTATGCATTAAGCTAAAGACTATTCAGAATATGCTGTTTTCGGCAGTAGAAAACTGTTACTAAGCTCATGGAGCAGTCATTGCTAATAGTTAATAACCCTTTGTTCAAGACAATTCTTCATACATTGATTGAGCATTAGCTATTCAGAATGCACTGTTGTAAGAACTAGATATTTAGTCTGAGTAAAGGAATGGAGAAATAGGGGATAAACTTTATTTCTATCTCAGGTATGAGAAGCCTTAAAAAAGTCTAAACATGAACCTCAAAAATGCTGATATACTGCAGAAGTCTGATAGGTTCTATCCCTTTGAAGTGTCATCAATAAGAAAGGAATCAATACCTATGATCCAAGTTAGGTAATGGGGAGATAAGGTGTCCCCCCAAATAAGTACAGATCAGCACAAATCTCGGATCAAACATGGCTGATCACCAATAAATTGGAATTAAAAAGTCAGAGACCATCTGAGATGTGCAGTTGTCACAGGCTGGCGAGAAAGCCAGACAAAGGAAAATGAGAAACATGTGCTGGGTTTCAGGCAAGAAGTGCAGATTCTTTAGGAAGCATTAGAGCCTCATCCTTGCTAATACGTTCCCACTTGCTATTAACTAATTAAGGCTCAAAGATTTGTCATTTGTGAATATAAAGCAAAGAGAACATTATAGGTCAGAGAAAAATATTATTAACATTAGCAAAATATCATTTGCTAATTCCAGGTGTTAAATTACAGTGGATGCTTCTCTTGTTCTCAGCAATTGAATACAGAAAATAGAAATTACTTGGCATCCAAAACACAGGAATGAAGAGTTTCCCCACTAGATCACCTAATGCATATTTTCTGTTTGCCTGATTTCCATCCTCCTATATTTGGAACCTATGGTTTTCACGACCAGTCTAATAACTCTCAGTCCATGGAGTCTGAGATAGGCTTCCTCCCCAAACCAGCCCCCACCCCACTTAAGAGAAGTACATGGCCCAACATGAAGAATCAAAGTGCGATTCAGACATCAGCCTAGATGCTGAAGTAGTCTAGGTGCTATGAACTAAATGTTTTGCTCCCTACTATTCATATATTGAAACCCTTATGCCCTATATCAGAGGTTTCAACCGGAGTGCCTCAAGTATTTTTAAAATATGCAATACCTGACTGTTTAGTCAGGGGCACTGACCACTTTTCCTTGAGATTGTCAAATAAAGGACAACAGCCAACACAATAATAGCCATCCAGGTGTGAATGCCGGTCTTGAACCATACATATATAGGTCATATAATAGAGTTGCTTCTTATTGGTCTTGTCGCATAATAAGGTTGTGTCTGGTTGGTTAATTCTTGGTACCAGAAACCCTTCTATACAAGTATAGGCGTATGATATTTTAAAAGACACTTTGGAGCAAAAAGGGTAGGTGATTACAATTTTTTGTAAATAAATAAAAATTGTACTTTTTTTGGGGGGGGGCAGATCGGCAAAAAATATACTTTTTTGTGTGCTGCAGAATCTTAGTAATTAGTTTATGTGTGCCATGAAAGGAAAAAGGTTGAAAATCAGTGCCCTATAGGATGGTATTTGGAGATGGGGCCTTTGGGGGTAACTGGGTCATGAGGGTGGCAGCCTTATAAGAACAGACATTACAGGACCGCTCTCTGTCTCCCTCCTATGTGAGAACACAGTGAGAATAAATTGATCTGCAAGCTAGGAAGAGGGCACTCACCAGAACCGGACCAGGAAGGCACCCTGATCTCAGGCTTCCCAGTCTCCAGAACTCTGAGAAATAAAGTTCTATTTAAGGAACACAATCTATGCTATTTGTCAGACAGCCCAATCTGACTAAGACATTCAGCAACATAAAACAAAATAGTATGGTATTCAGAGATGAAAAGATTGGTAGACAGAACTTCATTGTCAAAGAAAGCCATAGAATATGCCAAGAATAGCATTTAGAGATGAAGAGACTCACTGGCACTTTTATTTGCACTAAGGGTCCAAATTGTGCCCCTCCCTGGATCTACTCCTCTTTATAATGTTAGCTTACAGCCCCACACTCAACAGAACTCAATTTCCTGAAACTCTTTAATCTAGGTTGGCCTTGTGAGCTTCTTTGACTAATAGAATTTGTCATAAATATCCTTGGACCAGTTTCAAGCCTAATCTTAGGCCTTATGCTTTACATTCCTCTGCTCTTGTTCTTGGAACCTTGGCAGGGTCATATGATCAATCCTGAGATCAGTTTGCTGGATTCTGGGCATGTGGCCAGTCATACTTCTAGCTGCAGCTGACAGCAAGCAAACTTTAAGAAGCAAAGCCACCTGGCTGACTCGCAACAAAACCATGACCAAAAGGTGAGGTCAGCTGAGATGAGATCTACCCAGCTATACAAACCAAATTCCTGACCTACATAATCATGAGCAGCATAAAGGTTTGTTTCAACCACTAAGTTAGGGGTAGTTGGTTATGCATTAAAAACTGATTTTCAACCTTTTCCACTTCACATAAAAACTAATTACTAAAATTCTATGGCATGCCACAAATATAGTTTTTGCCAATCGGACAAAAAACAATAGGTATAATATTGATTCATACACACCAGGCGGCTATTGTTGTGTTGGCTGTTGTCATTTTTTTATTTGACAACCTAAGGGAAAGGAGGTCAGTGCCCCTGACTAAGTAGTCAGGTATTGCATATTTTGAAAATTCTAGTGGCGTGTCAGTTGAAAATCACTGCTGTAATCAATGTAGTAGGAGAGAGATCGAGTCTGGGTGGTACTGTTGAATCCCTGAACCCAGCTAGCTGCCCTTTGACTTTTTAGTTTCCTTAATGAGTAAAATCCATTTCCCCCTTAATCTAGCATAAATTGGATTTTTCTGACAATTGCAACAGGAAAGAATCCTTGTTGACTCACATATGAATCAATTTCTATCCTTCCATTTTTCTACCTGCTACAGATATGAGCTTATTACTCTGCTGCATAAAATGCCTAGATGACTCCTTATCGCCTTTTCAATATATTTCAAAGTCTTTACATGATCGTTCTCAACTCATACACTGTATAGGCCCTGACATTGATGAGTTATCACACAGCTCCACACTCTAGGATTGCCATTAAAACAATCACTGTCATTAAAATATCTAAAAACATTAACACACCACCATACTTTTTATGCATAATATTCTATTTGCCAGAAATGCCCTTCCCATTTGTCTCCCTTCCTAACTCCTCTATTTTTCAAGAATCATCTCATTTAACAAACATTATAGGCTCTGTAAGGAGACTGTCATCTGTGCTGTGACTTACTGGCAGCTTTGGAGCTAGCTGACGATGCTATATTCAGGACACTGATTGGTGGATTTCTTACTCCCTAGGACTTGGACCAAGGCTCACAGTATAGCAGGTCTTTGATGTGCTTTGATGAACACACATACACATATGTCCTAAAGACTTTGTTCAGTGCCTTTAGAATGTACTCTCTCTGAGACTGAACAATTTCACTTATTTTTAACAGCAAAAATACCTTTTATTTTATTATTTGTAGTTATATTAAATTAATTGGGGTGGCATTGGTCAATAAGATTATATAATTTCAAGTGAACAATTCCATAATACTAAATATATTACTAAAAATTTAAAATACAACTTTAGTTAATGATTTAGTCATTTCATTTTCCTTTCCAATTAAAATGGATAAGCAACTATTAATAAAATTACCTAATAATTAAACTCCAGGATGCAAATGAAAAAAAATATTTGGAGAGTAGGCAAGGAAGTAGATCAATGAAATAGAAATTGCCAGGAGCATTTATTAATTGCAGACATATAAATACATTACAAGAGCCAAAAAGACCTGATATAAAATCCAAGGGTTAACTTTTCTCTGTATAATTGTGCTAGATATTTCTTATTTTGCATTCTTATTTTCAGACAAATCAATATCTGTCCTTCTTTAATTAGGATACTATACATTCTTCACACACATTTTTTTTCATAATTTTACCAAATGCCCCAGGTTGATTTCATTTTTATAGCTTCACAGAATTAGACTTTTCTAAAGTCTAACTCCTTAACTTGGTATGCTCTTGAAACATCTTTTATATGAAACTAGAGGTGCAGTGCACAGAATTCGTGCACTTGGGGGAGTCCCTCAGCCTGGCCTGTGCCCTCTCCCAGTCCGGGAGCCCTCGGGGGATATCCGACTGCCAGGTTAGGCCAGCTGTCAGTCTGGCTTGTGGCTGAGCGGCACTACCCCTGTGGGAGTGCACTGACCACCAGGGGGCAGCTCCTGCATTGAGCATCTTCCCCCTGGTAGTCATTGTGCGTCATAGCAAACGGTCATTCCGCTCTTCGGTCAATTTGCATATTACCCTTTTATTATATAGGATATGGAATCACTAAGAGAACTTCTATTTCTATTAGATTGTGAGAGCTATTTCACATTAAATTGTAAGTTTGCACAATATTGGTTGTATTTTTAGTCAGTGTTAAGTATCTCAACATGACTTCCATAGCCAAAGTATCTGACAATGCAAGTTGGGTGACACTAAATGTCTTATTTTCCCCAAATTGAAATGATTCCATAATAGCTGAGTGGCACATTGAAGTAAGAATATGTTTGGAGCTAGGAGCCTAGCCTCCTTCCCAGCAACACAGGGAATGTTTTTGATGTCTCCAACTTGGCTTCCTCAGCTGTAAAGTGAACACAATAGCATGTGTCACCCATAGCACAAGGTTGTTTTCAAAATAAACAGACATAAGAAGTGTTACTACTTTGAAATACTCGCTGCCTTATTCCATAAAAAAGGATATCAACATTGGAACATTAGATGGCATTTCTGTCTCTCCAACATCTGTGAGTCATGAAATATCGCTCATAACATTGGTAAAACTAGGGATGTAAATAGCCATGCCAGGCAGATGAAACAGATTGTGACTTTTCCTTTTATAAAACATATCACTAATTTCTGTGAATATATATATATATATATATATATATATATATATATATTATGTATATTATATATATATACATATATATACATATACACACACAATAGATATATTCTCAGAGTGTGTGTGTGTATGTGTGTATGTGTGTGTGTGTGTGTGTGTGTGTGTGTGTGTGAGAGAGAGAATGTGAGTGTGAATCAGCAGCATTTGAGGATGCTGCTGCTTATTTAAGAGGACTGATTTAGGAATCAAATGGTGCAAGATAATAAGACTCGTGTAGGCCTTATTAACCCAGCAGGTGCTGAATACATACAGTTATTGTAGACATGCTTATTGTTTCTACTTATTTGAAGATCAGTACTCACTGCTGAAATAAAAGAAGAAAACTCGAGTCATCAAGGATAGGAGAATTATGGCTCTAAGCTTATGTCCAAAGAAGTTACTAAAATATTTTTAAAAATGAAATATAATAAGTAGAGTCAAACATGAAAATTAAAAGTTGGGTGTGAAAGAGTATGTTATGTTACAATGGTATAATGATGGAAATTTTCAGAGTCAGATAATCTCTATATATAAAAGCCTAAGTGACCAAACGACCAGAACAACCGGTCGCTATGATGCACACTGACCACCAGGGGGCAGATGCTCAACGCAGGAGCTTCCCCCTGGTCATCAGTGTGCTCCCACAGCAGGAGCGCTACTCAGCTGAGACCCGTCCCAGTGGCCCACCAGCCTGTCGGCAGCCACTCACTCCCTCAGTAGTCCTGTAGGTCCAATCTCTGGAGAACAGGACAGGCACTGACAGACCAGCACAGCCGGCAAAATCCCGATAGCGCCACTGGCCTCCTGGAAGTCGGCCTCAGGCACTACAGCTCTTCCCCTCCCTAGACACTCTGCAAGGAAGAAAAGATATAAAAGCAGCTTCCAGGTGGCTCGCAACAACCGGTACGAATGTCAGCGGGATGGATCCAGATCTCGGGCCAGCAAGGGCATCCTACCACCTGTCCAGAGGGCTGATCATGTCCCGCCCCACACCCCTGAGGACCCCACCAGTGCACGAATTTGTGCACTGGGCCTCTAGTAGTGAAATAAAATACTAGGCTTCTGGTTCAACAACGCACTTCATTTAGCACCTACAATGTAATGTTTCCCAAATTCTCATAAGAGAAAAAAAGTGTAAATATTAATAAAAATTAGGCTTATACATTTGAAAAATACACAATACTATCACAGAACAAGCACTAATAGTCTAATGCCATAAACTAGAAAGGATTCCATGTACTATTATTAAAGCCTACTCAGCTATCGCCATGTGAAATTGAAGTCTGCCCAACACATGAAGGTAAGGTAGTTTATATTTCTTCTATCACCTGTCTCTGTCAATAACTAACCAAAAAGTAGAGAATTATCTCACCCACTACGTTGTAGATTGCTAGCATCTTATTATATCTCCCCAATGTAGTTCATGCTGACTTATTTAAACACAAGTTAATGGAGAAGGGGTGACCTATCTCATCTTACAATTATTTTAAAAGCTATATCAATAATCTTTATCTTCTTTATTCCTTCTTTATACTTAATAGTACAGAATAGACTCCCATTTATAATTGGCATTTAATAACAACAATAATAATAAAATAATGTCATGTAAACTTTATTCAGAAACTATTTTCTATTTTGATCTTACTTTTCTTGCTAGAATGAGCCCCATTATCTTTCTGAAAAAATACAATCATTTAACCATGTAGGAAATGACCAGAATCATCCATGAACACCAAATTATTCCTAACAGAAATGTCAATTTCCAGCCCATTAACTCAGTATTTTATCCTTGTCCAACTTTACAACACAGACTTTCCTACCCAACTGCAAGAGGCATGAAAGAGTTTGAAGGCTAACACAGCGATTATAAAACAGGTGACATTTTAAAACTCACTCCAAAGTAAATACTTCATTTGAAAAGAGAAAGAAAAAGGAGGAATGGACACAGGTGAATAACAGTTTAAACACACACACTTATGCCCACGAGTGTCTCCATTCATAATCATTGGGAGGAAAATACTGATGTTTCTATCGCCTTTCCAAGCACTGGAAATTCCTATCAACATAGAGTAACACGTGAAGCAGGCAGCCCTGCAGTCAAACCCTGGAGATACTGACCCCAGGCACCCTTTTATACCTGTGACATTTACCTCATTGTGCCTTGCCCTTCTCATCTGGGCAATGGGAATAAGATTAAATCTCACTGTTGGGAAAACGAAAGATTTAATAAAATCTACAAAGCCACTTAGAATCATGCCTCAAGGTTCACTATAACGTCTCTATAAGAGATACTGATTCTTTTATATTGTTCAGAGCCCAGAATAATATCCGCTGTATTATATGTGTGTGTGTGTAAAATATATATATATATATATATTTAACTAAATGTTGTTTTTTGTGTTTTGTTTTTGAGTTGCCTTTTACGTCTTGTATTTCCCTCATTGTTCTGAGAAACAAGAGAGACTGTGACAGTAAAAACAGGTATTTTGAATAAATTATGCACACTAGTGACCCCCTTTCACACTTGAATCAAAGAATATTTTATAGAGAAAAGTAAAATCACAAAACCAGATCCAATGCACTGACTCTTCAATCTGAATGCCCCGTGCAAATGAGATTTTCACTTCTAAGCCAATGGAATACAACTTGGTGAAACAAATGGGCATGGAATTATGTTTTCTTTATACAGGTCCCGCCTAGGGGAGGCAAGAGCTGGGGCGGGGGCGGGGTCTTTGACAGCAGATGTGATGTCTCTTCAGCGCTGGCTACTTAAAGTATGCTGAGCATGAGACTTGGGAGTTTGTTGAGTATAGGCACTGTGTCTTTCTCATCTCAATAAATGCTCAATACTTGTTAAAGAGCCCAACACACGTTAGGAACTCTAAGATCGCTTGCACAATCAATGTATTATTAAAAATATGGCCCACAATACCTTGACCTTTTTGCAACTTGGTGAAAACCCTTTGTACTTAGTGCAAGATTTACCTGCCTGTGATATCAAAAGTACCTGCCCACTTCCTACGATATAATATACTATATAACATCCAGCTCCACTTCCTACTATATCTGATTTTCTACCTGGTAAAATAAGGCAAGAAAATATAAATAAAAGAGGTGGAGGTTAGAAAGTAAGAACACTGTCTGCACTTACCCACAATAGGATTGTCTATGCAGAAAAACCAATAAAGTCTAGGAAATATGAGTAGATAAAATAAGTGACTTTAGGAAGGTTATAGGATACAAGCAATATTAAAATCTATAAAGTATAAGTAAGAGAAATTAAAGAAAGTCTAAGGTAATAGGGAGATAGACACATGTCTTTAGACACACACAAAATAGGAAAATAGCTGTATGACTTTGGTCTGCCATACAATGCTAAAAGCACAATTCTTAAAATAATACATTGACAGATTGGGCATCTGACTGCTACACTAACAACAGGGACCTCAGCAGAGTGGCTGGTCTGCCACCTTTGCAAGGTGAACACAGAGGAATTTAGGAGAATTAGAGAGGGGGGATGGGGAGAACAGTGAGATGGGACAATGCAGAAAAAGACCAATTTAAACAAAATGAGAGGAGGTAGATGGAAAAAGATGTTGCCATTATTGCAGTTGATGCTGTTCATATCTTTTACCTTCTCTTAAAATAAAAAGTAAAAACATATTATGGTTTTCCAAGCAAGAATCCTGCC